>NC_073302.1:121534638-122188864 GCF_027595985.1 Sorex araneus | reverse complement strand
CGGACAAAACGATGAGGCGAGATTCCTTATTGGGGAAGGCAGCAAGCATTAGTGATGCCAAACATCTTTTTAAGTAACGACGTGATAATCAATCAATGGAGAAGGATATCCCCGTGAAGGTTGACAGAATAAATCCCTCCTCGCAACAAGGTTCATGAGGAAACTGGGCCGCAACCAGCCAACAGGAGGTTGCCAAGCAGGCTTTGAGGAAGGCAGGGTGAGGAAGAGAGCCAGGAAGAGCAGCCAGGCTAGGATCCGCGGGTTTCAGTAGGGAAGGGGCAGGGCACACACAGCACACTCATCTCCAACGAGCACTGCAGCTCCCGTTTACCGTATCATAGTCACTCTGGGAGTCCCCGAAAGAGGGGAAGTCCTCCACGTCCTCTTCCAACACGGATTCCAGCTCCTCCTTTGCAATCATTTCAAATACGTTGCGATATACAGCATAGAAGCCCTAAAAGAAGAAAAACACAAATACTTAAGAGTCTCAGAATTCTGTCACAGAAAGACGTTTTGTGTTTTGATTTGGGGCCACTCTCAGCAGTGCTCGGGAGTTATTCCTCTGTGCTTGAGGGTCACTCCTGGCAGTGCTGGGACTGAACCGTGCTCAGCTCTCTACAAGGCAAGGGGCACAACCTCTGTACTCTCTCTGACCCTCAACCATATCAATGTTAGCACTGGACTTAGCACGGGACTGCAAGTCCATCTACACTGCAGAGGGAGGTTTGTCTATGCTGAGTTTAAGTATGTTCATTTTGGTTCTCAAAATAAACAATGTTTCTGGGGCTGGAGAAATAGTACAGTGGGAAGGGTGCTTTCCTTGCACGTGGTGACCCAGGTTCCATCCCTGGCATCCTAATAGTCCCTGGAGACCGCCAGGAGTGATTCCTAAGTGCAGAGACAGGAGTAAAACCCTGAGCACTGCTGGTGTGCCTCCCCACTCCTCAAAAAAAAAAAAGACAATTGTTTTATCTATTAATACCTATTATGATATAATTTTAAGAACTACCTTGGTATTCAGGAGTCAGCTCTTACCTTCTCGTCATCCCCATAACCAGAGTAGCAGGTCACAGTGAAAAAGTGCAGCAAGTCCAGACTGTCATCCTGGTATTCTCCGTCAAGCCCACCTTTCAGCAGAGCCTCTCTGTGATTATCATACCTGAGCAAACAAAAGGTCAGCACCATCACTCAAGACTCCAAAAGTAAGAGTTCAAGGGACTCAGCCTAGACAACATCACCGTACATCCCAGTGCTCAAGGGAACACTTTAAGGAAACAATGTCAACATGAAAAGATCAAGTAATCTTTCACAGAACTGATTAAAGCTATGGCTGCAACTCCTGTGACATTCTAGGGTCGGGGCCCTGGCACACTGTGCAGCACGAGTCCCCCCGAACAGTGGGGTTCAGTACATCAGAGAACTCCCATGACTCTCCCGGAAAGGCTGCTGGATCTTCACAGCAGAGATACATTTTTAAATAGGACAGACTGGACATGAGCTGGCTCACAGATGACACTTTTGCGAAGTGTGAATTTATTCTAACTTGCGGCAGAATCATACTCTCCCGAAGCTGATGCCAACAGCCTCAGAGCTAATTCTGCATCATTCGTCACTCCGCTGATTTTAAGGAACGTGGTCATACAAACATAACGGGAAACTGAAAGCTCAGGGCTACCCTGGAATCACACGCGAGGCCATCAAGCCAGGATCCAGGCCAGGCGCTCTGTGCTGGACTGGGCTCTGCCCACTGATGGGGCCACCTCCAGCACACAGGTCAGCCACAGGCAGGGACTCTCAATGACAAGTCCCGGCAACCCCTGGGACAGCGTTTCCTACCAACGAGCAGGTGACAGATGTTTCCCGACACACCCAGTCATTTATCCTACTATTGATCAAACCTGCTGGGAGCAGGTGTCCCCAGCAGAACCCTGGGACAGGGCAGGGCCAGGGGATGCTCACCATGCTCTTTCCTGGGGGTCGCTTAACACGTCGTAGGCTGCTTGGATTAATTTGAACTGCTCAGCTGCTTCCGCGGCATTATCCAGATTTTTATCTGTTAAAGACACAGAAATGCAGTCAACGCCCCAATCCAGAACTTTTCCCTCACAAACACATAGGTCTGGGCGGGAGGGAGTGCCCCAGACCAAGGGAGACAGTGAAGAACCCGTGGGGAGCCCAGGGAGGGCCAGGCCATGCTTGCTCTGGTCGCTGTCACACACCGAGACTTGGGCAATCCGGGTTTTAATTTTACCTGGAACAGGGGGAAATGCCTGGTGGTGCTCAGGGCTTACAACTGACAGGGTGAAGTGACCCCCGTGGGGTGCTGGGGGTGGAAAGTGGGTTTCGGTGTGTTCCAGGCAAGCACCTCACCCGCTGTACTCTCTCCCCAGCCCCAATCTGGGATACTGGTTTCCAAAAGAGAGCAATGCAAAACTTACATGCTGAGGATGTGAAAGAGCTCGACTCTACTACGGTGCCCCCCAAAGTTCTGTAAGCCCACACTAGGAGAGGACAGTGTGGAAATGCAATGACAACTGTCTCTGAGGCGCAGGACGAGGTCTGCACTGCCCACACACACCTTCCTGACAGCAACACAGCTCTCAGGACCTTCTGCTCAGCCAACACGAAATAAGCTTTCTCAACTGCCTCAAGCTGCCACCATTTTTTTTAAAAAAAAACTTTTAAAAAACTGACAGAGGTCCTGTAATTCACAGTATCCTTAATGATGGTTTCCTGTATACATAATTTCGACACCACACCCATCACCAGTGTACGCACCTCCTCCGCCAAGGTTCCTGGTACTCCTCCCTTTCGGGGTCCTCCTCCCACCCCTCCCAGCCCCGCCCCTTATCAATTTTGCTAAGACAGTTTAGCACAAAGATTTAGGTATTTTTTAATTTTTTTGAGCCACACTCAAGAGGTACTCAGGGATCACTCCTGGTGGTCTTGGGGGACCCTATGGCGTGCCAGGGACTGAACTTGAGTAACAGCTGTACTCTCACTCTGGCTGTAGGTATCATTTTAGAATCAAGGTCCCTGGGAGCTGCCATCCCTATCACCAGGTGGAATAATACCATGTCAGACACATTTCCCACACCGCGTAGCCCACCCGAAATCAGACAGCAGGCCACCTCCCAGCTGCCTCTCCTTTGAACCAAACACATTTCTCCCGGCGCATCATGAAGCTCTTCATCAAATATGGACAAACAGCCGGCACTGGCCCTCCAGGAGACAGCCACCGAGGCCCTTTCCTAACGTTCTACTTGTAATCACCACAGCTCACTTTATTAGCTTGTAGTAACCCTTCATTAAGTCAGAGCAAATCTGCAGGAGGAAGGGTTGAATGTTTTATTCAGTATTTTCAAATTTTCTGATTATTTTTCAAATCCATGGCCAAAAAGGCAAACAGAAAATTGATATATTTTTTAGATTTCCAATAAAGGAAGCCAGGGAAAGAGCCCAGTGGCTCAGAATAGGTGCCCGACAAGCATGTGGTCATGGGTGGGACTCCTGGTGCCACCCTGAGAGGAATCCTGCGGCTGCCTCTGTGACCCCTGACACCAGAAGTGGTTTCCACAGAGGCAAACAAGCAACTGACATCTGGCAAGCACAGAATGAAAAAAGATGTGTGGGCACCAAGACCATCACCACCGGACGAACACCTGGGCAACCACTGTGGCTACACTCTGAGCAACGTCACTGGAGAGTGTGAGAGCCCCAGTGAGATGTAAGCAAGCACTGCACGGCACACAAACCCAGGGGCACCACATCACACGGGGGGAGGGGGAAATAAGTGCCATCAGTCGAGGGAAGGGCTGGGGAGAGGGAGGAGGACCAGTAAACTTCTGGGAAAATCTAAAATACCACTTAATTCATTCCGAGGAGGCACTGGCACCCTGCCCTTCTCTCCTGCAGCCTCTACCCAAGGCTGGGTGATACTTGCATTTCAGCTCATCCAGCCTCCCATGCCACTACGGAATGACCAACAGACACTCATATATTTTCCTCCATCCACTTTCTTGTCTTAGTTTTTAAAAAGCAGGATGGCTGAGAAAGCCAGCCACTTAAATGCTGCCCCCTAAAACCAAAGATGTCTGTAGATATCACATTCCTCTTCATATCTGAATTTGTTTTTTTTGGGTCACACCCGGCGATGCACAGGGGTCACTCCTGGCTCATGCACTCAGGAATTACTCCTGGCAGTGCTTGGGGGACCATATGGGATGCTGGGACTCGAACCCGGGTTGGCCGAGTGCAAGGCAAACACCCTACCCGCTGTGCTATTGCTCCAGCCCCTTCATATCTTAATTTGAACTGTGCTCTCTATAGTCTCCTTTCCACTCCTCTTTCCCTCCCCAAAGAAGTTTGGAGAAAGCCAAACTTTGGAGTTTTTTTTGTTTTTGGTTTTGGTTTGGTTTTGTTCTGTGAACCATACCCAGAGGTACTCAGGGATCACTCCCCAGCAATGGTCATGACCTACAACACAATCATGAAACCAGAAACGCCCTCGCTGATGAGCAGAAGGCACGTGCACTGTGCGTGGAGTCATCGGGGTTTATAGTGCATCCACACACCAAGTTTTGTGCTTGCCTCTCCATCCACGCATGCTCTCCTGAGCCTTCCCAATCCGTGGTGGTTTTCACCTTCTCCGAGCTGAGCGGATGACGGCCCTCCCGGGGCAGAGCTGATGCCCAGGTGCCTGACCTCTTCCCCACCAGGTGGAAACTAGCCTTCAATGCAGAGCACTTGGCCACCGAGCTGCTTCTCCCTACGACTCCCTCTACCCACTGGGAATCAGGCAGCTGGCTCAGGCTCTTAGCCCCAGGTGCTAGAGCCATCCTGGGTGACTTCCATCTCCCTACCTCCAGTCCAGCCCACTCTAAACCATCCTCCACCGTACCCCCAGAGATGCCGGGTAAAATACAAACCTAGTTCTGGTGCTTCCAGCTCTTCCTAGGCTTCGAGATGCTGCTGGGCTAAGAACCAACTCACCTATCCAGTCTACACTGCTGACCAGGGCTGTGCTCACCTCTTTCCCCTTCCTACATCCCGCCCTAGTACTCCAGCCACCTCCACCTGTTTCCCGTTCTGTAGGTCTGGAATTAAAAGCCCCCTTTTCTGGGAAGCGTATCTACCCCGTCCAGACAGACACCCAGCCCAGGTCAGGGGCCTCTGCTATAAGCATCCTGCACTTGCCCTTGGCTCACCCAACTGGAGCTGCCTGTTTTGACAGAGATCTGTCTTGTCTCTTCACTCGAGTCAAGTGCTTGGGGGAATATTCATCAGATAAATTATTAAGAGTCTGACCTTTACAAGGCATGATCTCACCAGGCAGTACAGTTAACTCTACTGGAAATTATTATCCACTCCTCAATCAAAGAAATAAAGGCAGGTTTTTTTTTTCTTTTTCAACAATGTATCTCCTCAGAGAGTATTTATTCAAACATGTATCTTCAAACTGAAAGATACTAAGAGGCTGCAGGATGGAAGAGCGTTCCATGAAAACATCTACATTTAGTTCCTAACAGGTTTGGTTTCAAAATAGTTAACTGATATTTTACTAACACTAGGATATTTCTTCCTTGCACCGATTTCCTATTAATCACAGTATCTGGTCCTGCATCCTTTGCGACACCTACTGACCTGGGCCTCGGCCTCGTCCCCACCCAGGCCTGTGTTCTCACCGCATAAGAACCCCACCTGACTTCCGTCTCCACCCACTGCAGTCCATCCTGCTGCCTTCACAGTGCCTCACCTTCCCGAGACATCTTAATAGGATTAGTTTCTGCTCTCCACTATTGGAAAGGCAAATATCGCAGTCCTCTGCCTAACATTCAAGGCCCTTTCACGAGTTCATCTCAAACTACTGCTCAAAAACATGTCAACTTGAGTCCTCAAAACTACATATATTTGGTCATAAGAATTAATTCTCTGCCTCACCCTTTTCCACTCGGAGTCACTAACTTCCCTATTTTCTTCCCCCCCCCATCCCTCACCCTAACACTATTTTCAAAGGGCAAGTCCTACTGTAATGAAATGAGTCCACACTATTTTGGGATTTATTAATTTTGGATATGCCTATCACTCTCACTTTCTGTTGTGATGATTATTTAGCTCTTCCCTTCCAATATCTTTACCCCAAAAGCTAGAGTTCCTTTGTTGATAAGCACTGTAACCAAAATCACAGCCTTAAAGGCTTCCTTTATTTCTTATTCCAGCAACTAGAGACAGTACTTCTGATCTGGGTCTCATCCATTCCTACAGTTCTTCTCCCAGTCCCTATTTCAGACCCTTCTAAGTACACACTTTGCCCTCGCTGTGGCCCGGACTAGCTCTGGACGAAAAGACCACACTTTGATGCGTTCCCTGACACTCTGGGCACTTACAGATGCAACAAAAGTTCAGGCTTCCCTGCCCAGGGGAAGCAGAAGCAGCTTAGCTGACCCTCAGGACTCCTGGGGCATTTATTAGTTGTCCTATTCATCCAATTACCAATTATAGATGTAGTGCTTTTGATTTTATTTTTGGAGGACACCCGACAGTGCTTAGGGGCTAGTACTGGGTGTCAATCTTGACTGGGTGCCTCCATCTGTATTCTGAGCTCTTGGTTTGACCCTGACCCTGAAGCTATTTTGTTTCTATCTATATTTAGATTTCCCTGTGTATAAGGCACATTTCCCCGCCCCCCCCCCCCACCGGACTCAAAGTCCTTTTCAGTACGAAAACCTACACTCTAGCCGCGTGCCAACATCTGGGTATACAGCAAACCCTAACAACAAGTCTACCGAATCGTGCCACCACGCGAAAGGCTCAATGACTTAAGTTTCCAAGTGCGGAAGATGGGATGACTCCGTAAGAGTCACTGACGCCTGGGCTACAACCAAAATCCACCATTCAAAAAGAAAGCATCTGTCTGAGTAAACAGGAACTTCGCGAGCAAAGACACCCAATAAAAAAACGTGCGTGCAAGCGCGCTCGCTGGGGACCGGGCCCAGGACCTCATGCACTTTTGCAAAGCTACCACCGAGTGGCAGGCCGGACGCCCCCTACTTAGACTCGAACTCAGCAGAATCCTCGGAAATGAAGTGAAGCGCGGGGTCCACACAGCCTGCTTAAAAAATATATACATATATACGGGTGGGGGTGGTGGCGGTGGCAGTGGTGACAACAGCAATTTAAAAAGGAGGTTTTCCCGGCTCCTTTGTTCTCGGTTTCAATAAGCCAGGGACCCCTCCTCACACTCGAGTTGCCGAGCCTTGAACCGGGGGCTGGAGTTCAGGACAGCTCCGGGGGGGCCGGCAGGGCGGCACCCCAGGAGGAGGCACGGCAGCGGACCGGCGCGAGCGGCCGGGACTGGGAGGAGCAGGTGGAGCGGCCGGGACGCGGTGTTCCCGCAGCAAGTGGTGACGCGGGGGTCCGGGCGCGGGGCAAAGAGTGTGACCACCGGGGTCCCGGCGAGCGTGCGGGGGGCGTGCGGGGGGCCCCGGGGCGTGGACGGGGCGCGAGCGCCCGCGCAGCTTCCCCGGCGAGCCGAGTTCGGGGCGCGGCGGCGGCGGCGGGGCCCGGGTGGCCAAGTTACTCCCGGGAGGTGGCGGGGGCTGGGGGGGCGCGCCGGGCAGGGGCGGCGGGCGGCGGGGGAGCCGCGGCCGTGGCGCAGGGTTTACCCGGGTGCCATTTCAGGGCCAGCTTCCGATAGGCCTTCTTGAGCTCCTCCTCGCTGGCGTCCCGCCGCACCCCCAGCGCCTCGTAGTGACACTTCATCGCCGGGACGGTCACCTGGCCGGGGTCCCGGGAGGGGTCGGGACGCGGGCCGGGGACGGCGCCCGGCTTCGGGCCGAAGTGGCGGCGGCGGCGGCGCTGGTACTCCTCGGCGGCGGGAGCCGGGCGCCCGCACCGGGCCAGCCAGCGAGCGCGGCGGCGGCGGCGGCGGCGGCGCGGGGCGGCGGCGGCGCGCAGCGGCGAGTGGCGGCGCGGGCTGCGGCACGCGGGAGCGCGGAGGGGGCGGCGCCGACGGCCGCGGCTCCGCATGGGCGGGGATAGGGCTCAGTTCCGGAAAAAGCCGCGCGGTTGGGAGGGGCCTCGGCGGCGGAGGCGGGGTCTCGACGGCTTGGGAGGCGGGGCCTCGGCGGATTGGGAGGCGGGTCTTCGGCGACTTGGGAGGCGGAGCTTCAGCTGCTTGGAAGGAGGGGCCTCGGTTGCTGGAAAGAGTGTTCCGCGGCTTGGGAGGCGGAGCCTCGGCTGATTGGGAGGCGGGGCCTCAGAGTCTTGGAAGGCGGGGCTCGGCGGCTTGGAAGGCGGGGTTTGGCTGCTTGGGAGGCGGGGCCTCGGAGGCTTGGGGGACGGGGCGGGGGACAGAGGTGGGGATGCCTTAGGGAGGGAGGCGGGGTCGGGGCGGATGGGAGGCGGGGCCACGGCGAGAGTCATTGTGAGGGACGCAGAGGGTGTGTCAGCGTCCTTGACACCTACCGGGCAGCAATCCCCAGGGGTCAACACTCGTGGCTCTGCGCTCTGGGATCACTCCTGGATGCGCTGGGGATTCTGGACGCGTTGTTGTTTTCTAGTAATTTCTCAAATGATCCCCAGGTTTACGGGGATGAGGCAACTCAGGCTCCAAGTATTCAAGTGGTTTCGTCCAGCCTCCCCAAACTTTCCACAGCGAGGTTTAGTTGGACTGAACAAGCAGGTCTTTATACTTGTCAGTTCTCTTCAGTTGCCAACTCAATGTGATCTCCAACAGTTCTCATCTTGATCAATATACATAATAAATGAAATTACACTGAAACCATTTGGGGGGGAATCACATTTAAAAGCAGCATTCTAATTTTTTTTACCACCAATATGAAAGAAAATGTTTATCTAATTCTGATTATCCATTCACTTTGGGGGGGCACATTCGGCTATTATCAGGGGTTACTCCTGGCTCAGTGCTCAGGGAGCAGTCCTGGCAGTGCCAGAGGGAACTGGGCTGGCCGCATGCAAGGCAAGCGCCGTACCTGCTAGGCTATGGCTCTGCGGCATTCACCAAACTTGAATCTTAATTTCCTGGCTTCCAATACTGCATTTCCAATATTGGGCTGAGAAAATAGACAAGGGCCACATGCATATTGTAGGAGGTAGAGCACTTGCCCTGCATGCCCGCACCACGTGGAGTGATGCTAGTGCAAAACCAAGAGAAAACGATGAATACAGCTGGGAGTGGACAAAACTCAAAAAACTCAAAAACAAGCTATTGGGTTGTTCTAATATCCATAGGCACTTGATAATATTATCAAGGGAGTTGTTATATTAATAATAATATTATTAGAGAATTGACTCTATTGCCAACAAACGTCTATTGTGCCGCATTGGGAAGCATTGGTTCTTTTTCTTCCCCAGTCTCCTGCCACTGCAGTCAAAACAAATCCACCCTAAACCTACATACCTCCATTGAAACCAATGTACTGTCCAAATAATTCATGTGCCTCTTTTCTAAAAAATGAAGATGCCATAATAACCTGTATAATAATTTGTTTGTAACTGTAACAGATTGTCTTAGGAACATCTTTAAATATGGACTTTGGACATAAGGAATTTTCATACAAATGCGGTGAATGACTGAATGGGAAGTAACTTGAGAAAGGAAAATAATACTAGAAATTAACAAAATTGTTAAATGGGAAATTTCACTAAAACTATAGTGGATAGTTTAGAGGTTTAGATAAACTTGACACCAGAACCGGTTGATCTTGTTTATAACCTATAATTAACTTCATGACTACTTCTATACTTAAAATAAATCCTGAAAATAGTTATTATTTTTTCCCAATGGGGCACTGTAGCACTGTCATCCCATTGTTTAATTTGCTTGAGGGGCACCAGTAACGTTTTTATTGTGAGGCTTATTGTTATTGTCATACTCAATTACTTTTTTTTGTACTTAACCAGATTTGACCTTCATTAGTCAAATTATTCCAACTTATTGTTCACTTAATTACTTGAATTGTATTCACTTTACTTACTGGGAGAGGTTGGGCCACACCGTGCTGTGCTCAGGGGGACATGATCAAACCAAGGTCAGCAATACGCAATGCAAGCACCTTATCCCCCTGTACTGTCTCTCCAGTCCTTCAAGTGACCTCTTGAGCTGAACTATCTTCGAAAGTTAGATGTCAAGATACAGCCTATGGACTGGATAGTGCCATGGGTAGGATTACCTTGCACACGGCCAGCCTGGTTTGATCCCCAGCACACCATATGGTCCCCAAGCCCACCAGGAGTGATCCCTAAGCACCAACACAAAAAAAAGACAGCCTAATTTTTACTACCCCAAAATAGCCTAATTAAACTTTAGTAGAAACCAAAGAAAAATAAAACTATAATGAAAATAGAACTCATTTAAAGCTCTAAAATAGCCTCAGTAAAATCACCAGAAATAAAGATGGGCAGGCTGCCCTGCAGAGGAAACCCCAAAGTCCTTGGTTGCATTGTATGGTAACTAGATGGCAGATTCTCAGCCCAAGAATGACACTAAGAAATACTTCAAAGGCAAGAAATAAACTTGGTTCTTGAAATAATTAGGTGCAAGTGATAAGCTAGGAAAAACATCTGGATAACTTTATGTTAAAAATCTCTCAGGTAGGGACTAAACCACAAGATCAGTCTCAAAAAGTAAAGCTGAGCCCAAACCAACACCTAGCAAAAAGTATTCACTTTTCAAAGGCAGACTAATCAAACTGGCAGATTATTTCACCACTGGGAAAGGCACAAAGAAAAGAATAATCTGAACTCTGTAAGGTATGGTTAGGGGAATAATCAGAATGTTTTAAATATTCACCATCTTTGACCTAAATTCCATTTGTAGGAAAACCTGTAAATGCCAACTGTATATGCTAACTTAATGTCAGCAGCAAGCACCTATATACATGAATATATGCTAAGGAATGTACAATAACTAATTATATAGCTAATTATAGACTACTATCGCTATATATGAGGGCCTCATTTTATGCTCCCTTCCGGGAGAAGCCATGAATTCTGGGGGTGACCGATGAGATGACCTGGGGCACCCCTGGTGCGGAGTCTGGTGACATGGTTATGGGGGCCTCATTTTATGCCAGAGGTGCCCCAGAGGGGGGTGGGTGAGAACCTTCCCCGCCCCAAGGGACCCAGCCCCAGCGGCTGACCTCCACTAACCAAGCGCCACACGCTCGGTTGAGCCTCACACGAGTGAACATATTCCTGGAACGTGCAGCCACACACATCATCATAAAAGGAAATATATCTATATATATGCCTCTCGGAGAGCCTGGCAAACTACCGCCTACTGGCACGGCACGGAAGAGCATTGCAAGCTCCCCATGGTGTATTTGATATGCCAAATAGAGTAACAATAAGTCTCATTCCCTTGACCCTGAAAAGAGCCTCCAATCGTTGGGAAAAATGAGTAAGAAGAGGCTGCTAAAATCTCAGGGCTGGGACGAATGAAGATGTTACTGGCGCCTGCTCGAGTAAATAACAAAATGGGATGACAGTGATATAGTGACTGCTATATAATTATTCAGCACAGAACAGACATAGAAAATACAATGTGAAAAAAAATTACAGGAACAAAACCCTAATCATCCCCAATTAGTGTATGTGTGGATCACATGGATACCACCACCCATAATCTTGTTTATTACTTATTTTCCTCCAGCATGGTTAGAAGCTAAGTCCAGTGCTCTCTGGCTCAGAAATCCCCAAATTTCCTTTTCAAGAAAAAAATTATTCAGCAGCATGCACGCCCCTCAGTCTACCATCTCCATCTCTCAGAAAGCACCCTGCAATAGCACAGAAGTGGCGAGGAGGGGTCATGGGCAATACCTTGGGAGGGGGAACATTGCCCACTGTTTCTAATATTTTCCTCCTAAGTGAAAAAAAAAAATGTTTAACTGCCCACTTTTTTTTTTGATAATTTATACACATTCGTCTAAAATTTCAAACTTGGGGCTGGAGCGATAGCACAGCGGGTAGGGCGTTTGCCTTGTATGCGGCCAACCTGGGTTCGATTCCCAGCATCCCATATGGTCCCCTGAGCACCGCCAGGAGTTAATTACTGAGGAGCCAGGAGTAACCCCTGTGCATTGCCAGGTGTGACCCAAAAAGCCAAAAAAAAAAAAAAAAAATTCAAACTTTACAAAAATACTTTCAACATGTATTAGGTGTTTGGGTTCTCAAAACCCATAGAATATTTTCTCATTTCAATGTGAGAAGATCGGAAGCTGGCTTATTCAGCCTCATGAAATAGGGTTCCTTAAGGGTGCCTTAAGAACTCAAATCTCAATAAATGCTTTCCTTTTTACCAATCCATGCCCACTTCACTGTCCAAAATTATGCCCAACATTTCTCAAGCTTTTACTTACAGAAAAATGATCAAAAAATGTGTCTTCTTCAGTTTTGTTAATCAAGCAGAGTGGTCTGAAACTATGCATACTAAATTTTTTGTCGTACCAAAGCTTTCATAAGAAAAGCAAATTAACCAGACTGACTTTGGTTAGTATTTTATTTAGAAAAACATAGACATCAGAAAGCCACAAGTTAATTTTTTTTTGAAATGTCACACTAAATTTGTAGTTCTGGATATTTCATTTTACTACAAAATCAACACACATTTTATGACACTATTCTTTGTGCATTATGTGGATGAAAAAAACCCCGATGTATTATCCTTAAAAACAGTGCAGTGTGGTAATCATAATAATTCAGTGTGATGTGGTCATCCTGAATAAAGTATTTACACATTGAATACAAAATAAATATAAAATAACTGAAAACAAATGAGTTATTCACTGATTCATTTTGCATTTCCACTGTTCATCTTCTTTTTCAGTTTTCTTTGCCTCTTGTAAATTCTTTTCTTTCTTGCTGCCAAATCCACTTTGGGCTCTGGTTTAACCCATTGGATTTCTACTGGTTTTTCCTCGGCTGGTATATTGAAAACATCCGCAGTGGGATCATGTGGAAGAATCGTCTTTGGTTCTTTCTTTCTCATTTTCTGCACATCTTTCACTTGCTGTCTCTCTTTGTATTTAGCAGCCGTGATGGACCTAATGATACGCCGGTGCTAGAAATGAAAAGCATTTGAAATGAAAACATTTACCACATACATTTACTGTATGAAAGGATATTTACCTCGTTTCCCTTTAGCCTTTCACTAAAAAAGATTAATTTGCAGACTATATTCAACCAAAACCCAAATTAGTTTGACAGTTAACACAACAGCAATTATGTATAGAATTATCTGGCCAAAGAGGTCTGAGAAATTGACAAACCACCATAAAATAAAAACAGTTCTGGGGCCGGAAATAGTACAGCAGGTAGGGCGGTAGCCTTAAACATGGTCAAGCCGGGTTCAATCCTTGGGATCCCATATGGTCCTCCGAGCCCAGGAGGAGGGATCCCTGTAGATCAAAACCCAACCCCCCACCCCGGCCTATTCCCTAAAGCTCACTTACCATATTTGGTGACTGGTAGTGAGGATTTTCATACAAAGTTGGTCCTCCAAAACTTCCCTGGAAAATCTTTATAAGGTTTAAGACGAAACGAGGTCCTATTTCTACAAGAGCAGCATCCTCTTCTATGATCTTTAATAATGACAAAATTGTTTTAGTTTAGATACAATATTTCCAAAAAGATTTCTGTGTCTATAATATTGGCTATTGCAGAGAGCCATATGATGAAAAAACACGATAAGATGAAGGTGAAACTTGGCAAGTGTGAAATTAGTATTTTCTAAAACATATTACTAGCTATCAGTAGCAGTCAGGAAAAAATATAAATGATCACAGTAAAAAACAACCAATGGGGAACATCTAAAAACTTAAATCAGAGGCTAGAGCAATAGCACAGCGGTAGGGCGTTTTCCTTGCATACAGCCGACCCGGGTTCGATTCCCAGCATCCCATATGTTCTCCTGAGCACCTTAAATCAACTTATATTTTTATGAAATGAATTCAAATTAGATTAAAAGGTATCCAAAAGGATACATAATAACACTTATTTCTCCGTATGAGGCATCAAAATTAGAATACCAGTAAAAGCTTTCTACAGGGATAATTATCTTTTCCTAAGCCTTACACCCATGCCTCCTAGGTAAAATGTTCACCTCTTGGGAGAGAAACATACTTCACTGAATATACAATGGCTCGTTAGGAAACCCATGCTCCCTCTCACCTGACAGCTATTAAAAGTAGAGAACACTTAAATTACAGACAAACTAACACTAACCTGAAAGTTCCGAAACCATATCCTATTATCCAAAATGGTGAAAGTAAATACGTGGTCCACAAATGGCTGACTTCTGGGGTGATACCGGGGTGTACTGAAGATCTAGGTTAAAGAAAAAGTCATTTCTTACTCTGTGCTATATCATGAACATTTTAAATAGTTAAGGAGAAAAAAATATTTACAGTAGTACAAAAAAGTCTTTTAGAAAAGGTATTTACCTGAATTAAGAGTTCTTTTAACAAAGCATAATGTGGTGATTCATCAAAAGCCTATTAAAATAAAGTGAACAAAATGAAAATGGCAGAAAGTTTATTAAATTTAGTAATACAACTATATTCACTAAAGCAGAACTGGAATATTGGACTTGATACATTTAATTAAAAAAAAAAAAACCTTACAGGGTCAAAAGACAGAAGGGGCCGGGAACCTTTCAAGCAGTTTCCAGTCATCTTTAGTTCAGCTAGAGTATGAACTGAAGAAAAAATTAACAAAAACAGTTACAACTTTTGACAGTTATCATAAAGGATATTTTAATTTGTTTTTAATTCCACCAACTTACTATTTTGAACAAGGAATTTAGCAGATGGTCCATGAGGTGAATTTGAGAGCCTGAAAAATAAAGAAATATTTAAAATATATTAAACCTTAGAAAGTGATTCTTCCACCTACCAATTCCAAATTAAAAGATACAATCATACACCTAAGTACTTATTGGATGAAATCAAATGAACTTAGTTCAGTCCCTGGCTCCTGACTTCACTGAAAGGAATCTAGGTATAACCCAGGCAAATGTACTTGGTTACGGATGTGGCTTAGTGGTAAGGAACAAGCTTTGCATGGGTTGAGACCCCAGGTTTGACACCAGGCACCAAAGTGGGGGGTGGGAGTGGGAACAACAATGATCTATTTAATAAAATGAGTTCCTTATCAATAAATACACTTTCTTACCACATATAGAGATCTTGTTTCTTCTTAGCTTCAAAATAGATACATTTATTGCAGTTTTTCATTTCACAAACCTAAACAGAGCAAAGAAAACAAATAAAGCAGATAAACAAAATCCAAAACAAAAGCAATGAGTTTAATACTAGGATCCTCAAAAACATTAAAGATTAATAATCCGAAAAAGGATTAATAATTCATCAAAATTTTCATTCCTAAAAAAAAAAAATTCACACATTTAATGAACTACGTAAGCCTATATCGATTTGCAAGAACCGTTGACAGTTCTTCTCAAATACTGAAACAAGACGTTCTACCTAGTTCTCCGGTGGGAGAACTACTCTTTTGCCCTTGCATTTTAAAGTAAACTGGCTTCACTTCTGGTTACTGGAAAACATTTCTTTTAAACATATTCTTGAGTACAAACCACAAAGACTAGCATCAGTGACTCTAGGGCTAAAGCATATCATAGTTTCATGAATCCAAGGAAAGTACAGTCCTTACAAAAACCAAAGACATCCTTTATAATGGTTATTTTGAATTCCTGTCACTGCAGTAGCCATAAGCTACCTGCTACAGTATTCATAAAATGAGACTTATAACTTTAAAAGTAACAATTTTAGCTTAAAAACTTAAAAAATAACTTAAAAAAACTTCTTTGTATTATCACATACAAGTTGGTTATTTTTAGTCCAGCCTAAGCTAGCTGCAAGCCCAAAATAAATTGAGATCTTGTATAGTTAAATTATTCCAAAGAATAAATGACATAAAATAGCAATGGTTGAAAATTCCATGCAAATAAAAGCATCTGTAATAAAGAGAATTATCTTAAATAATTCTTCTACGTTTTGGGGCCACATCCAGTAGTGCGCAGGGCTCACTCCTGGCATCTTGGCAGAACTCCAGAGACCAAATGTGCTGCCAGGGATTGAACCGGGTTGTCTGCATGCAAGGAAAGATGTCTTACATAATGTACACTCTCTAAAGCCTCTTCTTCTAAGTTTGAAAAAATTCACTTTAAGGTTAGACTCTTTTATTCTTCAAGAATATTTGCAAAAAGATGTTTGGCCTGAGCAACAACAAGGTCCTCGTCATTGGAAATGGCCCCTGGATTCTCAGCCCTGCTGACAAGGCCCAATGCTCAAAGCATTGATGCTACTGAGTGTCTATTGTGAATTTAGCTGTGTGCTACACATACTGAAGAAATAAGGTTGAGGTATAATCCTTGTTCCGGAAATTTTAATGTTTGCTTAAATAAGCCAAATATAGTATTGATGAATAAATGATATCTACTGAAGCACTGAACTGTCAATGACTACTAAAACTTTTAAAACTTTTGAAGACAGATTCCCGAAGAGCTAATAAAATTTGTGAATTTCCTTTACAAAACAATTTAAAAGCAGCAGGTCAAATGACTTATTGTTTAAATTAACTATCTTTAATGTTCTGCAGTATTTCCTAAATATGCCATTCTTAGAAGTCTATTTTCAAAATTTACCTCGTTAATCACAAACAACTTATCTTTGCGATCCATTTTAGTATCTATAAAAAGAAAAAAGAAAAGATTTTCAAATCATACATTTTCTAGAAAACTTTTTACAATCTCTAGTTTAAATGACTTTAACTTTTAAATGGCGAGTCTGAAAATACATGAACTCTTTACAAATCTCCTTTTTAAATATGATAATCAAGGGGCTGGAGTGATAGCACAGCGGGTGGGGCATTTGCCTTGCACGCGGCCGACCCGGGTTCGAATCCCAGCATCCCATATGGTCCCCTGAGCACCGCCAGGGGTAATTCCTGAGTGCATGAGCCAGGAATGACCCCTGTGCATTGCCAGGTGTGACCCAAAAAACAAACAAACAACAAAAAAAAGATAATACTAAAGAAATACAAATTGTTGTCTAAATAAATGCTTCTTAAACTTTTTGTGTTCAATGGATTCCTCTCAAACATAAAAAAAAATTCTCACAAACCAAAGATTATATTCCTGTATATTGGATTACAAAAACACTTTTAAAACCTGAAATTTAGGGGTCAAGAATATGGCTCAGTGGTAGAATAAAATGGATATATGAAGTTAAGAATATATTTGATATAATTTGTTGATCTGACACAAATTTAATATTGCTATATACATTTTTTAAAGTATACCATACAAAGGTACCTGCTTTTGAATGCGGCATCAACATTCTCAAGTCTTGCATTAAATGTCTTGTTCTGAAATTTATTCCTCTGGAAGAAAAGATGAGAATCCGTTCCTTATTTTTCCACTTGCCCTAAAAAAAGAAAATAAAAAATTTTAAATCTTATACTGAACTTGTTTGTTAAACCTACCTTAAGCTGGCCAAACAATCCGAACCCCTTTGATCCAATCTCTTGCTTGCATACACTGGTGACAGTGACAGACTCTCCTCCGTTTCTTTCCTTCTTCAATCATTCCAATTCGTCCTCCTGATTCTAAAGACTTTTAGTCACTTTTCTAAACTTCGGTTCTCTCCAAGCCAGATCTCAATCACTTCTATAAGTTTAATTGGCAACTACCGAAAAGTGAGAAATTCTCCCCAACACTTCAAACTGAACTTTAGAACATTATGAAAAATAAGACCGGGTAATTTCTCGGCTATCAGTCTATTAGGCGCTATGTTTTATATTTGCTGAGGTACTCTCAAAAGCATTAGAGTATTATCAACTAAAAACTATCTTAATAGAAGCTAAAGCTCTTGCACCCACCCTGGGTCCATCACCTGGGTACTCCATGCTGGGAGTCTGCCAGCCAGGAGTGAGCCCGAAGCACAGGCAGGGGTGAGCCCTGCTCACCACTGGGTGTGGCCCCCAAACCAAACCAAAACAAAACAAAACAAAACAACCTCCCCACATCTCTCCTATTCACAGAGCTCTTGCAAGGTACAATCTTTTCTTCTTATAGCCATACATCTTAGAATCATCTAAGAATCATCTAAGAATCATCTTAGAATCATATTCTTATGATAACCATCAAACAGCAAGTCTTGAAGGCTAGCCCTCACCAGACCAGAGCGTCTCCAACAGGTGTCCACTGGCACCCGCTTCCATCTTTCTAACAAAGTGCTCTGATCACACCTAACCTCTCTGCGGGGTCCAAAATGGCATACCCTGAACAATGGGTCTAAATCACATTTCTATTTTTAATCACTTTATTTCCTCCAGATCAACCCTATACGTTAGCTAATAACAACATTTTCCCATTTGTGACCACTTTTTTTCTCACACCTGTTTCCTCTCTTCTGAAGACTGAAATTTCAATGAGGCATCAAGACTTTTCTATCCAGCTCAAAGACGAATTCCTCATCAATCCCCAACCTAATTATCTTAAGGTACTCTCCATCTTCTGCATTTGTAACGAACTTTTCCTATGGCTCAGGTCAAAGATACCATCATATTTTTTTTTCTTTTGGGATGTTTTTTGGACCACACCCAGCTATGCTCCAGAGACTCTGGATCAGACCCAGGTGTCTTATGTGTTACAAGTGCCTTAACCCCTGTATCTTATCTCTCCAGTGCCCATCACTTTTGGCTCCTTGAGGGGATCCTGTATCACTGTCAACTCATTGTTCATCGATTTACTCAAGCGGGTGCCAGTAATGTCTCCATTCGCCCCAGCCCTGAGATTTTAGCAGCTTCTCCTTCCTCGTCTTTCCCAACGATTGGAGGCTTCTTTCAGGGTCTGGGGAACGAGACCTGTTATTGTTACTGTTCTTGGCATATCGAATACACCACGGGGAGCTTGCCAGGCTGATGTGAGGGTGGGATACTCTCAGTAGGGCTCTCCGGGAGGCATATATTTTTATTTCCCTCTATTATGATGTGCCATGCGGCTGATTTGCAGCCGTGTGGTCCAGGAATATGTTCACTCATGCATGAGGCTCCCTCCGAGCATGTGGAAAGCGGCCTGGAGTCTGGCGGCGGTTGTGTAGTGGAGGTCGGCTACCAGGGCTGGGCGCAGCCCTTGAGGGGATGAGTGATGATATGCATTTACTATAAATCCAGGTCACTCTTTACAAAAACTAAAACATTTCCCCCTAATCTATGGGCGACAGAGAGCCAAAATATCCTGATTCTCTGAACAGGCAGCTCGATTTCACAGCCATCTCCGGTCCTCAGCACCACCTCCTTCCCTCATACAACATATGGTCAGTTACACACCTAAAGCAGAAATGAACACACCAAAGGTATTTCTTTCCCGACCCGGGTTTTAGGCTTTGCATGCCGGGCGGTGGTTCTCAGGGCTTACTCTTGTCTCTGTACTCAGGGATCACTCCTGACGGTGCTCGGGGTACCACATGGGATGCAGGGGATCGAATCCCAGCCGGCTGCGTGCAAGGCAAGTGCCCTACCCGCGGGACTGTGACTCCGGCCCCTTTATCCACTTAAAAAAAAAAAAATCTAGTTTAAGAAGTGAGATTGAAAAAAAGCTCAGTCTACACACTCATATTCAGAAACTCTTAAATGCATCCATTTCGGGGTGGGGAAAGTCCATAAGGACTCGGGCAATTTCGAAGACTGAAGCAGCCTAACTTTGTAGCGAGGTCCGGTGCTCCATACGTCAGAGTTCTAACGCAAGTGCACAGCTCATTCATAAAGGTCTGACCAAACAGGGCAGCCAGCAAACTCTCCAAACGGCTTTTAGAAGGGGCCGCACAGCACGGCCGAGGACACAGATACTCACCACCCCACATTGGGCACTAAGTTCTACGGAAAGCACCACGCCCCCCGCACCCCTTCCTCCTCTCCGCCCAGCCCGGACCAGGCAACTGGGCAGCAGGACCCCTGTATCCGCGGCGGGGTGGGTGGGAGCCAGAAGGGAACACACTACCAGACCCTCACTTAGAACGCCGAATGCCAACAACACACATGGGGGGGAGGGGGCACACACCCGGCGATGATCAGGGGTTAATCCTGGCTCATGCACTCAAGAATTACTCCTGGCGGTGCTCTGGGACCCATATGGGATGCTGGGAATCGAACCCGGGTCGGCCGCGTGCAAGGCAAACTTCCTACCCGGTGTACTATAGCTCTAGCCCCAACACACACACTTTTTAACAAGCGCAATTTACAAATCAGGCGCTCGCAAGACGTTCATGACAACAAAACAACGACAACAAGGGACTAATTAAGAGTCACGCTGAGTCCAAAATATTCTTATTTCTGAGACAATCTCCCCGCCGCAGAGGTGATCGAGTCGCTGTACCGGCCGCCCCCGGGAGGGCGAGCACGTGCGCGCGGGTTAGCGGCGGCGGCAGGAGTGCCGAGACCCCGCGCCAGGGCCCACCGGGGCGAGGCGGGAGTCCGCGGGGCAGGGACCGACCAAGCCGGCAACCCCGGCAGAGGTGTGCGGGGCCGCGATGCCCGCGTCGGCCAATCTACCTTGCACACGGGGCCAGGGATACGATCTCGGTCTTCTTCCTCCACCTCCTCCTTCTCTCCTACTACGTTTCGCCGCTTCGCAGGCGGCACGGCGTCATTTTCACTTCTCTTCGCCTTCTTCTTCTTCTTCGCCTGAACCGCGACATCCCCACGCCGCTTCCTCTTGGTCGGCGCCATCTTGCCCTGGCGCTCAGTCTTCCTTCCGGCCCGACCGCTCGTCGCTTCCGATCTCTATGGTACCTGCGCTCCGCTCCGGGGATGTTCCCGGCGCGGCCCCTTTCCGGTGTAGGCGCGGGGACTCTCTAGGCCTCCCCGTGAGCTCGGTGGTGCCGGACGGTGGCCGAGGTGGCGGGGCGGCCTTGAAAGCAGTGGCGGGAGCCGCGCCGCCGTGCGCTTCCCTGGCCCGCTAGCTTGGGGCGGGGCTTGTTCGGGCCCGAGAGCCGCCGCGCTGAGGTGGGGCTCCCGCGCCCTGCGGGGCTGCGAGACCGAGGCCGCCCCGCGGTTCCGGGGGTCCTTGGAGCTCGGTCTGCGGAAGCTGCGCCCGCACGCCACGTTCTGTTCCCTCAGAAGCAGCTCGGCGGCCCCGCGCCTTTTCCCGCGTTTGCTGTGGACGAGGCGGCGGGAGTTCGGGGGAGGAGGCCAGCGTCGCCCGCCTCAGCCAGAGGCCCACCATGCCCCTGGAGACCACCCAGGCGCAGGACGAGGAGGCGTACAGCCTGGTGGCCAGCCTGGACAACGTCCGCAACCTCTCCACCATCCTCAGGGCCATCCACTTCCGCGAGCACGCCACGTGCTTCGCCACCCAGAACGGCCTCAAGGTGACGGTGGAAAACGCCAAGTGCGTGCAAGCCAACGCTTTCATTCAGGTACCGGCGCGCCGCCCCCTCAGCCCCCAGCCTCGTCGCCTCGAGGACAGAACCGCAGGACCTGAGGGAGTGTGTGTGGGTGAGTGTGTGTACGTGTGTGTGTGTGTGTGTGTTACCCCTTCCTGGAAACAGATTGTTTTTCCGGTGTGTGTGCGTCTGTCTGTCTGTGTCTGTGTGGTGTGGGTCTGGTGTGGGTGTGTGAGTGTGTTACCCCCTCCTGAAAACAGATTGTTTTCCCGCGTGTGTTTGTGGTGTGAGTGTTGTGTGTGTGGTGTGTGTGTGTGTGTGTTTGTGTGTTGGGTGTGTGTGTGTTACCCTTTCCTGTTTTCCCAGGGTGTGTGTGTGTGTGTGTGTGTGTGTGTGTGTGTGTGTGTGTTTGTGTGTGAGAGAGATACCCCTTCCTGGAAACAGATTCTTTCCCCAAGTCTCACAGAGCTGCTGGCTTCCAGTGCTGTATACAGTGTATTAAGCTAAACCTTAGCCCACGCACTCAACTGTTGTGTTTATTTTAACAACCCCCTTAACAGGCACCTTAGTCGCTGGAGACAGGTTTCCTGTCTTATTCCCATTTTGCATGCATGGGGACTCAGGCTTGGAGGTGACATATTGACTGTATATACCGACTCTCTCAAAGCCAACTGCTGGCAAGGAACCCAGAATATTTGTTTCCACGGTGCATGTTCTTGACTGCTGAGTTATTTAAAATAATAATAATAAGTTGTTTCTATTGTTTATAATAGAATCTTGCTACAAAGTGATATTTGTATGATTCTAGTAGGATTTCATATTTCAGCATTTTTGTGTATATCTAAGTGCACCCGGTATGGTTCCAGAAGCACAGCCAGTAGTGATCCCTGAGCATCTCTGGGTATAGCCCAAAAACATAACCAAAGAAACGAGGTATAGAGGGATTTTGTTGTTGTTATGTTTTTGGACTATAGCCAGGGATGCTCAGGGATCACTGCTGGCTGTGCTCCTGGAACCATAAAGGGAGCCTAGCATGGAACTGGTGTCAGCGCCTGTACCGTGATCACCGTATCTGCAGTACTATCTCTCTGACCCCTGAAGGTGTATATTATTTGTCCTCTCTGTCCTGAAAAGAATTTGAAAACTATTTTCACTTATGCAATATTAAACTATGCTATTTTCAAACTGGCCTTATTGATGGACACAAAAAGAGAGTCAGGTGGGGGGATAGTTTAGATCTAAAACTACATGAAGAATCCTTCATAAAGTTTTAGATGATGAACAAAACCACTGTTAAGCCTTCATCTATTGAGCAATGTAAGTTTAGTGGGTGATGGTTGGGAAAAGGCCTAAAATGTCTAAATTGGGGCAGGGGAGAGCATAAAGCATTGAAGTGCATCCCTGAGTTCAGTCCTCAGCATCCACAGTTCACCAAGCCCAATAGATATGACCCTCTAGACCCCAAGCCCCACCCCAAATACCTTGTGAAGGCCCATTTCCCCAAAAAATGTCTTGGTTGCTGGGGGCCATAGAGATAGTATAATGGATAGGGCCCTTGCCTTGCACACAGCCAACCCAGATTCGATTCCCCAGCATCCCATACGGTTCCCCAAGCACCTCCAGGAGTAATTCCTGAGTCCAGGAGCCAGAAGTAACTTGTGAACATTGCCCGTGTGGCCCAAAACCATAAAGTCTTAATCAGAAATAAGTTTCATGGTGTGAGTTCAGTATTGTTATTTTAAAAGCATGTAAATTCCAGCATCACACATGTGTTTCATTCTTTAATTTGTTATAATACAGTTTGATTTTTTTTTTTTCTTCTGTAGGCTGGGGTATTTCAAGAATTTTCAGTTCAGGAAGAATCTGTTACTTTTCGAATTAATTTAACTGTCCTTTTAGACTGTTTATCTATTTTTGGATCAAGTCCTATGCCAGGTAAGCCACTTTATCATAACAACATAAAAATTTATACAGAATAGCTAATACTGGGGGCTGGAGCAATAGCACAGCGGGTAGGGCGTTTGCCTTGCACGCGACCCACCCAGGTTCGATTTCCAGCATCCCATATGGTCCCCTGAGCACTGCCAGGGGTAATTCCTGAGTGCAGAGCCAGGAGTGGCCCCTGTGTGTCGCCGGGTGTGATCAAAAAAGCAAAAAAAAAGAAAAGAAAGAAATTCCTGAATGCAAAGCCAAGAGTAACCCCCTGCATCACTAGGTGTGGCCCAAAAAGAAAAAAAACCTTTCATATATGCAAAAGTATTTGTTTGTCTTTTTGTTTGTTTGCTTGCTTTTTGGGTCACACCTGGCACTGCACAGAGGTTACTCCTGCCTTTGCACTCAAAAATTACTCCTGGCGGTGCTTGGGGGACCATATGGGATGCTGGGAATCGAACCCGGGTCGGCCGCGTGCAAGGCAAACTTCCTACCCGGTGTACTATAGCTCTAGCCCCTTGTCATTTTTTTTAATTTACAAAGATTTAAGGATTTTAAGTTTGAATTCACTAAAGACTTTGAATATGTTATAAAATATCTACAACACTTTAACATAAAATATCTTGCTTTACCACCTAACTTATTCAGAATTACAGTTTGTGGCAGAGGAAACATAGAAACCTATTATTTGGCTTCATTTATGTTGAAAACTAATTTTTTGCCTTTTGAGCTGTTTATTATGTCTATTTTCCAAAATCTTTCTGATATTTGTTTAGCGATTATAAGAATAGTGAATTTATTTGCTGTGGAAATAAAACTATTAAGTCATTGGAAGAATGGTTTTATGTCATAGAAAAGCAATCAAGAGACTAGGGAAAATTCTGTTGAAGTTCTTTATAAAATAATGTAAATTTTGTACTAATAATTCATTAGTATTAAATACACATTTAAAAAAATTTTTTTTCTCTTTGGGTCACACCTAGCAATGCATAGGGGTTACTCTTGGCTCTACACTCAGGAATCACTCCTGGCAGTGCTCAGAGGACCATATGGGATGCTGGGAGTCGAACTTGGGTCAGCCACGTGCAAGGCAAATGCCCTACCCACTGTACTATTGCTCCAGCCCCTTAAATGCACTTTTTTGACGTTGTGTTCTCTAGCTCATTTTTCATAAATATATCTGCCTTCTCCCCTCCCTCGTGTGGCTCTCTTCCTACTGTAATCTCATCAGTGGTTCATGGTATTGAAACTCTAAGTGCATTTAATAACTTTCTCGTCTTCTCGTAATTTGATCTTAAAATTTAAGGTAAGGAATATCTCCCCATAGAAAAGGTTGGAAGGATCCTTGTAGTGAATAAGTTGACATAGGTGAAACCTCTCCAACAGTCCAGTGTTGTACACATTGAGCCTTCAAGACATAATGAATTCTGCACAGTTCTCCTTAGTGCACTGGTCCATGGGGAGTTTCCATTCAGAAACTATATGTATAACATTAGTAAGCTGTTTTAAGTGGTTTGGAAGAATGAAAATGGCAGGCTGGAAAATGACTTCAGAGAGTTACATTTTATTCTGGTTCTCAATTTTCTTGCCATTATTTTGGGGATTGTCTGCGCACAACTGTCATCAGGAGAAATGTGACCCCTTCTTAGGAGGAGGCACGTTATGCAAGAAATTGCACAGGATTTTTTTTTTCTTTTTTTTGCTTTTTGGGTCACGCCCAGCAATGCACAGGGGTTAATCCTGGCTCTGCATTCAGGAATCACTCCTGTGGTGATTGGGGGACCATATGGGATGCTGGGAATCGAACCCAGGTCAGCCATGTGTAAGGCAAACGCTCTACCCGCTGTGCTATCATTCCAGCCCTGCACAGCACAGGATATTCTCGATCAGTTCTGTGTATCATTTGAGGAAACACTGAAGCCAGAGCTTTAAAGTTAAGACCTAAAGTGTGATGTTTTCCATTTTTCAGGGACTTTAACTGCACTCCGCTTGTGCTACCAAGGTTATGGTTACCCTTTGATGTTATTTCTGGAAGAAGGGGGAGTGGTGACCGTCTGTAAAATCAATACTCAGGAGCCTGAGGAAACTCTGGATTTTGATTTCTGCAGCACCAATGTTATTAATAAAATTATTCTACAGTCCGAGGGACTCCGTGAAGCATTTTCCGAACTGGATATGACAAGTGAGGTCCTCCAGATCACCATGTCTCCTGACAAACCTTACTTCAGGTACTTGAGAGCTCTGCACTTAGTGTAGTCTCCTCTCCCTGTGTTCAGATTTACTTGGGCTGCAGAACTTGTATTTTTCAGGTTCTAGTTATATTGAATTCACACCCAACAATACTCAAGGGACCATGTGATTGCCAGGGATTGAACCCTTGGCTGTTGCATGCCTAATATGTGTTTCAGCACTCCTGGCCTTTAAGCTCTCTCTCCCTGGCCCAAAGATCCTTTTTTTCTTTTTTAAGAGCTGAGGATCAAAGTCATGTATCTCATGTATGCAAGGGAGCTCTCTACTGCTGAGATGCATCCCTCATCCTCAGGTTCCTAGAATTTTTAGAATTTCAAAGAGCTGCTACTCTCACCACATATGTACAGATTGGGAAAATTTTATGTCCAGGATATAATCCTGTTTAAAGCTTCACATTTAATGTTGGTTTTAGGTGAGCAGCCTAGTCTCATAATTCATATTGTCCTAGTTACTGTTGGTGAGGTTATATCATGAGGAAAAGGTTTATAAACTTTGGAAAAGGTTCATATTACATGGAATCTCTCCTTCAAGGTGGTAGGGGAAGCAAAGTGAAGTAGATGTTTCCTATGCATTCACCAAGTTGCTGTTCATAGCTTACCTGTAGGAAGGATTAGCTTAAATTCAAGGCTAACAGAAATGAAAAATACCATAGGAGGAATAAAATTGCATACTAGTAAGTGCCAGGATAATATCAAATGATAGAGATGTTGAGGAACCAGGACAGGCACGGATGCTTAGAGGATTGGGCTGGGGAAGTGTCATGGGTTGGGGGGAAGCACTTTCAGCAAGACCACAATGCCAGAATGCAAGAACGTTTCTAACTGCTCCAGACATGTTTTCCCCACACATAATGAAATGACAGGTCTCCTTCAATTTAGGGTCAATTGAGAGAGAGGATCTAATTATTCTCGTTGGAAACATTTCAAACACAACAACAAAGGAGTTAAATAAATGGATAATGAGAAGTTTACATTGTTCTTTTCTATTTACTTGAAAGTAACTATAACCCTTATAGCATTAGGCAGTTGAAACTTTGGCATAAGGTCTGTTGAAATGTTAACCAAAATAAAAATAAGTAAAACCTTATTTTAGCTGTATGAAATAAACTTTCAGGCAATTAAACAGCATCTCAAAGTGTTCTCATGGCAATGATCTGTCTTTTCGTGGTCATGGTATGTGACTCCAATATGTGGAAGGAGGTGGTGGTAATAAACTGGAAATTGACTTTAAAAAAAAAAAAGTTTCATTTGAGGTGCCTGTGATACTTAGGGGACTATTGGGCACGGAGGTAAAGAGCTCTAGAGATTTGGGAACCCTCATTGTGGCTGGTCATAGGTAGGATGGCTCCGAGAGAGAGCTTAAGTTAGAAGAGAAGACAAAAGGTGAATTGTGGAGAAATCCGCTTTGACTTCAATTTCTGTCATTGGTTTTGATTAGTACTTAACACGTAACCCCATAACAAATGATCACTAGGTTCTTCCAGAGTTAGCAGACACCTAGACATTAATAAATTGTCCACACATAAACTACTGATAGTATCAACCAAGAAAACCATAAAATAGAACAGTCTGAAAATACACAAATGCTTGGTATAGGCAATAGAGGGACCCCATGCCTGCAGTTGGTGGTGGTCAGGGGTTTTTCTCCTCCCCTACATGCCCCTGTCTCCAGTATTATGTACTTCTTGCTTAAGGAGGGGAAAAAGTCCCTATCTCAATAGGGTTTAAGTCGATGAAAACAGGCAGGTAATACTCCCTAAAGCTGTGAATTCCACAGCACCTGTGGACTCTTCATTCTGCTCCCTGAATAGTCTTGCCTACATTTGTTTACATGACTGTTTCACTCAACGAATCAGCTTTTTAAGAAAGGATTTTCTTTTCTTTCTTTTCTTTTTTCTTTTTGGGTCATGCTCAGCAATGCACAGGGGTTACTACTGGCTCAGCACTCAGGAATCAGCCCTGACGGTGCTCAGGGGACCATATGGGATGCTGGTATTCGAACCCCGGTCGGCCACGTGCAAGGCAAACACCCTACTCGCTGTGCTATCGCCCCAGCCCCAGGAAGGGTTTTCTTTATTTGGACCCTAATGCAGTTTATTACTGAACCACTGAATTAATGAGTTAATTTTTTTTTTGCTACAGATATTGTTTTATGTTTTTATTTTTGTTCGTTTTCCCCTATTTTATTGTCTTTCTGTTCTTGTTCTCTTTTGTAGGTTATCCACTTTCGGAAATGCTGGAAGCTCTCATCTTGACTATCCCAAAGATTCTGATTTGATAGAGTCATTCCAGTGTAGTCAGACTCAGGTCAACAGGTCAGTTAATACAGAGGTTGCCTTTGATCATGCAGAAATTTCTTTTAAATGTTTTATTTTTGTTTTTAAAAAAATTTCAGACTGTTGATAGCATTTTAAAAATTGAACAGTAGGATTTTCTAGGAAGTTGCTGCTTGAAATAGATGGAAATTAGATAATAGTACATTAGAATGATAATATTGGACTGAATCTTGTATTTATTTATTGGTCATTCTTGGCTCTCAGCCTTCACTTGGATTTATGAGCACTGCTTTCTCCAAATAACAGCTTTTTATTCACTCTTTCAGATACAAGATTTCTTTACTGAAGCCCTCCACAAAGGCCTTAGTTCTGTCTTGTAAAGTGTCTATTCGGACAGATAACCGAGGATTCCTCTCTTTACAGTATATGATTAGAAATGAAGATGGACAAATATGTTTTGTGGAATATTACTGTTGCCCGGATGAAGAAGTTCCTGAATCTGAGTCTTAAGCATAACAGACAGCCCACTGTGCTATTTATGCAGGCGTTCATGACAGGTCATGTTCTCATTCTGGGTAGATGAGTCTCACTGGGTTTTCTCAAGGGAAGAAGCAGGGAGGAGACAGGCACACTTGTTGGGTCCCTGGCCCTAATAGTCGGGATGTATTTTGTAAGTAATTTTGGTGTCACTAGATTATCCAGCACCTGGACTATCCTGTAGTTCTCTTTTGAACATATAGAATTATTTATGAACCATGATGAATAAATTATACCTTCACTTCTACTTATGTAGGACATGTTCAAGTGTCTAGCAATGTAGTTTAGTGAAGCCTTAAAAGCCTAAAATGTTCCTTATTTAGGAATTAGGGAATGCAAAGGCATTGAAATATTGATAACTAGCTTTAATACTTGAGAAAGTGTCTAAAAGTGTGGTTCTCAGAGTTTGCCTAGACTACCAGCATCAGCATCACCTGGAAACTTGTTAGAATTTCTGGAGTCTGGCCCCACTCTGCTCCTGCTTGTGAAATTCAGGTGCATGCTTACGTTTAAGGGACACTTTAAAAAAAAAAGTTTCATTGCACTGAAGTCATTGCTGTTATCTGCAATTTCTTCACAAATTTCTTCTGTCTTATACACTGTCAGACAAGTTTGAATCATTATATGATTTATTATTTAAATTAACATTGAAAAAATCTGTGAACAGGATATAAATGTCTTCAGTTACTAACTACTGGTTTTCAAAACTTCAGTGTAATCAGTATTTACCAGATGTTTTCTATTTGATTTTGAGTTTTTTAACCAAACCAAGTTGTAGAAAACCAGTTTTTAAGTAATTTTGCACTTATTTGGGTCATTTCCAATGAAATAATTTTTTGGACTGTAGCTATCTAATAAAATGCATTTAAAAGTATGTGATGTGTTCTTTAGAAGGAAAACTATGTAACTGAAATAAAATTTTGAAACCATCTCATGCTCAGTGTCTCTTACTAGACAACCATTATTGACCAATGGGGTGGAATAATTCTTATAGGAAAAATATGTCACCCCATTTCAAGATTCATGCCACCCTGATCCTTACCCACTAATGACAGTCATGTCACCACACACCCTCATCCTGTCCCAAATAAGTATCCCTATAGCATGTTGTGTCATGTACACAAAATATGAGGGCGTATTTGGAATGCTGTGCCTTGGAAGAGATCATGTTAAATGCAGCAAAGTCCTGGAAAGGTTTTGTCACATTAGCTGAAACTTCCCAGGTGCATATGCCAGGCTGGTTCTAGTCCGGCATGAGAACCCACTAACTCTTGAGCCTCCTCAGCACCTCAGCATGCTCAGCAGACACAAAAGTAGTTTGTGAAGTAGAGTATATGTTGGAGAAGAAAAGAATGAATACAGAATATGGTCCATAGAGTCTCTGATTATGTAAACACCAAGAATAAAAACATTGAAAATGATACATTTAATCAGTCAAAAAAGTGTCAGTTCCATTTATATATCCATACTCAGAACTGTGTTTAGTATAGAATAAACATTCCAGCATAACGAATTCTAGTTATTTGGCCCTGAATTTGTTTTGATGTGCTCTCTATGTTTTTAAGTGTAAGCCCAGGAAGAGTTAAGAATGTTGGGGTGGGCCGGAGCGATAGCACATTGGTAGGGTGTTTGCCTTGCATGCGGCCGACCTGGGTTCAATCCTTGGCATCCCATATGGTCCCCCAAGCACCGCCAGGAGTAATTCCTGAGCATCTCTGGGTGTGACCCAAAAAGCAAAAAAAAAAAAAGAATGTTGGGGTACCTGCTTTGCATGTGGGAGCTGCAGCATGGTCCCCTGAGTGGGGGAAGGATTAAACATGAAGTTAAGCTTATACTTCAATTTAATAAGATGGCTTGTTCCCTGGCAGTGGACCACACCTGGGAGTGCCCAGGGAGGAGGTGCTGAGGGTGGAAAAAGACTCCTGCTCAGCTCACTGAGTTTTCTCTGGTCTTAAGACTCACATTTTTGCACATTTAAGAACTATCATTTCTCTCATATTTACATCTCTAGAAACACATGTGTAGCTACATGGAATTCAGAAATTAATGAAAGATTTCTTTATAACATCTAATATGGCATTGGGTTAATAAATAATTTCTTGTACCTGAACGGGCTTAGGAATTTTCTAGTTTAGTTGAGGTCTAGTTCCCATAAAGGGTCACTAGGGGGAGTGCTTTCCTAGGCTGAGCCAGATCCTTTGGTATTCGTTGGGAGTATATAGAAAATCTTAATTTTTAAAAACTTTAGATTGTCTTCTTGGATTTTATCATTTTCCCTCATTGAGATTTTACTAACCATGAATGGGTAGATAATCTTCCATTTTTAGTTTGTTATTCCTTGATGTGCTTCCATTAATTTAGGGAATTAATAAAATGTTTCAAAATAATTAAAATGCATGGAACCCTCTTTTCTACATATGACGAGCATAGAGGCAGCAATACTGTGGAATTCTCGACTCGGAATGAATGATGAGGGAGGCCGTTTTGTCCCTTTCCCCCTTACCCGTAGTTTCACACTACCACCTTCCCTTGGCTCCTACCTGAAACAAAGTCTTCGGGGCCCTCAGAAGCTGAGAAAGTGGGTAGACCTAGAGCACACAGGTCCGGGGCCCCAGCTGCCCTGCTAGCTCTGTCTAGTTCCCACTTCAGGAAGGTCAGCTGGGCGTAGCCCCCAAAACCCAGAGGCATTTCCAGAGGGCTAAAGTGACCAAGGTGGCCCCTTATGAACTGAGCGCTCCCTCCATGCAGGACCTGAGGGCTGCTGGCCTTCTGCAAGTGGCTAAGGTAGAGCAGCAGCTGCAAAGAGAGCCTGTTTTCCTGTGGTAGCATCATTAGATTCATGGGCAACCTGTATTTCTGCCACCGCAGGATACTATATTATTCCTTGGGTACCTATTATTTACTGGGTTTACAGACTTGAAAAAAAAACACCTATATGAAATCATTTCTGCGGTGTTCATGGTGGGTAGGGGGACACACCAAGCTGGACTCAGGGAATATTCCTGACTCTGCTCAGGGATCACTCCTCATGGGGCTCAGGGGACCATATAGGGTGCTGGGGATTGAACACTAGTCACTACCTGCAAGGCAAGCATCTTACCTGTAAACTATCTCTCTTGTCCTGGAATGGAATAACCTTTTGAATGAAGAACTAAAATGTGACTTGATAAGCACCGAATGAATGAGAGATGTTAACAGACTCTTGGGTCCCCCCAAAATAAATTCTGAGCTCCATTAAATAGCTTGGGTTACTGAGAATGAAAAGAAATGTAAATGAGTTTGATTTCTCCTTTGTCCCTGAGTACAAGAAAGGAAGGCGTCTAACTTTTGCTACTTTTCCGAGATGCATGTTCAGGAGCTAAGAATTGAAAGCAAAATAATGGAGCTGGAGTGATAGTATAGCGCGTAGGGCATTTGCCTTGCACATGGCCGAGCCAACATCGATCCCTGGTGTCCTATATGGTCCCCTGAGCACAGCCAAGAGTAATTCATGTGCATCGCTGGGTGTGACCCAAAAAGCTAAAAAAAAAGAAAAGAAAAGAAAAGAAAAAAAGAAAGCAAAACAAAACAGCCTGAGCGTTTCTCACCTTTCAAAAGCCTATTAAGGGCAGGAGTACAGGGGATAGGGTGTTTCCCTTGCATGCAGCTGACCAGGGTTCGGTCCCCAGCATCCCATATGTTCCCCAGAGTACCACCAGGAGTAATTCCTGAGTGCAGAGTCAGGAGTAACCCCTGAGCATTGCCAGGTGTGACCCAAAAAAGGGGGGAGAGCCTATTGAATTCAGTCTGGTGGAGGACAGAATATTGGAATGGAATTAGAAGACCAGAAAGTCCTTCCTAAAGATTTTGGTATGAGTGCAGTAAATCAGATCAGGGCAGTGTTTCTGAAGATCAAACATTTTCTCAGACCACAATTATAGAGACCTCAGACAGGTTATGACAAGAAACAGGCAGGCTGTGTATGACAGCTCAAGTGGACACCAGCTTTGCCTGACCTCTTGAGCACCAACAGGTGAGTCTTGGTGACCCCTAAGGACTGCTGGGCCCCTAGTTTGCAATAACCCCTACATTCTACTGCATGGAGTTTCCCCATTCGATTTGAAATAGTTCCAAACAGTACATTATAGCGCCTGCTAATAAACTATAGGTAATACAGCATTTTTTTTTTGAAAAACGAATAAAATTAGAGGGAAATGACTGGTAGTGTAATCCCAGTTACATAACTTAATGTTTATATCCAAAACCAGATTTCTCCTTCACCCCACCAAATTATAGGACCCAGTCTCAAGATTTTACCTGCAATACTAAGTAGACCTTCTCCACGACCGCCACCCCCCACCGTCCCCACCCAGTCCTTAGTTCTGTTTTAATCCACCACTGCTACCAATGTTGATAAATAACATTGGTTGGTCCAAAACAGTTTTCCTCAACAAGGTTGTCTTTAATTTTGACTGTTTTTTTTTTGCCACACCGCGTGGTGTTCAGGCTGTTACTGCTGCTCTGCACTCAGGGACCACTCCCAGTGGGCTCCAGGAATGTGGGAACTCAAAACTGGGTCAGCTACATGCAAGACAAGCGCCTACCTGCTGTACTAATCACTCTAGCCCCAATTGTTTGACTGTCTTGCATAGAGGTCTTTCTCTTAGGATAAGATCTAGAGGAAAGGAGAAACTACTTGTGTCTTCTTGGCTCTTGCTGTCTCTCTCCTCCTGGCCCAAATTGCTGCTTTATTGAACTGGAAGGCTCATCTGGCCTAAAATAACCTAAATTGGTCACATGACTTTGAACATGTGACCAATCCCTAAAATGCTGACTTCTGAAAAGTCTCCAGTATGTTCCTAGAGTTCTGAATTTTCTTCCTAAAGAGCAGGAAGATTCCCTTGATTCAGCTGGCAGACCAAGGCTATCAAGAAACCTGGACTGCTTTTAACAGGGGCTAAAATTATTTTTAAATTAAAAACTCTATTGTGGGGCCTTGCTAGTTCTTAATTTTAGGTGATTTCTTCTCTTGAGCACAGAAATTCAGAAGCCCAGAGATGTTCTCCCAATCCAAGTCATTTAGGATTTCCATACTAATTTCCTAACTCCAGGACTTAGGCTGGAGTTAGGAGGAATCTGGGCCAAAAGACTGTGTTCCGGAAACATGGTTTCTATAAAATTTCTCAGACATATCCTCATTATCCCTCAAGTATACCAAAGAGTATAGTTCTCATGGCTCTGATTTACCTGAAGAAAATATTTATTCCACAGAGATAGGAGATATAAAATTTTATAAGCAACTTGAGGTTTTTGTACATGCAGATCCCACTAGAGACTGATTCTGCATTGCTAGTCTGTATCTCTGTATCCCTGTCATCCTGTTGTTCATCGATTTACTCGAGCAGGCGCCAGTAGCATCTCTATTCCTCCCAGCCCTGAGATTTTAGCAGCCTCTCCTTACTCATCTTTCCCAACAATTGGAGACTCTTTCAGGGTCAGGGGAATGAGACCTATTGTTACTGTTTTCGGCATATTGAATATGCCGAATATGCCATGGGTAGCCTGCCAGGCTCTGCCATGCAGACGGGATACTCTCGGTAGCTTGCTGGGCTCTCCGAGAGGCATATATGTATATATATATATATATATATATATATATGTATACATATATGTATATAACTCTCTATGATTTGTTGCCTACTGTCTGAACTCCATCAAATATGCTGTGAAAATTATGAAAAATGGGTAGGAAGTGTCTTATAATGTGTCCTGCAGCGTGGTCCAGAAAGCAGCCTGGAAAGTGGCCTGGAGCATGTCGGTGGTTGGGTGGTGTACATTGGCTGCCAGGGCTGGGTCCCTTGGGGCAGGGAGGGTTCCCACCTGCCCTCCTCTGGGGCTCCCCGAGTGAAACATCCTGGCACAGAGTCCCAGGAACTGTTTATCTTTGAATTAAGCTCAAAGATAAACAATTGCAAAGGCAGAAATAACCTCAAACATTTCGCAAATGAACAAAAGCATACAGGAACAATATATCAAGAAAACATTCCCAATTAGGAAGACATTCCCCATTCCCATACATCAAGAAAGCAAGGCATTCCCATACATCAAGAAAGCATCTTATCAGTTAGACGCAGGATACAAACACGGGTGTACCGGCTCCTGGCTCTCCAGCCCCGTGTCTGTATAAACACCAGGTAGTTCTTTTAGTCCATTAACTCAGTCATATATCCTTCATGGAAATGTGTTTCCGCCCACTTTGCTGCCGAGTACCACTTAGTGGGAAGCAGCTTTGGCCAGGTTAGTCTGTAAAAAAAATAAACACAGAAAGCGATTACCTCCTCCACAGAAAACCAAGAAATACTGGGATTCCAAACTAGGGAGAAGAAAGATGCCCAAATCAGGTGAGCGATGGGCAAGACGGGAGAGACTCCGCCTTCTGCTCTGCCACCACAAGGGGGCAGGACTCCCTTTGCCTGAAATCTGCAGGGCCCCGAAAGGACGCTGATTTCCACGGCGTGTCTTCGCTGTGATATTATTTATCTCTCTTTCCAGCGGGACAAGCCCTAGCTCACGTTTGAGAACCAACAAACATCTTTTCCACACTAGCTTTCCGGGAGCTTTTCCGTTATCACCTACTCTCCTCGGTTTGCTTCATGGATGGAACAGGCATAAAGAAACGTCTCTATTAGTCACTATGCAGCGGGCACCGGCCTCAGCATGTTACACACATTATCTCATTTTCCCTCACAGCGGCGCCTGTCTCCGAGGCGAGCTCCTATCCCCTACTCCCAGAGGATGGCAGGGCTGCTTTGGTTAGATTGCAGGGCTGTGGGGTTCGAGCTCACACTTGTCTGCCTCCAGAACGTTGAACCAGCAGGCATCGTAAAACAGATTTCATTCCTAGGAATGAGTTGAAGTCATGCTTCTTGTGATCAGATAAAATAGCTCACGGGTGAGATCGGCATTATTCACTGAGCCTTCCGTATGTCCTCAAGTTTGGGTCCAAATTCTTTACCAAGCTTGGAAAAAATTTGTTGTTGTTGTTGTTTTGCTTTTTGGGTCACACCCAGCGACGCACAGGGGTTACTCCTGGCTCATGCACTCAGAAATTACTTCTGGTGGTACTTGGGGGACCATGTGGGATACTGAGAATTGAATCCAGGTCAGCCGCGTGCAAGGCAAACACCCTACCCGCTGTGCTATCGCACCAGCCCCGGAAAAATGTTCTTGGACCAGCAGTTTTGCTAAAGCATATGGAGCACCCCTTGCTTAAAATAAAATCAAACCTCAGATCATTTCTCTGCTTCAGTGCTAAAGATCGGATAAAGTTTAACCTGTGAAAGTTTAATCACCAATCATTTCCAATAGAATGTAGTCATTTCATAAAAACTAGTTTATTCTCAGCTGGCTAGAGGGAAGCTCCTCGCCTTGACAGCTGGGAGAAGCCTACAGGAAGGCAGCTTCCATCGCTTACTTGACCAGTTGCTGGTTTCCTCCTACTCTTATTTCTGCTACCAGCCCTGACCCCTCCTCCTAGCATGGCACATCCCTTGGCATCTGCATCCCTCACTGCCCTCTGTACCCCCCGCAACCCCCATTCCACCCCACCGCAGGGAACTTACCATTCCTTGCACACTGCTGTTGCATATAGAACTCCTTCTTCCAGAAAGTTTCTTCTCTGTCTAGGTAAACTGTTATTGGCCCTTGGAGGAAAAAAATCAGATGTAACACTTTCTTCCATGGTCTCTTGTCCACTGTCATTGTGCTGAGACGTGTATGACTCTGTTTGGATTACTCTTGGGCATCTTTGTCTCACCCTCCAGATTGTATCCTTGAGAATTAAGGACTCTGGGGCTAGAGCGACAGCGCAGCAGGCAGCGCTCTTGCCTTGCACAAGTTTGGCCTGGGCTAGATCCCCACATCCCTTCTGGTCCCCTGACTCCTACCAGGAGTGAGTCCTGAGCGCAGAGCCAGGAGGGAGCCCTGAGCACAGCCATATGTGGTCCAAAAACTAGAAAAAGAAAACAAACAAACAAAAGAGTAAAGGAACCTGTAGCATCATCATTACTGTCTGCATCCGTTACCCAGTTGATGCTGGCCAGGTACTGCTGTTTGTTTGTTTGTTTTTAAATTAAAATATAATATTATAGTTCAGGCAGGGTGATTATATCAAGTTCAAAGTATTGACATATAAAGTTATTGCACCCCACCACCCCCAGAGTGCTCAAGACCCTCCACCACTGTCTTGGAAGAATGAATGAAGAGGGGGCTGGAGCGATACACAGCGGGTAGGGCATTTGCCTTGCACGAGGCCGACCCAGGTTCGATTCCTGTCATCCCATATGGTCCCCTGAGCACTGTCAGGGGTAATTCCTGAGTACAGAGCCAGGAGTAACCCCTGTGCATCACCGGTTGTGACCCAAAAAGAAAACAGAAAGAAGAATAAATGAAGAAACTGAGGCCCAGAATGTTTAAGCAAGACTTAGGGTTCAAGATTCATACTACAGTGCCTTTTCAGGGCAAAATGCTCTTTTCCCTTAGGGCTGGAGAATAGCTATCCCTCCACGCATGCCCTCTGGCAGGCCACACAGACAAATCAAGCGCCACCAAAACCAGTCTTATGCTCCAGACAAGCAAGCGACACCACAGGAAACCAACACCAAAGTGAGCCCATGAGGCGAAACATTCTTGATTTCTCTTTTGTCCTTTTCCACACTCAACCCTCTTACAACCCATTTTGTTGGGCACGACCTACTGGCTACTGATGTAGAGTCCCTTCACTTCTCTGCTAATGACAACAGGTCCTCCGAGCTACAGAGATAGAGCAGGAGTTAGGATGCTTTCCTAGCACCCAGAAGGATGATCCGGGTTTGATCTCAGCAACGCATGTTGTCCCCAGAGCACCGTGGTGGTGGGGAATGTGCACTGGTGGAGGGATGGGTGTTTGATTATTGTGTGATTGTAACCCAAACATGAAAGCTTGTAACTATCTCATGGTGATTCAATAACATTAAAAGATAAGAGCGATTCCTGCGCACAGAGTAAGGAGTAAGCCCTGAGCACTGCCAAAACCTAACTAAAATAGACGAGGTACGTTTTACTGACCCTGGTTTAATAGCTTCTGATCTGTGACGAGACCGGAAGTTCGGGACACTAGCCCCTAAGTGTTCATTTCTCTGCCCCAATGACAATGGCTGTTCCTAGAATCCGGATTTGGAGCTACCTCTGCCCCTTGCCCCCTGTATGTGAGAACAGGTGGTGCTTCCAGTCTCTTATACCCAAGATGGCACCCGATAGTTCCCCCCTCAACTCTGAAGAGGCAGCAGTGGGCTACCTGCAACCCAGGGGGAAGGACAGAACCCAAGGGCCAGTGTGTGGAGCATTTCTATTTCATCACTAATTTCTTGTCCAAGACAGGTTTGGCAAACACCAAACTTATTGAGCTGATCACTTCTTCCCCCCTACTTCTCCTCTGAAGATCACGACTCCGCACGCTCCATTGCCACCCATGTTCCTTTGCTTTCTCTCCCCAGTGTCTAGGCCCAGAGGAGCCAGCTCCATTTTGTCCACAGAACCAAAAGGACAGCAGTTTCATTCATGGTAGTGGCCATTGAGGCATTGATCCTTTTGCTCCTCTTGCACAGAGAAAGAGACGCTTGTTCCTTATCGCTCTTTCTACTGACTTCCACAATTTTAGACCCAACAAAAATTAAACTAAAATTACTTTTCAGGGGTTAAAGAGATAATTCAGTGGGTAGGCACTTGCCTTGCATGCAACCAACCCAGTATGATCCCCGGCATCCCGTATGGTCCCCAGAACACCACCAGGAGTGGTTCTTGAGTGTTTCTTGAGCCAAGATACCCCTGGGTATTGCCAGGTATGGGACAAAAACAAAAACACAATCACTTTCAGAGTGCAGTTGTCCTAAAGATGTCTAACAAGGACAGACACGGGCTGATGCTACATGCATTCATTCTTCTGGTCGGTAGGTGACTACCTCAAATTTGAAAGATAAATTTTTATTTTTTGGCTGGAGCGATAGCACAGTGGATAGGGTGTTTGGCTTGCACTCGGCCAACCCGGGTTCAATTCCTCAGTCCCTCTCGAAGAGCCCGGCAAACTACTAGAGTATCCCACCCACACAGCAGAGCCTGGCAAGTTACCCATGATATATTTGATATGCCAAAAACAGTAACAAGTCTCACAATGGAGACATTACTGGTGCCCGCTTGAGCAAATCAATGAGCAATGGGACGACAGTGCTACCATTGAAACTATACCAGAAACTATACTAAGTGTTTTTGTGGATAACAGCATTCACTCCCAATTGTGCTTTCTCGTTCTAATCCTCACTAGAGAAAAGGCTTAGGGAAACTTGTCAAATGACACATAGAAAGTTGTGGGGGTATCATCAAACACAGGACCATTGGCTTCCCAACCAAGATCAGCTTGGGGTACCATGCAGAGTTGGAAATCATGTCCAGGACTCCTGTATGCAAAAGGTATGCAACAAGCCTTGGGTTTCTTTCCTGGCCCACAAAGGCATGCATTTAAACAGACTTGCTCTTGCCAAAATAGCAACCAAAAACGTTGCCTAAAGCAAAAGTTCCATCTGTAGGATGTTCAAAAGGCTGTTCTCTGGGGCCAGAGCGATATACAGTGGGTAGAACGTTTACCTTGCATGCATCCGACCTGGGTTCAATCCCTAGTATCCTATATGGTCCCCTGAGCACCTCCAGGAGTAATTCCTGAGTGCAAAGCCAGGAGTAACCTCTAGCATCGCCGGGTGTGACCCAAATAAAACAAGATAAGTAAACAAATAAAAAATAAAGCAAATGCAAAAAAAGAAAAGGCTGTTCTCCCTAATTCTTTTCAGAATTAGGTTTGTATTACCTGTATTTTCGTGCCATAAATATGACAGAAAAAATCGTATTTCACAGTTAGAATTTGCTAATTCTGCAGTAAGTCGGGAATCCTTGGCTACTGGCCTCTCGCCTTTCTTTTGACTTGAACTCCTTTGCATCTTTCGCAGCAACGAGTTTGCTCTTTTCTTCCCTGAAAACTTTGCTTTGATGAGCTCAATTCCTATTTGACTTACCAAATTCTATTTTTTTTTGTTCTGGGGCCACACCCTGCTGTGTTCGGGGCTTATTTCTCACTCAGTGCTCAGAGATCACTCCTGGTGGTCACTCCTTGTGGAGTTCGGGGGATGCTGTGGGGTGCTAGGAACCATACCCAGGCTGACCATGTGCAAGGCAAGCTGCTATCTGTACTCTCTCCCCAATCTGACTTAAAAAAAATTTATAAAGAATTTCACAATATTTTATTACATTTAATATTAAACACCAAGCCCACCACCCTTACACCTTCCCACCACCAAATTTGGAAACAGAATTTAATTTGACTTTCTTAATTCTTGAAGCTTCTTCTAGAACCCCCTTCTCAATTCCTCTTTCTACATGACCTCTAAGTTAAAAGTAAAAAAAAACAGTAATATTATAATAATTAACATTTCACAGACATGGTATGGTGTATTCTACCACACATAATAAAATGCTTTTGGGGATGGAGCAATAGCACAGCGGGTAGGGCTTTTGCCTTGCACGCGGCCGACCCAGGTTTGATTTCCAGCATCCCATATGGTCCCCTGAGCACCGCCAGGAGTAATTCCTGAGTATATGAACCAGGAGTAACCCCTGTGCATTGCCGGGTGTGACCCAAAAAACAAAAACAAACAAAAAAATGCTCTTGCATTTTTAAAGACATATAACAAAGACAGAAAGTGTCTGTATGTGAAGAGGAGAGATCAAATTTGAGCTAATTTGGTTTTATCTATTATCTCCAAATTAAGTGTTCTCCAAAGTCCTTTTCTAAGTCTTCTTGTCTCACATAAACAAGCAGTTTCTTTCTTTCGGGGGCGGGGGGTGAAAGGTGCTCCCGATCAGTGCTCAGGGAGGAGCACTCCCAATGATTCCCTGCAACAGAAGGCGGGTCACTGTGAAGCCAGAGGCGGCAAAGTTGGGAACTACCTGGGTCACTCCAGAGGGGTCTTGGACGCCTTCAGGACTGCAATCAGCAATGCTGGGCGGGGAACTCTAGGCCCCCCAGGTGGTGCCAGGGATCAAGGCATACGCCCTAACTTCCTTGACGGCAGACTCTCTCCTCAGACTCTGCCCATACAGCCTATCACACACTGCCAAGGCGCTGGATTAACACACACAAAATCATTCTCTTCCTCAGAGCCCCTGCAGCTCCTCCAAGTTGGTTTGCTCTGGCCAGTACAATTGCATTTAACAGTTGCCTCAGCTAGAAACTCAAAGCTGCCTCCAGCTCTCTGATTGGACTGGCTCTAAGGTCTGTCAAACATCCTTACAGCTTCTCCATTCACCTCTCCTTCCTTATACTATGGCTTCGTCAACATCTCTCATATGGACCACTGTATCGGTCCTGCTAAATCTAACATCTTGTGATGTCCCGTCTTCCCACTGCTCTTGACATCAATGCACCAATAACAATAATTGATTACATCTCATCTTGCTCAAAACTTGTTCAAAAGTCTTATGTCTGCTAATAAATTCTAAATGCCTCTACTTGGCACGTGAAACTTTCCTGGATCTGTGATCTTCCTACATGTTCCTTCTTGCATACCCTAAACCCTAGCTTCTTAAACTGTGAGGTCATGTAACTTTCAACATTTTTGCTTTAAACTAAACAATATTCCCTCCTTTCCTCTCTTCCCCTCCACTTTTCTTTCTTTCTTTCTTTCTTTCTTTCTTTCTTTCTTTCTTTCTTTCTTTCTTTCTTTCTTTCTTTCTTTCTTTCTTTCTTTCTTTCTTTCTTTCTTCCTTCCTTCCTTCCTTCCTTCCTTCCTTTCTTTCTTTCTTTCTTTCTTTCTTTCTTTCTTTCTTTCTTTCTTTCTTTCTTTCTTTCTTTCTTTCTTTCTTTCTTTCTTTCTTTCTTTCTTTCTCTCTTTCTCTCCTTCCTTACTTTTTCCTTTCCTTTCTTTTTTCTTCTTTTTGGGTCACACCTGGCAATGCACAGGGGATACTCCTGGCTCTGCACTCAGGAATCACTCCTGGCAGTGCTCAGAGGACGATATGGGATGCTGGGAATTGAACCCAGGTCGTCTGCATGCAAGGCGAATGCCCTACCCGCTGTACTGTTGCTCCAGCCCCTCCTTTCCTTTCTTGCTCTCTTTTTTCCCTTTCTTTCTCTCCATTCCTGGCAGTGCTCATGGCTTGCTCCTGGATCTGCACTCAGGGATCGCTCCTCAAGGGGCCCCGGGACCATATGCAGTGCTGGAAATCAACTGGGATCAGCCACAATCAAGGCAAGCACCGGTCACCTATACTATCTCTCCAGCCCCCAAAACAAATTTATTTAGTATTAAGAGTAAATGTTTGCTTTGTATCCTCATTTCATAGACCTATATAGCTGGGGTCATGTAAAAATTCCACTTTTTTCAGTGCTGGGGGCTGCTGGGACCTTGCCCTTGAGGATGAGGTGTGGCTCAGGACTCAGTACATGGCAGGCAACGTATGTTCCTTAACTCCTGTACTATTTCTTCAACCTCCTGTAAAAATTTCTTGAGTGAAAGGGGTTATGAGTGGAAAAAAATTGAAGCAGCCCTGCCTTAAATGACAACCACTTAAAACCACTAGCTCTTCCTCACAGATGATCAGTTATCTCTGCATCATGCCTTTGTTCAGGAAACTAAAATGCTGTCCTCTGGCTTATTTTTCCTCACCTGCTGATGTTTTCCTTTTCTGTGAAGACCCAACAGCCTGCCCCAGTGACAGCTTTCCAGCCCCAGTTCCAGCCTCACAATGCCTTGCTTGTCCTCTTTTTTTGTTTTTCATTTCTGTTTCAATTTTGCTAGGGGACCAGGAGACAGCACAAGGGACTAAGCACATACTTTGCATGCAGGAGGCCTGGGCTCACTCCCTGGTTCCACAGGGGTCCCCTACACACCTCTGGGACAGACTCCCACGCACTGAGCCAGGAGTAGCCTTTAATTATTGCCAGATGTGGCCCATAAAGCCCCAAAATAAAGAAAGAAAACTTGACTACTGACTCCAGTGCAATTCTGGGCGTGTGTGTGCCTGTTTTCCTGGAAGGTCTTACTGCAAACGTACGGCAAACGCACTAGTCCTTCTGACGCTTAGAGGGAGCTTTATCTGTAAATGATTAAAACCGAAGCACAGTTGTGACTGAGGGTAAGAGATTACACAACCCCGAAAGGGACTTCCAAAGCCAAGACTTCCTGTGCTCTCTAGACTCTGAACTCTTGGAGACTCTGCAAAGTGACCACTCAACCTCGGGGTCAGCTCTGGGTTCAGGGCACAGCTCTGCATTCTTGTGTCTGTGGAGGTTGGAGGGGTCAGAAAAGGGAGCCCGTGACAAAGCAGGCCCAGGGCAGAGCGAGCGGCACCAGAGAACACTGGAAAGCGCGAGAGTTCCAGGACATCTGGGGCTGATCACGGCTGGGAGCTGTGCAGCGCAGAGGACAATCCTCACACAGGGCTCGCTTTGTTTTGTTTTGTTTTGATTTTTTTTTTTTTTTTTTTTTTTTTACATCTGGGCTTTGGCAGCCGCTCCGAGGACTTTGCTCAGCAGTTCTTGAGGAATGAGCTGTGGGCTGGTTTCAGGGAGAGAGCCACATTTATTGACTCAGCTTCTGTTACAGCCGAGTGCGTCAGAAGACTCTACCTTTCCCCTGGCTCCGAACCTTCCATGCGGCCCTGGGCCTCACGTCCTTTCCAGGGAGAAGAATTTTTAGGCTCTGAGCACCTGAAGAAAATGATGAATGCCTGGGCCCAGAATTTGCTGCAAGCAGTTTCTCTGGTTATTCTTTTCCAATCAGGGGCACAGAATAGCCAAAGTGCGGAGGGGCCAGAGTCCCACATATACCCCGCTGGGGCTATGAATGAGGACGGGGAGTGGGCTACTTCCAGACACAGCAGTGACGGAGACAGACTCCTGTGGGCCTAGCAGAAGTGTGGCCCTGGGGGCTGGAGCAATAGCACAGCGGGTAGGGCGTTTGCCTGGCATGCGGCTGACCCGGGTTCGAATCCCAGCATCCCATAGGGTCCCCCAAGCACTACCAGGAGTAATTCCTGAGTGAAGAGCCAGGAGGAACCCCTGTGCATTGCCAGGTGTGACCCAAAAATAAAATAAAATAAGTGTGGTCCTTGGATGCAGGGGGTGGGCAGAAGATGGGCTGACAGTGTTCTGTGCCCATCATGTTCCTGGCCTGACTGACCTGAGAGAAAGATCCTGCTGGCCTACACCTGGGTCCTAACTTTCCTACACCATGCCCTTCCTTGACAGAGAACTCTCAGGAAGACACCGTCTCGCAGGCCTTAGTTATAATGCTTAGCATTGAAAGGGATATTATGGATCGTTGGGGAACAGTCTTTCCCCAACATGCCCAGGCATGAGTTGCACACCGGGTCCGAGCAGACACGGGGCGAAGGATGATGGGTGCGAGGAGGAGAAACCACCCCGGGAGACAGCTGATGGCCACTCACTTTGACAACTATACAGATATGTTATAGAGGGTCTCGGCTTAAGAAGATGGTCCAATCACATAAAGTCTAACATTACTGACCTATCACCTTTCCAACTCTGCTTTGCCCTGGCCCAAACCCAATTAAGGCTAAATGCTACAGTTAGGAATGCAGTTAGGTGACAATTCTTAGGGGGTGAGATAACACCAGATTCCCAGTGCTTGTAAAATGCGCCCAGACACTCCCTACGGGAGTAGGGACAGGTCTCATCTGCTATGCAGGGACAGATCTTATCAACTCTGGTGCCTGTTGCCATGGTCCACCATGGATACTAAATACCATGGCAGCGAACCCCTAAGCACTGAGTTCTGAGAGACTCTGAAGAACCAGCAAGTTACCTTCAGCCTGGTGAGGGTTTTGTCTACATCCATCCATAGCACAGGCAGGCATTTTGTTTTATAAACAAAAGAGGTTGATTCTTGGGGCTGTAATGATAGCACCATGGGTAGGGCGTTTGCCTTGCACGAGGCCGACCCAGGCTCGAGTCCCAGCATCCCACATGGTCCCCCAGCACCGCCAGGAGTAATTCCGGAGTGCAGAGCCAGGAGTCACCCCTGTGCATCGCTGGGTGTGACCTGGAAAAGAAAAAAAAAAGGTCGATTGTTTGACTGCACCTAGGAGAGGCCGAGCTGCCTCCACCCCCACACGCAGGGCCCCTCGTTGATGGCTGTGGCCAGAACTTCACCTCCCAGGAGGGTAAGGAGGCTTCTGGTCTCACTGCTTCTACTGTGCTCATTTCCAAACAAAAATTGAATCATCAGGCACCGCAGGCAAGCTGAGAAACGCAAAAGGTTAATGAGAATCGGGTGAAGCAACTGAATTATGAACTCCGTTCATGGGCACCCCACAGAGCTGAGTTTACTTGGGAAATGTCTGCACGCTGTTTCCTCTGGTGTCGTGTCCACCGAGAGGACAGGGAAGTTGAATTGAAGTCCCCTCATGCTGAGCGAGTCTCAGGCCATTTCACGGCACCCGTCACTGCTTTATCAAGCTGGAGACAATAGAAACAATGGGATCAACACCCCCACCTCCCTGCAGCAAACATGGTTGAGGTCAAGCTTTCCATCAGGGCTGTCCAATAGCCGTGACCCGTGGGATGGATATAAATGACAACTACGGAATGTCCCAAATTTACATCATATTCTCATGGCACAGCACTTCATCCTTATGCAATTTTCCTTAAAAAAAATATATTTTCCACCTCTGTTTCCAGCTGAGATGGAAAGAATGGGGATGGGGTTGAGCTTCCCACCCAAGAAGAAAAACCTTTATTTATTTTTTTTTCTTTTTGGGTCACGCCCAGTGATGCACAGGGGTTAACTCCTGGCTCTGCACTCAGGAATAACTCTTGGCGGTGCTTAAGGACCATGTGGGATGCTGGGAATCCTGAACCCGGGTCGCCAGGCAAATGCCGTACCCGCTGTACTATCACTCCAACCTGGAAAACCCTTTATTTTTGTATATGCTGCAGCTAATGGCAGATCCCTGAGAGAAAACAAATGAGAAAATCTTTCAACTCCCTCCTGCAGGGCTGCTGTGAGTCTGTTTCCAGACCACAGTGCCAGGAAGGGAATGAACTACAGTCTTCAGGGCTGAGAGTCCCCTGAGATTTGCCAGGTGGAGTCACAAAAAAGGAGACACTTGCCCGAGAAAGAACCAGGAATCCCTGCAACAGGCCCGCCCCAAGTGTTGGGAAGATTGGCATGTGCCTCCGAGAGCAACTGGCCCAGCTGGGAAATTCTCCTTGAAGGGTTAAGGGTTGGAGGGACAGTTCCCAATGTCCACCGGGTGCCGGGCACCCTGCCTGTGCCCAGCAGCCAACTGGCAAGTCCCATTGTTCACAGAGCTTTGGACAAGGGACCCGAGCTCCGGTTCAATAATGGAGGATTAATTAACCCTCTTGCCCTAGTCCCAGCTAATGAGTCTTAAGCCAGACCTGAAAGGACTAAACTAATTTGACTGAGCTCCCAGACAAAGTTCAAGAATTTGTATAGGAATACAAAAGAATTCAGTTTTCAACAAGGCACACTACCTCATGTCTGGCAGTGAAACAAAGATGACAAGGCATGCAAAGAAGCAGGAAAATATGTGATCGGTAACAAGACAAATCAATCAAAGCAGACTCAATCCACACAGATGGTAGAATTATTAGACATAAATTAAAACTGTTATTGTAATTTTCCCCATTATTTCAAGAGGACACATGGGAAATATATTTACATATGTATTTTTTTCTTTTTTTAAAAAAGACCCAAATCAAACTGTTTTGGAGATGGAAATTATGTCTTATAGGAAAAGTACACTGGATGGAGTAAATAGCAGATCTGATATTGAAGGAAAAAAATTGTGAGAAATTTAGTGACATAGGGATCGATAGCATACCGGTAGGGCATTCACCTTTCACGCGGGCGACCCGTGTTCGATTCCTCCGCCCCTCTCGGAGAGCCCGGCAAGCTACTGCACAGCGGAGCCTGGCAAGCTACCCGTGGCGTATTGGATATGCCAAAAACAGTAACAGTAAGTCTCACAATGAGAGACGTTACTGGTGCCTGCTCGAACAAATCGATGAGCAACGGGATGACAGTGACAGTGACAGGTCCAGAGAGAAGTCGAAGGGTAGAGTGCATGCTTTGCCTGCAAGAGAACAGGTTCAACCTTCAGTACTGCATGGTCCCCGGAGCAATAAATTGGGAGTTGCCCCAAGCACATCCCTATCAGTTTTAGCAAATCTTTTATCTTAATCTGTTGGAACAATGATGGTTAAACAACTGGTCACAACACTTGCCATAGTCAATCTCTACGGAATATGTTTCCAGATATGTCTGTGCTCCCAGGAAGGGAAATCAGTGCTTGGGGAAGAACAACAACCAGGATGTCCCTGTTTCCATCCAACTTTGCGTGTTTATGAGATACTGATGCTGCCATACCTAGAGCCCAAGATCAGGGTGCTAACTCTTTTAAGACTCTAGGCTTAGAACACAAGGTTCTATAACATGTTCAGAGTCATACCTTATTTATGGCCTTTATCTGTTCAAAGGGGAACACTTTAAAAAATAGAAGTAAAGTGAGGAAGGATAAGAAAGAAGGAAAGAGTAAAGACAATTCAAGCAGAGAGGTAGCTCAACAGGCTAGAGTGCATGCATATAGAAGGTCCAGGTTCAATCCCTGGTTCCATTGGTTCCATATTGTCTACTGGATACCACCAGGAGCAACCCTTATTACCAAAATAAGGACATAGGGAAGGGCAAGAAAGGAAAGATAAAATACATGCATACAAAAATACATATACTTCACACACACAGACACAGACACAGACACACAGACACACACACAGACACACAGACACACAGACACACACAGACACACACACACCTTTTTCTTTGGACTGTGCTACGAATCTAGGAGAAAATGTAGTGAAACCAGCATTTACCTTTCTTAACAACTGAATCGCCTTTCTGAGCTCTCCTTCAGCAAAGCAAATTATGCTATTTGTGTTCATGTTACAAAAGCTTCAGCCACTTTTTCAGTACAGTCCCTACTACACTTCACTGAGACTTCAGAGAAGACTTTAGCACTGCACTGTTGCACTGTCGTCCCATTGTTAGTTGATTTGCTCGAGTAACGTCTCCATTGTGAGACTTCTTGTTACTGTGTTTGGCGTATAGAATACACCACACGGAGCTTGCCAGGCTCTGCCATGTGGGCGGGATATGCTTGGTAACTTGCTGGGCTCTCCGGGAGCAACGGAGGAATCTCAACCTAGGTTGGCTGAGTGCAAGGCAAATGCCCTACTGCTGTGCTATCGCTCCAGCTCTGGAGAGAAGACTTTAGCAGTCTGTAACCCTCCTACAGGATTAAAAACAAAAGCAGCTTTTAAAATCAATCTGTCATGTCTGAAGGATCATTCTGGTTGGATTCCACGGGCTCTAGGGAGGAAGCATTTTATTACCCAACATTGACACAGTCCACCAAGAGTAGTGAAGTTGGGTTGTGTTGTCTAAGTAACTTGTTTTTGTGCAGAATTAATACAGTAAGCTTAACAATAGTCAATTTATGCACATTTGTTATTTTCTATTCATATATATCTCATTAGAAAATGATCATACTTCTTTTACAGGTATAAGAAACAATAACAAAAAGGATCATTCCAAGATCACACAACCTACACATGGCTTTGCCAAAACACAGACCTGAGCGATTGTGGCTAGTGGTCCCATGGTGAGGTTTCTTTGCTACAGGGACATCTATCTCCCTGTCTCTAATCCATCTGGGTGCTCTCCTTTTGTCCCTTGATGTGGGAGCTTTGTTCATCATGGGTTTAGTTTTTGTGTTCATGAATCCAAGACTGGGTATGGATTTGTCGTCATCATGGGAAGAGGTGAACACAAATCCTCTCAATTTGGCCATCATGGCCCCACTCTCCCATGGATCTTGTTAAATTTTTTTAAATGTTTTAAAATTTTTTTAATACTTTTAATTTTTTTTTAACGTTTGAGGGCCACAAACAAACATTTGTTTTGTAGTGCTCAGGAGTTATTCCCAGCAGTGCTCAGGGGACCATATGGTTCTGAATATTAATCATGGAGCCCCAGCATGCAAAGCATGTATTCAGTCTGGTTTCCCTATCTACCCGTGCCTCATTTTTTGTTTTTCTTTTTAATTTTTATTTTTATAGATATCAGACTAAAACCTGTACTTACCAAAATAATTTAATTCCATGAGAACATAATTTTCAAGTCTTTGTTAGTTTCTATTATAGTCCTTTACAACAGGTGGAGAACTTGAGATCAGGTACAAGGATGGGAGAAAGAGTGCCTTTTAAAAATGAATTTAGGGGCTGGAGCGATAGCACAGCAGGTAGGGCGTTTGCCTTGCACGAGGCCGACCCGGGTTCAATTCCCAGCATCCCATATGGTCCCCTGAGCACCACCAAGCATAATTCCTCAGTACAAATTCAGGAGTAACCCCTGTGCATCGCCAGATGTGACCCAAAAAGCAAAAAAAAATTAAAAATGAATTTAGGAATTGGGTTACTAAATTTAGCAAATTAGTTATAACTATCACTGAGTAGCTACCACATGCCAATTACTGTTTCAGGTACTAAGGATGTCATGGTGTACAAGACAAACTAAACACATTTACTTCATGAGTCTGTTTTCCAGTGACACAGGAGACCCACCCATAGTCCTGCTTATAATTTCAGTTAAGAGCCATCTGGCACTTACCACCTTCAGTGTCTTTGCCCAGGAGTTTGGTTAGAAACAAGGAGCCATCAAGTATTGCTGCTATTTTGTCACCAAGTCATGGCATTTATTGTGCCAGAATGCAAAAAGAACAAGCAATGCTATTCTCGTGAAGTGCTTTTAAAATCTTTGAAAACAAAATCAAAATACCAGCTCAGTCTGTGGCATCAAGATCTCATGTCAGGGGCTGGAGCAATAGCACAGCGGGTAGGGCATTTGCCTTGCACTCAGCCCGACCCGGGTTCAATTCCCAGCATCCCATATGGTCCCCTGAGCACCGCCAGGCGTAATTCCTGAGTGCAGAGCCAGGAGTGACCCCTGTGCATCGCCAGGTGTGACCCAAAAAGAAAAAATAAATAAATAAAATTAAAAAAAAATCTCATGTCAATCTTCTCACAACCAATATAAAATAGCAAAATCACAGACCAGAGTGCTGCAAAAGGGCATTTGACTTTGCAATGCTAGGTAAAGTAGAACTCAAAAAAGCATCGACGTTTATAACTTATGTTCAAAGAAGGACTTTCTTTATTTCTGGGGGAGTGGGTACATATCTATTGGGGTGGGGAGATTATGCAGGGAGACAGACTTTGCATTCACTAGGACATGAGTTCAAATCCCAGCACCATTTGGTGTGGTCCTGGAGGTCTCCAGGTATCACTGGTTGTGGACTTAGAGGTCCCCAGAACACTGAGGTGGCCCTGATTGTCCCCAGCACTACAGGGCCTGAGAAGCTTCTCATTCTCAGGCTTCACCTCGAACAGCCCGACCCAGTAGGGCAAATATCTCTGAGAGTGGCTCTTGAGGGTCCCCTGAGCACCTCTTGGGGAGAGCTCGCCGACAAAATCATCATCACTCTAGGCCCGTAACCCTATGCCTGAACCTGTTGTCACATGGCCAGTGAGACCATATCAAATCTTTGTGTGTCTGAGAAACGCAGAGTTGGCTTCAAATCTGGCATTCAAGTCCTGCAGGGTCTCCTGAGAAATAAGGTTTCTGTTAAATGCATGCTGTGTGGAATTCGTAACATTTGGCGCCAGGGTTTTTGACTAAGAGCTTCCACTCCTGGAACTCAAGTAAAGAGGTCAGCCATTGAATGCACTTTCTGTAATTTCTCTCTGATGTGAAAGCAAATTTGGGGCTAATACTAAGCTGAAGACCAAAAACTGAGATGGAAACAAATATAGTTTAAAATAAAACCAAAACTCTGGCAGGTAGAGAGAAGGGGGAAGCCAATTTTGAATTAAAATATTAAATTTACAGGAACAGAAGTTATATTGTACGTTGCTTCTGAAGAACCTCATATACAGACACAAGGAAAAAGAAAATTTGTTTTCAGGGTCACACCAAGTAGTCCTTTGGACTTACTCCTAGTTCTGTGCTCAGGAATCACTCCCGGGGACCATAAGGGCTGCTGGGGATCTAAACTAGGTCAGCTTTATGCAAGGCAAGTACTTTACCTGCTGTACTATCTTTCTGGTTGGAGAAACAGTATATTTCTAACTAATATTACAAAGGGGGCATCTTCCCAAATTTTTGGTGGGAGAAGCATTGGCCCCTCCCCGCACCCCTACCCCCACCCCAGCAATGCTAAGAGGCTCTGTGCACTGAGGTTACACCTAATGCGGCTTAAGGGACCATATGTAGTGCTAAGGATTGGCTGCATGCAAAGCCAGTGCTTTAATTCTTTTTTAAAAAATATTTTTATTAAATTCATTTAGTTTTTAATCTGTGAATCACCGTGAGGGTACATTTACAGATTTACACATTTTTGTGCTTATGTTTCCCTCATATAATGTTCAAGAACCCATCCCTCCACCAGTGTCCATTCTCCACCACCAATGAACCCAGTATCCCTCCCACCCCCCAATCCCATCCCCCCTCCCCGACCCACCCCACCTCTGTGGCAGGCCATTCCTTTTTGTTTTCTCTCTCTCTCCTTTTGGGTGTTGTGGTTCAAAATAGGGGTACTGAGTGGCCATCGTGTTCAATCTATAGTCTACTTTCAGTACCCATCTCCCTTCCCAAGTGGGTCCTCTAACCACATTTTACTTGGTGTTCCCTTTTCTATCTGAACTGCCTTTTACCCCAGCATGTGAGGCCAGCTTCCAAGCCATGGAGTCAACCTCCTGGTACTTATTTTTACTATTGGGTGCTAGTCTCCTACTCTTTTATTTTGTATTCCACAGATGAGCACAATCTTTCTATGTCTATCTCTCTCTATCTGACTCATTTCACTTATCATGGTACTTTCCATGTTGATCCACTTATATGCAAAGTTCATGACTTCAACTTTTCTAACAGCTGCATAGTATTCCATTGTGTAGATGTACCAAAGTTTCTTTAACCAGTCATCTGTTCTCGGGCACTCGGAATTCTTCCAGATTCTGGCTGTTGTAAACAGTGCTGAGATGACAGTGCTTTAATTCTTGAACTATCTCTCTAACCCCAACCAGACCAATTTTTACTTCCCACTTTACTTAAACTTCTCTACTTTCTGAACTGAGAGATGATAAGCTCATCCTTCCACAAATGTGACAATAATAGAGCACTAACATACTCACTTGCATGCATGAGGCCTGTTTGGGTTCAGTCCCTAGCACCATCAAACTATAATACTAAAAACAAAGAAGAAAAGGGTGTTTGAGCTGAAATAAACTAGCACTATCTTTACGAGTTGATGTACTTACCTGTTTATCCCCATTTTGTACAGGCCATTTGCAAAAGTCTTCAGTGATTGTCAGTGTTTCATATTCCTCTGGGCCTACTGTTGCTTGATATGCCATGATATTTTTCATAAAAATACTTCAACAACATCTGAAAAAATGAAAACTTATTCAAGGCAAGTCGTTAGCCTTTAAAGAGTTTAATGTCATCTGTGACTCAACTGATTAGTCATTTTCAAGCTTAAATTCCATGCCTATTCTATTTCCTGGTCTACAAAGGTCACACAAAAATATGAAATATGACTTAGCAGTATGATATGATATTCTGACTTCATTCTCTTGGTGAAAAACATGAACTTATAAAAAAATGAAGTTTATGTCTGAGCAATGTTAAGTCACTTACTGAACCCTAATATATGATGACACACTATTTTTAGAAGGAACTATGATAGAGATTAGTGTTTGCTAGAGTTCCTGTGTCAGACATGTACAACTCTGTGTGTGCATATTGGTGTGAATATGTGGTGTGTTGGCTTTTATTTCAAATACATGTTTAGGTACTCAACCTAGAATGCGAGCAGAGAAGTAAATAGCAAATTATGTCCACATACGCCACTGAGAATCAGGCAGGGTTTGTTTTTTTTCCCTTACGATTGCGTTAAGGTGAAATTGGTATGCAGCATGTTAACTTACAGAAATTGTACAGAGTAAAGCCTGTGGCTAAATAATCATGACAAAGTCCATTTTTAGAACATCTGTTACTCCCAAAATGCTTCTTTATGGCTGATTGCTTTCAGTTCCAGTCCCAGTCAAGCAGCCATTGATGTTTTCTTTTTGTAAAATTTCTTTTTCTAGAAAGTTCATCTAAATGGCTTCATAAAAACATAGACTTTTGTAAGGATTCTTTCACACAGTATAGTTTTGGTTGCTGTTTGGGGCCACACCCAGCAATGCTTGGGGCTTATTTCTGGCTCTGCTCTCAAGCATCACTTTTGCTGGCGTTCTGGGGACCTTATGTGGTGCCAGGGATTGAACCCGGGGCCGACCACCTTTGTAAAGTAGATTCCCTCCCAGCTGTACTATTGCTTCAGCCCAGACTACTGTTTTTGAGGTCTGTTCAGAGGGCTGCATGAATTAGTTTTTCACTCCCTTTTTACTGCTGAAAATTCTATTGATGGATAGAATCTTTACCTGTTCACAGGTGCAAATTAATCATCAACCTGTGACAGATCCCGTCTTTTCTCAAAAAATGCCTCTCTCAAATTCAGTTTTGAAGGAGAGTTTTGCTGAGTACACAATTCTTTGTTGAAGTATGTTGCAATATTTTTTTTGAAAATTTTTCTTAGTGATCACCGTGAGGTACAGTTACAAACTTACGAGCTTTCATGTTTACATTTCAGTCATACAGTGATCATTTACATCCCTCCACCAGTGCCCATTCTCCTCCACCAATGTTCCCATTATCCCTCCCACCACTCCCATCCCAACCCCCACCATCCCACCCTGCAGCAGGGCATTCCCTTTTGTTCTCTCTCCTGTTGGATGCTGTAGTTTGCAACAGAGGTATTGGGTGGCCATCATGTTCGGTCTATGGTCTACTTTCGGCACGCAGCTTTCAACCCGAGTGGGTCCTCCCAACATCCTCTACTAGGTGTTCCCTTCTCTATCTCAGCTGCCTTCCCCCCAGCATGTGAGGCCAGTTTCCAAGCTGTGGGGCAGACCTCCTGGTTCTTATCTATACTTCTCTTGGGTGTTAGTCTCCCACTCTGTTACTTTATATTGTATGATGCAATATTTTGAACATTATTGGACCCTCACTTTATTTGATGAAAACTTGGTCACTGATCATCTGCTGTTGTCCTGTACTAAGCGGCTTTTCTGCTGCTAGTTTTAAGATTTTTCTCTTTACCAACCAGCAATTTTGTTGTGGATCCAGTTGTGGTTCTTGTAGGGGTTAATTTAGTGGCACTGACACTGTTGGGTACGGAGAACTTCCTAATCAAACTTGGCACGTTTGAAGTCATTATGTCTTTAAACTCTCTGCCTCATTTGTTTACTTTTCTTCTGGAGCTCATGTTACATGTGTATTGGTATCTACTGTTGTTCATTTCTCCTCTTTCTTCTTTGGGTTGGGTCATTTTTGGGGACCTGCATTTGAGTCACTTCATTCTCTCTTCTGCCAAATCTGATGCTGAGACCACTGTATGGATTTTTCAACAGTTACTGTATAAATCTAGAATTTCCTTTTGGATAGATTTTTTAAAAAATGTGTTTATTGAGATTTTATACTTGTTAAAGTGATTTTTATCATTTAGCTTTAAATTATTTGAAATGTCTTTAATTTTTAAACATATTTGTCATAACCACTTTGATATCTTTGCTAAATCAAATATTCAGCCCACCTTACTCCTATGAACTTCTCTTTTTTTTTCTTTGCATTTTGGGTCACACCCAGCGGTGCTCAGAGATTGCTCCTGGCTCTGGACTCAGGAATTACCCTGGCAGTGCTTGGGTGACCATATAGGATGCCTGGGATTGAACCCGGGTCAGCTGCATGCAAGGCAGACATCCTCCCTGATGTACTATCGCTATGTCCATGAACTTCTCTTTTCTGAGTAAAGCCATGGATTCTTATTTTTGTGGGTTTTTTTTTTGGGGGGGCAGAGAATGATATAATCTTATTTTATTTGTTTAGTTTTTAAATTTTTTAAATTTATTTTTGCTTTTTGGGTCACACCTGGCGATGCACAGGGATTAGTCCTGGCTCTGTACTCAGGAATTACTCCTGGCTGTGCTCAGGGGACTATATGGGATGCTAGATATTGAACCTGGATCGGCCACATGCAAGGCAAATGCCCTACTCCCTGTGCTATTGCTCCAATCCCCTAGTTTAAATTGTTTTTAAATTTTATTTCTCCCTTACACCTTTTTTTTTTTGGCTTTTTTGGGTCACACCCGGCGATGCGCAGGGCTGACTCCTGGCTCTGCACTCAGGAATCACTCCTGGAGGTGCTCGGGGGACCATATGGGATGCTGAGAATCAAACCCGGGTCAGTCGCGTGCAAGGCAAATGCCCTACCTGTTGTACTATCACTCCAGCCCCTCCCCCTTATACCTTCTATAAGCACTGTGGTTACAGACTATGCAATACACCAACACAAATCCCACTGCCTTATACCTTCTTGCCACCATTATCTCTAATTTTCCCAACCACCCCTTAAACCTACCTCCATAGCAAGCCCTCAATAAATTATGTTATGGGGCTGGAGCAATAGAACAGTGGGTAGGGCATTTGCCTTGCACATGGCTGACCCGGGTTGATTCCCAGCATCCCATATGGTCCCCTGAGCACCACCAGGAGTAATTCCTGAGTGCATAGCCAGGAGTAACTACCATGCATTGCCAGGTGTGACCCCAAAAGCAAATAATAATAATAAATAGTAATAATAATTATTATGGTATAATGTTTGTTATAATTTGCTGAAAGAATGACAAAAATGTTTCCTCAGAAGAAAGTTAATTAAAACTGTTTATATCACCATGGAGCTATTAAGCCCTTGTATAAGAGATTACTGAGACGTTGTTACAGGTTAAGCCTTCTGTGTCAATATTTTGTTGATCAATATTGGATGCCTTCTACATTACATCCCATCCAATCTGGTGCGCTATTCCTGGTTTATCAGTGTTGTAGAGTTTGAGTCGTGGACATGTGCTCCAGAAAGTCCAATTTTTTTTAACAAGATGATACAGCTGGAGTGAAATTTTTAACTGGATGGTATTTGGAAGCATGTGTGTGACTGCCAGGATTTCCAGAAGTACAAGGAGATGGGTGGAAGTAGCCCATCTCTGACTCCATGAAAGCCTGAAGATTTCAAACCTGCATACATGAGTTTTTTAACAAATTAATTTCTGGATGAGACTTGTCCAGAGCAGTGGAATCTGGTCAAGAGCATGGTGACAATTGTGTAGTGTGGAGGTTTTCAGCTGCCTGGGCTCCTTTTTGGTGGGGGCTGGGCTCAACCCCCCTTCCCAGAGTACCCCAGACAACTCAGCCTTGCACAGGGTCCAGAAGAATCTCTGCAACATGTTGATCTCGAAATTTTAAGATTTATTTATGAGCCTCTGGATTATGGCTAGTGAAAGAGCATACATGGTGCCAGATATGGTTCATGGAGTGACTGCCGAAGCTTCTGGAAATACAAGGAGATGGATACAGGGACACGGGGTGGGAAAAGGTAGGTCACCCATAATTTTGTGAAAGCCTGGAGATTTCGGTCAAAATTTGCATACCTGAGTGAAAATGATATATTTATATCATTATATATATATATATATGGTTGCTAAGTAGTAGGATAAGGGTGTTTTTTAGTAAATTTAGTAAATTTTCTAGCCTTAAACTGTAAAATCAGTCTCTTCCCTAGTATTTGGATGCTAATATAATTAATATAATTTTTTTCTGGTGTTAGGGTACAGCATACCTGGCTGTCTTCAGGTTTTACTCCTGATTCTGTGCTCAGGGGTCACTACTGGTAGGGCTTGGGGTGCTGGGAATTGAACCAAGTCGGCAGCATACAAAGCTAAGTGTCCTACCCACTGTACTATCTCACCTGCTCCAACACATTATTTCTAAGACCAATCTATGCCCACAGCAAAACTATCAAATGGAAGGTTCAGAGAATTCCCATCTAACATTATACCCAAAGATGAACTTGAAATGGTTTGTGTCTATGTCAATCTGACAGGGCCCAGGGAAATCAAAATATCTTGTAAACATTGTTTCTATATTTGAGGGTATCCCTAGGGAGAGATTAGCATCTTAATCAAGAAACTGAGTAAAGAAGCTCACTCATCAATGTGGTGGGCATCTTTCAATCCAATGAGGCCCAAATAGAACTACATACAAAAAGCAGAGGAAGGGCAAACTCTCTCTTCTTTCTTTTTCTTTTTTAAAATTTTATTCTTTTATTGAATCACCATGTGGAAAGTTACAAAGCTTTCAGGTTTAAGTCTCAGTTATACAATGCCCAAACACCCATCCCTTCACCAGTGCACATATTCCACCACCAAGAAACTCTCTCTTCTTGATAGGACCTGCTCTTGGTCATCAGCTAGTTGTTTGAAATGCCTAACCTGATCTTTTTTTTTTAATTTACTTTAAACTACTTTTATTTTATAAAGTAGTTCACAATATTCGACTACATTTAATCTTCCAACACCAATCCCTCCACCATTACACTCTTCCACTACCATATTTCAGATGTTTTCATCCCGAGTCCCAACCCCTGCCACAAAGCAGAACCGAAGTAATATATTTTGTATTGTTCTTTATGAAAAACTGCTGAAAATGCTACAAAAAAATTTCCTTAGAGGAAAGAGTGTGAAGATTGCTGTAGTTCACCAAGGAGCCATTAAGCCCTTCTATAAGAGATCAGTAACATGTTGTTAAAGGTTGAGCCCTGTGTGCATATATATTATATATATGTAAAATATACATATTTCCCTCTAAGATTGGTTGCCTCCTACTTTGAACCCCATGAAATGTGGTGCGGTATTCTTGGAGTATGGGTAGGGTGTGTGGTATGAAGTGTCCAGGAATAGGTTCACTCATGGGTGAGGCTCAGCCAGAGCGTGTGGAGAGCGGCTTGTGAGCATAGCGGCGGTTGAGTTCTGGATGTTTTGGGCTTCCAGAGCTGGGTCCCTTGGGGCGGGGAGGGTTCTGGCGCTGGTGAAACAGCCTGGCGCAGGGTTAACCTAATCATTTAGCACTCCTGCTCTAGCAGAGTCTGGTTCTCATGCTTACTGTCTCTTCATACAGTTTTTGGTCCCCCATTAGACTTAATTTTTACCTTGAGAGCTGACATGCCTGGTCAAAAGTTAAAGACCAATAGATCTTTAATAATATGATGGTAAGGTGTGTGTGAAGGGCCAGGGAAAGAAGTGTTCTATAGCATTATAGCATGTTTTTTTTAACCCCTAGTTTGAGGCAGATATTGGTCTGCAGAGATTTCCTACTATTCCACAAAGAAGTTAATGTCACTTAACATACTGTATGCCTGTATCATGTAGTGGTGTTATTTAGCACTATTAGTGTATAAAAATTCTTATCATAAAGAATGGTTCTCTCTGGTGGTCCATAAAATAGTTCTATTTTCAACCAGAACGCAGGTGTAAAAAAGATTGAAAGACACAGATCCACAGTCTGATAATTAGATGTGTTTTAATTGTGTATCTACTTTCTGAACTCTGAAAGTGCTTCTCCTTCATCTTCTCCTTTAGATGGGTCAATGTAACAAGAATAAATTGGAGTTGGATGTTTTCCTTACCCCAGGCCTGTCAGGCCCTGGCAATACTCAGTTGAAAATAGTTTCTCTTGAGAACAGACCCTATTATGCAGCATGTCCTGGTACCTTCCAAACTATTACATAGCATACCTTCACTGACTTATGCCATTCCTGATTCCTTCCATTGGAGTTTTGTAGTTTTCAGCATCACAGAACCTGAAGATATTTTGTGGAATATATACCTAAGTGTTTATGGGATAAGGAGATTATTGTATGTGTTATGTTTATATATGTTTACTGGGGCATGTTGTGAATACATACAAATATGTATTTGTATATCACCTATGGTTTGTAGGTGATATATATTCTGTGTAATTAGTAAGCTTAAACTCAACTCATTAGCTCTAGTTTGATAGATCTTTGGGCATTTCCTTTTTTATGTTTGAACCTTGTTTGAACCTTTATTTAAACACCATGGTATACAAAGCTATTCATAGTACAGATTTCCAGGCATTCAATGTTCCCGCACCAATCCCACCACCAGGATGATCTTCCCTCCACCAATGTCCCCAGTTCCCCACCTCCCTCCCATGCCCCGCTCACCCCCACCCTCCATCCCAATATGCCTCCTTGGCAGGTAAAATATAATTTATTTTATATTGCTTGTTACAACAAAATGGTAAATGGAATTACAAAAAAAAGTTCAGTAAAAAAAAATTTTGTGAAGACTGTTGTATCTCATAATGATGTTATTATTGTCTGAGGATTTACTAAGCTGGTTGGTGCTAGTTGAGCCTTCTGAGTTACTGGTTTTGCTCATTGAACTTAAGTGAGTTTCTATGAAACTTTCCCATCTAATTTTCTGTGTTCCTACTGGGCTGTCAGTATTGTGAAATCTGGAGGTGTCGTGTGGCCACATTTGCACATATCCCAAGAGCTGCAGAACTGGACAATTCACTGACTTGATACTCTTTGATGTTAGTCATGAAGTTGTGAAGCTGGGCCTTTTGTGTACCAGAGGGTGTTGGATACGATTGTGGCTGCTGGTCCTTTGGTCTTTTCCTTCCAATTACACTGGCATACACTGGCTTAAATTTCCAGAACTATATTGAATAAAAATAAACATCCCTTTCTGCTCTTGATCTTGAGGAAAGCATATGATCTCTCATCATTAAAGCAAGATGTTGATTGTAGGATTTTTAAAGAATGCTTCTAATCAGATCAAAGAAGTTCCCTTTTCATCATGAGTGCTGAATTCTGTCTCATGCGTTCCCCTCCACCCCATTCCCCTGCACTAATTGTTGATATGGTAGAATACAAAGATAAGGGCTTGACATTCTGAAACCTGAACCTGTTTCAGCATTGAGACCTCTCTTGATTTGTGTTTAGATTGTATTATTCCTTGTCTATATTTGGGGAGGGGGGCCCTTAGGATTTTTGTTTTGTGTATATGTATGTCAAAAGTATTGAATAGTAGTTGTTGCATTTGCTTTGTTGATTATACTTAAATGTTAGTTTAATTATTTTGTTATCAAGGTGATAATCTCATAAAAAGAACTGAGAAGAATTCCCTCTTAATTTTCTGATTAAAAATTTAATCACACTCCTCCTTCTTTATTTTTTTTTTTTTTTTTTTTTTGCTTTTTGGGTCACACCTAGCGATGCTCAGGGGTTACTCCTCGCTTTGCACTCAGGAATTACTCCTGGCGGTGCTTGGAGGACCATATGGGATGCCGAGGATCGAACCCGGGTCGGCCGCGTGCAAGGCAAACGCCCTACCCGCCGTGCTATCGCTTCGGCCCCACTCCTCCTTCTTTAAATAAGGTAAAATTCACCTGTGAAATCTGGGTTTGGATATTTATTTCTCTGAAGTTTAGTTACTTGGGCTAGAGAAATTGCACCCAGGTTAAGGTGCTTGTTTTGTGTATATGTGGGTTATAGCACTTAGATCCCAGGCACTGCATTCATCTCCAAGCACCCCCAAGTCAGGAGTGATCCCTGAGCAGAGAGCCAAGAGTGAGCCCTAGAACTACTGGCTATAACCCAAACAGTCCCTACTACTCCACTATCCCAAAAAAGATTAATTACAAAAAATTAAGAGCTTATTCAGGTTGTCCAATTATTTTAGTTGCTTTGTGATGGGCACAAGTTTTAGTTCTTTCTATAAATAAATATACCAATTTCTTCTCTTCCAGTATATCTTTGTGTGGATTCCTCCAAATTTTAATTTTAGTGATTTGTGTCCCAGTACTATATTTTATTCTGGTTAACTATTTCCCAGTGGTAACGTGTTAATTTGTATGGAATGTAGCCATGAAATGAAGAGTCATAGTTTTTCTTTTCTTTTCCTGGCTTTGGTACATTTCACTGGATGTATTTTTTCAAAATAGATTCCCCCTCTTATTTTTTTCAGGACTGCTCACAAAATACATTTTTTAAGTTGAAAATCAGTATGCAAGAAAATAATTAGGTAGACTTGGAATATTCGAATTCCATAAACACATACATATACATAAACTTAAAGCATTTTTATAGACTCAATAATAGATTAAATGTCTCATAACCATAGACTTAACCCTCACCCCCCACTTTATTTAAGCACTGTGGTTTACAAAGCTGTTCAGAATGATTTGTTGCAGGCATTCAATATTCCAATACCAAACCTATGACCACTGTCACCTTTCTTTTACCATTGTCTCCATTTTCCCAACCATCTCTCAAGCCTGCCCCCAAACAGGCCCGTAATAATTTATTTTATATTGCTTGTTCCAGTGACTACAAAACAAAGCTCCCAAAAGCGTGTGGCCGCATTTTCGGTCACACAACCTCTTATAGTCTAGTTCTCCTTTTCGGAGAACCTGGCAAGCACCGAGAGCATCCTGCCAGCATGTCAGAGTCTGGCAAGCTCTCTGTGGCGTATTCAACAGTAACAATGATGGGTCTCATTCCCCTGACCCTGAAAGAGCCTCCAATGCGGCACTGTTGGGAAGGATGAGTAAAGAGAGACTGCTAAAATCTCAGGGCTAGGACAAATGAAGACATTACTGGCACCCGTTTGAGCAAATCGATGAACAATGGGATGACAGTGATGACAGTGACAGTGATGATATTGCTTGTTACCACCCCACAGCTAATGAAGTGATCAAAAAATATTTCCGTGGGAGAAAATTTGGGAAGGTTTTTGTTTATCATCATGGGGACATTAAGTCCTGGTCTGAAGGTTTACTAAACTGTTGTTGCAAGTTAAGCCTTCTGTGTTAATGTTTTTGTTAGTTGAGATTGGTTGGCTTCTATATTACATTCCCATCCAATCTGGTGTGTTACTACTGAGATATCAACATTGTAAAGTTTAGAGATTTTCCAGAGTGCTCAGCATTTTTGTGTGCTCCAGAAAATCCAGAATGTTTAACGGGGCAGTCTGAGGGTGGTGGCTTTTGGGTGTGAGTGTGGCTGCTGGGCTTTGATAAGGCTGATGCTGTCCCACTCCTTCCTTAGGTAGCCTCAGGGGTCTCTGCCAGGACGGGGTATCAGAGAAATTTTTGTGGCTAGTTGATCTCTTTTGAGATTCATTTATGAGTCTCTGGAACAAGGCCAGGAGATGAGCTTACATGATGGTGGAGTGGGATGTGGGTGTGACTGGAGTTTGCATAAGTACGGGGAGTCTGACTCTGAGAAGGCCTGAAACTTTCAGCCAAAAATCCCATGCATCTGTAATTTTCGGCAGATTAGGATCTCTGTAGAGCTCAGTCCTGAGGCGGTAGAGTTTGGCCAGAGGCATGGCGGTAGCTTAGGAGCACCGAGTGTGGCTTGGTAGGTTGGGAGCTGGCCCACCCCCTCTTGGATCAGTCCTGGGCCATACACTCATTTTTAAAACAAATATATAGGTGAAATACAAATACCGTGAGCAAGCAATGAAACTTAAAATATATACCTATGATGAATAGCTAGAAAATAGAATCAGGAAGTCTTTGATGAACACTTATGCTAAAAGAAAACAAGTCTTAAGGTACCAAAGTAATTTTTGAAAAGAATTTAATGGCATGGGGAAATACAAGAGTTGCGGTAGTAGAGAGAGTGTAAGAAGAAAATTGTCTGCCATAGAGGCAAGGGGTGGGAAGGGTGGGGGTGGCGGGAGGGATACTGGGGACATTGATGGTGAAAAGTATACACTGGTAGATGGATGGGTGTTTGATCACTGTATGACTGAAACTAAGTCATGAAAGCTTTGTAACTGTATCCCACAGTGATTCAATTAAAAAAAGGAGTTGGGGGGGAAAGCAGGATGCAAAATTTTCCCTTCAATTCACATTTTCTCTTCTCTCCTCTCTATTATATAAAACTAGAAAATGAAGGGTCAGAGAGACAGTACAGGGGTTGGGGCACTTGCACTTGTCCATCCCTGCCTCAGTCCAGGCACTGCATATGCATATGATCTCCTGAGCATAACCAGGAATGATCGTTGTGTGACCCCAAAATCAAAATAAAACATCAACACAAGAAAATAAGGGTAAAGGGGATGGTACAGGGGTCTGGAGTACATTCATTGTATGCCCAGGACTCCAGTTTGAGTCCCATCTCTAAGTGATAAGCCAAACACTCCTAGAGGCCTAAGTACCATGGGGTGTGGCTCTGGTGGTCCCTGGCACCACACATGACCTGAGTAGCACTGAGTTCTACGTCCCTAGTACTGAGTCTTAGGGCCCAGCTGACTGAGTATCAGCAGAAGTTGCCTCTGGGCTCTGAGTGTTGCTTGGAGGGCTTCTCCAAAAGGAAAACGAAAAGGGATTCCTTTCATAACCAGAGAAAATCAACAATGCTTAAAATGTGTAAATTACATTCTTCACAAACCTCAAATTCCTTCTGTTGGACACTGAGCCACTACTGTCCATTAATTTGATCAAGTGGGTCATGGTTTTCCCTTCCCAGACCCTCTGTGTCTGTCTCAGAGCTACCTACTCTCATGATGGCTTTGTCTGAGACAGACAGCTATTGAAGAATGATTTCATCACTGGCTTTTCTCTAGTGCTCTCAATACCTTCACTGTAGGATACAGATCAACAAAATTCTAGTAGGTACAAGCATTTTCTTATAAGCCAGAGGAAAGGGTCAAGGAGATTGAGAATGGAGGATGAAGAGGAGTCAGTTTTTCTCTTTGATCACTGAATTTCCTCATCAACAGATACGGCACAGGTCACATTTTTAGCATGTGTGAGCTCTATGCTTTATGTAGGTGCATTTTGTTGAGATTCTAAGGAAATAAAGGAAATAGAAATCAGATAACTTTATTGGTTTAAATGTTCCAAATAATTTGGGTAGATAGGATTGTAACTAAATTCATGTGTAAATGAATTGTACAAAATAGTATCTAGTCCAATCTTAGCTTTTTGTCACAGGCTAACTAAAATATGTCCATATTGAGTGGGACTGTTCACCAATAAGCTTCCTCTCCCATATGAGAAATAATTATAACTAGTCATCTTTTCTACCTACCCATGTGTTGAGCCACTCCTGACATGGCATAGCCTTGGCTAATAATGCACATTTCTCTGTGTTTGGGGACTGACTTCAATGAACAAATAAATATAGATATAATGGGCCTTAAATGGAGAAATTTGTTACCACATTAGTACCCAAGTAAGTTTGAGTTTCAATTCAGGCTTTCTTGTAGTCCTCAAAGAATTGCAAGTTGACTGAATGTGGACATATAAAAAAGTATGGAGTTAGATGTGAGATGAGTTTGAGAGATGTTACTTCCCAGCCGTGAAACTGAGCAAGTAATGTATCTTTAGATATAGAAGGAATATGTGTCATGTCCAACAGATTAGGGTTTGGGAAAGATTAAATAAAATGATACAGAGCATGGGGCATGGACTTATTACAGGGTACATTTTCAATAAATGGTACCATTTTAAAAATAGGTTTCACAGTAAAACCAAGATCATCACCTTCAACTCAAATCTTTAAAAGTTTCAGTAGCTAAGGAAGTTTAGTCTAAATGGCTACTGTGCTCTCACACCAGCTCAGCCATTCACTATGACATAAAGATGACAGAGTAATTTCATTAAAACAGATGGCAAAATTAGTATTGTCACCATTACTGTAAAGATTAAATTAATAAATGTAAGTGTTTAGTGTTGAATATGGAATATGTAGAAAGAAGAGTTAGAATATTCACTCCACATCTACCATCAAAGAAAAGCATCACCTATGCTTCCTCTCTCACAGGCTAAACACCTCGAGGTTTACTGAGGAGGTCCAGAGATTATGTATGAGACAGTGCAAGTGGTTCTGGGGTCAAATGTTCTAAGTTTAAAATTCTTGCTGTGCCGCTTCTTTCTTTCCTACACAACCTCAACGGAATGAGTTGTAATTCTTTGTGCTTCAGTGTTCTCATGCTTGAATACTGATAAAATATTAATGTTTTCTGTCATAAGGCTATTGCATAGCAAATTAAGTTATCTTCAAGTGCACATAGTAAGAACATTCCATGCATCCTATTATTGTTTTTGTTGTTAGAAAAAGCTGAATAATTACCATCTCATCCATTGTGATTAGAATGCTACTTTAAGAATGTCTCGGACACAAGACCCAGACTGGTTTTCTTTTCAAACTGTGGATTCCCTGAGCTCAGAAGGAGTCTAACGTGGTGTGCGGGTAATAGCACCACACCTTTTCTATGATACGCTGTGGCTATGAGAAATACCTGAAGTCTTAAGTTGATTTCTCCCTTAAGGAGAAAAATTTAATTTGGGGGCGGAGTCACATCTGATGATGCTCAGGGGTTGCTCCTGCCTCTTCACTTAAGAATTACTCCTGGCAGTGCTCAGGGGACCAGATGGGATGTCAGGAATTGAACCTGGGTCGGCTGTAAGGCAAATGACCTACCTGCTGTACTCTGGCTTGGCAAAAGTTGATTTTAACTAGATGTCTCAGGAGAAGTACATGATATAGGTCCAGATAGAAAATTAATAAGCTGGGGGATTTTATGCAGCAGGCTTAGGCTTGATCCCTGGCACTGCAAGGGCCTGAGGACTGCCCTGGGTGTGTCCTCAACACTGCTGGACATGGCCCCCAAGCAAAAATCCCTCAAGCACATGATACATTAAAGCTCCTATACTGCTATAGGTTATAATGATATAACCTATCATTAGGGATAGGTTCAATATTCCTGTATTCGTTTTGCTGGGTATTTTGTCAAATTTATTACCTCCAGGTAAAACATCTTTAGCTAGACTAACTTAAAGAACAAATAACAAATTTTCACCAAAATACCACGGTTTTCACGGCAAAGCCATTTATGTTTGTCAAAGATAAGTTCAGTTGCACCGATGGCGTTTCCTCTTACAGTAGGTTGCTGAACTACTTCTTCCCAGCACTGACAGATGATGGGGAGCCTGGAAGGAGAAATGTTGTCTTAGATCAGGTCACACAATACACATGTCCACCCAGAGTCAGTGGTTTCTCCTGAGTCACCCTTAAAGCTGAGAAGGGCTCTTGTGTGATTCTGCAGGGATGTGGGGTGAAAACGGAAGTGAGTCCCAGCCCTTGTTCTTCTGAGCAACCCAACTTCCCTGGCTCTGGCAACCGAGCCTGGAGCCAAACAGGGGTGCCCAACCATGCTCCAGCCAACCCACCAACCTGTTGCATGTACTGGATGCCCTGGTTGTGGGTCTTCCTCAACTGCTCAATCTGAGCAATTTCCTCGTAGAGGCTTTCCAGATCTGAGGTCCGATCACCCTTAGCAGCAATCACATTGCCAATTGCCTTTTCAAAGTATGTCAGCGCTAGGTTCAACCTCTGGGTGGCCAAGGAGGCTCTACAGGAAAAGAGACAAAGACAGAAAGTCACCAAGAGGACACGTGCTTTGCAGGCACAAAAGAGACAGATTCTTATGACTAAACAATTGGGCCAGATCACTGAACGGCTGGCTCCAAGTCCAGCCTTGCTATAAACAAACTCTACTGACCCACATTTTACCCAGCATATTCCTCTGTTTACCACTTATCAAAGCTATTAATATGTCATCTGTATAAAAAAGACAAATAAAAACATGGCCAGCATTCACAAAATAAGATAATTTACTTACAAAATTGTGTTACCTCTGGCACCCTCTTTTTCAAGACTAAGGCAATTTTTTTTCTTTCATTTGTTTGATCTAGTTTGGTTGGTTTCACCTCAGTTAAGAAGACAGGAGACAGAGAACAAGGTAAATAATCCTCTCAAAAGGGGTGTTATTAAGTTATAGCATGTCATAGAAAATCCTAGAGCATTAAAAATTATTTTTTATTTTTAGGCTTATATTAGGAAAAATTAAAAATATGCAAAGTTAAAAGTAATAAATGGTACTTAACTACAGATAATACTAAAATGTTGAAAGCAGTTATGATTAGGTAGTGATTTTGCAAATAATTATTTTCTTCTTCATATGTACATTTAAATTTTTCTCTAAAACAAAGAGGAAGATATAATTTCTTATTTGAGAACTTCATTAAGTTTTATCTTCCCAGAGCCAGCAAGTTTGTGAAGAGCCCAAGAAGAAGATGGGTAGTTAAAAGCTTGTTGCCATAGCTTTGATGTCAAACTCTAGGAGTCTATATGTACTTCTTATTTTTTTTTAAATAATGTAGGAATACTGCTATTTATTCAGGCATTGATTAAGCTGATTAAATTGGGCATGAACTCCACATTACTTTTTTTAATTTAGAGTGTTAATTTAATTACTTTATTATTATTATTTCTCCCCCCTTTTATTTGATTCACTGAGATGCAGTTACAAAGCTTCCATGTTTGAGCTTCCTATATGTACTTCTGAATAAAACAAGATTAAGAATACATGAAATATGCTGGTGGGAATGCCGACTGGTTCAGCCCTTTTGGAAAACAATATGGACAATTCTCAAAAAATTAGATATTGAGCTTCCATTTGACCCAGCAATACCACTGCTGGGAATATATCCCAGAGAAGCTAAAAAGTTTAGTCGAAATGACATCTGCACTTATATGTTCATTGCAGCACTGTTTACAATAGCCAGAATCTGGAAAAAACCCGAGTGCCCTAGAACAGATGACTGGTTGAAGAAACTTTGGTACATCTATACAATGGAATACTATGCAGCTGTTAGAAAAAGGAGGTCATGAAATTTGCGTATAAGTGGATCGGCATGGAAAGTATCATGCTAAGTGAAATGAGTCAGAAAGAGAAAGACAGACATAGAAAGACTGCACTCATCTGTGGAATACAGAATAACAGAGTAGGAGACTAACACCCAAGAATAGAAGAATAGTAGAAATAAGTACCAGGAGGTTGACTCCATGGCTTGGAAGCTGGCCTCACATTCTGGGGAGAGGGCAACTTAGAGAAGGGACCACCAAGTATAATGCGGTCAGAGGCCATGCGGGGGAAAGGTGATGTGGGCTGAATGTGGTCTAGAGACTGAACACAGTGGCCACTCAACACCTCTATTGCGAACCACAACACCTAATGAGAGAGAGAGAGAACAAAAGGAAATGCCCTGCCACAGTGGCAGGGTGGGGTGGGGGGAGACAGGAATGGGGAGGGTAGGAGGGATGTTGGGTGTACCGGTGGTGGAGAATGGGCACTGGTGAAGGGATGGGTTCTCAAACTTTGTATGGGAGAAACATGAGCACAAAAATGTATAAATCTGTAACTGCACCCTCATGGTGATTCACTAATTAAAAATAAATAAATTAAAAAAAACAATACGTGAAATACCAGGTTAGCATGAATATTAGACTACATAGTATGTATAAAATCGCCTAACATAGAGAAGAGATACAATATTACTACAGTCTGTACCCTGACATTTGCACTCCTGTGTTGTATTAAAAGTGTATATGGGGCCAGAGATAGAACAAGGGTGAAAGCTCTTGCCTTGCATGTAACAGTTGCCTTGCTTGACAACAGTTCAATCCCTGGAACCACATGGGTATGGTCAAAACCCCTTCCCAAAAGTATATATGTATACAAATTTTTAAAATAACTCCACAATAGTTAAGATTAATTTTTTTCTTTTGGGTCACACCTGGTGATGTACAGGGTTTATTTCTTTGCTTTGCACTCAGGAATTACTCCTGGTGGTGCTCAGGGGACTATATGGGATGCTGGGAACTGAACCCGGGTCAGCCAAGTGCAAGGCAAATGCCCTACCTGCTGTGTTATCATTACAGCCCCCAACATTAATTTTAAGGAGAAAGATTTCTCCTTCCTTTGGAGAGTAGGATTAACAAAATTAGCATGTAACCTAATTCTTTATAAAAATGTTTGATCAGTTCCCTCAACTGTAAAGACAGAAATGACCAATTGGCAGTTTCTCTCATCAAGAACCCGTTGGGGAGATATTAGCCAAGCTGTCTGGTCTAAACAATCTTGCCTTCTTTTCCCACCTCTAAAGTGGCCTGAGGCACTTGCCCTTACTAGATATTTGATCTATGATAGTGAGAAATATATTTATATGGCACCAGTTGCTATGTTAGTTCTTCTACTTGGAAGTTCTGACATTCTGAGTTACTTAAATCTTTGTTTTCTCATCAGTAAGAGAAAATAATAAAAATTACCCATCTTATAGGTTGAATGAATGAAGATGATTCTCTAAAGCACCTAGAATTAGCATCTAGGGGCTGGAGCAATAATACAGTGGGTAGGGTGTTTGCATTGCACTTGGCCGACCCGGGTTTGATTCCCAGCATCCCATATGGTCCCCTGAGCACCACCAGGAGTAATTCCTGAGTGCAAAGCCAGGAGTAACCCCTGTTCATCGCAGGGTGTGACTCAAAAAGAAAAAAAATAGAATTAGTATCTAGAAAGGACTTATTCATAGTAAACATTCCAACGCTTAGAAAAGTATGAGCACAATAGTAAGTATCAATAATGTGGGCTGACAGAGGTAGGAACTTTGCAGTGCTGTAGCTCATAGGCGATCAGGGGATGGGGGCGGTACTGGCACGCCCTCGGCCCAGATAAGATCCGGAGCCGCTGCTCCCGAAACAGACCCTCTGCTCGTACAGACTATAACCCATTTTGGCACCCAAAGTGGCTTCTTACAGACATGCATCTAGACTGTGAACTGAACTAAAATATCAGAAATCCAAAACTGTGCAGCCGCTGTTGTGGCTGCGCGAGCACATAGAATCTTCATTCTCAGCAATGAAAAGAAATTATTAAATGATGCCTTTTCAAAAAAAATAATAATGTGGGCTGAATAAAACCCATATTGGTGTGTTCTGGAACAAGAAGTCTTTCATTTAAGACACAAAACTTGAGCCACTCTCCAGTGTGAGAGCTGTAGGCCCTCACTAAAGTCTAATTCATTGCTTGGTGGACCCAAGTCCATAGCTGATTTGCTCTAGAGAAGGGTTTCTCAGTCTTTTTCTGACTTGGTCCTCCTCAGACCTGCTTCCTTCTCATGACCATCTGTTCTATTGCTTGTTTTTTTATCTGGTGCTGGCCCAGCCATCCCCAATTTATGTGGCTGTGGCCCCTTTAGAACATTCTGGATGTTCACAGGAAGCCGTAAGGCCCTCAATTAAGAAACCCTGTGCTACTCATCCATGGAATACAAAATAACAGAGTAGGAGACTAATATCCAAGAATAGTAGAAATAAGTAACAGGAGGTTGGCTCCATGGCTTAGAAGCTGGTCCCACATGCTGGGGGAAAAGGCAGCTCAGATAGAGAAGGGAACACACCCAGTAAAATGTGGTTGGAGATGCTGCAAGGGAAGGGAGATGCCTGCTGAAAGTAGACTAGAATCTGAACACAGTGGCCACTCAATACCTCTATTGCAAACCACAACACCCAATTGGAGAGAGAGATCAAAAGGGAATACCCTGCCACAGAGGCAGGGTGGGGTGGGGGGGAGATGGGATTGGGGAGTGGGAGGGATACTGGGCTTATTGGTGGTAGAGAATGGGCACTGGTGGAGGAATGGGTTTGCTAACATTGTATGAGGGGAAAAACAAGCTCAAAAACGTGTAAATCTGTATCTGTACCCTCATGGTGACACACTAATTAAAGAATTAAAAAAAAAAAAGAAACCCTGTGCTAGACTAGCACCAGCCCCCTCCCCCCTCCTCCCCACCTCCTCCACCCCTTCCCTCCAGCCCTGTCTTCTGGATTCACGGTTTGACAGGCAGGCATTTACCATCAACTTCTGCCTTACTGTGCCCCGGACTCACAGCTTGGAAACAGATGGCTTTCAAAGACGTAGAAATATTTGAAAAATCTAGGGAGCAGTAAAATTCTTTCCCCTGATGATCTGATAAAGCAGACCCTCAAATTTAAATATTCTCATTCTCAGAGCTCCCCTACCTCAACTGCAAAACCATGAAATCTTCTTCAGGCTGGAACAAGCTCCAGGAACTTCATCTTCATCCCATATGAAAGAAAACTGTCCTGCAAATAAGCCTGCGCTCCCCTCCCAGAGCCCTCCAGTAAACTCTCTGCATTAGAGAGCTCTTCCTGACCTTCTAAGAAGTCACAATGACAACAATAAGTAGCAATTACCCCCCCCCAAAAAAAGTTATTCTTAGATGGTTTTTAAAGATGCATGCAAGGAACTGTTCCAGCTGGGAATTCAGATCAGTCCCCCCAAACTACTGTTTCACCAGTGATTCAGGCGCCTGCTTTCCCATATAGGAGGTCACTGTCACCCCATTGCTCATCGATTTGCTCAAGCGGGCATCAGTAACGTCTCCATTGTGAGACTTGTTATAGGAGGTAGCAATCATGTTCAAAGAACCACAGCACAGGAAGCTGTGTCACCCTGTCTGTGTTGAGGAAAATATGGCTCTTGGTATTATTTGAAGGTTTGTTTTATTTATTTATTTATTTATTTATTTATTTTTAGGGGGAGTGGGTCATGGGGGGGTGGGGGAGGTGGTTATTGTTACTGTTTGGTTGTTTCTTGTTTCATTGTTTTGCTCTAAACATTTTCATCTCCTGATCCAAAGGCTACAGCCTTGCAACCCCAGGCCTCATTTATAAAGTTGAACTTCTTTAGGCTTCATATTTTTTTTCTTTTTTTGGGTTTAGAATCATAGCCAGGGATGGTCAGTCCCGGAGAGTCCCAGAGAAGGTGGGGGAGCCACCTGGTGCTGGGGAGTGGCCCCAGGACACCCTCAGCCCTCTGACCTCGCTTGTGGGCTCCCCAAGCCTGAGTCTTACCTGCCCAAGGCAACTGCGAGCTCGTTCTCTGAGACCTGGAACCCACAGCTGCTCCCTTGGTAGAATTCTCGGAGCTCCTTCATGTTTCTCTCTGCCTTCTGCAGGTTGACATAAGCCTCTTGGCCAGTGAAACTGTCAAGAAAATCTCAGCCCTCCAAAACCCTAAACCTCAGGACAGCCAGTGAGAAGCTAATGAAGAGACGGCTGGGGGAGAAGCAATGTGGCACTTGCTAATACGCGCTCCCTGTTCTCTCTCCCACATCGGGCGGCTGCCAGGGAAGGGAGAGCCGTCGAGAAAAGGGGCAGACCCTTGGGCTCCGAGCGGCGGCCTGCAGCGGGGGCGGGCTGGGTGGTGAGCCTGCGGAGGTGTGAGCGGAAACAGTAACTCACACTCCATTTCCTCTAGAGGTATCTCGGGTGACAACAGTTACTCCTGGTTTCCCAGGTTGGTTCCTACGAATGGTGAGAAAAAGAGGAACGAAACATGCTGCCTGAGAGGGACTTTCCGGGTCCTTGAGCGATACCAGGAATGAAAACCCCTTCGTTTCCAAATATGCTTCTATTCCCACGACATGAATAACCCCCTGCAAGTGGGGAGCAGAGAAAGGCCGTTGATCAGCTGCCTTTCAAGCTGGGCATCAGCCCCAGGAAAGCAGAGGAGGAGGTGGTACATGGAGGAGAAACTGGGGTCGTGCAGCTTCCTGAGGCCCCCCCGCTTGCTCGCGGACACCAGCGCCCTAGCGCATGTTCGGGGGGAGAGAGCAGCAAGGAGCAACCCCAGCGCACTAGCCTCCTGCCCGGGGGCACCCAGGACAAACAGCCCCCCTCCGAGGCACGGAGTGTGACTGCCTCTATTTTGCTTGGCCTCCAGCTTCTCAGACAATATTCACAGCAGCCTTTCAAAAACATGAGATGACCGGCGAGCCCATTAAATCAGAAGTTCGGGGCAGCAAAAAAGTTTGGCCGGAGCAGTAAAAATGGCAGTGAACAGATGCACGCCAGGCCTGCTTAGTCAAAATCTCTGGGGTAGGACTTCACAGCAATAATTCTCTCTCTCTCTCTGCCCTCCTTCCCTCGCACCCTGCCTCAGATTTGGGGTTATACTCGGTGGTGCTCAGTACTGACTCCTGGCTCTTTGCTCAGGGATCACTCCTGACAGTGCTCAGAGGACTATAGGTGGTGCCAGGGATCAAACCTGACCTGGCCACGTGCAGGCAAGCGCACTACCTGCTGTGCCATCTCTCCGGCCCTTCTGCCTGTCTCTGTCGTCTGCTGGCAATCTGCACTCCAGCTCTGCACACCCTAGTGGTCCAGTGCTCGGGCTGGCAATGTGGTGCTATACAGGCCACCAGAGCTACACCTGGTGGTACTCAGTGGGGGCCCCACAGTGCCGGGGCTAAAACTCATGCTTCACCATTGAGTGCCATTTCCCCGTCCCAGCTGTAATTCTCACAAGCACCCCTAGGGGGTCCCAGCTGGCAGCCTCGTTTGACAGATGGTGCTTTAAATTCCCATGTCCTCCTTGTTCAGTAATTGACTTTTTCACAGGAGGCGGTGTTCAACGAAGGGCAGGATGAACTCAGAAAAACTGGGGCTGGAGTGACAGTACAGCAGCTAGGGCATTTGCCTTGCACGCGGCCAACCTGGGTTCGATCCCTGGCATCCCAAAGGGTCCCCCGAGCACCGCCAAAAGTAATTCCTGAGTGCAGAGCCAGGAGTAACCCCTGAGCATCGCTGGGTGTTACCCAAAAAGCAAACAAACAAAGAAACAAACCCAAAAACTCAGAAAAATTTTAAATGCTGAGGTGACATAGCCCAGGGAGCTCCCAGGGAGAGACCGAGGAGGGTCATACTCAGATGTTTCCATGAAAATCTGACGCTAATGGAGGGGCTGGCTCGGGAAATGGAGCTCCAGAGTCTTGGTTTCCCCCCAGTCCCCACTGCAGCCCACTCCCGTGACCGAGGTCCTCTCACTGCGAGGGCAGGGAAGGATATTGGTTCTGCAGGAGCCAGGCCACTCCCAGGGTATAGTAGATCATGACCAGAGCTTCCAGGATTTCCTTTTTCTCCTTCTCTGACGCGATGTTTCCCTTCCAGGTCAGCAGTATGGTCTTGGCGGACTCGGCATGTTTCTTGGCCTGACACGGGAGTCCTGAGGAGATTGGAGCGAGGGTGACAAGAAGGAAAAAGTTTGAAGCAGCAGACTTCAGTCAAAGATATTCTGGGGAGGGAGAGGAGGTGGGCTTGGTGGTCCAGAGACCAGATGGTCTGTGGTCTTTGTTCCCCAAACCGGCTGTGTGTCAGAATTATCTGGGATGCTTGCAGTGACTATAGATGCCTGGGCCCCGTCCCAGACCTACTGAGTTGGAATCTCTTGAGGAATGGCGTCCAGGCATCTCTCCTTTTAATTAGTTCCACAACTGCTTCAATGGCACCCTCCCAGTGCTTTCTGTGGACCTCTGTTTGGAAGTCACTGACAGAAACAGATGAGTCCTGATGTCACCGCTATGTGTCCTGATGTCACTGCTAGGGTCGTGTGACCTTTCAACCGCCCCAAGCTTCTTGATCCAACACAGGTAGAATGACAGCAATTCTTAAAGAGACGGTCCAGGAACAAAGTAGGCTATGCCACAGAGTTCTATGCTTTGAATTTTTCTGTGAAAGGAATCTATAAATATAGAGGCTTTATAAATACAATCACTTCCATCTGGGGAAGTTTTCAATCCCAGATGAAACTGGCGATACTAATTGGTCACACACACACACACACACACACACACACACACACAGAAAATTTAGTTTCTGAATTCAGGGAGGCCCTTCAGGATGAAGACAAAGAACTGCCAAACCCCAAGCTAGACAGAAATTAAAGCATGTTTCTCTTGTTTTCTAATCCAAGACTCAATTTTCTAAGCACACCCTGGAACTGATGATGATGTCTGAGCCATAACTCCTGGAAATGAAGTCCATTTAGCAGAGGTCGACTTGAGAACACCTTACGGAACTACTTCCTCAACCTCCAGCACAGCTCACATTAGCAAGTAGCAGCCCTGGAGAAAAGACGAGTCCCCCTGTCTGAGTCATCCTGCCAGCAGAGGAGAATCATGGTTGATGTTGGCCCTGCCAAGGAGAACCCCTGGGCCCAGATTCTCACTGAACCCCCAGGTGACAACTGGCTGTCCCTTTGGCGTCTAGAGCCTCGTGTCCCAGCACAAGCAGAGGCTCTGATAATCAGGTCCATTTTATTTTTATTTATTTTTTTTAAAAGGAGAGGCTTTTATTTATTTATTTATTTTTGCTTTTTGGGTCACACCTGGCAATGCTCAGGGGTTACTCCTGGCTCATGCACTCAGGAATCACTCCTGGCGGTGCTCAGAGGACCATATGGGGTGTTGGGAATCGAACCCAGGTCGGCCACATGCAAGGCAAGTGCCCTACCCACTGTGCTATTTCTCCAGCCCCATCAGGTCCATTTTAAAGGACTTGCCTTTGGTGCTTGCAGCTCTCATGTGTTCTAGGAGAGCAGGCTAACCTGCAGGTGTTGGAATACTGACGAGAATGGAGCGGAGAAGTCCCAAGTCTGGGAGAATATCCAGACACGCCTGGTACCGAGGTTTGATTTGAAGAAAAAAGTGGTAAAAGAGAGCGCAGGCCATGTCCAAAGTTATCAGACAACAGCGGCCCTCCAATGGCACCACACACCAGAAGCATGTTTGTCTTATTCCTCTTGCATAGCTCCGGACCTCATTCCCAGGAGTCACGGCTCATAAGTTCTGAGGTGAGAGGCAAGGAGGCATCATGTGTAAAAGTCAACATTTTTTATGGATGCAGGATGTGTGAAGTCCAAACTCTAGAAACACTGAGTGAGCTCCTCAGACAGCAAGGGGGCCCTGACTGCATCCTGGAGAATAAGGAGGGTTTGAATGAATGGAGACCAGTGAGGAAGTATTAGCATTTGGGAGTCAACCTGAAGTCATCAAGACAGTAAGTGTTGCATGGGCATGGGAAGTCAGGTGGAGGGAATATTAGGAAGGAGATTAGTCTGACTAAGGGGAGGTTCAATTTTTGGGGGGTGGGGGGGTTCACATCAGACCATGCCCACGGGTTACTCTTGGCTCAGCGCTCTGGAATTACTTCTGGCGGTGCTGGGGGGACCCTATAGGATGCTGGGGATCTAACCCGGGTTGGCCAAGTGCAAGGCAAATGCCCTACCCACTGTGTTATCATCCTAGCCCCCTGGGGAGGTTCAAATTTAAAGCCCCAGGAGGTACAGATAAAATAGGTTTAAAGGAGTTTTCTGTGCAAAGGTAAGGAGCTGGATTGGATCCTTTTGATGTCAGTGAGTCTTTCTAGATCTTGAAATTAGTGACAATAGAAAACTGTTGGGGGTGTCAAATCAGGGCAAATAAAAACTGAGTCTTTAAAGTAAAATTAAAAGGATTGTCTTTCCCTATAACCAGGGTCCTGGGGAGTGTGCTAAGTGAATCTAAATGTTTTCTTGGGTGGGTAGAGAGGAAAGGAACTGGAGAAACCATTGAAAACTCCCCTCACCCTCACCCATCCAATAGCACAGCACTCCTGGTCTTGTGAACAGAAAACAGATGAGAATGTTGCTCTGAAGCTTTGTCAGTCGACCCTTCTACCCACCCTACTGCTACACGAGCACCCATGCTGTTGTGAAATCCTTAAGAGGGATACTTCTCTACTAAGCAAGGCAGCTTAGTAGATTAACTACTCGGTTCCTTGTTTCTGCTTCACCAAAGCCCACAGTCCAGTGTTCCTGATGAAAAAGCTGAGCTGGTGATCTACCAACCTTAAGCAAAAATGAATGAGGATCCTGCTTTAAAATAGTTTTTAAAATTTTCACGTAGTTAACACTGTTCTTGATTTATAATGAATAGACACATACACAGAGTATTTGTTCACCTTGGTAGTAATGAGCTTATATTCAAGAGTTTGGAGACCATGACACTAGACAAATATTTCCAAACCTTTTCATGTATGAAGAACTCTCTTCATTTAAAAAATGCCACTTTGTGATGAAATTTATAGTATTTCCTATATGGAAGAAATTCAGGATTTACAAAAGGACCATGAATGTCAGTAATACTTTGGAATGGATTCACTTTTTTAATTGCAAGAACATCCTTTGTAAAAAAAAACACACACCCTATATATGGTCCTATACAGAGACTGGCAAGCTACCCGTGGTGTATTTGATATGCCAAAAATAGTAACAACAAGTCTCACAATGGAAACATTACCGGTGCCCGCTCGAGCAAATTGATGAGCAATGGGATGACAGTGGTACAATGATCTAAGATTTATTTATTTATTTATGCTTTTTTTTGGTCACACCCGGTGATGCACAGAGGTTACTCCTAGCTCTGCCCTCAGGAATTACTTCTGGCAGTACTCAGGGGACCATATGGGATGCTGGGAATAGAACCCGGTCAGTTGCATGCAAGGCAAATGCCCTACCCGCTGTACTATCGCTTCAGTCCCTAAGACTTATTTTATCCATCTGTGGGGGGTGCTTAGTGATCGCTTTCCATAATGCCAGGGCCACCTTCCCTATTCTAACATCAACTTCAAGACCAAGTCATTTTTTTCCGCTCTGGCTCTCCCAAGCCAGGTACATTAGCCTTTCCTATATGCTAGTAATGTTGGCATTACAAAGGTGAAGTCAGCATGACAAGACTTCTGCTGGAGCCCGATATTCAGAAATGACAAGGAGAAAGGAATGAACTGAACAAGGAGTCCTGATTTTCTTTCTTTCTTTCTTTCTTTCTTTCTTTCTTTCTTTCTTTCTTTCTTTCTTTCTTTCTTTCTTTCTTTCTTTCTTTCTTTCTTTCTTTCTTTCTTTCTTTCTTTCTTTCTTTCTTTCTTTTTTTTTTTGCTTTTTGGGTCATACCCAGCGATGCTCAGGGGTTACTCCTGGCTTTGCACTCAGGATTTACTCCTGGCAGTGCTTGGGGGACCATATGGGATACTGGGGATCGAACCTGGGTCGGCCGCATACAAGGCAAACACCCTACCCGCTGTGCTATCGCTCTGGCCCCAAGGAGTCCTGATTTTCTACTAAACACATGAATCGCTTTACTTCAATTGAATGAGATCCAGTGTGCCAGGCACAGTTATATGAGTATGTCTACACTCTGATGCAGGACAAAGAGAATCTGTTTAGAACAATCCAAGTTTTGCTCTGAAAAAATTTGGATTACTCCTACAGTCCCTTTGGGGGAGCCATTCAGTTCTAGGGATCAAATGCGGTGTCTTGCACACACAAGGCAAATGTTCTATCACTTGAATTTGTGGCCGGCACAACTACCCAGCCTTGGTGGTTTTGATGTTGCCACTGATATTCTCTATATTTAAGAAGTGAATGATTGGGGCCGGAGCGATAGCACAGTGGGTAGGGCATTTGCCTTGCACTCGGCCGACCCGGGTTCGATCCCCGGCATCCCATATGGTCCCCCAAGCACCGCCAGGAGTAATTCCTGAGTGCAAAGCCAGGAGTAACCCCTGAGTATCGCTGGGTGTGACCCAAAAAGCAAAAAAAAAAAAAAAGAAGTGAGTGATTATGAGAGCAGGGTCCGGAGCCAGCATTCCCGGGTATAGATCTGGCTTAGCCAGTTATTGTCCACATGGCCTTGGATATGTTGTTTAATCCATCCATGCTGCCATTTGTTAACCTATGAAATACAGTTGAAAATACTTTCTATCTTGGAAGGCTGTTTGCAAGGATTGATTTGGTGAGAAAATGGATTGAACTGTGCCTGGCACATAGAAATAAAGCTTAATAAATATCAGTTATTAATCATCATCATCATCATCATCATCATTACCAGGGTTCATTCACCTTGAATTAAATAATTTATTACATCTATCTTTATGTTGGATGCTTTTTAATAGAGCTTACAGAATTTCTACAAAAGGCTCTATTCTCAAATGCAAACTCATTTCAGCCCGGTACTGCAGATCAACTGGGTTGTACCATTCCCTGCTATTTCTGTATTGGGCTTTCTGCTTTGCTGTTTACCAGCTGGCGGAGAGGGCAAGGGTTCATGGCTTCAGCTTCTTTTCCTGTCTTTTGCAACACTTAGAGCAGCACCCTGAATACCTGGCGTGTTTCCAGTAACAACAGGCGCTCAGATTTATGGCTGCATTAATAATAAGCAATGTTAGGAAATGTTGGGAAATGGTTGGTCCATGGGACAGCTTTCTTCTTCTCGAATTCTTTCAACAGTTCTGCCTCCTGGTGACAACCAGGCTCCCCTTTCCCAGCCGTTGGAGCCCAGGGCTTACTAGGGTCAGCAGGTCATTAAGTCCCATTCCGCATGCTGCTTCGCTGCTTCCGGTGCTGACCCCACCCACCCTGGCGCACTCTCTGCCTTGGGTTACTGCCTCCTGAAATCCAGCTGACCCATTGCTCCATGTTCAAAGCCTCCCAGAGCTCTTTGGTTCCTGCCTTTCTGCCTATGCTCTACCTGGGTCTCCTAAGAGCATCCTCACATGACTTCTGTGCCTTCCTCGCTTCCTCCTCGTTGGCCTCCTCTCAGAATGCTGTGCAGCATCTAGTCAGCAGCGCCCAACCTGCAGATGCTCCAGGCTTAGGATCTGGTCATTGTTCCAACCACCCTGCAGAAAGTGATCTCCCGAGGGCCCCCCAAATTTGTATTTGAAAAAAGATCCAGTCCCAGTTCTGGGTGACCATGTGAGATACTCTGAGCTATGTGGTCAACGCTGGGATCTCCAGGAACTGCACCAACAAGGCTCACAGGACAAATGTGCTTTCTGTGCTAATTCTGTATCGGTGTCTTTTGTTTTCCAGGTGTTTGGGACCCAGGCTGAGACCTCCAAGGCTGCTTGGATCGGGACTGGGCCTGCTCCGCCCAGATTTCCCATTTCCCAGTAGCTAGGTGGTCACACCCAGGGACTGCCCCAGCGCATGTAATCCCATCCAAGGCCAGCATCCAGAGACTTAAAAGCAAGCTCCTGGAAGTGCTCAGCCGCTTGGCGGCCTCGAGATATCTTATAGCCTACTTCTCCTCTGGGAGAGCCTGGCAAACTACCGGGAGTTTCCTGCCCACATGGGAGAGCCTGGCAAGGTCCCCATGGTGTATTAATATGCCCAAACCAGTAACAAGCTGGGTCTCATTCTCCTGACCCTGAAAGAGCCTCCAATGTAGCATCATTGGAAAGAACGAGAATAGAGAGGCTTCTAATATCTCAGGGCTAGGACAAATGGAGACGTTACTGAGACCGCTCAAGAAATTCAATGATCAACAGGATGATGATGATGATGTTGATGGTGATGACTCTTCTAAAGTCTGTCCTTTTCTTCTCTTTCCCTCTCATCCTTCACCTCATTGATTATTTTTCATTGCCTTTCCCACTTCTGGCACCAAAGAGTGCCTTCCTCTCCCATCCCTTATGATAATAATTCTGCTCCCCCAGTCCTGGTCTCAAACTTCTAGCACCTAGAAAAATGTGCTAGTGGGTTTTTCCAATGCAACTCATCATCTATACATCAATCTCCTCATCCGCCTACCACCCAGCCTACCTCCTTCTCTGGTCCACATCCTCTCCAGACCTATTTTTCTCTAAAAATGGCAGCTGCTGTACCTAAAACTCCATGATCATCTTTGGGTCTCGCTTTTGTTCAACCTCAAACATTATGTCCTCTCTTCTCTTTCTCTCCTTTAAAATTTTATTTTAGAATTTACAGGAGGGTTTTATTCTTAAAAGTATACAGAGCACGCACCCCACAGGGAGTGAGATAAAGCATTTATTTAAAAGGAAAAAAAAAGACTAGATGCTCCACAGCAGGTGAGACCTCCCAGAGAGGAATGCATAATCTCTTTTTTTTCAGTGATCATTTTGGAATAGACAATACATTTTCTATGGTTCAGAAGTTAAAATGAGGCTTGCTCTTTGAGGCCATGTTCTCCCTTAAACACATATCTGTCCTGCTTATCTGTATGCTCTTTCCACTCTTGGAGAAGGCTGTGTTTCCTCTTGAATATACGTCCTCTTTCCTTCCTTACATCATTCTAAGTAAGTTTCAATAAAAACCATCTTGCTTCACACAAAAAAGTTAAAATGATACAAGAGAAGGTAAATTTGAGAAGTCTTACTTCAAATTCTTAAGTGCCTTCCAGATAAGTTGCTTGCTTTTATTTTAAACCTGTGTATCTATCCTTTAGATACACAAATCTTTAATTTGTTTTAAATAGTTAAGCATTATTTTATTTACCTAGTTCTGGGGTTTTTTGGGCCATAGCCTTTGGTGTGCAGGGGCTATTCCAAACTTTGTGCTCAGGGTTTGTTCCTTGCAGTTCTTGGTGGATTATGAGGTGCCAGGGACCGAACGCTGGGGCTCACATATGAGGGCAAGTGCTCTGCCATTGAGCTACCTCTTTGGCCCCCTTCAGTGTTTCCTTATAGAAATATAAGCAAGAATTCTCACTTCTCTTCCTCTCTTTCTCACACCAAATATAGCTCAGAAGCGCAGTTCGTGCTGTGCATTCCATTTGGCCTTCAGACGGGCTCTTTTCCGAGCAATATCTGGACTTCCTTTTCCTCTGTTAAAGCCACCAAGATCCCACTCTTTATGCCATCCCTCCAGTGATGTGCCCATTTGGTTGTGTTTAACCTTTTACTCTCATAACCGATGCTGCAAATATTAATCTTAGCCACCTGGGATCTAAGAAGTGTGTCTGTAGGCTAGGAATGCAGAAGCAGGGTTTCTGGCTAAGAAAGATAAATCTGTCTGTCCCTCATACTCTTAAATCCTTCTTCTCTTCCCGTGCATTCCCTCTATCACTAACCTAGTTTTACACATAGATGACTGAGCTACCTTCCTTGTTCGCTATCATTGCTGGATTAAACTTTCCAAAAGCAACCTCTGATTTATTAATTCTCTGATTTTTTTTAAATCTCCAACACTCCTTCTTGTCTACCAAATAAATTACAAGTTCCTTGTCCAGTATTTCAACCCCTCTGTCCTGAGTCTGTGCAACACATCTTCTTTTCCATGCTAACCGTGACTAAACAGGGCTGCTTACAGCTTTCCAAATGCGCATTATACTTTCCTACGTTGGCATATGCCTTCTGCATAAAAAAAGGGCCACCCCATCTTTTTGCCTCCCCAAATCCTACTTGGATTTAAGAACTATCTGGAACATCACCTCCCCTAAATGTGCCATTTACCAACCTCATCCAGATATGATTCCACCCCAATTTTTAAAAGCCTTCTATTCAAACCAGTACATGTGCCAAAAGATAAGAGATGGCTCAGTGGCTAACATATCTGCCTAACAAATGTGAGGCTGTGAGTCTGAACCGCAGTTTCCCCTCATACATCGGATGCAATCCTGGGCAGCTCTTCTCTGTGATACCCAGAATCCCATGTGATTTCTGATCACACTGCAGCCACTAGAGCCAGGTGCCCATGAGAGCTGCAACTAAGGTGTAGCCGACCCCCCAGCAAGCATGATGCAAAGCACTGCATGGAGGAGTGCCACTCCCGGAAAGCAGGTGAGCACGTCAGCAACCCCCAGCTGGAATGTGCATAATTAGACTGTGTGTGGCCACCACAACTAGAGTGTAACCCTTGCAAGCACCACAACAAACGGAGTGAGATGCAACACCACCCGCCCCAGCAAGATACTTGGCTGAATATTTGAAGACCACCTCCTGCTGATGTGCAAAAGTAGGAGCATCGTAACCAATGTGTGGGTCACTATCACAAGAAATCATCCACAGTGGGAAGGGGGAAGGTAGACTAAATCCATAGCCTCGGTGTGCCTTATAATGGGCCACGTCTGCATGGAGCTCAGCCATCCATGTGAGGTTTAAGTTCTTGAAGGCAAAGACAAAGCCTTGGTGTGCCTTCCGTTCCCCTCCAAACGCCCTTCATGGAATTACCCACATGCGAGTCACTCGATAAATACTCACAGGAAGACTGTTTATTGAGAGGAATCAGCCTTTTTGGCCAGGTCCCCAAACCCCAATTCTGGGAAAGGCTCAGAGGGATGTGAGGCCGGCAGGTCTGATGGCTATAAAACATGCACATGTGCAGTGAGGCATGAACAGACTCAGACACACATCCCGCCCACACAGAAGGCTGGCTCATAAATTCTTTCCGTTTCAAAGCAATTGAGGATTAATGACAACAAACTAAGTGGAGGCTCAGCAAGCACTTCATCCCTCTTGAAAGTCTGTGAGTTTTCTAAATTTTAGTTGTTTTACTCCATGACCTACAAAAAAGCCGAGCAAACATCCTTACCAGATGAGGACCACGACAAAGGAGAGGCACCAGGATGTTCTCCAGGAAGGTCAGGTTCATCATTCACTCTCTGGTGAATACAAGTCTCAGCTGCAGAGTCTGGGTTCAAGACCAAGCCCGATTCACCGTGTGTACTTGGTCTAATCCAAAAGTTGTTTCAGATTGCATGGCTTCTTCTCCCAGAAGGGAGCAACATGACCCTTGCCATAGCCATGCCAAGCCATTTCACTCGAGACACCCCAGAGGGGAGCGGATAATACCCCTCCCCACCCCAAGGGACCCAGCCCTGGCAGCTGAAAACCTCCAGAACCCAACTGCCGCCATGCTCAAAGCCACTCCCCACACGCTTGGTCTGAGCTCAGGCATAAGTGAATGCGCTCATGGATTGTGTGGCCGATACATCATAAGACACTCCCTACCCATTCTCCAAGAGTACCACACCACATCTGATGGGGCTTAAATAGTAGGTAACTAATCATAGAGGAAAATATGTATATATATATATATTCACAAATATATATACATATATATATGTGTATATATATATATACGAAAGCTCACATCACTCAACCTTTAACAACATGTTAGTGATATCCTAAAGAATGTCTTATTGGCCCCTGCCAAAATAGAACAATCTTCACACTGTTTCCTCTATGGATACATTTCAGTAGCATTTTCAGCGGTTTTTCATAATAGACAATACAAAATGCATTATTTCTAACATTTATCATAGTTTATATCACATTATTCTTAACATTCTTTACTTTTGTGGCAACCTGGGTAGACTGTGAACTCTCTCATGGAAGAGGGTGAGAGAGGAGAGAAGGTGAGAGAGGAGAACTGAGAACAAAGTAAGGCTTGACCTAATTCCTTTTGACTAGCCTTTGGTAAGTTCAAAATTTTTGGTTGAACCAGTGAAGTCAATTACTTACTATGGACCAAGAAACAGTCAACCTTCAGATTTGACATGGTGAAAACCATATCTAAAGACTGATTATTCTTTAGATTCAATTGATTTAGACTTGTTTTCTAATTTTTTTCTGAAACCATTTTATCTTCAAGTGATAGAATCAATAATATGTTTAAAAGCTTTAGAACAAATGTGTGTCTGATCTCCATCAAAACCACAGAAAATCTAGGACTCCGGGAGTAAAAATAGTGAAGAGCATATCTATTTAAGAGAGTGACTGGAAAGCATGAGGTTTTTCATCATCAATTCCAGAAGAGCTTTTGGGAGATACACAGTCATCCAGATACCCCTTCAGTTTTATTTGTATATAAATAAGGACCTCAGGGTTTTCCACCAGGAGAAATTTTATGCAAGAATATTCTACTATTAATATATACATAAAGCAGTATCAGATATTTTAAATACAACTGGTCTCTTGTTGCCATTTGTAAGATGTTTGCTCTTTGATGTAAAGTTAATTTATTTCTCTGCACTTGCAACATTTGTTAAAGCAATTACATTCTGAAGAAAATGAATAAATACATTAAGTGCAAGAATGAATATTTAAAATGTAGCTATTTACCTTCCTAAGACAATATACTTTCAAAATATTTCTTGATAATTTAAATATTCAACTTCTAACTGGAGTCATTTTAGATCAAATTATTCTTAATTGGACACTTCAAAAAGTAGGAAGGATTACATCTTTACATATTTATGCATTTTAATGTATTTGACTTCTTTTGACTTGATGTAAATTATTTTTTAAAAAACCTAAAAAATAGTAATAGCTTATTCCAACAAAATTTGGGGGTAGTTAAAAGGAACAACTCAGTGCCATAATTACCAATTTTTTTGAAAGCACAGAAAGAAAAAATTAAAGCATAGATGGTCAGATACAGACAGACAAAGGGATTTGGATCACCTATTAGAGTAGCAGACAAAAAAGCATTTGAGGTTTTTTTTTTTTTTGCAGTGGGGGTGGGGTGGAGGAGTCCTTAGAATTTTTTGGGGGGGATCAAAAGTACCAGAGATCCCTCCTGGTGGTTCAGAGGCAACTACAGCTGTTCAGGGCAGTAGACAGAAGTTGTGGCGCTACTTGGGCTCTAAAGTCCTGGGATTCTCTGAGGAATTTGAACACCCAGAGTTTCTGGGATATAAAGCACGTGCCTTAGCCTCTGTATTATAGTGGTATCTCTGCCCCCATACCATCTTCTAGAAAGGTGGGTTCAAGGCTATCAGGCTAAGAGGATGCACTAGTTGGGAAGAACATGCATGTAAGGCATGTAAACATATAATATTTAAAGACAAAGAGCTATGCTGAACATTAAGGTTTAAGTGCTCTAATATCACAGTAACCCAGGATCTGTTGAGGGAGTGGTAAGTTATTTTGCCATAAGACTCAGTAGAGATAGGAGTAAAATTCTTATTGCATTGTTAGGACATTTGGAGTTTACACCATATTCAGTGGGGAATGCTGAATGACTGCTGATTTATATCAGGTATAAATATTAACATCTCAGCATGGAATCACAGAACTTTCATGATATCAGAAGATCATTATTTCTCTCTCTCTCTCCTTTCAAGAAAAGGAATCACCTCAGGGAACTGTGTTTTTCATATCAAAGAATTTGGGAGATGCCCACTTGTAACTTGTGGCATTTCATAAACTTTATAACCATGCCATTATCCACCTGTGAAACTTCACACTTTGTAATTAAATATCATCCCTGTTGGTTTATTCTCTTAAAGATGAAGATCTCTTTTGAGCAGCTTTTAATTTTCTTGAAGGCAATTTTTAAAGTTCCCTCTTAGAGTTTCCATTTAAGAATAAATAATTATTTCTCGTTGACTTTCTCCTCATGATTTCTATGTTACAACCATTTGAAGCCTCTCAGTTTCTCTGTCCTGAATTCTTTCCATTTGTTTGAGATCTTCCTTGTATATGGTAAAATATAAAGGCAATGACAGATAAACCCGGAGCCGCTGAGCGCGAATCGGACCCTCTGCGGCGCTTAAAGACTTTGACTCCAAAGATGTAACACATTCGGGCATCCAGCACAGCACCCGAGAGCAATGCATTGGGACACCAAACTGGGCTACAACTCGGTGCTGCTGGGGGTGGATTTTTTTTCCCCCCACCCTGTCTTCCTGCATGGAAAGCGGCGGGCTGGCGGCACCATGTGGCAGGCGCCATCTTCTGATTCCAGACCCACAGGTATTCGGATTTTACTTTGGGGGCTCCCAGGAACTCATGGGAAGGGGGCGTAACTGGCACGCCCTCGGCCCAGATAAACCCGGAGCCGCTGAGCGCGAATCGGACCCTCTGCGGCACTTAAAGACTTTGACTCCAAAGATGTAACACATTCGGGCATCCAGCACAGCACCCGAGAGCAATGCATTGGGACACCAAACTGGGCTACAACTCGGTGCTGCTGGGGGTGGATTTTTTTCCCCCCACCCTGTCTTCCTGCATGGAAAGCGGCGGGCTGGCGGCACCATGTGGCAGGCGCCATCTTCTGATTCCAGACCCACAGGTATTCGGATTTTACTTTGGGGGCTCCCAGGAACTCATGGGAAGGGGGCGTAACTGGCACGCCCTCGGCCCAGATAAACCCGGAGCCGCTGAGCGCGAATCGGACCCTCTGCGCCTAAAGACTTTGAATTCAGAGACTTCTTACAGCAATGCACTGGGACTGTGAGCTGGGCTATGTAATTTCTGGCAGAATTCTCCCTGGACTTTATACAGAAATCCAAAACCGCGTAGACGCTGCCGCATCCGCGCGACTTAACATTTATAATTGTTCAGCAATGTGAATTGGTTTCATTTGAACAGGTCTGACTTGGGGGGGAAACTCCAAATAATAACAGTAAGTTTTTGTTCAAAATATTGAAGGTTTTTAATGTAGCAGCCACCTCTGGACTGTGAACTAAGCAAAAGCCCCACGCTGGCCGACGTGGCGTGGCGTACACCATACTATGAGGCGCAGGAAGGGGGATGAGGGGGAAAAAGAAAAAAAAAAAAAAGGGAAAAGGAAAAAGAGAAAAAAAAAGAGAGAGAGAGAGAGTTATGTCAACTATAGTGAGTTTTGTGTTGAATTATGGAATGTAATCAAGGTAAAGAAAAAATGAAGTGAAATTCATTAGTTATACAGTAGGGGGTAGGGGGTGGGGGCGGGGGGTATACTGGGGTTTCTGGTGGTGGAATATGGGCACTGGTGAAGGGATGGGTGTTTGAATATTGTATAACTGACATATAAACCTGAGAACTTTGTAACTTTCCACATGGTGATTTAATAAAAATTTAAAAAAAAATAGTAAAAAAAAAATATATATAAAGGCAATGAATTATTTTAAAAAGATTCTAAGTGATGTTATACCTGGAATTAAGGATTATTATCAGCAAGTTTGTTGTAGTTTATTAGAATATGCCTTATATTTTACACATGAGCATTTTAAAATGACAGCTCTGCATTAGTGGAAAATGCAGTTATTTTTGATATTTCGAACATTCTTTTTTATTTTCTACTAATGTAGACAAAAATAGTTTAAAAGACATTATATTGGGAATTCTTTTTTGATGTTGGATGATCAGCTCTAACAGTCTTTAAGCTTCTGTCCTCAACTTTAATTGAGGTTTAATTTACACATATAATTATAAGATATTAAAAATCTTCAACCTAATCACCCATCTCCTAGACTATTCTTTTATTTTTAATTTAAATTTTATTGGAGACACCTCAATTTACAGTACAGTTAGTGGTAGGGTTTCCTGCAATAAAAAAAAAGAAAAAAATGTATTATTTCTGTTGTGCTTTGGGACAGGGATTGGCGCTTGGAATGGAAACATCCCAAATATGGTGGTGGGAAGGTGTAATAGTGGTGGGATTCGTGTTTGAATATTAAATGGAATCAAACTATCGTGAACTACCTTATAAAATAAAAAAAATTTTTTAAAGGTTGTTTCACATTACATTACATCAGAATCAACCAACCAACCAATCAACCAAAAAATCTTCCTTTACAGGAAATCTTGTTTCCCCTCCTACTTTCCATGCCACATATGTACTTCTTCAGTTAGGCAGAGCAAAGACTGAGTTAGGGCAAAAGGATTGTGCCTCTATCACTGATTATAATATGAAATACTCTCCTGTCTTTATTAGATTAGTTTAGATAGTTTTTTTTTTCAATATAATTGGAAAAGTTAAATTCAAAGTTTCTGCCAATGCATGGCAGAACTGACTTCAGGAGAGGAGGGCCAATCTCTGTCCATTACCCTACCACAGTAATTGGGAATAGGTGGTGGAAGTGGAGTTAGCAAGGAAAAAAAGAGAAGAATCAAAACCAGACATGGCAGGGAAGCCAAGGGAGAAGGCAGTACTTCAAAAACAAGTGCCCCACAAGCTCGACAGCAAAATTCCAACAACAACAAAAGCAACAACTTCATCCCAAACTAGAGAGAGATGAACAGATGGTTCCCTGAAGACGATATATGGATGGGCAGTAGGCCTGTGAAAAAGTGTTCATCATCACTGATTATGAGGGAAAAGAATATCAAAGCAATGAGGTACCACCTCGTACCAGTGAGAAGGGGTTATCAAACAGTCCAGAAACAATCAGTGTTGGTGGGATGTAATCAAAAGAAACACTATTGACTGTTGGTGGAAATGTTGTCTGGTACAACTTCAGTGGAAAATGGTATGGAAACCTTAAAAAATTAAAATAGAACTAGAATATCAGACTCCATTATTCCATTACTTGACATCTATCCCAAGGAGACGAAAAACACTAAGATGAATATACATATAAACACACACTGTCCATTGCAATAATATTTATAATAGCCAAGTTCTGGAAATAATGGAAATACCCAATGACAGGTGAGTAGATAAAGACTTCGTGGTAGATATACATATATGTATATATGCATATATATATTTACAATGAAATATTACTCAGCTATATATATATACACACACACAATGGAATATTACTTAGCTATAAAAAAAGATGAATCTTGGCTCTACATGTATAGAGCCAGAAGATAGCACGTGAAATGAAATAAGTGAGATGGAGAATGCATACAGGTTGATCTCACTCAGTACTGGTATATAAAGAAACAAAGCAAGGGAATGGATTGATTTAATGATAACAATCCCTTTGACTCAGGGGACCAAACTGAGATCTCCAAGCAGTGGGAGTAGGAGGATGAAGGTGAGGAAAGGAAGAGGTAGACTAGAAATAACACAGGACAGAGGGTCTCTGGCACTTTGGTGACAGCACAGTAATTTTATGTATTGAAAGGATAAGCATTAGCATCATTGTAACCAACATACAAAACAATGAGCTTGATGCCAGCAACTTTAGATGATAACTAATTAGGGTGAAGCGATTCTAGAGTATCTCTCCAAACAAAGGGAGGTAGTCTGGCCTAGGAGGGAGTTCAGAAACATTGCCTTCTCAAACGATTCGGGTATCATCCCTTCCAGCTCAACTTGCCTTCCCCTCAAATCAGCAGAAGACTCAGAGCTTCCCTGAAGCTGGGCTCTCCTGTGCCTAGGCAGTATACTCGGCAGTGCCAGTGACATGCCAATTGTCAAATCCTCAACCCCCACCTCAACTGGCCTCTATGCCCTAAAACTGCTAAGACTACAGGCGCTTGTCTTGGGGTCCTAGTTTGAGCAGGAGGATTCCTGCCACGACAGTGCCTCCCCAATACACCATTTCTCCAAACAGGACCTCTCTTTCTCTCGGCTTGTCCTTTAGACTACATAGAACTGGAGTTTCATCTTTAGAAATCAAGTTGTTTTATGAAATCTGCCTGATACTGAGTGTCCATGCCTGCATTGTGTCCTCCTTGTGTCCACAGCCTTTGATAATGTCTTTTGTCCAGTGTACCCCAATCTCATCTGTCAAGTACAAACTACTACTACTACACTACTACTACTACTACTACTACTACTACTACTACTACTACTACTACTACTGTATTTCCCTCCAAGTGATATAGTAAAGACTAAACAAGAGTAGTTGAACACGCGGTAAGTACTCAATAACTTAAGTTAACCTTTATTTTGGAACTCTCCACCGCCTTGCCTGTCTCATCCACGGGCTTTCCCTTCTGATGGGTGTAAGCCAGGGGCAGGGAGGAGCCTCCTCCTGTCATCCCCACCCCTGCACAACTCATGGACTGGCCCACCCAGACCCAGCTAGGAAACCAGTTACCTCTCAGTGTCAGGTAGCCATACGCCAGGCTGGCCACTGCCTGTGCACATTTCCAGTGTTCTTCTCCAAAAATAATCCGCGAAAGGCTGACACAGCGAATCAGTTCCTTGTTTGCTTGGATGTTCTGCAGGGAGCAAAGAAGGAATGAGGTTCTTTGGGAAGGAGGATACCCTTTTACCCATGCTCTTACCATTGGAATTTGGAAGGGATTAACTCGTTTTCTTTTCTTTCTTTCTTTTCTTTTTTTGCTTTTTGGGTCACACCCAGCGATGCTCAGGGGTTACTCCTGGCTTTGCACTCAGGAATTACTCCTGGTGATGCTTGGGGGACCATATGGGATGACGGGGATCGAACCCAGGTCGGCTGCGTGCAAGGCAAATGCTCTACCTGCTGTGCTATTGCTCCGGCCCCTTAACTTGTTTTCTTTTCTTTCCTTCCCATCCCGCATCCAATACTTTAAGTCCCATGGACTCTACCTTATTCCTACATTCCAGAACTGAACTTTTCTCCATTATAAGCCTCCCCTGCCCCCCACAGGTAATGAGTCCATGTCATCCTTGTCCATTGCCTGGTTGATTACACCAGTCCCTCCTCAATGCTTCTGCTCTTTACCTCTCCACCAGTCTATGTTGTTTTGTGGTGGTGCCAGGTGTCATACACGCAGGACCTCACACATGCCAGGCACGTGTTCTACCCCTGAGCCACAAGGACATCTTTGCCCAGTCTATTTTCTACATCATAGCCAGTGAATTTCTTTTAGTCCTTTATTGTGAAAATTTTAAGGAATATACCAAAAAGATCATGCAAAATGCTTTGCTTTGCTTCACCAAGGAGGTACTCATGCTCCATCTCGTTTTATATTTATGCTTCTCAGCCACCCAGCCTATTCCTCTTTTGGAAATAAATCAAGAATATTAAGTCATTTCAAAAGCATCTCCAAAAGATAATTACAAATATATATCTGGTTATATATATTTAGTTATACAAAGATAGCCACAAAATCATGATCCCACAAAAATATTGACAATAACTTCTGAGTATCAAATAGCGAGTCTTATGACTCCACACAGTGAGATCAGTTTTCTGAATCTCTTTGATCCATTGGTTCCACTTCTGTTTCTAACTCTTTTTAGTGCAAATCTTTGGTACATCTTTGGTCAGTTGGGACATCATGTTTCCCACAGACTTAAATTTTGTTAACTGCATCATTATGATATCCCTCACATGTTGTTCTTCATGGCACTGACTGCATTCTCCTCCTTTTCCCATTCTGCCTTTAGACTGGATTTAGAAATTGGGATAACTTTAGTGTCAGCATTTTTTTAAGGAAGACTATGTCATAGGGTCTTAGATGTTATTTTATTAGAAGACAGAAAACACCCCATTGCTTCACTTTTTGATATTGGCACAACTAGATGGATAAACTTGTTAAAGATGAAAGATGATGATATCCTAATTCAATAATTCCTTCTTTGGGCTAGCTGATAGTTCTCTAAAGAGAAGTCTGCTCTAATCTACATCTTAGTCACCCAAATAGTGAGTGAGAAGGTCATGTGAGAAGGCAAGCTACATAACTTATTTTCCTTAATATTCTGGCATTCAAAATAATATATTTTCTCACTAGCATCATCCAATAGTATTCTATGTTATAGTTTTAGACATAGTCATGTTTCCGAAGATGGAGATCTAATTGCCAAAGGGGGACTCTTAAGCTACTATTTACCCCTAAAGGTATTATTCGAAACTCTTTTTGTCCTTCACATCTCATTTCACTTTCACTATGTTCAGCTCAAAAAGACCTTGTTCCTGATCACCTTTACAGCTCTCACTCCATCCCTTACTATCCTATCGCCCATTCTATTCATGCTATTTTATTTTTTATGCACTATACCTGATATTCCACTAATCATATCTGATACTGCAATTGTCCTCCCCCTAGAAAAGATAACTTCTTGACAGAAGCTTATTCCTCCTGTTAACTACTAGATCCCAGTGCAAAGAGGAAGCACTTATTCACTATTTGTTGAATGAATTGTTTCTATCCAATCGCAATGGTAGAATGTAGATGTAAGGGGTAGACGTCTCAAAGAAAGCATAGATAACACCATCAAGTCCTGGATTTCGGAAATCTTACAGTCATCAACTTGCTGTACAACAGAAGCAGGCATTAACTTGCTGGTAAGATGAACACAGTACTTCAAGTAATCAAAGGTCTCAAGTGTCAGCCTTGGTGCTAATGTTCGCAATTTGTGGTGCTCTGGGTGATAGCCCTCTCAGTTCTAGCTTCTTTTCTACTTGGAGATCCCCCAACCTCATAGAGTCATTGGAAGGACAATGAGACCATGCCAAAGTTATCTAAGTGTATCAGTTTCTACCTAAATGTAATCCATGGAAAGAGTCATCCATGCATACAGTGGGCTGATGACTCCTCCCTTGGTCTGTCTTTTCCTTACCCTGATGCTTCACTTGCTCCAAACTCAAATGTACACAAGCAAGCAAACATTAGAGGAACATTTCCCCTCATGCTTAAGTACTGTGAAAAGATAAATATAATATAAAAAGAAGGAAAAGGGCTGGGTAGGTAATACAGGGGTTAAGGCACTTGCCTTGAATGTGCCTGTCCAGCTTTGATCCCCCGCTCTGCATATGCTCTCCTGAACACTGCTTAGGGTCACTCATGGGCACAGAGTCAAGAAAAGCCCCTAAGTACCACTGTGTATGACCAAACACACCATCCCTCCACACACACACACACACACACACACACACAAAAAAAAAAAAACCCATTTGGTTTTTTGGACTAGAGCTGTACTGATTGGTTTCCACGGGACATCAAAAGACCGCGTGGCCGCCCACCTACGAGATGGTCAGACTTCTTCGTCAAAACCCTGAACAAAAGGTTTGAGGCTCTTCGTGTTCCTAGAGTAAGCAGATACCATTGGGCTACACTAGCACGCGACAGGGACAAATGGAGATGTTACTGGCACCCGCTCGAGCAAATCGAAGATCAATGGGATGACAAGTGACAAGTGATACAAGTTTGAGAAAACTCCACAGATGAACCACAATAAATACAAAGGTGTGTCTTGAGAAATTTTGGTCTGGTTTGGGGACCATAAATTGTGGTGCTTAGAGTATACTCCTAACTGTATTCAGAGACCACTCCTGGTGGGGTTAAGGGACCATCTGGGGAGTTGGGGATCCAACCCAGGTCAGCTGCATGCAAGACAAATGCCCCTAACCACTGTACTATCAATCTAGCCCCAATTTGTTCAATTTTGTTCAGTAAAAGGAGCATAATACTATGAAAGAATCACTGAAATAATGAGTTAAATCCTAATGCAAAATATTTATTATTATCCAAAGTGTCCAAGGGGTTGTCAGATCTTAAAAGCACACACTTACACTCCGTGGCGGGCAGGCCTGGTTAGTTCCTAGAAGTGATTTGTGAGATAGATACAAACAGGTTCAGGCCAGTCTGACCACCCTCTGTAAGTTCTCTAGGGAATTTATAGGAAAGAACATAGGGGTCAACTACAGTCGATGCTTCTGATATATTTCTTAACACCTCCTCAGTCATCTGCAGATTTTTTTTTTCCATGTAAACTTTCGGATCATTTTTCCCCTTGGTCAGGAATGACCAGGAAGTTAGTCTGTGACCTTTACTGTTGATAAACTATGCGGTGGGAGCAGCTCAGTGCTTGTTTTCCAGGGATAAAGATCACCATTAACTCCAACTCATGGTCCTGGATTTTGAACACGTACTAGGCACTAGCTCTGAGGTTCATGCTGCTAGGCCCTTACCTCTCTCTTAGAAAGGCATCCCTGAATTGTGACCTGCACCATGCCTCACACTTCTGGTCCTTGGTTGGCTTATGATCTACTGTGAACACATCTTGTCTGTAGCCCTCCCAGGCAGTTCTCGGTTGCCAATTTCATTACCCAGTTTGTACACAGAAATCTCCCAGTTTTTTTTCTTTTGGGGTCACACCCGGCAATGCTCAGGGGATACTTCTGGCTCTGCACTCAGGAGTTACTCCTGGCTGTGCTCGGGGGACCATATAGGATGCCTGGGATCAGACCCGCGTCGGCCACGTGCAAGGCAAATGCCCTCCCCTGGAGTGATAGTGTCCTATCACTCCAGCCCATGCCAAAGTCTCCCAGAGGAAAGTTTTTTAAGTGTTTTTAGATTATTTACTTTTGTTTTTTTCAGCCACACCTGGCAATGGGTTACTCCTGGCTCTGCACTCGGGAATTACTCCCGCTGGTGGTTGGGGAACCATATGGGATGCTGGGGATCGAAGCCAGGTTGGTCATGTGTAAGGCAATGTTAAATATTGGATAGTGCACTATCCAATATATTATCTCTTCAGCCCCAAAGATTAACATTTTTGGGGGGGGTTATACCTGGTAGTTCTAAGGTTTTACTGCTCAGGGGTCACTCCTCGAAGGGTTCTTGGGACCAAGGCTGTGGTACTGAGAATAGATGGAATCCAGGCTGGCCACATGCAGGGCAAGCGTCCTACTCTCTATAGTATCTATCACTCCAGCATAAAATGGTTTTAAATTATAGGTCATCAAATAATAACAGGACTGACTAAATAATTATTCGCTTAAATATGAAAGTATAAATTTCTGAGGAGATATTGTAAACAACCCATATGTGAATGCCAAAAGTAGATGCTGGTACCCAATTAAGCTCTGCTTTGTTTTCTGCTTACGGGGGTTGGGGTGGGGGGGGAATGTGATACCTCTATTTTGTGGGTTCTGATCAGTAGTTAAGGAAGAGATTTACTAACCATGGACATATTTTCAAATGTTAACAAAATCATATTGAGTTGGATTTTTTGTGTGTCTGTTTTTTTTGCTTTACCATTTTGTCCTTAATCAGCTGAGCTACTTTCTTCTGTGACTGGGCTAATTTTTCCACGGGAAGAGACCAAATGCTTATGGCCTCTTCCTTGGGCTCGGCGTCCTCGCCACTTTCTCCAGATGCACTCGTGGAGTACCACTCCTCTATTTGCTGGTGTGATGGATTCTTGGGTTGTTGTGACCTGGAGATAGCAGAGGAGGACACAGAATCAGATCAGATCTTTGTGCATCTCGAGCAAATCAACATCCTTCCCAAATGTGTGCTATGGATATGATTAAGGATAGAACTAGGTGGGACACTCTTCTTACTCTCAAGCCCAACATTCACACAGAAATGTGATGGGTCAAATTAAACAGACACACAGCCCTGCTCCTTTCTAATTAGTAAAACTAAGCAAGTGATATAAAATGTGGTCAATTATGAAGTCTGTGTGATGAGATTATGGGATTAAATGAGAATCTCATAAATCATGTTAGCATACGTCTGGCATTTAGTGAGTGCTTTTTTCACATTGGCTGTGTCTAGAAGGCTCCATGACTTACTTTAATCATCTATAAATGAGTTAGTGAGTGGGAAGATTTCATATATGCTTTATGTTCTAAAATTTGGCTTCAAACTGGAACATATAATTAAACAACTGTATATAATTAAAAAATAGAAAGAAAATCAACACTTTGAGACTACTTCATATGCCCTCTGATATATTCCTTAAAATACTCATCATTTTAAGTAGCTGACTAAAGAGAATGTGGTCCTAAAAGTAGAGGCAGGGATAAAGTATAAAATCAAAAGAAAAATGGTCTTCCTGAGCCTGGAAAGAGAGCTCAAAGGACTAGAAACCTAGGTTTGATCTCCAAGCACCAAGCTGAGAGTACCTCAGAGCGCTACCAGGTATGGCTGTAAAACGAACAAGCAAAAATGACCTTCTCATTTGTATTATACATAAGAATGTTGAAAAAAAAACTAAGTAAGCTGAAAATATACCTCAGCCCTACCAAATGAAGATATCTAATATGAACTCTGAAAATTATTATTGACATTATAAGTAAGAAAACTAAAATAATAAAGTCTCCCTTTTTTTTCTTTTAAGAAAAACAAAAAGAGACACTGAACAGAGAAGAGGCCAGGCAGTCTGGTGAGCAACGCGGCCGGAGAAATGCTCCGGACCGGAACCCGGCCAACAACACCAGGGATCCAGACGGAGGAGGTACAGCTGGGACACCTTCTCCAAATGGAGCCCTGGCGACACTGAGCAGCAACTAACACGGCTCTGGGTTGCGGGACTGGAACACATCCGAACCGCGCGGCCACACTAGCGGCCGAGCAACCTTTTCTAAAAACTGAAAACATATAATCTTTTAATGGAAAACCAATTATCAAATGCTTCCTTAGTAAGGCTGTCTTTATTGGGGGGAAACTCCAACAACAATAGTGAGTTTTGTTTTGCAATATGGAACGTAATCAAGGTAAAGAGAAAATGAAGTGAAATTCATCAGTTATACAGTGGGGGGTGGGGGGCGGGGGGTATACTGGGGATTCTGGTGGTGGAATATGGGCACTGGTGAAGGGATGGTGTTTGAATATTGTATAACTGAGACATAAACCTGAAAACTGTGTATCTTTCCACATGGTGATATAATAAAAATTAAAAAAAAAAAAGAAAAACAAAAAGAAACAAGCCCAGGAGTAGAAGATTTAACTGGTAAATTCTAACAAAATGTCAAGAATCATACAACATTCATTGTCTACAAATGCTTCCAAAAAAAAAAAAAAACTGAATAAGAGTTAAAGCTTCTTTACTCATTTCATGATACTAACTTTACATTGTTACCAAAACCAGGCAAGGACATAACAGAAATAGAAAATGGTCCAATATTACTGATATACAAAACTCCTCAACAAAATCTTAATCATATCAAATTCAAATAGCACATTGAAAACTATAGAGCTAAATATCCAAAACACAGAGTCAGCAATACTGAAACCATAAGACCCAAACTTTTAACAATGAAATACAGAAAGGTTCCTGTCAAGATGGCAGGCTGTGGGTGGGGGAGTAGAAGAGGGAACTAGGGAGCACTGGTGGAAGGAAGTTGACACTGGTTGTGGGATCAGTGCTAGAGCACTATGTGTCTAAAACCTAACTATGAATTAATTTGAAAATCATGGTGACTTATAAAATTAAATTAAAAAAAGAAAAAATAATACATCATGCCCAAGTGGGTTTCAATCCAGAATTCAAGGATACCAACAGTAAAAAATAAAAGTCATTTAATTATGTTAATAAATGTAGGAAAGCTTTTCATAAGATTCAACATTCATTTGTGACAAAGACTAAAGAAAATGAGATAAGAAGAAAAATTACTTCAAGAGAATAAAGGTCATATCATGAAAAAATACCACAGTTAAACTTTTATAACAATGTGGTCAGAGGGGCTGGAGTGATAGCACAGTGGGTAAGGCGTTTGCCTTGCACACAGCCGACCCGGGTTCTAATCCCAGCATCCCATATGGTCCCTGAGCACCGCCAGGGGTAATTCCTGAGTGAAGAGCCAGGAGTAATCCCTGTGCATCGCCGGGTGTGACCCAAAAACCAAAAAAAAAAAAAAAACAAAAAAAAAACAATGTGGTCAGAGAGCTAGCTCAAAGAGATGAGCACATGTTTTACATGCAGGAGCTTTGGGTTCAATCTTCTGAGCACTGCTAGGTGTGGTCCCAAGTTCCACAGAAAAAATTAAAAATTTTTATATAATTAAAAATATATATTCTCTTGAGATCAAGAATAAAATCACCGGCAGAATCTCCTGCCCCTGCGCCAGGCTATCTTCACCGGGCCCCCCCTGGAGGGGGTGGGTTGATTTTCCCTCCCCACCCCAAGCAGAGGCCTGGCAGCTGAAAACCTCCAGAACCCAGCCACAGCCATGCTCAAGGCCACTCTCCACTCTCCATATGCTTGGATGAGCCTCACCCATGAAGGAACTGTCAGAGGAACCCAGGTATGTGGGACCCGTGACTGAGATCTCCGAGCCTGCTCGGATCAGAAATGGCCCTCCTCTATCCAGATCCCAGTTTTCCAGTAGCTTGGCAGTCACACCCACAAACTGCCCATTGTGCCATTTCATCTCATCAACAGCCAAGACCCAGAGACTATAAAACAAAGCTCCCCAAAGAACGAGATGGAGTATTTCCTGTAGTGCGGCCGCAAATTGGCCACTTGACCTCTTATACTCTATTCCACTGATGTACCTAAAGCAGCATACATGAGTTTGGTTTTAACGTACTTGCTAGTATTCTCTTATATACGGGCTTAAAGGGCCCCAGAATGAAATCAACAACCTTTACATACTTTCCTCTTATTGTGGTGTGAAGATGCTTGCTGGTTGGTTGTGTGTTTGAATTATTATATGTAATGAACTATTGTGAACTACTTTATGAAAATAATATGTATAAAAATGCAAAAAAAAGAAAACAATTCCATTTCAAACAGCTCTCAAAATATGTTTATGGTTAAATTTAACAAAATATAGTACCTATGCAATAAAATTATTTTTTAATTTTAAAAAAGAATAAAATCACCACTATTATTAAAACTAGCACTAAATATAGTACTTGAAGTACCAGCTATAGGAATTAGACAAGAAAAAGCATATAAGAAATAAAACTACCACTCTTTGCAGATGACATTAAAAAAAAATTTTAGGGCTGACCTTCTGGAAAACAATTTGGACGACTCTCAAAAAATTAGATATTGAATTCCCATTTGACCCAGCAATACCACTGCTGGGAATATATCCCAGAGAATCAAAAAAGTTCAATCGAAACAACATCTGCACATGTATGTTCATCGCAGCACTGTTTACAATAGCCAGAATCTGGAAAAAACCCGAATGCCCCAGAATGGATGACTGGTTGAGGAAACTTTGGTACATCTATACAATGGAATACTATGCAGCTGTTAGAAAAAAGGAGGTCAAGAATTTTGTAGTTAAGTGGATGGGCATGAAAAGTTTCATGCTGAGTGAAATGAGTCAGAAAGAGAGAGACAGACATAGAAAGATTGCACTCATCTATGGTATATAGAATAACAGAGTGGGAGACTAACACCCAAGAACTGTAGAAATAAGTACCAGGAGGTTGACTCCATGGCTTCGAGGCTGGCCTCACGTTCCGGGGAAAGGTCAACTCAGAGAAGCGATCACCAACTACATTGCAGTCGAAGGCCATGTGGGGGAAGGGAGTTGCGGGCTGAATGAGGGCTAGAGACTGAGCACAGCGGCCACTCAACACCTTTGTTGCAAACCACAACAGCTAATTAGAGAGAGAAAGCAGAAGGGAATGCCTTGCCACAGTGGCAGGGTGGGGTGGGGGGGAGATGGGATTGGGGAGGGTGGGAGGGACACTGGGTTTACGGGTGGTGGAGAATGGGCACTGGTGAAGGGATGGGTTCCCAAACTTTGTATGAGGGAAGTGTGAGCACAGAAGTGTATAAATCTGTAACTGTACCCTCACGGTGATTCTCTAATTAAAAATAAAAAAAAAAAAAAATTTTAGGGCTGGAGTGATAGCACAGTGGGTAGGGTGTTTGCCTTGCATGCGGCCGACCCGGGTTCGATTCCCAGCATCCCATATGATCCCCTGAGCACCGCCAGGGGTAATTACTGAGTGCATCGCCGGGTGTGACCCAAAAAGCAAAAAAAAATTTTTTTATTAGAGAATCACTGTGATGTACAGTTACAAACTTATGAACTTTTGTGTTTGCATTTCACCCATACAGTGACCGTTTACCCATCCCTCTACCAGTGCCCATTCATCTCCATCAATGATCCGAGTATCCCTCTCACCACCCCACCCCATCCCCCACCACCCCACCCTGCCTCTGAGGCAGGGCATTCCCTTTTGTTCTCTCTCCTTTTGGGTGTTGTAGTTTGCAATAGGGGTATTGAGTGGTCTTCATGTTCGGTCTATAGTCTACTTTCAGTGTGCATCTTCCAACTCAATGGGTCCTCCCCACATCCTCTACTTGGTGTTCCTTTCTCTATCTGAGTTGCCACCCCCCTCCCCCCGCCCTGCATGTAAGGCCAGTTTCCAAGCTGTGGGGCAGACCTCCTGGTCCTTATCTCTACTACTCTTGGGTGTTAGTCTCCCACTCTGTTATTTGCAGATGACATTAAAAAAAAAAAATCTGCTGCTTTCTTTTTTGTTTGTTTGTTTGTTTCGGGGGGCCATAGTTGACTGTGTCCAGGGGTTTTCTGTCTCTGCACTCAAGAATCACTCCTGGCAGTGCTTGGGGGACCATATGGGATGCTGGGGATAGAACCTGGGTTGGTCACATGCAAGACAAACTCCCTACTCTCTATATTGCCCTTATACCCCCTGCAAATGATGTTTTATACAAAATAACTAAAGGTATCTATATAAAAATTATTTTTTAATTCCCCCCCACTTTATTTGAAACACTATGGTTTGCAAAGTTGTTCGTAATGATTTGCTACAGGCACTAAATATTCCAACATCAATCCCACCACCATTGTATCCTTCCCTCCACCATTGAAGAAAATTATTTCAATGAGAAATGAATAAAGTCCCAAACTAAAAATGTATAACAAAGATTTTCTCACATTTCTATTTATACACAATGAACCATCATAAAAAGAAATTGAGACTGTCATCCTTGTAGCATAGTGATTGACCAGGATCATATGGTCAGAATGCTAACTACTTTATTGACATGACAAGGCCTGCCACCACCCAGGCCTGCCCAGGTGGCTCTCAAGTAGACTGCATGAGCCTGTAGCCTTAGTCTCTGAGTAGCTCCATGCCCATCTTTATTCCCACCAACATATGCCTAACGAAATGTGCTGGCAGGACAGATAAAGCTGGGTGGGAAGTGTTTCAAAATTCTTGCTGCAAAAATAGGTGGTAGGTTAGTAAAGCAGCATGGAAAAAGACAATGAAAAAAATTCTACAAACCATATTCAGTGCTTGTAAATATTTCTAGAGGTTAGGTTGAAAAAAAGATGACCTTATTACTGAATTTGGCAGACTTGACAAGACTGATACTAGGTAAGCATATTTTCAATAAAGAAGAGGTTCAAAGGCAGAATAAACTCCATAGCGACACTGTTACCCATATTTGTCACTAAGAATAAGGTAGTAATAAACATTATTTGTAATGTCACAAGTAAAATTATATTTAATATATACATTATAAAGAAGTAAAGAGGTTCAACATAATGTTTTAAAACAGTTGGAGGAAGGCTGGAGAGAGAGAGTACAGAGGGTAGGACACTTGCCTTGCCTGAAAATCACCCAGATTCAATCCCCTGCATTCCACATGGTTCCCCAAATACTTCTAAAAGTAATTCCTGAGTGAGAGCCAGGAGTAGTTTCTGAGAATTGCCAGGTATGTAGCTCACACCAAACCCAAGCCAACCAAACCACCAAAACAGTTGGAGGGACCCAGAGTGATAGTGCAGTAGGTAGGCTGCATGTCTTGTACACGATTGACTCAGGTAAGATCCCCCATACTCCTCATGGTCCCCTGAACCCACCAGGAGTGATCTCTGAATAAAGTCAGGAGTAATACCTTAGTACTGCCTGGCTGTGGCCCCAAGTCTTCCACCCTCCAAATAATAACGAGTTTGAGAATGTGTTTAGGGATATCAGCTCTTACAGCAGACCAACTACTACAAGGGAGAACCCTGAAACAAAAAGCATACGTTGCTATTCCTATCAATACACTAGTATCCTTGATGAGAGACCCATGAAGGATATCCACTAGCAAATCAAAACCAACAAGAGTATAAAACCAGATTTTGGAAGTGATGAAACAGAAGAGTGGATTAGATAGAACATGTTCACCTGGGTGCCATCGATTCATTTTTCCAAAGAATGAATAATGAAAAAAAACCTCATCACCGAACAAGGTTAAACAAAGAGAGGGTCAATACAACACACAGAAGCTGTGTGTCTTAAAGACTGAAAGCTATCTAATTTAAACCACAGGTCTTATGTGATGTTCACAGGTCATTGTTGGTTCATCAGTCACAGAGCTGCTGGATGTTGGTGGTGGGTGAGGATGTGTTCAGGAAGGGAGAGAAGGACTATGTGCAGGTTCTCTGTACTGTCAGCTCAGTTTTGTTGGGGCTGGACTGAGCCATTAGGGTGAGCCCAGGTAGACTGTACCATATGACGTCCAGGAACATAGGGACCCATGAAAATGGGCAAGATTTCACGTGTACTCTGACTGGTTTGGATGAAGCTGAACATCTTTTTCCTTTAAGCTGCCTTCAGTAAATAAGTTCATACATTTAAGTATATTGAAAGCGTCAGTTTTTCCTTTTCTCATAGAAGCCCAGCCTGATCTGGCTCTTCCCCAGCTTGTTTTGGGGATACAGATTTCAAGTGTCAGCCCACTTTGTTTTGGAATGCAAGCTCAAAGACTTGTAGCCCAAGAGAGGTTTTGTTTTGTATCTCTTTCCTTAAGGCAAAATACACCTGCCTTCGGATACAAGGAAACAATCACATGTTTTACTGCCTTAATGCTCTTTTTGTAACTGCTTTTGATGATGTCACTGTATTATGTCCTTTAGGGGTATCATGATCAATAAAAGGAGATTTCGGGGCTGTCTACCTTTGTCACAGGTCTGAGAGAACCTGGGCCCTCCATGACAAATTTCTTTCACGTTCTTTGTCTCAGCACCTCTGACTGAACAAATATTTACACAACACAGTTTGTGTCTTAGTGGTTCAGGTTGCTTCAGAGAAATGATGAACTAATAAATAGGAGCCAGAGAGATTCTTTGGTGTTTCTACATTTGAAAGATGTGGAAGGAGATAAGAAATATGAAGGACATTCATCATTCCAAGGTAAAAGTTATCTGCAACAACTCTTATTGATAAAAAGTTAAAATTTGCTGTTTATAATAAGATTGTAAACCCAGGTGTGTGTAATCCCATCAATGGCCAACATACAGAGAGAGACTTAAAAGCAAGCTCTCAGAAGAGAGTGACTCAGAGAGTCTCTTGCCCGGACGCCTGGCTGTCTTCCCTGGGGCCCCTCTGAGGGGATGAGCTCCAGCTTCCCTCCCCACCCCCCGAGCAGAGCTCCCGGCGGCGGAGAACCACTGGAGCCTAGCTGCAGCCATGCTGGAGGCCCCTCTCCACACATTCGGACAGGCCTCATGCATGAAGGTACCGGCAGAGGAACCTAGGTGTGTGTAATTCCATCAACAGCCAACATCCAGAGAGAGAGAGACTTAAAAGCAAGCTCTCAGAAGTGCGCAGCTGCAAAGCGGCCGCAATATCATGTAGCCTGCTTCTCCCTCTGGGAGAAACTGGCAAGCTTCTGAGAGTTTCCTGCCCACATGGGACAGCCTTGCAAGCTTTCCATGGTGTATTCATATGCTAAATCCAGTAACAAGCTGGATCTCTTTCTCCTGACCCTGAAAGAGCCCCCAGTGTGACATCGTTGGGAGGGGCAAGAAAAACTCAGGGAAAGGACGAAATGAGAGGTTACTGAGCCCGCCCGAGAAATCAGTGATTAACGGGATTTTCGTGATTTGTGATTCGTGATAATAAGATTAAGTTTTGGAGGATATGTCTGTTTGATAAAATGGGAGCATTTTTCTGAAAAAGTTTAAAGCTTGGAGGATAATTTCCTGATAATGTGGAAAACAGACAACTTTAGAGAAACTTAAATTTTGTTATATAGGAGGCTGAGGGCCATTTCCAGTGATTCTTGACCCACTGGTGCCAGGTCTGATGGTTAGTGCCTGTGTCCAACAGTGCTAGGGGCCACAAGGGCCAGCCTGGCAGTGCTCAGGTATCACTAAGGCTACACAAGACTAGTGCCAGGATTGAAACTCAGGGTCTCACGCATGGCAAGGCATGTGCTTCACCTCTCTGAACTATCTCACCAAGGCTGTCTGTATTTTTTACTGTAAGTAATTTTAGTTGAATATTAATCTAGCAAGAAACTAGATTAATTTTTGTAAAAATCGTGATTTTTTAATAAAAATAAAGTGATTTATTCTATTTTTTGAAGTTTATAATATATACTTAGTTGGTTACGCATAGTCAATAAAGCCATTCTTTTATTTTAAAATAATTGGAAATGCTCACTCTGGGTAAGAATTGCATGCTGAAAGTAGGTAAAGGAACAAACAGAATAACCTCATAGTATCTGTATTGCAAACCATAATGCCCAAAAGGAGAGAGATAGAGACAGAAAGAGAGGGGGTAGGGAGAGGGAAAGAGAGAGAGAGGGAGAACAAAAGTGCCTGCCATAGAGGATGGTGGGAGGGAAACGGGTCATTGATGATGGGAAATGTACACTAGTGGAGGGATGGGTGCTGGAACACTGTATGACTGAAACCACTGAAACCTGCTTATGAACAGCTTTGTAACTGTGTATCTCACTGTGACCCAATAAAAAAAGGAAAAGAAAAATAATTTTTTTAAATAAAGTACTTAAATTTAAATAAGGATTTTACCCCAAAATACCTAGAAATAAGGAGATGAAAGACATGGAAGATGATATGACACTCTAAAAGAAACCGAAGATACTAAAAGTAGAACTATGTTCATGGTTTGGCAGAATTAAAATGGTATAATTAAGTTTAATTGAAATTCCATTTAAAATCTAATACAACAGGCAAATTCAATACAATTCCTATCAAACTCTCACTGAACGAGGTCTGGAAATAATATCGGGGTTGGGCCAGGGGTCTTTGGTTCTTCTGTGGCATAAAGGTGAAATATCTGCTTACATCTAAACCTCAAGACCCAAAATATGAATAGAATGTAGGCGCTCTCTCCACCGAGATGAGATCCGGAGTAGCCGCACATGAAACGGCCCCTCTGCTCCTAAAAGACTATGACCCCAGGGGCCTACTAACCACTTTTGACACCCAGCGGCTTCTTACAGAAATGCATCTAGACTGTGAACTGAGTTACAATCCCATGCTGCCCCGGGAGGGGAAAGGTTTTTCTCTCTCAGCCTTTTCTTTTGGCGACTTCTGCAGAAATCTCTCTGGACTTAATTACTAAATATCACAAATCCCAAACCGAGCTCATATATTCTTCATTCTCAGCAATGGCAAACAAATTATCAAATGATACCTTTTCAGCAGGTTTGATTGTTGGGGGAAAATTCTAAATAATAATAATTTTCTGTTGAAATATTGAATGTATTCAAAGTATAGAGAGAATAAAGTGAAGATCATCAGCCACAGCGGTCGGGGGATGGGAGGGAGGGTATACTGGGGTTCTTGGTGGTGGAACATGTGCACTGGCGAAGGGATAAGGATCTGATCATTGAGTGACTGAGACTTGAACCTGAAAGCTTTGTAACATTTTTCATGGTGATTCAATAATAAAAATAAAAGAAGCCCACCAAACTCAATGAACTAAGACACCACCAGGCTAACCAGCTCAGTAAATCCTCAGATATACTTAAGTACACGACTGTGAGATATAACAGTGATCACAAATTGACTTTGATTAATGCAATTTCATCTACCATTTTCTTGCTAAAGCAGTATGAAGTTATTTTTGCACTTACTGGAGGGGCAGGCTTATGAGATGAGAGGAAAATTGGGGATACTGATGGAGGGAAGACCTCCCTGCTGGTGGGATTTGTATTGGAACATTGTATACCCAAAACAGCTATATTATGAACAACTTTGTAAATTATGATTTTATAATAAATTTTTATAAACAGTATGTTAAACAGTATGAAAACACATATATGTCAAAGGAACAAAACTCAGAAATAATATTATACATATGTATAGACAACTATAAGGCAGAGTTTGGCAAGCTATCTGTGGTGTATTCGATATGCCAAAAACAGTTACAAGTCTCACAATGGAGACCTTACTGGTGCCCGCTCGAGCAAATCGATGCGCAGCTGGATGACAGTGTTACAGTGCATAGACAAGTAACTTACAACAATACAGACAACTAACTTATGGCAAAGGAGCTAAAGAGCAGGCAATAGAGAAGGGAGAGGACTTACAATAAATAGCACTGGTATTATTGCAAGACATTCAAAAGAATGAATCTAGAGCTGGAGTGATAGCACAGCGGGTAGGGCATTTGTCTTGCATGCAGCCAACCCGGGTTCGATTCCCAGCATCCCATATGGTACCCTGAACACTGCCAGGGGTAATTCCTGAGTGCAGAGCCAGGAGTGACCCCTGTGCATCGCCGGGTGTGACTCAAAAAGCAAAAAAAAAAAAAAAAAAAAGAAAAAAAAAGAATGAATCTAGACCACTGTATTACACCAGACACAAAAATGGAACGTGAGACCTGAAATCATAAAATAAACAGAAGAAAATATAGGTGATAAGCTCTATGACACTGGCCTTCACTGTCAATGTCATCCCGTTGCTCATCGATTTGCTCAAGCGGGCACCAGTAACTTCTCTATAGTGAGACTTGTTGTTACTGTTTTTGGCATATCGAATACACCACGGGTAGCTTATCAGGCTCTGCTGTGCGGGTGAGATACTCTCGGTAGCTTGCCGGGCTCTCTGAGAGGGGCAGAGGAATTGAACCCGGGTTGGGCAAGGCAAGCGTTCTACCACTGTTCTATAGCTCCAACCCGACACTGGCCTTACTGGATACATATACAACAGGAGAAACAAAAGCAAAAATTAACAGATGTGTGATTACATCAAACTTAAAAGCATAGCTACAAAGGGATATTGTAATAAAACTGATATTAAAACACATTATAGAAATGCAATCTTCTAGTTAATATATGTACAAAGATTCTCATTTGGCTTTATCTGTAGTGGTTGGTTCCACTGCATCAGGCCACTGAGTTTGATGTTAAGATTCCGTGATACTTACAGATGGAAGCAGTAATCCCAGCCCCTGTCATTTCTGACAGTTGGGATGCAGATGGGGCGGTTTTGCATCATCTCTTTAGCCAGAATCACGTGAGGTCAGCTTTGGAAGAAAAGGTTAAGAAATTTGTTCTATTTCCCTTCCACTGGATGTTATTAACAACTGAACCTACCCAAATATATAACTCATCTTTTTTTTTTCTTTTTGGGTCACACTCGGCCATGCTCAGGGGTTACTCCTGGCTCTGCACTCAGGAATTACTTCTGGTGATGCTGGGGGGGACCATATGGGATGCTGGGAATCGAACCTGAGTCGGCCACATTCAAGGCAAACGCCCTACCCGCTGTGCTATTGCTCCAGCCCAATATAACTCATCTTTAGCCCCCAAACAGACTAGGCAGTTTCAGACTTAAAGAGTGCAAACCCCTTGGAAATGAAAGATATTAGCCAAATTAAATCTCAATTAAAGTTTTTCTTAATTTCTACTATTACTTCCAAATTTTCTGAAGTTTTTTAAAAACTCCTGAAAGTCATCACATTCACACCTATGGATTCGTTAAACCCATGATGTTTCTTCAGTGAGATAATGACTGGCTTCAAGCAAAGCAACTGCTCTCCGCACATCCTTAAGCATGGCCTGCTAATTCTTCTTGATCCCTCGGGCCATCTCAGTATTTAACAGAAATTTTGATTAGATTCTATTACATAGTGAAAAAATTAATGAACACACCTACTTTTGTAGCTATTTTTGTTAGCTGATGGGGGGGGCTGACTGAAACTCACAAAGTCATTTGAAATTATTTGTGATGTTCAACTCTCACGGCTAGTCATCCCTATCGCTGATGCCAAATCTAAACCAGATGCTCAGATGTTGATGAAACATGAAGTTCTACCAACCTGAGGCTCCGTTCACCTTGCAGAATGTCATTCATTCCCACCCAAACGGACTCGGCCACAAGAACACGCACAACCCAGAAACCAAAAGGGCAGAGACACGACTTTGTCTTCCTAATCTCCATTTTCAAAACTGTGGCCAAGGCAAAAAAAGGATCTGGACTTCTCAGCCCCCTAAACTCTGTTTTGACGAGGTTCCGTGCAAGCCCTGAATCCTAACCCGCAAGCGTTGGCATTTTCTTGCCAATGCAAATCGCTGCCTTCCTTTCCGCAGTGCTCTCTCCCTGATTCCTAAACCCTGACGCCACATCCCGAGATTTGTAGGCGCTTCTTGACTTCATCCCCGTTTCCGTTCTCGCAGTTGTGCGGGGCGCCGCATTTCTAAGCCTCCACGTGGAGGAGGGCGGCACCGAGCTCCCGCGGCGTACCAGGTACTGGGCAGCGGGCCGGGAGGTTCCGCCGGGCTCTTGGGCCTCCTGGGCTCCTCGCCCCGGGCTTGCTCGGCTTTCCCTGGCGGCGGCGGCGTGCTGGCCTCGCGGACCTTGCTTGAGGACCCGCAAAAGCTGTTTCGCATCACAAGCAGCTCCCCCAAGCCCCGTGTTTGCATCCACATCCGAGCTTCTGGTGCGCCAGGCAACGAAGTTGCTATGGAAACGGAACGCGTCGGCGCCTGCAGCCTTGACAACGCGGGCAATTCCGCATACACACACACACCCCCTTCCGCCTCGGGCCACCCGTCCAAGTGCAGCTTCTGCCGCATCCTCTTTCCGGTCTCCGACGGCGTGACGCAAGCGACTTCAGGTTCCAAATTTCTCTCCTGTCGTTGGAATGTTCTGGATGGTCCATTTTGAAGGCGGATTAAGTCCCATCCGAGCATGGCCGACAGCTCTGGGGTCCACAACCCTACCCCAGTAAAGGGTACGCTGTACGCAGCTTTATACAACCCGCGGACCCTTGGAACATTCCCCCCGCCCCACCTCCCCCCCCCCAACCCCCCGCAGCTACCGGGCTGGACCTGGGAGGGAAATGTTCAGCTATTCAGTGTTGGTGGTGATGCCTCTTGAGGCAGATTTGAGACAAAGTTAATTGGGAAAGGGAAGCACAGGAAATGAATAGCATAAAAACTGGACCGCAAGTTCTGCTAAGGATGAGCGCTTAAGAGAATATTTTCTAGAGGGAAAGGTATGTTTCGCAAACATCAGGCCTGGAGCCACAGGTTACGCAGCTATAAATTCTTCTACCGTTGCTCTTCAAGCGGCGAGGAACGCCCACTCTGATACCACACCTCGTAGGCGCTGGCTGGGGCATTGGTGGCCAGAGCTGCCCGGTGTCCGGCAGTCTTTGCTGTCGTAAGAGAGTTTTCATAAAGCTTATGTGGAACTAGGGGCTTATGACAAGCCAAGTTGTAGCTTATCTATCCCCCTTGTTTTCAGAAACGAGCAGTCTCGGTAAAGAAGGAAAATATTTACCAAACTTGAAAGGTTAGTGTGTACTTTGGGTGTTCGTTTTTTCCAGTTCTAAGGTTGAAGTTTAATTGCTATTGATTCAAGACTGCCAAGCTAGCCTTTCTGTAATGAGGGTGTAGGCGCTGTTTAGGTAAGTATTTAAATATCTTAAGTAAAACCATGATAGGCATTAGTACAATGTTTAAATAATATTCTCAAGTTACTGAGCCAAAATTTTAGGTCAATCTTATCCTCTTTCTTTTCTTTTTTTTTGGGGGGGGGTCACACCTGGCAATGCACAGGGGTTACTCCTGGCTCTGCACTCAGGAATTTCTCCTGGCGGTGCTCAGGGGACCATATGGGATGCTGGGATTCGAACTCGGGTTGGCCGGGTGCAAGGCAAATGTCTTACCCGCTTTGCTATTGCTCCAACCTCTCTTTATTGATTTCTAAGAAAGCCTTTGACATGGAATAAAAATGAGAGCAATAAACTTGTCTTCAAATGTTGAGGGTTTGGTTTTGACTGTGTGGCCAAAAGCAAGTCACATCCCATTGAGTCCTCAAGTTTTGTTCTTGTTTTTTGGGGGGCCGCATTTAAAGGTGTTCAGAGGTCACTCCTGGCGTGGGTATTAGTGGTGGTGGTAGTGAGTGTGTGGTCCTAGGTCTCCTCTGTGCAAAACATACTTAGCCTATTGCATCCTCTCTGCCCCTTTCTTTTTTGCCCTTGAGAGTATTTATATCACTTGCTTTTAAAAATTCTTTCCAGTCTCATGATTTTGTGATGACAATTTGCAGACTATCATGGACTAGAAATAATATTTAACATGTCTGGGGATAAAAAGGAAGAATAATTTCCCTGTTCTCTAACAATTATTATCCTACTCTTTGTTAAGATGGTCTGCGTCGCATTGAAATGCCATTCTGTCATTCCAGGAAATAGCTATGAAGTGGCTAGGATGCTAAATGTAACTTCTATTTCCGGAACAGTTGCTTTTTTGGGTAATTGCGAAGAGAAGTAAGATTTGGGAAAATCTTACTGAATTCCCGTTCCTACAACTGACCTTGTTTCTGTAAAAGCTGATCAAGTTAAAAGAACTTTTAGGAATCTTAGGGTTTCATACCTTATTGTTGTTGTTGTTGTTATTATTATTTTGGCCAACTAAGCTTGTCTTCACAGAAGAGCCTTTTGATAGTTGAGGTGTGAGGTAGGGTTATGAACTCTGGGATGGAATGTTCATATACTCTGGAACCAGTGCACTCAGAATAGGTTCACTCACATTCTCTCTTGTGGTCCTGAAGTAGAAGCTTAAGTGCTTGACGCAGAAACCACAGAGGAAACCCATACAGAGAACACTTCTAGACTTGCAACTCCAAATCAAGTTTGCTTATCTCCAAATTACTTATTCAAGCCCAGGAGCTATGAAGTGTTAAGAACAAGGAAATCCAAATGAACCTTCTCTTGAATAGTTTAATTTTGTAAAAACACATTTTTTTTCCTGACCTTTCAAGGGAGGGTTAGATGCCTGGTGTGAATCTGAGTCTCCTGTCCACAGCCTCATGGTTGTGCTCCCAATCATAACATTTCTCCATTTATTTGTGAGTCTCACATTTCCCATGTATCTGTGTACCCACCCCCAACAAAACACCTGTGGAAAACTGACCTCATGCTTGACATTGTTTTGTTCATTAGAGAAGCGGTAATGAACACCAACAGACCAAGATTCTGCTCTCCTGGATCTTCTATTTGACTGAAAAATCCCTAACAAAACTGCTAATGAAACTATGGGATTTCTGAAAGCTAGAAAGAGGCACGTGACTTAGGAAATAAATTAGGTCAAAAAGGCCCTTTTATCCAGTCACTTTCTTTTTTTTTTTTGCTTTTTGGGTCACACCCAGCGATGCTCAGGGGTTACTCCTGGCTTTGCACTCAGGAACTACTCCTGGCGGTGCTTGGGGGACCATATGGGATGCCAGGGATCGAACCCGGGTCGGCCGCGTGCAAGGCAAACGCCCTACCCGCTGTGCTATCACTCTGGCCCCCTATCCAGTCACTTTCGAAGGGGGATAGAATGAGCCAAACTTCAGGGCTCCATCCCTCCTTCAGTCAGGAGAACCACTTTAGAAGATGAAAGGAAAGCCAGGCAAGAGATCTAGGAAGTCAGGTGGGCTTGCAGAAGACTGTGCTAGCTGATAACAGTATAACTCTAGGAGTCTTGTATGACAAGGTGACATTGAGCAGAGAACTCAAGGAAGTGAGATGCCGGGCCAATGTATAAAAACAGTATTCTAAGATGACAGTAGCAGAGGGCAAAGTCCCTAAGCTAGGAGCAAGTTCAATTAAGTTCAAGGAACAGCAAAAGGGCGATGAAGAGGCAAGGAGAAATGAGGCAGGGTCAGTTGAAGGACAGTATTAGATCCTTCGGAGGCCTTATATGCCGACTATCCGTCTAAGTATCTGGTCCCCGGGGACCTGCCGGCTATAGGCTTTGAGCGCCCTGTTTATGAGCAGGGGCTTCGTGTCTGGCTTGTTCGTGTTGAATCATGTTGAATGAGCCAGTGAGCTCCAGCAGCTCTGCAGTGGGACTCTGGCCTCTCAGTGTGTATCTGTTTCCTGCTGCTGCTGTAGCAAACAGCACACACAACTAATGTATGTTCATTATCCCAGAGCTCAGCCACTGTACTGGAGACAAGGTGTAGGCAAGATGAGTCCTTTCTAAGGGCTCTTGAGAATTTGGTCTTTTCTAATTTCCAAAAACTGCCTGTATCCCTTGGCTTGTGGTCTCTTTACCTTTATCACTACCAGGGTAGCATCTTTGAATCTTTTGAATTGGAAGCATGCCACATTGTTCTGATAATGTTGGGTCCATTTGTCCAGATTCCTCTATTTTCAGCTCAGCTGATTAACAATCTTAATGCTTTTTGTTGCTTTTTTTTTTAAGGCCGCACCAAATGGTGCTTAGGGCTTACTCCTGGCTCTGAGTTCAGGGATCCCTTCTGTCGGTGCTTTGGGACAATATGGGGCACCGGGCTTCTACCATGGGTCAGCCACATACAAGAGTCCTACCTGTTGTATTATTGCCACGACGCCCAGAAACCTTAATTCTATCTGCAAACTTTTTGTTGTTGTTTTGGGGTCACATGCGATGATGTACAGGGGTTACTCCTGCACTCATGGAATGCTGGGAATATAACCTGGGTCGGCCGTGTGCAAGGCAAACATTCTACCCGCTGTGCTATTGCTCCAGCCCCTCTATCTGCAAACTTAATTCCCCTTTGCCATGCAGTTTGTTACAGAATCTGGGGATTAGGATGTGAAGGGACATCCTGAGAAGGGACAACTGTTATTTTACTAGGCAGAATAATTTTAACGTCTGGAGATGGCCCAGAGGACATCCATGCTCTCTTTCCCATCAAAAACTATTTAGTAGTGTCTTGTCTGTCTCCTCTTTCTTTCCGCTCACCTGCTAGTCATGAACTGGTCAATCCAGTCTCAAGTCTTAAGCAGTTTTCTCCCATTATGCCTGGGTTAGAACACCTGTAAAAACATCATTTCTTCCCTTCCACTCACTTTTAAGTACTCTGGATTTCCTTCTTCAAGGACCCATTCTATTTGCTGGAAGCATCAGCCAAGGTTGACTGATCTCTCACTTAGCCCTCCTAACCCTTTTATGGTGATTATCATGGTTCAACAATTATCCTTTGCTTCACAAACCCACCACACTCTCCCATAATGCTTGATGATTCTCTGTCCTCAGCTGCAAACAGAAATTGCTCATCTGGGAATGCCTTGTCTGTTGCTTTTCCCAGTACACTCATGTTGGATCCTGCCTCTTCACTTGGTTTGAACATCATAGCCACCTAGTAGGGAATGTGGCTCTTGGCACTCAACATTCCAGTCGTGACACACTGCAACAGATTGGCTTCAGTCCATCTTGGGGGTGGGAGCGAGAGCAGGTGCAAGGAGAGAGCTCAGCAGAAAGGGGCATGTGGCCTGGTAACCCTAATTCCAGCCCCAGTACCACATGACCATCCCCCATGCATACCTGGGCGTGGCTCTGGAGGGCCCCAGTGCTATAGACGCCTCGTACCTCCGCATCTGGGGGCTGTAGCACTCAACTACCTGGCACAGTTAGCCAAATATCACTGGGAGTTGCACTTGGATGTCCAGTCCACAGCTTGGGCGCTCCCCCCAGCCCTGTCGCCCAGACCCCAAACGTTCTGGGAACATTTTGCCTATGCCGTGCCACAGGTTTGTTAACTTTAAAATGGGGTGGCTTTCATAATCAAATGCTTTGGAGTCTGTTAAGGAAAACATACGGATCACTCAACCAATGGGAAGACAAAACTCATTCAGTGTGATGATGCAGAGACTAATCCGCTGCCCACCACCCGCCCCCACCTGTACTGCCCAGTGGGAACTAATTGCCCATGAAACTAGGAATTTGAAAATTATCTCCTCCAATCCTCATACACATGCAGAAAGATATTTACATACATGATAGTCTCTGTCTTTTTTTTTCTTCTTCTTTTTGGGCCACAGCCAGCAATGCACAGGATTACTCCTGGCTCTGCACTCAGGAATTATTCCTGGTGATCCTCAGGGGCCATATGGGATGCTGGGAATTGAACCTGGTCAGCCACATGCAAGGCAAATGCCCTACCCGCTGTGCTATCGCTCCAGCCCCTCTGTGTCATTTTTATGGACAAAATAATACTGGAAGCAAATAAATGCAGATGAGGAGCGGGAGAGACAGTATAAGTTTAACATGTGATTGATCCTGGTTGGTCTCCAGGAGATCCCCTGAGCACTAGTGGGGTGGCCTTGGCAGTCTCTGACACCACAGGATCCAAGGAGCACTGCATCCTCAGGTCCTAGCAGTGAACTGTGGGGCCTAATTTGCCACAAACGACCAGAAATGGCCCTTAAGCCCCCGTGCACTGCTTGGGAGCTCCCCCTCCAAATATACAGACAGCACAATTGTACTATGAAACATCACACAGCACTTTAAAAGGATGAGATGCATGAGCCGACAGAGAACAATCTCCAAGACCACCACCAGAGATGCAAAAGGAAACCAGTTTATTTTCTGCAACGCCCTCTGTCAATTACAAAGGCAAACCACTAATATATAACTTTTTAATATTTAATCAGGGTACTCGTAATAAATATGCATCCTGAAAACAAGATAAAAGGCTACACTTTGTCAGGCATCCTAGAAAATGTCTCAAGTTTTATACTCTGCAGCATTTCTCTGCCGGATGGGGCCTGAAGGAAGGGGGCGGTGTTTCATGTTTTAAGTGCGGTGACCAAAAAGTCTTTTCACATTTCTTTGGAGCATTTGTGAACGTGGTTAAAACTATGATAAACGACTTGAAAAAAACAGTCACACTGAGCTTGAAAGCCACGTTTTGCTTGGCGGCTTACTGCTGGTGGTCATCTGATGAGAGGTTAACACACCCTCGAGTACAGCTGAGTGTCGTGGGCGCCAGGTAGCCCTGCAGCGCCTGGGCTTCTAAGAGCAGGACCCCTCTTCTAGTTAGCCACCTGCCAGCAATCTGTGTACTCAGTTGACATCTGTCAATAGGATCAACGCCATCAGGGAAGCTGCAAGCATGTTTGAAACATTTTTTAACCTGAAAGTAAAGCAAACAGAATAGTTTCTGCCAAGATCGTTGCCTGGCACCATCACGTTGTCTATACCAGGATTGGAAGTTTCAAAGGTGAAAAGCTTGCTTGGTCCTCTAGTCCTTCCAGAAATCATGTAGGGACACCCTAGAGCTAGGGCATTCAGAAATATCCGAAGGGTAAAAAGCCATTTGAGATATTCATACACAGACGACATTCGTAGGGCAGACAAAACCCACTGCAGGAAGTCGAGGGCTATTGGCAGCAACTTGTATCGAATCTGAGATACCTAACTATCTTTCGCTATAGTCAAAAACTCGGGAGGAAAAAGTTATATTCTGAGAAAGTCTTAAGCATGGTTACCTAAAAAATATCTTGTTAATATAGTCTACAGTAAATTTCACTTATTTATGGGTATAGATAGGAAAACATCTTTAAGAGCCAATAAAAATATTGTAGAGGGGAAAAATAAAAACACTTTAAAAAAAACTGAGGTTAAGAACGCTGAGGCATTTCTTTTGGCTGTAAACACGCAGTTTACTGTCCCTTGTTGAAACGAAAACGTTCAGATTTCCTGAGTTTTACAGAGAACAGCAGGAGGCAAGTGTGCATAGACGATCTGCAATAGGTCAACAATTTACTTCAAAAAAAGCATTTTAAAAAGAAAACTGGCTTTTGTTTTGAAGGTTCGGAGTTTAGTGGACCGGTGCTCATCCAACTGTGCGGTGGACCAGCGGGGAGATGAGAGAGATAAGGCAGCTGGGGACAGAAGATGGAATTTGAGTTTCAAATCCACGGGCTCGCATCCGGTCTTAGGTGTGCTCGGTAGAAACTACTGCCACCTTGACCTGGTGAGACTTGAAACCACGGTGTGGGACTGGAAACCGTGGGGCAAACGAGTCTGCCACGCTGGGCAGCACAGCCCAGAGAGAGGAACTGAGGCAGCCCTCACCTTGTGACAGTGCCCAGGACCGCACGCAGCTCGGCTACTACTAGGGTAACAAAGAGGAAGTATACCAGCCAGTGGCGGTGGCCTGGGAATCTGAAGAGTCAGATGGGCTGAGGGCCTGTCACCTCAGCCGCTTGGCAGTCCCTCCACAGTTCCCGGGTCAATCTTCTCTTGGGAACCAAGAGGGAAGCTTTCGGAAAAGGAAGAAGCTAGGCTAGGTCACTGAGAACATGAGAACAGGGGCCAGTGCTGGCCAGGGGGTTCGAATCGAACACAGAGATGGACAACAAGGGGGCAGTGTCCTGCCAGGGAATCCATTTTACTTCTTCTGAGATTGGTGTTTACACATGGTGAGGATCTGCTTCAGGACTTTCTGGACGTCTTCGTCCATCTGGCCCTAAAGGAAACACAAACAAAAACCCACTCATTAGGCCCAAAGTCAAGTCTTAGCATTCTCTCCTCTGGGGAGCAGGCGAAGCAGCCCTGGGCTTGTCTCTGGATTCCTGAAATGACTATGAGCTCTGAGCATTCTCATGTCTCAGGAGGAACCAAGCCCGCGGGGGCCCTGTGAGGAGCGTGAGTGCCAGCCCTGTCCCCACTCTGGCCCCCAAGATATAACCCCACCCAGGAAGTCAGAACATCAGCAGGCAGAAGGGAGAAAGAGACACCGGCACGCTTGGTAAAGGAAAGTGTGGACTCCTTCTTAGGATGGGACAGAGCCGCCACATCCGCTTCCATATCTCGACAAATGAGGGTCCTGTGCCCCAGTCAAGAGGGCTCCTGCCACAACACCCAGAGTCAAGCAAGAGGCATTGTATAGTTCCCCCATAACAAAGAGCTTCCTCGAATCCTGATTTGTTCGAATCATCCCATGCAAGCTGTGGTAACTTGCTGCAGCATTTCGCTGGGATGCCCAGATACTTGGTGGGGTGTTACCATACCTGCACAGCATACAGAAGATGCATTCTGTAAACGGATATGACCTCTTGGTGCTGTTTCTTGCATTCCTAGAAAAGGGAAATTGGACACTGTGAGACAGGCGAGGAGCCCCGGGGAAAGAAGGCAAGGGGTGCTGGGCCACTCCCAGTTGAGGTTCAACTTGGCTGTGTGGACCCTACGGCCAGGTGTTCAAGTCTGTTGTTGCCTGGGCTTGCAACCAGGGTCTGAGGGCCAGGCGGTGTCAGATGGAACTCCAGGCCTTGATCAAGTGCTCCTTCACTCTCTACACGACCTGCCACCATGCCTTATCTTTGCAACACACCCACATAGGCTCATCCTAATTCCTTTAAGAATCAGCCTACTGATGGTGCTCCTTTATTCATCATGTCATCCAGATTCTACCATGCCACTCCTTTGGAACTGTTTTTCCCCACACTCCAGGGCACTTCTGAATGCCACATCCTTGGTCCTGCTGCCTCCTACGTGTTCCTCTGGGACACAGCACAAGCTTGAACCTCTCAGTCTTAGGAGATGACCCACTTCCCCCCGGGGAAGCGTGTTTCCTCTGTAGATTCACAACCTTAGTGGGCATTTCTTTAAAATTATGTAAGGGCAGAGGCAGTTTCCATTCATTTTTATATCGCCACACAATACTGATAGACTAGAGCTCATTAAAGACATGTTATACTTTATAAGCATGACTACATAGATCACTACCACTTTGTAATGCTGTAATAATTATTTAATCAGAAAAATGAACTGCAACGTCTCCTCTGTCCAAATTATTCTACCTCACAGAGCCCGGCAAGCTACCGAGAGTATCCTGCACGCATGGCAGAGCCTGGCAAGCTAACCGTGGCGTATTTGATATGCCAAAACAGTAACAAGTCTCACAATGAGACGTTACTGGTGCCCGCTCAAGCAAATCTATGAACAATGGGATGACAATGCTACAGTGCACCTGGAGTATATTGAAACAATCCTAAAATCTGGGCCGTGTTTGTAAGTAGAAACCAGAGGAAGTCCAGAACAGCCCCTTCTTTGAATTCATGTGGAAACTGTTACCTACCCTTGTCACCTAAAATCTTAAGGTCTCAGGGAGACTAAATCGAGGCCTCCAAAGATGTATTTTTCAACTCCTGGAGCTATGAAAGTTAGAGAATGAAGGGTGACGTGGGATCTCGAGAGAACAATGATTCTGGTGAGCTCGGAGGGCCTTACATGTGTTCATGTTCCTTTGAGGGAAAGAAGGTGATTGGAGGAAGGAGGAGACGGGAGGCCAGCCGCAGAGGCAGGAGTAAAACAGCTTGCGGCGAGAGGAAGGGCCGGGAGCCAAGGAGATCAGGTGCCCGATGAAATGGGATTCTCCCGTGGAGCCTGGAGAAGGAACCTGCCCAACTGACCCCATGATTTTCAGTGCGTGAAACTGACTCGCTCAAGAAAGACGTCGGACACTGCCAGAGAGGGCATGAGTGCTGTGGAGAGATGGGAAGGGCAGAAACCCGAGAAGAACCATAGCACTCTCCTCCTGTCCTGTCGAAGACACAACGTCTCCTTTCAGAGGACGCAGGCCAGCTGAGTCTGCAGCCGCTGGGGACCTGAGCTCAGGGTTGCTGGCTGAGGATCCTGACGCATTCACCTAGACCTGCCCATCCAGCTGAGCGTGTCTGTAGCCGGCCTCCCCCCCGTGGACCCCGTCCCCGGGAGTGATGAAGACGAGCCCGCTTACCGCCAGCTGGTTCTGGAGCTGTTTGACCTGCTGCTGCAGCGCTTCCAGCTGCTGACTCTGCCTCTTGGACGAGCTGGCCGAGTAGGACAGCTGCGACAGGCTGTTCAGGGCCTCCTTCAATTTGGTGACTTCCTTGGACATCTCATTGATCTAGGAGAAAGGAAGAAACCCCACTGCTGGACTTGTACCCGCCTGCAGAAGGCAAATGTCCTGCTATGTCGAGGCCCTGGTCTTTGGTGGCCTTTAAAACTAAGACAGAAGAATGAGTCATAAGTTTTGGTTTTCTACTTTTCAGTTTGGGGGCCATACCCAGGTATGCTCAGGGGACTTACATGGGGTGCTGAGAACTGAACGCCGTTGTCTGTATACAAGGCAAACATCTACCCTCTGACCCCAAGCCTAATTTTTTTGTTTGGTTGTTTGTTTGTTTTGGGTCACACCTGGCGATGCACAGGGGGTTTTCCTGGCTCATGCACTCAGGAATTACTCCTGGTGGTGCTCAGGGGACCATATGGGATGCTGGGAATTGAACCCGGGTCAGCCACATGCAAGGCAAATGCCCTAGCCGCTGTGCTATCGCTCCAGCCCCCCTAAGCCTGATCTTTTTGTTCCTGTTGTGTTGTTAAGGTTTTTGGTGCTAGTGACCCAACACAGAACTCCATGCATGCCATGCAGGTGCTCTAATTCTGAGCTACAATCCCAGCCAACAATGCTATTTCTTAAAAAAAAAAATCCCATAAATGAAACCCTACAATTAGGCAAGCCAATATACGCCTCTAAGATCACTCCATGCAAGTATGGGCTCTGGGATTGGATGTTGTGTGGAGGTAAAATGAAGCTAACACGTTAAATGAAAGCAAGACTATGACGTTGGGTTTATGTGTTTTAGGACCACACCTGGAAGTGCTCAGGGATTACTCCTAGTTCTGTGTTTGGGGATCCCTCTCGGAGCGGTGCCCCGGGGACCAGATGCAGTGCAGGGGGGTCAAACCTGGGTTGGGTGCAAGCAAGTCAAGAACCTTAGCTGCTGTACTGTCTTTTCAGCCTGACAACCATGATTTTTTTCTTTTTGAATTTTCAAACAGAGTACTATTGGAAAGAGCTAATGAGAACAGGGATCATGAAACCGTTAGACCTTGTTTATTATGCGAACATGGGCAATTGGGATTAAATTCTTGGAATCCTGGTTTCTCTGAAATTTTACTTTCTTTTTATTTTCTTTGGGGAGTAACCTGACGTTACTACACATGGCAGTACTTGGGGATCACTTCTGGCTCTATGCTTGGCAACTGCTCCTGTCAGTGCTTAATGAGGTGCCAGGGATCAAACCTGGGCCTCCTGCATGCACTCAGCCCTTTGAGTTCTCATTCTGGCCCTGTCATCTTGGCTTAAAGTGAATATAGTGGTCCAGCTCTAACTCAGTGGTAGAGCACATGCCTTGTATGTCTGGGGTCTGGGTTCAAATCCCAGCACTGCTAAGTAAGTAAATAAAGCTAAAAAATAAGTAAATAAAGCTATTTATTACTCAAAGAGAGTAATCTTTGAGCCAGAGACATGGCTCAATGCTAAGGGTCATGCCTTGCCTGGGTTCAATTCCCCACAATGCAATAAATAGAGTAGGGAGCCATAATCACTATTGACCTTTTTTTTTTGCATGTTTGTTGTTGCCTTTTTTTGGGTTTATAGCGATGGGTGCTCAGGGCTTACTTCTGGCTCTGTGCTCATGGATCAGTTCTGGTGGACCCAGACTCAGGTAGAGAGGAACCAGTACCTCTCCCCTTGCAGCCAATCCCCCCTCTCCTGCCTGCTCCTCATGGTCCTGCCTAGTGCTCCCTTCCTCTCCTAAACATCTTCGAAATGCATCCCCAGGAAAACTCCTGGAGCTTCTTCGAGCTGGACTAAGTCTCGGAGTACTTGGGTTATCATACGAGGAAGGAATCTGTCTGGATTCCAGAAGACTTGAAATTCAAGTTGGGTCGCAAATGCTTTCCAGTCTGTGGATTCACTTTTGGCCCTGACACTTGGCAGAGCTTCACTGAGATCATTTTTGAAAGGCAAAATCTGTATTATCTACGAGAAAATGCTTTCGTGCAAAGGGTGTAGAAGATCTGGGTTTTTAAAAATAAATGTTCAGCCTTCTGTTCCCTTTACAAATTGGGACCATATCCATCAATGTTCAGGGGCCACCTGGCCACACGCCGAGGTGTGGGGTGCAGGGCAGAGGGAAGTGGCACAGGGGTTAGAACCGGGAATGTGCTCCCGGACTGGTGCCGTATCCCTGGCTCAGCCTACTCTTCTTTGTTTTCTCTCCAATTTGGGGGTCACATCTGGTAGTGCTCAGAGAACCACAGAGTGCTAAAAATCAAACCCAGGCTGACACCGGGCCCCAGAAACCTACTCTTTTGACTATGGCTCAGGGTGTGTGGTGTGTGCGGGGGGAGGGGACAGTCAAGTGTCACGTTTCTGAGCTTGCACAACAGGCCAGTGCGACCAAGTGCTAAACCTGTCCACAATCAAATAAAGGCTGATCCAGAGCGGAGCTTGCAACCCAACCGCCACCGAAATGTCACGGACCTTCTTGTCTTTATCCTCCTCCAGCTTGGAAGAGCTCTCAGAATACCTCTTCAACTCCGCGAGTTCTTCCTGAGTGTGCTGGAATTTCTGCAGAAGTTCCTGTGCCTCCTGCTCTTTGGACTTCAAGAGGGTCTGGACATTGTCCTTTTCCCTCTTCAGCTGGGAGACCTCGCTTCTAGCCTGGGACACCTCTGACTGGGTCTTCTCCTTCTCTTTCACCGAATCCTTTAGTTTCGAGGCCAGCACCCGCACTTCACTTTCCAGAGATGCCTGGAGCTTCTCGTAGGTAGCCCGAGGCACCATGGCCTCGGTCATGGCCGCCTTCTCCTCCAGGAGCTGCTTCTCCAGCTTGGCCACTTCCGCCTCCTTGCTGGCAAGGTTCTCCTTGAGGCCACTCACTTTCCCCTCCATCTCCTTGGCTGCCGTCCGCAGCGAGGTGATCACTTGTAAGTGCTCTGTGATGGAGACTGAGTTCTCTTTCTGGGCATCCACCAGCTGTTTGAGCTGGGTGAGCTCGTTTAACACTTTGGAATACTGGGACTTCATTTCAGCCAGGGCCTCCTCGGCCTGGGCCCGGGAGACGTTTGTCACCTGCATCAGGTTCTCGTGCTCGGCTTTGTGGATGTACTCTGCGGTCACGTCTTCTAGGGATTTCCTCTTCCGGTAATCCTCCAGCTCAGCTTGCGCCTCCTTGTACAGCTGCGACAGCTCGCTCACCTGCTTGTTGAGCTCGTCGATCATTCTGTTCATGGCCTCCTTCATGTCCCCGGCCTCATCCCCGGCCTCCTGCGACGTCTGACTTTTGAGCGTCTCTTTCAACTTCGTGATCTCTTCTTGGGCCTCTTGGTATTTCTCGAACAGATACACTTTCTCCTTATTCATATTCTCAATCACGGAGCAGTAGGAACTTTTCATTTCCTCGTAGTCTTCCACGGGTGGCCTGGTGTCCACCCCCTGCTCCCGCTCTCCCAGCCTCTCCTCCAACTCTCTCACTTTCTCTTTATTTCTCTCACTTTCTTCCCGTGCGTTCTGGAGATCCTGCTTCAACCCGTCGATTTCCTCCTCCGTGATGCGCAGCTCGCGGAGGTGGGAGTAAGTGTCCGCACTCTCGGCTGAGACGAGGCCCAGCTTCATCTGCTTCTGCACGCTCAGGACTTCTTTCATGGCCTCCTCGTACTTGCTCTGAGTCTCTTGGAGTTTCTGGCTGAGGTCAGAACCGTTTTCTGAAATCTGGGCGTTGGGTAAGCCTCCCGGCTCTGTCCGTTGGGACTGGAGCTCAGCCTGGAGCTGTTTTCTCTCTGTTTCGGAGCACTCCAGCCTCTTCTGCAAGTCTTGCAGAGTCTCTTGGAGCTGCTGAATTCTGACATCGCCATCAATGGAGGATTTACTCGAGGAAGGTGCTAAGATGGACTGAGATGATTTGGAGTCAGGGGGAGAGGTTTCCTGAGCTTTGCCCAGAGATGGGGCCAACTCAGTTTGAGTGGAATGGAAGGAGTCAAAGCTCTGATCTGCTTCTGCCTCCTTGGATGCTTTGGCCTGCAGAAAAAGGGAGGAGGAAGAGGCACCAAAATACAGTTAGGGGACTAAGCAACCGAAAGGAGAAAACAAATCTAGGACTTAGGTCTGGGGTGCTGGGCAGACAGCTCAAAGGGCTGGAGCAAGACTGGCAAGCACAGGGTCCCAAGCTACACCCAGCACTGCAGTATGTAGCCCTAGTGGCCCCAGTACTGCTGGAAATCCTTCTCCCAAATAACCCCCACTTCCAACCCCAAAAAATCTCTCCTGCTAAAAGAACAAAAACCAGCAAATTCAGGCTGGGGGGGCGTGGCTTGAGTGTGCCCATGTCCCAAGACATGAAAGTCTGATTGACGAGCTTATTTTGTGCTCTCGTAGAAAAATGTTTCTGACACTTGAAAAACACTAGAATTACTTTGGCTATGAAGACTTTACTCAGATTCTTCTGTTTCTTATCTTGTTCTAGTAGTCAAGAGAAGCAATTGGCTTACTGCAACTAGTTATAAAGTTTGAAATCTGCTATTAAATCTGTTAAATATCTTTATGAGGTAAGTGACTAATCATATGTATATCACATAAATGTATACATTATGTATATATAATGTATATGTATGATTTACCAATCTTCAGAGTCAATGAATAACTCTCAAGAAATAATCTGTAACAACACAATGCTAAGGTTATATTTGGAAAACAACAAAACCAATGTAGGTGTTTGAAATAAAATTATTATCTGACTGATATTGAAATCCTGATAAACCAACCATAAAGAACAGTCTGCAGTAGCTTGTCTACCTACTTGCAATTTATCTTGTAACTCTTTATTGTGTAAGGTTAGAGAAACAACTTTTGCTTGCAACCGGACAAGAAGATCTTGCTGGTCGGCTTCAGAACTGATATCCAATAAGCTATCAGCACCTTAAGAAAGAGAAAATACTTTACCAATTGAACTGTTACTTCTCCAAAATTGAACCTCTACCAAACTTTGTAGTCCAACCCAGTTTTTTGCTTAGTATTATAAAACTCCCACCAGCTAGACACATGAACAGTGATTCTCAGACACTGCGGAGTTCTTCCCAGGGCGGGCGTTATTCCTAGCACAATACTAGCTGCGTGGGTATGTGAAAACTGATTGACTTGCTCATATATTTTTTAATCACTTGACTGTTATACCTTGACCCACCCAATTTTTGTTCTTCAGATTCGTTTCTGTGAAATCTTTCCAGAATCTGGTTCACTTCTTATCCGCACCATCATTACTCTGATTCCAAACTTTATCGCCACAATTGGAAATTCTGCAAACATTCCCTAACCAATCTGTCTCTCTCCTCTTGCTAATGAAAAAACAAAACAAAACAGCAGGCACATCACAGTCAGGCCAATCTTCCTGACAGCTATTTCAGGAAGTTCATGCTTTCAGAAGTTCATTGCTTTGGTTCAAGTGTTTTCATTGTTCTTCTCCAAAACATAGTTCCTAAATTCCTCTATCTGATTAAGGTTTCTCTGATTTGGGCCCTGAAATCTACTGTTTCAGACTTATGATTCATGGCTCGTCTCTCTGTTTTTCAACTTTCCCTCAAGCCAAGGTTTTCATCATAGTCTAAATTCTCTATATTCTCAAGCCAAGGCTGCTGCTTCAATTCCTCAACCATATGAGAATCCTTTCATCATGTCACTGAACAGTGACCTCTTAGGTGGCCTTCAACAATGCATGGCAGAGTTTGCCTCCTCCCTGAAGCATTCACTGCCCCCAACCTCCACAGAAATCAGTCTTCTCTGAATACCACAGGAATTGCTGCTGGCAAGCAAGCTTTGATAGCCTACTGATATCATGCTGAAATAGCATCAAAAGCAGGCGCAAGTGCTCACTGGGATAAGACACTTGCTCCAGAACAGAATTCAATGGACAGCTTCCTGTGTCCAGAAAAATCTTCCTATTGAAAAGAAATAATAGCAAGCAGACAATGTAACACACACTGTGATATAACTGAATGACTTCCTGTGGCAAAATTCCTGATGTATTGCAGATGACCCTTTGAATAGCATTGATCTACATTATTTTACCGTTGTCTTTTATTTTCTCATAGTCATTTCATGCAAAGATGAAAATGTTCAATCTTCCTTTGGAAAGATGAGAAATGCTTATTTCTGTTCTCTGGTGCCTATGATAAAATGATACAACTTCCTTGACATGAAGTTTAGTGAGCTTGGAATGAACAGGGGGGAGTATAACTGTAATTCTTCTTTTGCTTTTTTGGTTTTGGGGCCATACCCAATGGTGCTTAGAGCTTACTGGCCCTGCATTCAGGAAATACTCCTGGCAGGGCTCAGGGGACCACACAGGGTGCTGGGGACTGAATCAGGTCACCCACATGCAAGGCAAATGTCCTACCCACTATACCATCATTCCAGCTCCTCATTATAATTCAAAGTAAATGACGACCCTAGGATGTAATAAGGACCATACTCAGTTTGACAAATAATCAGTTCCCTTAATGCCGAACTCTTCCAGGGACTAGAGGGAGTCTAATATTTCTAAATTATGTACACTAAAGTCTTCACTTCCATATGAAATATGTATCAGACCGAGAAACCAAAATCCAAAGCCAAAAAGAGTGTTTGAAACAACGTGTTTTAAATGTGATTTGGTAACATACTCTTCACAGGTCCAACTGCAGGATGAACTCTTAATCCTCCGAATTAAAGCTGTCTTTTAGTGAACAGCTTGTAAGTGTACGATGGTTAGGGATGTGCTCAGTGGGCGAGGTTGGGCATAGCGGCTATAATAACAAGAACTAATTTCGTAACACACTGAAGAGTGAAGTCAGACAATACGTCTAATAACTGCTGTAATTTTCAGTAGAGAGACTGTAAATGATACTTGAAGATACCCACAATCACAGTTCGGTGGTAAGACACTCAGGTCAATTCTCTTGTCCAACTCCAGCATGGTCACTGACTGCCCAGACCCCTCACTGAGAGAGGAACTAACATTTAGCGAGAGACAGACAGAAACAGAGACACATCTCACATCCAGGCTCAGAGGTGCCTTAAAAGCCATGTGGAGACACCTGGAGTATGACAAGTCGGTGTGGTACTGGCAGCACTGGGGTCCTCTAACTTCCCAGTGTTGAGGGCTCTCTGACTTGGTCCCTGAACTCCTGAAAGGACACAGAACACAGACTAGGGATACTGCTTCATCTTACCTGTGGTGCTGTCACTCAGTCTGTCTTTGTTCTCCCGTATAGAACTGATCTCAGCCTGGGGGAACATAGAAAGAACTTAGAAGAGCACTTTGGAAGATCACATTCCACTAGAAAAACCCAGACTTCCCTTTTCAAGTCTTACTAAAGACTGAAGTCTACTTTTCAAGTCATTAGAGGTTCCGAGGACTATTATCTGTAATGTAGCTCTCAGCAATGTCATTAAGCATAAGACAATTTTTAAGATTCCAATAATGTTAGAAAATAGCTAATTTAGTGGACTAGATATAAAATCCGGAACAGAAAGTACCACTTTGATAGGGCTAGAAAAGTAAGTGGTAAAGCTCGTGTCTAACATGTGAGAACTCTTCAGTTCGGTCCCTGGCTCCAAATGGTCCCCCATTTTTCAAGTACTTCTGAATGTGTCCCATATAAAAAAAAGAAGTCACTGTCACTATCATCCCATTGCTCATCGATTTGCTTGAGCGGGCACCAGTAACGTCTTCATTGTGAGACTCGTTGTTACTGTTTTTAGCATATTGAATACTCCATGGGTAGCTTGCCAGGCACAGCCGTGTGGGCGGGATACTTTCGGTAGCTTGCCAGGCTTACCAAGAGGGGCGGAGGAATCGAACCCAGGTTGGCTTCATGCAAGGCAAACACCCTACCCACTGTGCTATCGCTCCAGCCCATAAAAAGTAAATAAGATAAAAGTCTTTAAAAGTCTTTTATTTTAAATCAAGTACTATTTACACAAGAAAGTCAAATGGAAGTTCTGTCTGGGAAATATACTAAAACATATTAAAAAATAACTTTAGCTGTACAAGTTTAAAAATTATCTGTTGTTAATAGGCACTAATACTTTTATCTCTTTTTTCAGTTCATATAAGATTTTATTTTTATTTATTTATTTTCTTAAATTTATTTATTTTTAATTAGTGAATCACCATGAGGGTACAGTAACAGATTTACACATTTTCGTACTTGTGTTTCCCTCATACAATGTTCGAGCACCCATCCCTCCACAAGTGTCCATTCTCCACCACCAGTGAAACCAGAATCCCTCCTACTCCCCAATCCCATCCCCCTCTTCCTCCCTTCCCCCGCCTCTGTGGCAGGGCATTCCCTTTTGTTCTCTCTTCCTTTTGGGTGTTGTGGTCTGTAATAGGGGTATTGAATGGCCATGGTGTTCAATCTACAGTCTACTTTCAGCACACATCTCCCCTCCCGAGCGGGTCCTCCAACCACAGTTTACTTGGTGTTCCCTTCTCTATCTGAACTGCCTTTTCCCCCAGCATGTGAGGCCAGCTTCCAAACCATGGAGCCAATCTCCTGGTACTTATTTCTACTATTGTTGGGTGTTAGTTTCCTACTCTGTTATTTTATATTCCACCGATGAGCGCAATCTTTCTATGTCTGTCTCTCCCTTTCTGACTCATTTCACTTAGCACGATACTTTCCATGTCGATCCACTTATATGCAAAATTCATGACTTCATCTTTTCTAACAGCTGCATAGTATTCCATTGTATAGATGTACCAAAGTTTCTTTAACCAGTCATCTGTTCTCGGGCACTTGGGTTTTTTTCAGGTTCTGGCTATTGTAAACAGTGCTGCGATGAACATATAAGAGGCACTAATATTTTTTAATTTTGGTTTTTGGGCTGCATCCAGAAGGGTCAGGGCTGACTCCACCTGTGCTCAGGGATCACTTCATGCTTGTGGGGACCGTATGGAGTGCTGGGGAGGAACTGGTGTCGGCCATATGCAAGGTGAGTGCCTTAACTCCCGCACTGTCTCTTCAGCTCCTAGACATTACTAGTTCTTATATATACATATATAATTCTATATATATTTTGGGGAGCTCACAGATGATAGTGCTCAGAGCTTACATGGCTTTGTGCTCAGGGATCACTCCTGCAAGTCTGGGGGACCATATGGAGTGCTGGGGATTGAACCCAGGTTGGCCATGCACCAATCAAGGTCCTTACTTGCTGAACTATCACTTCTAACCAAGACATTAACTAATATTAGATACAGGGTAGCAAATAAGACCTGTCAGTGACAATTGAGGTAATTTTATAAGAAAATAATTTCTTTTTCTGGTCTTGGATTAACAACTGATCCTCTTAAAGATTTTCTATAAACTGTTTTTTTCCCAAAGGTCTATGAATGTATTTCAAAAATTCTTATAACTTCAAAACCAGACTCTTGTTTCAAAACAAAATACAGTGACTTGCCAGCAATTACTATGTTTCATTTAGATGAGCCACAGACCATGCATGATAAGAGATATAATTTTTCATCAAAGAAACTTCTGAAAAGGTCCAAAATGCTAAAAATAAAGTGACTTATTTTTGGCAAATGCTTATCTTTACCAAAAGCTATCTTTTCACTTTTGAAAATGCATGCTATTACTTTCAATGTGATTAAAATTTGATAAACTATTTAAGTCTACAGTTTGAAAAGTTCTAAAAAGATCTGTTTTTAGGGAATCATCACTCTAGGAATGCTGTTAAATATTTCCATTACCTCTAAGTTTCCTGATGCTCATTATAGCTGATTTCTGCCCACCCCATTCCCAGACAACTACTACCCTCCTTTTTTGGCTTTTGGAGAGTTTCTAAAAATGGAATGTTTACGGCATTAATCTCTTTGCATCTGGCTTCTTTCACTCAGTACAGCAATTTTCAGGTTCATTGATGAGGCGGTTTGGCCAGCACTACATTTTAATAACTGAGTAATATTCCACATACCACTCCATATATTTTATGAACAGGCCTTACTTTATTTTATTGTTTAATTTATTGGCTTTTAGGCCATAGCTGGTGATGGTCAGGGGTTACTTCTGGCACTGCAACAAGTGGGTAGCCATATGAGATGCTGGGGATTGAACCTGGGTCAGCCATGTTCAAAGTACCTGCCCTATCCACTGTACTATCTCTCCGGGGTTAGATCACTTGATAAGTATATGTTTAATATTTAAAATAAACTGCCAAATACTTTTCCAGCATAGTTGTAACGTTTTATATTACTGCCAAGGACCGGAGTTTTAGTTTTCACCTGTGCTAACCAAAATCTTTTAACCCTTTTAAACTTTATTCATTTTGATACAGTCCTTGACAATGCATTGCCTGTTTTCTTTCAGTCATAATTATATTAGAAAACATTAGACAACAAATAAAAGCAGAATTTCCTTATAGAGTTATTCATCTTAAGGAAACATATCTTTAGTAATTCTTAGATAAGGAAGGTTGTACAACAATAGCACTGAAATTTAATTTGAAAAAATTAAATAATAATTTGAATAAATTATTCGAACAAATGCTTTAATAATTTGAATAAATTAAACTTATACCTCTTACTCTTCAAGTACATTTTTCTAATGATCATAGGTAAATAGAGGTGGAAATGAAATGTCCTTTTATTCTTTAAAGTAATTTTAACAATACATCTTTAGAAACAGGTAGAATAAGACCTAATAGATTTTTTTTTATTCCTAAAAGAAATGTATGGTGTTATTATAATCAGGAATGAAGTCCTATTAAAAATAGTGTAAAATTGAGCTGCTATATGACTCAGCAATTCTGCTTTTGGATATTTACCCCCAGGACAGAGAAACATTCATTGACAATGATGTATGCGCACCATTATTCACTGAGCACTCAGTACAATAGCTAAGATTTGGAATCAACCTAGATGTCCAACAACAGTAAGTGGATCATGACAATGTGGTATATATAAACACAATGGAACATTACACAGCAGTAAGAAATGATGAAATCATGCAATTTGCTACAACGTGGATGAAACGGAAAGATGTCATGTTAAACGAGGTAAGTCATAAGATGAAGGATAAACACAGGATGATATCACTTATGTGTCGTATTTGTAATGGTTTTAAAGCGGGAATGCCTAGATCATCCTTGATCCCACAAGAGAGGGAGAAGGAGGAAAGAAATCAAGTGGCAGTGAGGAGAAATAGATGAAAAGCAACAGGGGGAATCCAGGTAAATCAGCAGTGGTAAGAAAATTTAGAGCTAAATACCCAAACCACAGAGTCAACAATACTGAAATTATGAGACCCAAACTTTAACAACTAAACTTAAACTGGCAACATGGCAGGCTGAGGGGAGAGGCATAGGAGCAAACCTGGGAACCCTGATAGAGAGAAGCTGACACCTGTGGTGGGATTGGTGCTAGAACATTGTATGCCTAAAACCCAACTCTAATTTTGTAAATCATGGTGCTTCATAAAGTACAGCTAAAATAAAACACAGTTACTAGAACCAGAGATAGCCCAAAGAACTGAGTGCATGCTTTGCATGCAGGTGGTTTGGGTTCAATCCCCAGCTGAACACCAGCAGAAGCTACCTCTGGGCACAGAGCCAAAAAACACCCCAACGTATCACTACATGTATCCCAAACCATAGTTACTTCTCAGTAAGACATCAGAGAATACCAAAAGTTTCTTTCAAATTGGTTAATTCAGTTTGCAAGAAAGTGGTTGGCAGGTAAGTTTTTATCTCTGTGTCTTTTTACATGGTGAAAATGAATTACTAGTTAATGAATGTAATTTGTTTACCCAAGTTCTTTCATACATAGTCCATGCTAGAAAAAAATAATCAAGTGGGGTTCCCTCAAGAAAGACTGTAAGTCAATCACTGAGAGGCATACATATCTTGTTTACCTAGTGTTTAAAACTGAAAATCCAAACAATAATAGTGATTTTTTTGTTGAAATATTGAATGTAATCAAAGTAAAGTGAAAGTAAAGTGAAATTTATTAGTTACACAGGTGGGGTGGGGGGCTGGGGAGGTGGGGGGTGAGGGGGAGGTTTACTGTGATTCTTGGTGGTGGAATATGTACACTGGTGAAGGGATGGGTGTTCGAGCATTGTATAACTGAGACTTAAACCTGAAAGCTTTGTAACTTTCCACATGGTGATTCAATAAAAGAATAAATAATAACAAAAAAAAACCTGAAACCAAACCTACTACTAAACTCAATAGCAAAATTGAAGACAAAAAGGTACTTACCTTGAAAGGTGGTTCAGTAAAAAATACTGATTCCTTTCCTGACAGGGGTGTAGAAGTAATTGATCTGGGGGAAGACACATCACTTAGCTGAAGAAAAAGAAAAAAGTAAAAAACACAACAAATTTATGACCAACGATAAGGAAAGTATCTTCAAAGTCATTTCATCTCCAATGACAAAGAACTTCCTATTGAACGAAAGCAAAAAATACAGTTATTTTATTTTTAGGGGTCTTTTTGTTGTTGTTTTTGGGCCACACGTGCTGTGCTGATGCTCAGGGGTTACTCCTGGCTTTGCACTCAGGAATCACTCCTGATGATGCTCAGGGGAACATATGGGATGCTAGAGTTCGAATCTGTGTTGGCAACATGCAAGGGAAGCACCTTTCGGGCTGTAATATCTCTCCGGCCCTAGTTAATTATTCTTCACTTTGATCAATTCAGGGGTAACACTTTCAAGGCAATGTTACCTCAAAAACTTTTTGAAACTTTACAGAGTAGAAACTAAACAAATTTTCTCCTATATTTATTAGAAACCACTTAAAAAACTATAGAACTTTTAATGAAGATTAGGAATATTGTTAGTGAATATACTAACATTATTATTAACATGGGCTAGAGCGATAGCACAGCAGTAAGGCTTTCGCCTTTCATGCGGCCAACCCGTGTTCGATTCCTCCACCCCTCTCAGAGAGCCTGGCAAGCTACCGAGAGTATCGAGCCTGCTCGGCAGAGCCTGGCAAGCTACCCGTGGCATATTCGATATGCCAAAAACAGTAACAGTAAGTCTCACAATGAGAGATGTTACTGGCGCCCGCTCAAGCAAATCGATGAGCAATGGGATGACAGTGACATGACAGTATACTAACATACTGAAATTATTTATCAGATGAGAAAATCCTGTGACTGTTTCCATAATCCTGCCTGCTTTTTTACTGACCATTTCATAGATACCCAAGCTTCTATCTCTATTCAGTAGACACCGTAAACTGAGAAATGAGAGCTGCTTTTCATATTAGCTAACCTTCAATGTACTTGGAAGGCAGATGTTAACATTTTAAGAAACCAAATAAAATTTAATTTCAAGTAACCACCTAACCAGCAATCTATTTTCCCAAGCTTTATTAGAGCTTTAATGTGAGGAAGTAAAAATACCCCAAGTTTATTATCATAAGAAAAATTTTTCTGGCATAAGATTTCAATATTGTTTTTTTAGGACGTTTAGAAAGATGTTCAGGACCAGAAGTAAGCCATGAGCACTGCCAGGTGTGACCCTAAACCAAAACAAAAAGAAGCAAGAATCTATTCAGGGCTAATGAGCTTGTCCAGGGGTTAAGGTGTTGGCCTTACACACATCTGGCCCTGGTTCAATCCCCAGTAGTACAAATGTTCCTCTAAGAAGAGAGAGGAGTAATCGGTGAGCACAGAGCCTGGAGTAGCTCCTGAATGTGACTGAACACTACCGCCATCCCCCCAAAGATGTGATGCCTGTTCAACTTTTTAGTTGTGAAATAAATAAGAATTGATATTATTTCCATGCCAATAATCACAATCCTTCATACCACTATTTTAAACAAAATCACTAAAGAGAATCACAAATGTGTATTCAATTGTCAATTCCAAAACATTTTTTTTTCAATTTACAACAAAATTATTCTTCTTCTGCTGTCACTACTGTTTTGTTTTTGTTTTTACCTGGGTAGGACTGATAGGAGGTGGTGGAGCTCTGCGTTTTTTTGGAGTTCCACTTCGTTCTGAGCTTATTTTACAGAGTTGGTCATGCTGAAAGTTATCACAGTTCAAAGAATGGAGGTGGGTTAGTTAGGTTAGTATAGTTTGAGCAAATAGCTTCCATAAACACATGAGAAAAAAACAACAGTTCATGCATTTCTTACTTTATTGAGATTGGAAATTAGCTATCAACATAAAAATAAGAAGTATGCATGCTCCAAGTTTTCTTCCAGCAGCCCGTGTTTTAATAGCAAGAAAATAAAAAAACACAAGACAAAACCAGATTAAGTTGATGTGGAGAACTGAGAAGGCAGAAGAATTAAGAGTTGTCGGAAACAATTTAGAATCAGACTGCATTCACAGTCTAGTTTCCAACTTCATGCAAAGCAGTGGTTATTTCCCCAACTTTGCTTCAAGTTCTTTCCTTTAAAAAATATGAACATGGGAGTGGGGAAGGCAGAACCTTATTTCTGGAGGTTAGGGAGAAATAAGTAACACAATTAATTCAAAATATATTCAATAGTGAATATTTGTTGTTTATGATATCCTTTTTTCAGGAATTTTGATGTGTAAGTAAATGAATGGAACAATCAAACATGTATCATGTTAATATGTAAAGAAAACCTTTTCCTCTTAGGATCAACTATAAAATAAAAGGGAAAACTTCTAATCCTACCTATGTAACATGATTAACATTTTTGAAAAGCCCAAATTAAAATAAAATGAAAAGGTGAATCTCTTATTTTCATCAAATATCTAACATTTCAGGGATGTGACTATACAGTGCATGAGATATTATAAGTATTCAAAATACTGTGCTGAATTCCAGATATTTAAACCACATTTTCACACCAATAGAAAATACTAGTACATACCAAGAAAAGATACATATAAGTAGCAAGTTTAAAATCACATGCTTTTGAAATACATAAATCCCTAAAACACAACTATCATCTTAATAAAAATTCTTAAGACATTTCATTTATTAAGTATTTTCAACGTAGTCTTTTCACTTTTCTAGCAGACCATAGAGAGTTTTAATCAGAAAATTTTCAAAGTGCAACAAAGATGAAAAAAAATCCCTTCCCCCCAAAGATAAATACCTGCTTTGGTTTTGTTGGTGTCTTTAAATCTAGAGGAGAAAGCAGGGAAAAAAGTAACTATATTGGAAAACAGTATGGACAATTCTCAAAAAACTTGAGGTTGAGCTCCCATTTGACCCAGCAATACTACTGCTGGGAATATATCCCAGAAAAGCCAAAAAGTATAGTCGAAGTGACATATGCACTTATATGTTCACCGCAGCACTGTTTACAATAGGCAGAATCTGGAAAAAACCCGAGTGCCCTAGAACAGATGACTGGTTGAAGAAACTCTGGTACATATATACAATGGAATACTATGCAGCTGTTAGAAAAAATGAGGTCATGACGTTTGCATATAAGTGGATCTACATGGAAAGTATCATGCTAAGTGAAATGAGTCAGAAAGAGAGAGACAGACATAGAAAGATTGCACTCATCTGTGGAATATAGAATAATAGACTGTAAGACGAACACCCAAGAATAGTAGAAATAAGTACCAGGAGGTTGTCACCATGGCTTGGAGGCTGTTCTCTCATCCTGGGCAACTCAGAGAAGGGAACAGCAAGTAAAATGTGGTTGTTGGTCATGTGGGGGAAAGATGATGCGGGCCAAATATAGACTAGAGACTGAACGCAATGGCCACTCAACACCTTTATTGCAAACCACAACACCTAATCAGAGAGAGAGAACAAAAGGGAATACCCTGCCATAGTGGCAGTGTGGGGTGGGGGGAGACGGGACTGGGAAGGGGGGGTGGGATGTTGGGTTTACTGGTGGTGGAGAATGGGCACTGGTGAAGGGATGGGTTATCAAACTTTGTAAGGGAGAAATATGAGCACAAAAATGTATAAATCTGTAACTGTACCCTCACGTTGACTCACTAATTAAAAATAAACTATAAAAAAATTAAAAAAAAAAAAAAGAATAGAATAAAAAAAAGTAAAAAAAAAAAAAAAAGTAACTATAAAAAGCATCATGACTCATATCCACTCCCATATTTACTTTGGTTGCGGGAATATACACAGACATACAGGCATACAAATATGTACACAAGCATACACGCATATAACACTCAACACTTCATTTTTCTTCAAGGGTATGTTTAAAATAATAATGAAATAAATAATATTGCACAAATTCCTTCATCCTTTGGGGAAAGAGGAGTGGATAAACTTAAAACAACAATGGCTGTTTTCTTTTACATACCAGCATCCTGAGAGATTTTTGATAATAGAAGGCTTTGAATTCCTGCATTCTCTGAGAGTCTGGAATAATGTAAGGCATTGTGTCCGAGAGAGTCCGTCAGGGTGAGATCTGCACCCTTCTTAATTAAGGCGTCCACAATGTTAGAGTTGCCGATTTCACAAGCCAGCATAAGAGCGGTTCTAAAGAGAAAAATGAGACACCAAACTAGTACTAATGAAATGTGAAAACTCTTTCATGGGAACTCATTCCAACTATCTTCAAAAAAGGGAAGATTAAACCTGCACTACACTTCATCTTCTAGGGAATTCAACATGGAATGCTATCAAGATAAAATGAGGTAGTTACTCTTGAACACTTTAGACGAAATGAAAACATTAAACCATATTAGATCCAATAACACAGCCCTCATCTTCTGTAGTATAAATACAATGATACTTAATACATCCAGCACAAATAATGCCCTTCAATTCGAAGCTGTTTTAAGTGTCCATGCATTGCTAAGATTATTCTCCAAGCTGGGGGAGAAGGCAGCTGGGATAGAGAAGGGATCACTTAAGTCAATGATGGTTGGAGGGATCGCTCGAGATGGGAGATGTGTGCTGAAAGTAGATTACAGACCAAATATGATGGCCTCTCAGTATCTGTATTGCAAACCATACTGACCCAAAGTAGAGAAAAAGAAGGAAACTGCCATAGAGGCAGGGGGTGGGTGGGGTGGGGATACTGGGAACACTGGTGGTGGAAAACGTACACTGGTAGAGGGATGGGTGTTTGATCATTGTATAACTCAAACTCAAACATGAAAGCTTTGGTGATTCAATTAAAAGAAAGATTATTCTCCAAAAGAAGCAAATGCATTTATCTTGATGAAAGTCAAAAGACATGACTTATTCAACGTTAGCACTTAATAATCTCATCACACACTCAGTCAGCAATAACGTGCCCAGAGTCTGGGGGGAAGTTTCTAAAATCAAGACCGATTCTTCAATATCAAAATAATGCAGACGATTTTAAAAAGTAAAGAAATTAAGTTACTCCAAGGGTTAGAGCACTAGCCTTGCATGCAGCTGAATCTGGTTCACTCTCTGATATTGCATATGGTCCCCCAGCAAAGCCAACAATGACCTCTGAGCACAGAACCAGGAGTAGCCGCTGAACACTGCTGCCTGGTATGACCCCAAATTCCCTCCAACCCCACAAAAAAACTGTAAAGAAATTAAAAGTTTTCTGTAAAAAAAAGGATCGAATATCAGTGATCACTTGAAAAACTCTTGGAGCGTGGACATCACTGAAATCACGATTCTTAATTCTGTGGTACCGTACCTTCCATTCTTATCCCTGGAATTGACATCTGCTCCGTGGTCCAGGAGAAACCGACAGACCTCACCGTGGCCATTCTGTACTGCAAGAAGCAATGGTATATTTCCATCCTAGGAGACAAGTTCAGATGAAGGCTTTTACTCAGGCACAGAATGCCTGAATTTGTAATGATTCTTGTTTTTTTGTTTTTATTTTTTAGGGAAGCAAAAACATTAAAAAATTATTTAACTAAGTTTAAAATAATATGATAGGAGAGAAAGAAAAACAACAAGGTGTTCCAAGAATTGTGGACTTCTGCAGACATTCCTGAATTGTACTGCTGGTGCTATGTTTGACCCGCCATGAAAATCTGCTTCCAGAGGACTGCCAGACCATCTTAGAACGACTCTCTGGGAACTTCCTCAGGGTTCTCCACCTCTTGAGCTGCTTATTCCCTCATCACTCAGTCTGGTGATTAATATGTCAACAACAAATATCAAAGGCTAGAAGCAAGGCTACTATGTCTAAAAAGGGCAGATGGTCGTGGAGAAATAAAGGACTCATTCCAGTTGGCATCAGTAGGTTCCAGTGTATTCTAGAAGCTTTTTCTGAGTGATTTACCCACATCCTGCCACTCCATTTTTAGAAATTTCACTCTTCCAAAATCATTTTAGGTGTCAAGGCATGAGAGAACTAAGATGGTGCCCCTCATTGATGTAGGACTTAAGGAAAAATTGATTCAGTTAAAGTTACAATAATTACAATTGCTTTGGAAAAACTAAAAGATAGAGTCCTGCTTCACACACAGAATATGATAGGTAGATTAGAAATTTAAATATAATACAAAACAAATGACAAATACTAGAATATTCAGGTGACTGTTTCCATAGTCTTCTTGAGGAAGAAGAATGAACTGAAACGATACAAACCATTAAGAGAAGAATTTATTCTGCTCCATCCATGAACATGACCCACAAAAGGAGTTGGCGGTAATATCTTTTTGAATGAAAGTATTCAAATAGGCAAAGGAAAAAGATAAAATAGATCCCATTATTTCAACATAAGGATTTCTACAGTTGGTGCTTAGTGATAGAGTCTACCCTTAAAGTTGATTTTTAGCCATATTTCTGAAATATTTTTCTCTGGAAAGTTATAGTTTTCTATACTTTCTCTACCTATTTATCAACAACAGTAACATTATCAGTAATAAAAATATTATTATTCAGCAGCAGCTGGATGCGCTTGAGATCTCAGGACGGGGGCGGTACTGGCCCCGTTCTCCGAGGAGATGTCTCCATTGCTGGATGACCGAGTCTCCATTGCTGGATGACCATGATCCCGGAGGCCAGCTAAACTACTTTTGGTACCAGCAGCTTCTTGCAGAAATGTCTCTAGACTGTGAACTAAGCCACGGCCCTATGCCGCCCCAGGAGGGGAAAGGTTTTTCTCTCTCTGCTTTTTCCTGGGGGGGGAGGGGGGAGGAGGGAGGCGTGGCGACCGCCATCTTATAAGGACCACTAAAGAGAGGTACAAACTTGCAGTGATGCAATTTCTGACAGAATTTTCCCTGGACTTAGTTACTTAAATACTAAAATACAGAAATCCAAAACCTCATATCTCTTCATTCTCAGCAATGGAAAACAAATTATCAAATGCTTCCTTTACAGCAGGTCTGATTTTGGGGGGGAAACTCCAAACAATAATAATGAGTTGTTTGTGGAAATATTGAATGTAATCAAAGTAAAGAGAAAGTGAAAATTATCGGCTACACAGGCAGGGGTGGGGGGTGGGAGGGGAGGTACACTGGGGTTCTTGGTGGTGGAATATGTGCACTGGTAAAGGGATAGGTGTTTGATCACTGTATAACTGAGACTTAAGCCTGAATGCTTTGTAACTTTCCACATGGTGATTCAATTAAAAAAATAAAATAAAAATATTATTATTCAATCAATAGCTTAAATCACATCCCATGTGTCTTAACAGAGAGTGAATATTTATTTGTAAATTTCCAACACTCACTGCATAATATCCTTATCAGACATAAGTACATGTCAATTTCCATGACATAGCAGGAAATCCATCACTATAGACGTGTATTAGTGTATTATTTGTAAAATATCCCAGCAAGGTTAAAATAAGCTAGAAGTGGTCCTCAAAGTTGGAAAATCCTGACCAGGGGTACTTAAGCTGAAACAAGAGGAGGACCAGAGAGAGAGAGAGAGAGAGAGAGAGAGAGAGAGAGAGAGAGAGAGAGAGAGAGAGAGAGAGAGGGAGATCACAGCCGGCCCTGCATGCAGCCAACCCCCGCTTGATCTCTGGCAGCAATACGGCCCCTGAGCACCTTCAGGAATGATCCCAGTCACAGTCAGGAGTGGCCCCTGAGCACCGCTGGGTGTGTTCTCACTAAACGGGAAAAGTAGAGCAGGAGATATGACTCAAGGGGCTGAGGACATGCTTTGCATGGTGGGGGGCATGGGTCCCATCTCCCCTAACACTGCCAGGAGAGATGCCCCCAACCCTGAGCTGGGAGGAGCCCCCGGGCACTGTTGGAGCCTGAACACTAGTGGGTGTGAGCCCAAGACAAAAACAAAACAGATGAAAGGAAAGAAAAACTGGAAAAGGTAAAACAAGGGGTATAGAAAGAAAAGAACTTCATTTAGACTTACTTCTGGAAATCAAGAAAGTAAATCTTACTAATATTTAGGGTGATGGTGGATGATAGGTAGATTCATTGGAACAAGCACCCATTGGAGGCAGTGCAGACTACAAAAGGGTGGGGCTGACAGTTTCGGGAGCAGGGAGCCATAAGAGTGAAGGCCATTTTGCAGAAGACAGAAGAGGATCCAATGAAAGGCAAAGGGATATTTGCCACAGATTTAGGTCTAAAGACTCAGTGACCCTTGAAAGTAGCCCTGGGTGCTCTCAAGCCAGCATCAGTCTCTCCCCTCTCGTGGCCTCCCTGTACTTACCAAGTCCTTGAGGTTGATGGGGCTTTTGTGCTCACATAGAACCTGCACTGCTTGAAGGCAGCCCTGCACGGCTGAGGGGAGGAAAGACAAAGAGCACGGTAAGTGACAAAACTATTCTCACACCGGGGACAGCCAACATACCCAGTAAGGAAACTATCCCAGTCGGCCCTTCTGAATTCTTCCAGCCTCGTTGCAAGAAGATGGTGCTAGGAAGCTTGCTTCCCAGGTATTTAAAGTTACTGCTGATTACATTCAATATTTCAACACAAAACTCACTATTATTGTTTGGAGTTTACAGGCGGGGTGGGGGGCTGGGGATGTGGGGGGGGGCGGGGTGGAGCTACACTGTGATTCTTGGTGGTGGAAGGGGTGGTGAAGGGATGGGTGTTCGAGCATTGTATAACTGAGACTTAAACCTGAAAACTTTGTAACTTTCCACATGGTGATTCAATGAAAGAAAAAAAAAAACTTACTGCTGAGTTTCAGGGGTGGGGATGGGTGTGGGAGGCTTGTACAGCGCTGTTGCCTAAAAGCCCGTGTTTATTTTAGCTTTTCATAAGATCTGGACATTCGACAACTAGCCCGAAACTTAAAAATGGAATAGTCTCGGAGCTCAGTGTCCAATGTCTTGCCGCACGAAGCGTGACTGATAGTAAAAACATGGATGAATGAAATGAACTGATGCTCCTTCGGTTCTCCAAACCACAAACTGGAATCCGACTTTACCGGCAGTTTGCAAATACTTATGACTATCTCTTTCATTTAAACAAGAACATTAAATTAAAGTACGAGAGCCATGACAATTTTCCCTGGTAGTTGGGCAGGCAGCTGAAGACTTCAAGATATAATTCTTCAGTTAGAATCCAGGAAGTTTGCGAATATTTAGGTCTATTGGGTGGAATGGAGATGTTTAGGTCATGTGAGGTCAGCAATCTGCGCCAGCAATAACATGCCACAGTAATGGATTGAATAAAAAAAAAGCAAAAAGTTAACATTTTAAGTTTTATTTATTTACTTGTTTTTATGGGCTGAAGGGATAGCACAGTGGTAGGGCGTTTGCCTTGCATGCAGCCGACCCGAGTTTGATTCCTCTGCCCCTCTCGAAGAGCCCAGCAAGCTACCGATAGTATCTTGCCCACATGGCAGAGCCTGGCAAGCTACCCATGCCAAAAACAGTAACAAACAAGTCTCACAATGTAGACATTACTGGTGCCTGCTGGAGCAAATTGATGAGCAAGGGGATGACAGTGACAGTGACTTGTTTTTATAAGGCCACACCCAGTTGTGCTCAGGGGGCTTACTCCTGGCACGTTATTACCAGCCCCAAACATAACATTTTATTTTTATTTTATTTTTTTTTGGAGCCACCACACTCAGGAATCACCCCTGGCAGTGCTCAGGGGACCATATGGGATGCTGGAATCGAACCCGGGTTGGCCGCATGCAAGGCAAATGCCCTACCCGCTGTGCTAATGCTCCAGCCCCACCAAACATAACATTTTAAATTAATTTATTATTTTTTAAAAGACCGAAAGATTAATCTTTTAAAATCGAGGTTCTATGATTTACAATACTGTGAACTGTGGTTTCTCATGCGCATTAATTTTAAAGTAACATTTATTTTTTTTCTAAATAGCAGAATGAAATAAGAGAACAGACATTACCTGCATAATGTAAAGCAGTTTTCCCAGAGTTGTCAGTACTTTCAGCTGGACATTTTGACTACAAGACAAAAAATAAATGCATAGTAAGAGAACTCAGGTTTTTTTCTTCCTCCCTCCTGCTGCGGCCCGGGATGATGTTACTTATTAGGAAGGGCCAGGGCGTGGAGAGGCCTGACTCGGTGCTCCCGCAGCTCTGGCTCCGGGAAGGAGAACTCAACTCCAGGGCAGGAGAGCTACCGAGCCGCTGTTCCCACCATCCCCCCCTCCACACCTTTCCTCAGCATCCTGCTGCCCCGCGCTACCCCCACTAGCTAACAGACCAGTTCTGGCCTTATCCATGTTGATGGCACCTTCCCCCCTTTTCCTGTCCCCTTCACAAAGCCAGCTCTCTCTGAGGAACCCCCCAAGGTCCCTATCTCCTCGCCTTTCATCACTCCTGAGCCCACCGCCACAGAGCATCACCTTCCAAACACCAGGGATATGGCCTGGGTCAAGGTCACCAGTGACTTCATGTTTCCATCCAGGACAATCATCTCTGTGCTGTCTTACCAACCTCTCACCTGCTGTCCACTGTCTTCTCCAATGCTCCAGCCTCAGCTCCTGGGGCCGGGCTGGGCCTGGCGGATGCTCCTGCCCTGCCCGTGCCTGTCCTTTAGTACAGGAGAAACCCCGGAGCACCCCTGGGCCCTCAGCTCTCCTCCTCCAGAATCTCAACCGCATCCACAGCTAGAAGCGAATGACTGCCACCGTGTCTTATCATACCCGTAGCAGCAGGCGCAGTCTATGGAGTCAATCCGTACCAGCACTGCACAGACTGTGTTAAGGCTCCTAATGAGCCTCCGGTAATTTCTACTGCCCCCATTTTTTTTTTTTTCAGGAAACTGAGCCACAACAAAGTCAATCATTTGCTCAGGTCACAAAGTAGATACCAGGCTCCGGTTTCTGAAAGCAGGCAGGCTGCGGCAGAGTCTGTATTCTTGTCCCTGCGTGGCAGATGTCATCTGTAGGCTAGGCTTGACTTCACATTTCACTTCAGAAGCCTCATAGGCACCGACATTACACAGAGTGAAACCACTGGGTTCCCCTCCCGACCTGGCTTCACACCCCGCCCCCGACGTGAGAAGCCACAGACTCACCACATCCTGTCGACTCTGGGCTCATCTGCCTTCTCCTTCCCTACCACCATCACCACACCTCGGGGAGGCCAGCAGCTTCTCGCCGGGCGGCTCTGAGGGCCTCCTGGGGCTTGCCCAGGTCTTGCCTTTCCTCCCTCTCACTGAGAGAGATCTTTCCATGTGGCTACTCTGGACTCAAAAGCAGTTCGCTCCACAGCTCCAGGCAAAACTCTGATGAACAACATCCAAGGCCTGTATCGGGCCCCCACTTCTCTCCTCACTCCCTGTACCCCATGTCCACTCACCGGCTCTTGTCCTTGTGACTTGCGAGTCAGACTGCTTGCAAAGCGTTTGCCCCTAGCTCTTTTGCACCACTGAGTTCTCAGTTTTTTTACTTTCATTTATTTATTTTGCTTTTTGGGTCACACCCAGATATGCACAGAGGTACTCCTGGCTCATGCACTCAGGAATTACTCCTGGCGGTGCTCGGGGGGACCACATGGGATGCTGGGAATCAAACCTGGGTCGGCCTCGTGCAAAGCAAATGCCCTACCTGCTGTGCTATTACTCCAGCCCCTGAGTTCTCAGTTTAAATACCAGCTCCTCCCCCAGGCCTTCCCTGGAGAGACCCTCACAGGTCTCCTGCAGTCCCCTGAGTGTCTTTAGGTGTGAGGCATGGACCCGGTGCTGGTGGGCTTGTTTCCAAGCATGCAAGCTGCACCAGGGCCGGACCTTCACTGCCTGACTCAGTGCATGGGCGCAGCAGGGATAAGGGGAAAGCTGTGAGGAGGAGTTACTATAAAAGGTTACTATAAAAGGCTGGCAGGAGATTATAGGGGTCACATCCCAAGAGAATAAGAGAAAAGAGAGGTGAGAAAGTAACCAGGGACCCTGAAGAAAGTGCGCCCTTTGGAGACAGAGATGGCTCAAGCATGAGCTTGAGAGAAAACAGAGAGGAAAACAGCACGCAGACGATTCTCCCTGTGAGGGAGGCCAGAGCAGGTAAAGGAAAGCGTGGAAAGAGGGAAACCGTGCCTCTCTGGTCCTCGCGCTGAGAAGAATGGGGATCAAGTCACGACTTATCATGCACTGGCCTAATTTTAGAACAACACAAGGAACTGCTTAAAGGCTTCCAAGATCCCAGAGAAAACCAACCATTTGCATAGTCAGATATAAAATTACGTTCGAGGCTAGAATATCTGGTCTTGCCCCGTGAGGATTTCCAGCTCGTCAGGTTCATTCTTCCTTCAAATCAGAGTCAGATGCAAAGTCTGGCTCCCCACGGCAGAACAGGAATGGAGATTTAAAACACAAGTACGTTTGTTTTGGAAAAGAGCCGTGAAAGCAGGAAGGTAGTGATTGGGCAAATCAATGAACTTCGCGTATCTGGAACGGACAGTCTGAGACGAGACAACGGGGGAAAAGCTCCACCTTGGCTGAGGAGATGCTCCAAGGGCTGGAGTGCATGTGGGAACCCTGAGTCTGGGGGACCCTGAAACTATATGGTCCCCCAACGAGGCCAGATGTGAACTTCCCACCCGACGGGGGCGGGGGAGAGTGGGGAGGAAAGTTCTAATTTAATTGTCTTCAGGGAGAAACTTCATCAAAAATAAAAACAATCATCACAGATGCTGATGTATTTTTCCCCTTGAATTTCACTTCAAAGATCTCTTCCAGCTAACGCATTCCTGGCATTGGTGGTCGTTTGCATCATGTCATGCAAGGCAAGAAGCTGGGCGATCACCAGAACAGGACAAGCTGAAGAATGCGACCGCACTGCTGCCTTAGCATTGCAAAGTCAAATGAAAGCGAATGCTAGGTCCAACCTGGCCTCTCCACCGAGAACCGTCTGTTCTCCAAACATGTGTTTCACTGTGCTCTGTTGCTCCTGAAAACAGTCAGCTCGCACGCTGATGGAACTGTATGGGCTGCTCTAGGGCACTCCGTAAATATTCATCTTTACGGAGTCACAGAGGTCAGCATCTTTAGCGATCATTAGAATCTTCCTGCCGAGGTTATCAAACCACGGAGCTGGCTTAAAATTGGAAAGAAGAGTAAAAACGATGAACTGAAGCAAAACGCTGAGAATTAAAAGCTCATCAAGTCACGTACAAAGGAGATCAGGGCCAAAATCTGGCTTCTCACAAAGAGCTCTATTCTGACGAGTGACTGAAGGAGTCAGGCTCCCCGGGAGCATGGAACAAACTCCATTTTGGGGGGAGGTTTGGTTTTTTAACTATTTTAAGAGCGCAAGCCCTGCAGAAGGAAAGATGCTGAATAAAGGGGAGAGAAAGGCTCCACCAGAGCAGCAGGAAGACATTCTAAAGAGCAATTAGGAGCCTCTTCCCCACGAGGAAAGTGACCCAGAAAGAAGCTCCTCGGGTGATCAGTTCAAAAAAGAATGTACCTTGACAGCTCGGGAGACAGCTCAACAGGCTGAGCGCTGACTCCACATGCAGGAGGCCCAGGTTTGATTTCAGGCACTGCATGGTCCCCTGAAGCACTGAGCCTGGAGTAGCCTCCAAGTCCTACCAGGTATAGCCCCAAAACCTAAACAAGTAAATTATAATAACAAAAAATTATAGGAGCCTATAGGATGCTTGCTTTGCACGTGGCTGACCAGAGTTTAATTGCTGGAACTCCATGTGGTTCCCTGAGCTGGCTACGAGTGATCCGGCAGAGCCAGGAGTCAGCCCTGAGCACCGTCAGGAATTTAAAAAAAAAAAAAAAGCAAACCATAAATAAGCTTGTTAAGAATTCAAGGCTCAGGGACAGTGTTGAAAGAGAGAACAGTCTGTATATGTAGGGGTGAGTGTGAGTGTGAGTGTGTGTGTGTGTGTGTGTGTGTGTGTGTGTGTGTGGATAGGTGGGTGGGTGGTTAAGGAGTAGGGGAGAAGAAAGAAAAGAGGAAAGAAGAGAGAAGTGGAAGTGAAGGGAAGTCTTCTGTCTTCTCACAAACAAAATTACTTACAAATCCTTTAAAAAGCGACACATCTACAGTGTTCAGTTGCTATTTACCTGAAGGAGCTTCTTGACGCATTCGTGGTGGCTGTTCTTGGCTGCGAGGTGCAAAGCACTGTGTCCTAAATGGATTAAAGAAAACACAAGAAGGGGAGAGGTCACACCTTGAAAATCTCACTCTTATCTCTGTAATGAAGACAACTATGAGGAAACAATCTGCTCCCAACAAAGACAGAGCTGTCTCTTGGGGGAATAAGTCCTGGGTTTCTTATCTGGAACGTTTGTTGTGACAGAAGTGGGGAGAACCCCGAGTGAGTGCCTGCTGTTTGCACGGCATTCGGGGTCCCCCTCCAACTGTTCTCTCAGAGCTCGACTCTGGGCTGGAACTTCCGGTGAAGGTACTCAGGACAGGTTCCATGAAAGCTGCATTTAGCGCCTTCATGGCTTGTGCCAGGGTCCAGCGGCCACTGCGGCAGCCAGGCTCCATGCGCCACGGGTCAGGGAAGCTCACAAAAGCCGGCACAGAGAGCAGCGGAACCACCACCCGCATGTCAGGCCTGACCTCTGACCTCCCATCCGCTGTCCTCCAATGGACCCCAGCCCCAGACAGAAGTGACCTGGACTTCTCAGACAGTCCAAGTTCTTTTGAAATGAGCTGCGTGAGCAATGACAGGTCAGACTTCCCTGCGTTTCTGAATGTTTTCATCATCATGTCAGAACCCAGTTCACCTGGAAAACGCCTTATTCCCGCCCCCACCCCCAAATCATTCTTTATTTTTCTTGTGGGGGCCACATCTGGTGGTGCTGGGCACAGCGGGTCCCTGCATTTGCACCGCTTGCACTCTCTTGAGCCACTTCCCTAACACAACATTGTAGACTCTGAGGCCTGCATTTGCCAGGTAATTTCTTTAAGGAAACAGCAAGTAGCCAACCTCCACTCGCCATGTGTCTCAGTATCAGAGCTCTCGGTATGTGAAGGCGGGCTGAGGGCGGGCGAGGCTGGGGACGGAGGCTTGCATGGGGGTATGTGCATGGTTGAAGTTAAACAGCACCTCTGACCTCTGCCCAACAGATGTCCCATTGGGACGGCCAGAGAGATGACCAGACATTGGCAGATGTACTCAACAGGCCATCACCTCATTGAGAATCACTGGCTTGGTTAGAGGAACAAGTTTTGATATGGTGGCCGTCCAGTTTTCAAATATGACTTCTCTTTTCTGAATGACTCTTTCAGAGGAATTGGAAAACTGTTCAAGACCTGAGCCTCCTATGGAGTTAGCTGTATTTTCTATGGCTGGAAAATAACACTAGAGGGTTTAAGGCCCAGGTGAACTGCATATGGAGAAGCATGCGGAAGGTCAGAAGAGCAGATTCCTTCTTTTCTGAGATCAGATGTGCTCAGAGAATTTAAGGGCACACACACACACACACACACACACACACACACACACACACACACACACACACACACACACAGGGGAGTTGTCCGTGGAGGTGAAGCAATGCAGAGCAGAAACCCAACTGTCTACCTCCTGCCCAACGGGACCGTGTGAGAGGTTAGGGAAGAAGGCCCTGGGGAGTGTGACGACAGCTCTTCGCCCTCTCTTCCTCCTGGTCTACTGAGACCTGCTCTCTGACACCAGGCAGTTGCAGGGCTCTCATTGGCTAACCTGACCCCCGGCGTTTCGGAAGACAATACCACTCTGAATTTCATTTAGACAAATGCCTCACAGACGAACTTCTGGAATCCACCCTGACTCTATGCATTGTTTATGTCACGTATGACTGTATTAACTTTGTGCTGTGGATGAAAAATGGTCGAAAGCAGTCCCTGGAAAAAGACACCATTTTCCAAAGATGAGAGGGTAGGGAGACAGAAATAAACCATCATCGAATGTAAAATAAGTTTTCACTTGGCTTCAAGAGTCCTAGTCATACCTGGAAAGAAGTGCTGCATTTCTCGAGAAACAAAATCCTCTTATCCCTGACACTGGGATGTGTTTTCCTCACCAGGAACACAACAATATTTTTCATCTAAAGAATCTTCAAATCAGAATGATGCATCCTTGCCTAAACAAGAGACCTCTCTCTTTCTTACTGCAACCACTAAGACAAAATTCTCTCTCCAAATGCAAAGCTTACTGTAGAGGATATATTATATTAGTGACAGAGTCTCACTGGAATGAGACAGTTGCCTAAATCTGGCCCCCATTTGGCTGTGGATCTGTCTGGAATATCAGGAAGCAGTTTCCCTACAGGCAAGAACAGGGCAGCCCTAATCCAAGCACATTCCAATAGAACTCGGCCTGGATGGAGACACCAGGGCTATTTATAAGTCAAGACTCATGGGCTTTTACAGGTGGCTTAGTCCTTTTTTGAAATAAGAGCCCAAGAATGATGGCCCAGTCATCGTTGCACATTCCCCGAAACTACACCAGATCAAACTACAGCTATTACTCAACTTGTTGAGATCACTGGAAAAATACAAAAGAATTAACAAATAAATTATTAATGGATTAATAACATTTTGAGTGCATGTAAAAAAATTAAAATGGATGAAATCATAGGATACAAAGACATCGCTAACAAATACCAAGAAGGTCCAAGTTTGCAAAACAATTAAAATTATACAATCACGATCACGATATCCCGTTAATCACCGATTTCTTGGGCGGGCTCAGTAACATCTCATTTTGTCCTTTCCCTGAGATCTTAGAAGTCCATCTTGACTCGGCCCTCCTAACAATGTTGCACTGGGGGCTCTTCAGGGTCAGGGGAATGAGATCCAGCTTGTTACTTGATTTTGCATATGAATACACCATGGGAAGCTTGCAAGGCTGTCCCATGTGGGCAGGAAACTCTCAGAGGATTGCCAGTTTCTCCCAGAGGGAGAAGTAGGCAAAAGGTATCTTCTGAGAGCCTGCAAAATTATACAATAGACACATTAAAAAAAGAAAATTAAATGACAGTTAGCTGGATTTAAAATATTTAAAATATAGGGCCAGAGGGATAGTTCAGTAGGTAGGGTGTCTGTTCTGCATGCAGCTGACCAGGGTTCAATCCCTGGCATCCTATATGGCTCCTAGAGCACCATCAGGAGTAATTCCTAAGTGCAGAGCCAGGAGTCACCCCTGAACACCGCAGAGTGTGGCCCCAAAACCAATATATATCACTGTCACTATCATCCGTTGCTCATCAATTTGCTCGAGCGGGCGCCAGTAACGTCTCCATTGTGAGACTTATTGTTACTGTTTTTGGCATATCAAATACACCACGAGTAGCTTGCCAGGCTCTGCCGTGTGGGCAAGATACTCTCAGTAGTTTCCCAGGCTCTCTGAGAGGGGCGGAGGAATCGAACCTGGGTGGGCCGCATGAAAGGCAAACATCCTGCCGCTGTGCTATCGCTCCAGCCCAAAACCAATATATATATTATTAAAAATCAGTGCTGAGAAACTTGATAAGATAGTTCAGGGGTTTATGGCTCTTGCCATCGCATATGATGTGTAGGGTCTCCCGACCACCAGGAATGACCTCTAAGAACAGAAGCAAAAGTTAGCCCTGAGCACTGCTGGGTGTGCCCCCAACTCAAGAAAAAGATGGTTCAACAGGCCGAGCACAGGTTTTGCATGTAGGTGTCCAAGGCTTAATCCCCAGCACCCCTGTACCCCTGAGTACCAAGCTAGGAGCAGCCACTAAACATGATCAGATATGGCCCGAGAGAACAAAACAAAAAAGAAAAATCAGAGCTGAGAGTCAGAAGCCCAGGTTCAATCTCTGGCACGCATGACTGGCCCTGAGTACCTTTAAGTATTCCCTCCAGCAAAAAATTAATGCTGAATCAATATTTAAATCATTAAAGCATATATCTGCTTGTTCTTTATAAATTTATATTTAATCATTACTTTAAAAAATCCTCAATTTGGGGGCTGGAGCGATAGCACAGCGGGTAGGGTGTTTGCCTTGCACGCGGCCGATCAGGGTTCAATTCCCAGCATCCCATATGGTCCCCTGAGCACTGCCAGGAGTAATTCCTGAGTGCAGAGCCAGGAGTAACCCCTGTGCATCGCCAGGTGTGACCCAAAAAGAAAAAAAAATCCTTAACTTTGTATCAAATTTGTATTATTGAAGCTCAAGACCATTCGCTTTGGTGGGTTCCCTGGAGAAAGGGGATCAGAGTCAAAGATTTATCTTTAAGAACCATTTATTTTTATTTTTATTTTTTTGTAAGGGCCACTCTTACCCAGACAAAGTTACACGATTACCCTAGCCTGTCCCCCTTATTTTACCATTATAGCAGCCATGCCTGGAATGCCCCGAGACCGCCAAAGTCACACCAGTCAGTGCAGTGGGGGGTGACATGGGGCGGAGGGCCACATCTGGGGTTGTATCCTTGCCAGGCACGTGAACTACCTCCAATTATTCCCCAGGCTCTTTCCCTTATTTTGAGAACGAAATTCAGACTTGCACTGCTTTACATAGGATCAAAAGATTTGTGTGCATATTCCCAATATCTTCCTGACATGTTATACTGATATTACTTGGGGCTGACCCTCTGACTTTCTGGCTCTCTTTACATGAATTTATAGCAAAGGCCACAGCCCATATGTTTGTTCTAGTCTCCCTTGATTACCAACTCAAGTGAGTAACTTACTGACCATGGCTTGCCGGCATGCTTCAAATGACCCCATCTCTAAAGAGCCTGACATGTAAGATGACTATTACCTTTCATATCTTTGCATGGCATCAAATTTGAGCCAGATAAGGGGGCATTGCAGAAGGCAAGACCACCCAGAAATCAAGATAAAAGCTGCACCTGAGGGGCTGGAGCGATATAGCACAGCTGGTAGGGTGTTTGCCTTGCACATGGCCAAACCAGGTTTGATTTCCAGCATGCCATATGGTCCCCGGAACACCGCCAGGAGTAATTCCTGAGTCCATGAGCCAGGAGTAACTCTATGCATTGCCGGGTGTGACCCAAAAAGCCAAGAAGCACCCCCCCCCCCAAAAAAAAAGCTGCACTTGAACCTGCAGAGCATAGAAAAGATGAGGATTCTCAATTCTTCTTCCTTGAGGAATCAGTCCATTCTATTTCCATTGCTCTCGAGTCTCTGTCTATGAGAAAAGTGCTTTCACTGTGCAAGTGAACTGGACAATGAAAAGGAGATGGGGCAGAAACTACCCCTCAGTCTTCAACTGGTCTCTAATTCCTTCTAGAGCAAAACCTTCTTTATTGAAAGAAAAAAATCTGTATGAGACTAATATCCAAGGTGAAGGTAAACAGGGGCCAGGAGGACAATGGTTGGAAGCTTGACACAAGAGTGTGTGGGGGGTGAAGGGCACAGGTAAAGGGAGGGATATACCTGATAACCATAAGGTCCAAAGGGGGATATGTGGAGGGGAGAGAGACAGAGAGAGGGAGGGAGGGACAGAGGAAGGTGGGAGGGAGGGAGGGAAACTGCCAGGCAGTGGGATGGGACGGAAACTGGGACCATTGGTGGTGGGAAAAGTACACTGGTGAAGAGACAGGTGTTACAACATTCCATAATTGAAATCTAAACATGAACAACTTTGTAAATGTGAATATCACTGTGATTCACTTTAAAAAAATTAAAAATAAATAATTTTTAAAAATTGTGTTTCCATTGCCTTATCACTGGATTGACAAGAGTAAGAATTTCAGGGGGTTACTGTCCCACTGCTATCTGTAACTGTCACTGCAGGCCCCACCCAAAAAACCCCTTACTCATTTCCCCCCTCCCTCCCTCCCTTTGATAACCACCACCATTTTCACTGAGGTTGGGAGTTACTTTTGCTTTTAGCCAGTTCATTTGTTGTATTAGTTTATATTCCACCTAAGTAAAACCATGTAATAATTAGCTTTCACATCCTCATTTACCAAAATAAACTCAAACTCTGTCCATTTTCCCCACTTCCTTGGTTTTTTTTTTGAAATGGCAGAGTAAAAGCAGATATAACATTCTATATCCTGTCACTTCTGTATCTAATTGGTTGAAGGACATGTAAGTTGGTTCCATGTTTTGGCTATGATGAATAATGCTGCTATCAACATAGGAGCAAATACCCTTTCTCATTTGTGTTTCTATATCCTGCAAATAAATGCTTCAGAGGAATACTGCTGAATAACAGGGAATTTCTGTTTTCATATTTTACATTTTTACATTTTAAGGACTCTCCATATGTCCTCTGCAGGTTGTAGCAATTTACATTCCCATCAACAGTGGCCCAAGTTCCTGCTCTCCTGACAGTGCTTCACTCATCAGATCACTGGTCAAGTATCCATAAAAATTCTCTGCTCAGACTTCCGAGCATTTCAATTAGGAAGATCATTTTTATTTGTCTGTTTCTGTTTTGGGGTCATATCCATGGGTGCTCAGGGGTTACTCCTGGCTCTTCTCTCAGCAATTACTCCTTGTGAGTTCACGGGACTATATGGGATGCTGGGGATCAAATACCCACTGTACTATCTCCCTGGCCCCTAGGAAGATCATTGTTAAAAAACTAGATGCTAGGCGCTGGAGAGATAGTACAAAAGGCTAAGTCTCTGCATGCAGTTGACCTCCATTCACTCCTCTGCGCCAACATGGTCCCACTGAGCACTGTCAGGGGTCCGATCCTGAGTACAATGCTAGCAATAGCCCCTCAGCACTGCTGGGTGTGGTCTACCCACCCCATGTACTCTCCGCCTCAACACAAAGACAAAAACAAAAGCAAAGACCCACAAGATGCTTAACTCTTTGTTTCTATAACTTAAACCCAGTCAACTGTTTAAAAGTAGGCAACGATTCAACCTGACCCCCCTACAGACTAGGAATAGAGACTTCAAAGAGTCAGTTTAATATAATTTCAAGGTTTTTCCTCTCTCTCCCATCCAAAACTCTACAAGGCAATATGATCTATGGCAATGGATTTTTTGTACCAGTTCTCACTGGGTTGAGATGGAAGGCGAATATATTCCATTAATAACAATACCTCTTGACAAATATTGTCTGCCATAGAGGCAGGGGAAGGGTGGGATAGGGGAATATACCCGGGATATGGTGGTGGGGAATGTGCACTGGTGGAGGGATGGGTATTCGATCATTGTGAGATTGTAACCCAAACATGAAAGGTTATAACTATCTCACGGTGATTCAATAAAATTTTAATAATAATAATAATAATAATAATAATAATAATAATAATACCCCTTAAAAAGGCACCATCTGTAAAAGCTGGATTTTGGAATTAAAAAAACACACAAAAAAACAGAGCCAGCACGAGAGCTCTAAGGGCTAAAACCATGTCTTGCATGTGAAGAAGGTCCAGAGTTCAATCCCCAGCACCTCTTGGTCCTCCGGGCATCACATGGGGTGGCCACAGTGATGTACCACTGCACCAAGTACTGCACCACCCTGTCTGCACAGCCAGCCCAGGAGTGCCCTTAGGCCTCCACGGCACTGCCTGGAATCTCTGAGGCACAGTGGCTGATGTCCTTGGCCTTCCCCTGGATTCTGAGTAGCTGGCTGGAGTGGGAGTGGGGGTGCGGTGGGGAGGGCAGAGCCTTTGGGAAAGGCATGATCTCTGGGTGTATCTAGTTTGGAGCAGCAGGAAGAAGCCAGAGAAGTGTTGGTCTAGATAACATAACAGACATTTCTGTGCACTTCTCTCCCCGGCCAGCTCTTTCCCTCTTTTGTTTCTGGGTTTCTCTCCTTGTGCGCTTTCAAGCAATGCCGAGAGAGCCGTGCGTGCTCTTGAGACCAAAGTAAAACAAAAAGCCCAGGGCTGGCGTGCTGACCTCACTGCTAAAATTGGTCGGTGAAGGGGAAGTGCCTGGCAGTTCTGAGACATTGTCAACGGATGGAATGTTTGAACAAGGTTCTCAGCTGCGAGGGCGACGGATTCCACTCATTGCACTCAGCACTGGAAACAAATGCATGGGCAGTTCCCACAGGCCGGCCCCCAGGAACATGCGGCCAGCCCACCCGTCGTCCTTGAGTGTTCGTGTCCCCCTCCAGAGCTGCTTGCGGGAGGCAGGACTCTCCCCTCGGGGCGGCCCAGTCGTCCTGCCCAGGGCTTCAGGGAGCTTGCACACACCGGGTGTGTGGCTCCAGGAGTAAAGGCAAATTCAACTCACAGGGTGGTATGTGGTTGCAAAAGGAACGCTCAAGAGTATCGGGGTGGGGGTGGAGGTAGGGGTGGGAATGAGTCCGGCAGCAAAGAATTTTTCAAAGGCATAATCTACAACTTACTATAAAGTGAGTTTCCTTGAGGTCACAACATGCCAGGGAAAAATCTGGAAGGACATGTAATAAAATAGTGGAGATATTTAGTTCCTGTAAGCGTAGAAGGGCTGCAGAGCTCTATGTTCCCTGCACTGTTGACAATCTGCATGGATTAGAGTTCACTATTTCCCCCCATTGTACAAACGGGACAGGAGGCCACTATAGAACTACCTTGACTCCTGTCTAATTTTATTGATTCATTTGTGTCTTCTGATTTGGGCCTGGGGGCTACTCGCCATCTCAAAGCCTTGGAGTCACTCCTGGCAATGCTCAGGGGATTATGTGGCACCAGGAATCAAACCTGGGGCTCCTGCCTGCAAAACCTACAGTCCAGCCCACCGACCTCTCTCCCTCCTGGCTCTCTGAGCAGTTTCATAACATCAGATGCAGACATAGCTGTACCGGGGTTTCCTTTAACGCTCTTGCAACTGTTTTTAGATTATGATTTTCTTAGAGAAGAAACTCTGCCCAGAGGAATCCCCTGAACAAACCAGGGCTGTGGAGATTGCCCAAAGGAGCAGAAAATATGCCCTGCGTGTGCCAGGCCCTAGGTTTAATGCCAAACACTGTGAGGGAGAGCAGTGGCCCCAGCACCGCTAGGCCCCGAGCATCGAACCAGCAGGCCCAGGACTGCCTGATCAGGTATTGCTGGAAGTTTCCCTTGACTCCTGAGTACCTGGGAGACTGTCCCAATGTCCCTCACACCACCCCCAGGGGACACACCTCTCAGCTAGGGAGTGTTAACCAATCCTCCATCCTACGTGTATGTGGTATGACTCTCACAACTGACTACAGAAACCAAGTAACCGGGTCTTGGGAACAAAGATGAAAGCTCTACAATGTAAATCTGTATTTTCCTGAAGGGAGTCACTGAAGGAAAGCATTCACTCTTCTAATGGTACCGCCATTGTCCAAATGTTTCTGGACCTTTCTGCAGCATTCCTTAAGAAAACCACTTCAGTATTGCAACGATCCCTTATTTTTGCCCAAAATGGTTTTACGCATTTGACATGAAGTTTACCCGATTTGACTTTGCATCTCCTGGCTTGAGGAACAACAACAACAAAAAACCAAGAACTAATCTTTCAACATAAAAAAAGATCGCCAACCACTGAGAATATTCGAACATTTAAAATATGTGCTGAAAACAATTCTGAAACCTTAGTTTTCCAACCACATTTTGAGCAATTATTCTTGTAGTGACTGATCCCCATCTCCCAGATGACTTTCCTGGTATGGGAGGGAAAGGGAGTCATTATAAGTTCATGAAAAGCCAAGATAGGACTGGAGCGATAGTACAACGGGTAGGGCATTTGCCTTGTACGCAGCCGACCCAGATTCAATCCCCTACATCCCATAGGGTCCCCTGAGCACTGCCAGGTGTGATCCAAAAGAGGAAAAAAAGAAGCCACGAAAAAGAGTACAAAGATAGACTATTTCATATTTCAGTAAAGACTAGCAAAAGCCGATTAAAAGATAAAGATTTCCAAGTACAGTTAGAGAAAGGAAATATTTATGTAGGTCCTTTGGTCTGGCCAGTAGGGCGGAGTCCCAGATTGGAGACCTCATAGGGTCTTTCCTATATGTCCAAGAGAAGACTAGGGACTGGGGAGGTCATGCAGGGGTTCAGGTACCCACTTAGCATGCACTTGACCTAGGTTCTATTCCAATGCCATGTGACTACGGGAGCATCTCTGGGTCTAAGTCTGGGGGCTCCTCCTGGGCATCCCATCACCAGCTGTAGTCTGAGGACCACAAGGTCAAAGCTTGTAGAGGCAGAGACAAATGAAGGAACTGTGTCAGAGCCTGCCACTCGAGGCCATTCCCTTCGCTCCTTTAGGCTGCTCTGCAGATCACAAAGCACAAAGTTTCCACAATGACCAGGCAGCACCCTGGGGAGACGCACTCTCCTGCTGATGTCAGGAAGACCACATACCTGCAGTGTCCTGGGCTGTCACATCCACGCCGTGAGTGATCATGACCCGGAGGCATTCCACGTGTCCTTTTGTAGCCGCAAGATGAAAACTGGAAAAGAGGTAACACAAGCTCCTTAAGACTTCCACTCAGAGAGCTTCTGGCCCACATCTTCTGCCTCTGCTTGTATACCCTTCGCCTGAGCTCCACAACCATTTCAGCAAGTGATTACTATTGCTGACCTCAGTCTAAAAATGAGGGAAAGGAGGCTCTGAGCAGTCCATTTGCTCACAGACACTTATTAAATACTGAAAGCAGGAGCTAGAGCTGAGGTTTTCAACGATATCATTTGTGTCTTAAGAAACAACAGTCAGGCATGGAGAGGTAGTCCAGGGGTAAGGCATCTGCTTTCTGCGTGGCTGACTCCAGTTGGAATCCTGGCACCCCATATGGCCCTTCTGAGTAGAGCCCAAAAGATACTTCCACCAACAGGACATATGGATGGCCAATAAAGGATGTGAAAGTGCTCACTGTCACTGTCAAGGAAATCCAAATCAAAACACAATGAGGTATCATCTCACGCCAGTGAGAATGGCATATATCACTGCACACAGCCAGTTGTTGGTGGGGATGAGGCCAAAAGCAGCCCTCATTCACTGTTGGTAGCAATGTTGCCTAGTTCAGTTCAGTCATTTTGGGGGGGGGGGGAAAGGACATTTCTCAGAAAAAGTACGTCTAGAGCTCCCATATGACCCAACAAGTCTTCTTGGCTTCTACCCCCCAAACACAAAAAACATTAACTTAACAAGACATACGTGCACCTTTGTTCATTGTAATGCTTAGTACAATAGCCAGGATATGGAGTCAACCCAATGTCCAATGACAGATGAATGGATAATAAAGTTGTAGTATACAGACATAACGCAATACTACGCAACCATAAGATGAAATCGTGCAGTTTGCAGTAGCCCGGAGGGAATTGTGTTAAGTGATGTAAGCCAGAGGAAGAAAGACAAGTACCTACTAATCACTTATCTGGGATTTACAGAACAGACAGGGAATGGAAGGTATCGAATGATGGCAAACCCGTGGCCCGGGATTAAAAGGAGATATTGGCAGCGGCGGCAAGGAGCTGAACATAAGGGTGAGAACATAAGGGCATTGGTTGAGTCTTGGACTTGGGTGGTTCCAAGGTGAATTAACATGTACACCTAAAGCCTAAAGAGTCAGAACTAGTGTAAACTTGCCGGAGAGTACACACCATGCTCAGAGTGTTGAGACGTGCCATTGAAAGACAGTCCTATGTAAATGTCACACCAACCACCCCTGCTCCGCAGAAGTGAAGCAAGCAGGAAGGACAGGAAGGAAATGCAGTTCCACTTGGGATTCAGGCCAAGAGGTGGAGAAGGCACCAAATTCTAAGACAGTCTCCACCACGGAGCCTCCCTTCCTTTGTCATGTTCCTAAGGGGAAATGTAATGAGACTTCCAGATTTCCCATTGCAAGCCTAGTTTAATGAGCTGCCTTTAGGATATCTGTCACGGAGTCCCTTAGTGTCTAGGCCTCTGAATCAATGCCCAGACTATATTTCTTTGCACCTGGCACTGGCATTCAGGATCACACCCAACTAGCAAAGCAAAGAGTAAAGTCGATTCAGACCTAAGTTACCTTGACTCGCTACTTTAGTCCTGAAAATGAGTCTGAGAGAAAGTCAGGCAGGTTAGCTAAACAGGAATTTTTGCAAATGAGCTCAAATTTAGTGATACAGCTTTGGGAAGTCAGTACAACCTCTTCCATTAGAGTGAGGACTGACTGAGATGATATCAGGGTTTTTTGGGGAGGAATGGGAAGAAGTTGGGCTATACCCCGCAATGCTCAGGGGTTATTCCTAGCTCTGTGCTCACGATTTACTCCTGGCGGTGTTTGGGGGATCCTATGGGATGCTGGGAATCAACCTGGGTCAGCAGCATGGAAGGTAAGTGTCCCACCTGCTGTGCTATGGCTCCGCCCCCTGAGATGACATCTGATGTGTCCTCCATCTGTACATTCTAAGGTTGGCCCACCTGGCTCTGGTGTCACTAGTTATTTCTGCATTCAGATAACTGTCTGTGTATAATATTTCCTCATGTCAAAAATTGACTCCGAGAGAGAGAAGAAAAGTGTCTGCCATAGAGGCAGGCTGGTGTGGGGAAGGGAACCTGGGGACAGTGGTGGTGGGAAACGTACACTGGTTGGAGCACTATGAAATCCAATCATGAACAACTTTGTTACTAAGTATCTCACAATGATTCAATTAAAATTTTTTTTAATTTGCTGATTTTATGCTACACTAAAACTTTGATCAGGTGCAATGACTTGTTTAAATAAAATTCCACATTAAATACAGCTTAACCAAAAGAGCCTTTGTAAAAATCTACATGATAATACTTTTTTTTTAAGCAAGAAATCTGCTACACATGACTTCACTGTGTAAGCTTACCTTTAAGCAAATTGCTTCCTTTAAATTGATTCTTTGATATTGAACTGTGATTTCAAGGCAATTAGTCTAACTGCCTTCAGATTATTTAGTCCTAATATTTAAAAATATTCATCCTCTTTTCTTAATATCTATGTGCATGATTCTATGCTGTCCATCCTGCTATCTCCCTCAGGGAGAACTAAATCTGAGCTATCTAGAAGAGAGAAGCCACATTTAGACACATTTCATGCTACACCAGGACTAATGATTAGCACATACAAATACCGGAATGACAAACATGAATAGGGAGATATCTAACTTTCATTTGAAATATGCATTTAAAGCAAAGCATTTATTTGTTGCTTTTTGGGTCACACCCGTGATTCTCAGGAGTTAATCCTGTCTCTGCACTGAGGAATCACTCACAAACAAATAGAAACCACAGATAAGTAAGGACAAGTGAACGTGCTTAGACTTTTATACAATTATATGTATTTTCACCTAGAAAAATCATTCCTGGTTGAGAGAGTTCAATTACTTGTATCATTATTTCAAGGGATTTCTTTTTTTAATTTTGTTTTTTGGGTCACACCCAGCAATGTTCAGTTCTGGCTCTGCACTTGGGAATTACCCCCGGAGGTGCTCGGGGGACCATATGGGATGCTGGGGATCGAACCCAAGTCAGCCGAGTGGGGTCCTGAGTGGGAAGGCAGACGCCCTCCCTGCTAGATTATCACCCCTCAAGGTATTTCTTAACGAAGGTTCTGGTTTCCTGGTGTTCATCATGTTGTAGCAGAACAAAGATGCTGCGACTTCTAAGATACACGGGCATGGGATGAACATGAAACGCTGGAAAGAGTTGATCAGCGTAGCCAGAAGTTTCTGATTTTTATTTCCAAATAAGACAGTGACCTCATAAAGTATCATGAGTCCTGAACACTGAGAACGCATTTCTAAGAAATGGCAGCAAAGCCAGGAAACTGGCATTGTTTGCTCCTGTGGAAAACTCACAAATACTGTGCTTCCTGTCTCCCCCAAACCCTCCCCCGCCCCACCACAGAGCTCCCTGCACTTTTTTTTCTTTTTGGGTCACACCTGGTGATGCACAGGGGTTAACTCCTGGCTCTGCACTCAGAATAACTCTGGTGGTACTTGGGGGACCATGTGGGATGCTGGGAATTGATCTGGGTTGGCTGCATGCAAGGGAAACGCCCTACCCGCTGTGCTATCGCTCCAGCTCCTCCCCCTGCACTTTTTCTCCCTGGGGTTCTAGAGCCCAGGAGATGCACCTTTAAAGACCCTAACTCAAAGGTTTGCCTTGTCCTTTGGTTGCTGGTTGAGTTGGGCCAATAAGAGACACTGAGAGTCAGGAAGATGAGAGTAAGGAAGATGAGAGAAAAAGGTTCAGGGACTCGATCCCTTCTTTCTCAGCTCTGCAATGACAATCTCTCTGTGAGGCACACAGCTCTGCCACCAGCTCTCCCACAGCTGCCGCAGTAGCTGGTAACTGGTCGCCCACTGCCCCCTTGTCAATGGCACCTCGTAACCCTACACTAGGGCTACACTCTCTGCTGAGCACTGACACAGCCCGACCCTGTTCCCACGCAGATTAAAAAATCAATTGTTTCTGGAACAGTCTTAGGCCAATGTTCAAATCAGTTTAGAAGGTGAAGAATACACCTCCCCAAGGATGGAAACAACTGATTTCAACGGAAGTCAGCATACAGTTTGTCCTGGCCTTAGCCTGCACACTAAAGTTCAGACTTTAGACAGTGAATTTGGTCATGGGCACGAATAGTTGTGTATGCTATAAATGTATCCTAAATTTGAGAAAGTCTTGACAAGTTCTCAAGGAATATCCTGTGGAATACCAAGGTGCTCTCCAGTTCTAAATGAGAAATAAGGTTTAGTAAAAATTTCTATGATTAGGGCTGGAGCAATAGCACAGCGGGTACCTTGCACGCAGCCGACCCAGGTTCAAATCCCAACATCCCATATGGTCCTCCGAGCACTGCCAGGAGTAAGTCCTGAGTGCAGAGCCAGGAGTAACCCCTAAGCATACTGAGTATGACCCAAAAAAGCAAAAAAAACCCCAAAAATTCTATGATGTGTAATTTTTAACCACTGGTCCACAGGCTGGTACTGGTCTCAGGTATAAAAGGCTGAAGATGTCCATCCTGTCTTGTCCTATCCTTCCCCTTCTCCCCACACCACACACACTTGTATTTATTATATACTGTCACTGTCACTGTCATCCCATTGCTCATCGATTTGCTCGAGCGGACACCAGTAATGTCTCCATTGTGCGATTTGTTGTTACTGTGTTTGGCATATTGGATATGCCATGGGTAGCTTGCCAGGCTCTGCTCTGTGGGCAGGATAGTCTCGGAAGCTTGCTGGGCTATAATAATACTTACTTATTATATATTACTCCACACAAAGTACACTAACATAGTATATATAGCTATGTATATGTAATATGTATAATACATATAGATCTATATTGCATTCTACCTAAAACAATCTGCTTGCTATGCTTAGAAAAATAAAGATAAGGAAGACTACCAAAATGTTTTTTTGTGGGGCTGGAGCAATAGCACAGCGGGTAAGTCATTTGCTTTCACACGGCCAGCCCAGGTTCGATTCCCTGCATCCCAAATGGTCCCCCGAGCACCTCCAGGAGTAATTACTGAGTGCGTGAGCCAAGAGTAACCTCTATGCATCGCTGGGTGTGACCCAAAAAGCAAAAAAAAAAAAAAAAAAACAGTAGTTATTTTGATATCCATTGATTATTCTAGTGAATTCCTTTAAATATCTTTTTCATTTTATTTTTTATTTTATTTTATTGCCATAGATATTTGGCATATATCAATGCCAATAAAATGGGGATACAGTGTGAAAAATCCCGAAAGAGTTTGCCCATTACCACATCAAAGGTGAGCAGAGCCTCAGTGGCTAATAACGTTTTGTCCTTTCAGGGAAATGGTGTGCATGCAGAAGCAAGCAAGTCCAATTAGACTATGGATGACGGTTAACAGCTTTCTTAACGACCTTGGTTGTGGCCACTCCACACTTTTTATCTGGAGTGCTTGCACGGGGACAGCAGCCAAATGCCAACGAGAAGAGCCCTATAGTTTTATTCATTCTTCTTAGGGAGAAAGTGGCTGGGAGGTAGGGGGTCACCACCTTCTCTTTCATCGTCCACTCTGAAGCCCCTGCTTAGAGGCAGCTATAAATCAGGAGTTCAACCAAACCCTGTCTGCAGCAGGGCAAAGGGAGGGGATGACAAATTTGGGGTTGTGTGTGCTTGTTGTGTAAATTTTAAGCATTTTTAGGTTTGAACTTCAGGAAGTCTAGCCCAAAGTCCTAATACGCATGATATAAAATAAGTGAAACAAATCTTCCACCATTAGCACGTCATTACAACTGAGCAGAAGAACAGGCAGGTTCTTCCAGGTGAGGTGGCCTGACGAGGACATGGGAGAGGTAATCCATGTCATTTTTAAAGGGTGGGACTAACTGGGCCTGAATCTGAGCTTTCCCATTTATTACTTGTGTGATTCTGGGCGTCCTGCTTTTCACATCTGTAAAATGGGTTGTAATAGGTTACACATGGCAAGTACTTGGTAAAATGTGAAGCATGTAATAAGCACAGGGAAATCCCACCCATTTTACAGAGTGCCACCAGTAGGAGGCCACACACGTCTGGGAGCTGTCACTTAAAAGAAGGACTTGTCACAATACTCAGAAAGCACAGGCCAGCTGAAGTGAATCAGAACTATCTCTGCAGAGAAAAGACAGAAAGAAAGAGAGAAGGATAGGGAAAAAAGAAAGCGGGAGAGAGACAGAGAAGGAAAGGAGGAAGAGAGGGGGAAAGGTTAGGAAGAACAGAAGAGAATGGTAGGGAAGAAAAAGTTATGTGTATTTCCATTGAATGGAAACCTGGGAACTAAGTTGCCTCTCAGGAGACAAAACAAAAACAACAACAACAAAAAAAAAACCATCCAAGTCCAGCCTTGTCTAAAGCTCATCCTCCCGCTACTAATATTCTGGCACCTTTCGTGGAAGTGATAATCCCCAAAGCAAGGTTTGGCAGAGGCACGATATTAGCATTAGCCTCTGAATGGGAAGGAGAAACAGAGCCAACTTTTAATAGGATCCTCAAGTGGAACACTGGGTTTGGTTGGGTGGGAAAACATGATTAGTCGGTGACACAACCTGGATTTGGAGATGACAGGCTTCCTGTGTGATGCAGTGACTGATAAATGCAGGTGTTTTCAGCTGGTGGCAGACAAGGTGATTGATGGGGTGGGGCCCACCCCCATCTGGATGACAGACAGATATCTTTGGGGTTTCCTCGGATTACAGACCAGATAGTATCCTGGGTGGCTCACAAAGAAGACACCTCAAAACGATTTGCAGATTGGCCTGAGATGGGAGAGGCAATGAAACGGACTGATTTATTGACACATACTTTCAGACTTTTTGTGTTCGCATCCAGCAGTTGCTCTGGAGTTGCTATTCGTGGCATTGTTCAGGAGTCATTCTTGGCAGCATTGGGTGGGCCATGTCATGGGCCGAACACATGCTAAGTCTGTGCCCAATGGGTTCAATCAATCTCTCCGGCCCATACTGAAGTCATCATTCCCCCGTTCATTCTAGTGCACTGAACTAACTCAAGGAGGGGCTACTTTTGCTATTTATAGAGTTGTATATTTTTGTAAGTGCTGCCACAGCTAAATATATTCATCCGTTTATATCTTTACTATGGCACTAGGGTATTTATGTGCCAGACAGTGTTCTAAGCCCAGAGAATCACATGGTAAATAAAGCCTGTGCCTTCATGGACCAAGTTCCTGTTCTCACGAATCTCAGCTTTCAGTAGGAGACTCAGCAAAGACCAATGATTCTCCACACGTGATCGTGCCCCCTGGTCCAGGATATCTAGAAGGCAACGTCCAGATTTTTGCATGTGGTGTTCCCCTCCCCCCCACCCCAGTGGTGATGGGGACTTTCTGCAGAGCTAGAAAATTGAACCCATGCAAGGATGCAAGGCAAGTGTCCTAACTGTGGAGCAACATCCCCAGGCCTTCTAAAGGTATTCTTTTTGTTGGGAGGATTGATGGGGGGGGGGGTGTCACACCCAGGGATGCTCTGGGCTTACTCCGGACTCTGTGATCAGAATGATTCCTGACAGGTGTGGGATGCCAGGGCTCGAACCCAGTCAGCTGTGTGCAAGGCAAACACCTTACTCATTGTACTATCGCTCTGGCCCTGTACAGGGTATTCTTGGTTATTCATGTAGGAGGGCCGTGCACAGGTGACTTCCACTGTCATGTATTGTGTTAAGACCAGAGATGATATTACATATCCTACACAGGAAAGCACCCCACAGCAATGATGGAAATGGTAGTAATGACTGGGTGGAGCAACTTCAATCACCTACTAAAAAGAAATGTAATTCTACTAATACAGCAGAAAGATGAGATTTTTCTTTTCCTGTAATTCATATAACAAACTTCACCAATGAAAATGAGTGAGGAGTTGTTAAGACATCTGCAATCAACATCTAACCAACATCATTCTCTTCTTCAGAACATGACCCTAAAAAAAATCCCAGTGCCTGTTAGCAGTCACTCCTTATTTCTATGGTCCACAGGGCCCCTGGGGACCACTCAGCTGCTTTCTGGCTGTTCTGGACACACCGTGAAGGTAGAATCACATGTTCTATAGTCTTTTGTGTCTGACTGATTTTGTTCGGCAGGTTTTCAACTTCATCTACATCAAAGCACATTATCAATAACTCGATCCTTCTTCCAAAACATTTCATTGTACAGAGACATCACATTTTGTTTACCATTTGTAGATTATGGGCTTTGGGTGTTTTTCATTTTTTTCTCTTTTGTTTTTAAGGACATTGCTAAAGCATTTCTGTGAAAGTGTTTTTCAATTCTAGCGGATTACTGGAATACTCAGGAGTGGAGTTACTGAGCCATAGGGGAACCATGTTGAACTTAGAGGAATTGGTAAACTATTTTCCAAAGCACTGCACCATCTAACATCCCTGGCAACTATCTAAGAGAGTTCCAATTTGCTCTGTGCCCTGGATAAGACTTTTTGATTGCCCAGCACATTTATTTGAATTAGAGATGAAAATTTTAATTACAACCTAAAATTTACAGAGGAGACAACATTTACATTTTTCTTAATGAATCCTCTGGGTTGTTCAGTTAATTATTTGCTAAAATTTCTCCTAAAAGGCATATAAAATTGCAAACTCAAAACAATTTAGGAACATCCTTTGGCTTTGCCTCTCTGTTGCCTTTTTACTCTTAATTAAAGTTCGGCTTTTCCTTACGTAGCCTAGAAATGAATGACATTCAAGAGTCTAGAGAACAATGTATTTTAAGAAAGATTTTGTGGGTTTGCTTATGTCTTCATATAGAGAGGTTTAAAGGTTTGCTGAGAAAGTCTTTTATTCTCTTCTCTACAACAGGCCCAGGGACAGGGACACATGTCACTGCTGGCAGATACCAGGGGGACTCTCCAGATTCCATGGTGGCAAAAGGGATTGCATTCAATAGCCTAAACCTGGCTATCCAGACAGCTGATGGACAAGCAGATTGTTAGAAAGGCAGGCGCTGCATGCTCCCACATCCTTTGAATCCATGCTGCTTCCTACAAGTTTCCCAGCAGATCTGCATGCCCTTCCTGTCCGAGAGGCTTGTTTGTAGGGGAAGTGCAAGAGAGGCACACCATCGCTGTACTGGCGGCCAAGGTTGCAACATCCTGTGGAAAACATAATCCCCCTAATGGGAAAGCCAAGATCTCAAGCTCTTGGGTATGTGTACACACACACACACACACACACACACACACACACACACACACACACACACACACACACACACACACACACACACACACACACACACACACGCTCGCATTTCAGGTTCTAAACTCTTGAGTATGTGTACACACACACATGCATGCGCGCACGTTTCAGGTTCCATTCCAGTGGGGAATGTTTAACTTTCCTTACAAAACTCAGCTGGACCTTCAATAAAGCAGTAACTAAGAGTCACAGAGAACAAGCCTGAAAAATCAGAGTACATTTCAATCTCCAGGCTGGACCATTTATTTATATTTGGGATCTCTCTGCTCTGGTTAATTGGAAAGTTTACTAGGTGGTGGAGTCAGAGAAAGGATACAGGGCTCGAGAGCTGAGAGGTAACTCCAGAGGCTGAAGGCACGCATTGCATGCAGGAGGCTGGGTTTATGACCTCGAGCACAGAGCCAGAAGCAGCCCCTGAATAATGCCAGGTATGACCTTAAAGCCAAAAGTAAAACTTGTGCTACTCTTTTCTGCCCTCTCATTCTCCCACTGTGATTCACTGATGTCTTCCGTGAATCAGCAGCCAGGTGGCAGCTACCCGTGCTAGTGGCTTGGGGATGAGGGGCCATAGCTGGGTCTACTGCATGGCGACTCTGAACTGGTAACTCAAATACTTCTCTCCCCTTTCCGCACCATTAAGCCACATTTAAGGCATTTAAGGCCATTAAATAACAACATAAACCTGTATCGATCACGCCTTCATTCATGTAAACCCCCAAGGAGCCTAAGGAAAAGGGTAACTTATCATCCCCATTTTTACACAGGAAGAAACTGAGGCATAAAATTTAGTACCCAGTGCCAACACCTTGAGGTGCGTACGTGTCAGTTCTGACGGAGGTGTTCTTCCCCTGCTGAGATGAGAAACCAGAGTTACCTCACGTTCTAAATTGTGAAACACTATATACTCAAACACACTGGCTGATCTGCTCCTGAAAAAAAAAAAATGAATAAAGCAGCAAAGTTCAAACTGAAAGAATGGAAGTGTTCGCCCAGATTCTCGCTGGGGCAGATGAGGGCTGCCAGTAATCTCAAAAGGCTAGGAACGTGAGCCAAGCCCGAGCAAACAGAGCCTGCAGCAGAGGCTTCATCTGCTACAAAGCCACTCTGCCAATAACACAAAGTTTCCCAAAATAAATACCCTAGGACCAGTTCGGATGTTTCTCAAGGCTTTTCACCCAGAAGGGACTTGAACTGTCGCTACTCAAAGGGCCCTGATTAATTGACCTTGGAAGCTTCCTTCTATCTTCCAGGAGAGCAATAACAAACTCCCGTCTGTGGGCTGCTGAAACGTATATTTGGAGGAAAGACCAGCTCACAAGGCTACTTTTAGAAGGCTTCATTCACAGAACATTCTACTTGCACCACACTCCTTCTGATGCCTTGCACTCTTGAACAAAGAGTCGGTGGCATGTGGTCAGGAATGCCTACGGGGGCTACCTTGGTACCAGCAGCAGCTCCAGCAAGAAAGGTTGAAGGTCCAATTTCCCTTATTGCCCCTGCACCCAAGGTTCATTCCGCCTAGTCAAGCAAACCAGCCCACAAGGAAATGGCTGGACATACCCCTCCCAGCAGGAGCCAGGCCTGGGTCCTGCACCAGCAATGCCTCCTTGGGAATGGCACGACTTCAATCCAAAACTGGCCCTCCTGTGAACATGGTAGAAGGTTCTAGCAATTGCACTAGAGCACTAGGCAATCTCCACTGGGGTACTTGGTTTGTCTCTGGTTTTCATGATAACAATCTAGACTCTCAAGACCTATCCTAACCCCCCAAACCTCTCAAACTGAATTACTCCCGAGTAACTTGGCCTTTCAGATGAGAAATCGTGGAGGGAAACTTACACTGTGTGGGGTCACAGAGACGGGACAGGGCTTAAGCATGTTCCTTGCATGCAGCCGGGCCTGGTGTGGTCACCTCCCATTGCACTCTATGACCACCCAGACAGCCTTGGAGGTCCCTGAGCACCCCCGGCACAAGGACCAAGCAACACAGCATCCTCAGGACTTAGCACCGAATGGCTCGTCATCAGGCTAAAAGGGGATGTAGGATCAAACCGTTTCCTGCTTGAATGGCATTTCGGAAAGCCCCTAGTACAGGAGCAATCAACAGTAACACTATTTCCAAACAATTGCTTTCTCAGTAATTGAGCAAGGCAGGGCTGTAACCCTGACGTTCGTGCTGAGCCGTACAGAGGAAGCAGAGTCCAGTCAAATCCTCCACAGTTGAAGGGACGCAGTGACAAAGGCAAGCCTCTCTGCGGCCATGGCTCAGGCCACTGAACTAGGCTCCCAGCACCGCATGCCCCACCCCCGACACCCGCCAGAGCTGGTCGTGGCTTGGAAAACTTCCTCAGCACCATGGGAGGGAGCCCTATTTGGCTGTGAATCCCGACGGGGGTGGGGGTGGTGGTGGTGGTGGCATGTGGTACCATGAAAATCCCGAGCTCTAGCTATGTGAGCTCTCTCTCCCCAGCACTGCCCCCTGCCCCGGACAACTCAGGGCTCCCACCTGTTGCTGAGTGAGACGGGGTCACTGCAGGCGAGCGCTGAGACCCTCGCCCACTGCCCTGGCTCTGCTGTCTACCCCTGCCAGTGACAGCCTCCTCCCAGGCTCTCTGATTCAGTCCCCTCTGCTCAAGGGGTGTGGAAGGCAGCGTGGAGGGACAGACCTAGATGACCCGCAACGACCCTCAGCGACAGAGTCACATGCCTGCACGGCATCATTTGCAACTTAACTGGAGCTTGGGTGGGGAGGGGAAGGGAAGAGGTTTCGATGTTCCAGTATGACTGAAATATAATCATGCAAGTTTGCAAGTCTGTAACTGTATCTCATGATGATTCATTAAAATTTAAAAAAAATTTTTTTAAATTACCGCATTAAAAAAGAAAAGAGGTTTCAGAGAAAAATTGTGATCCCGTAGTGTCAACGTAGTTCTTAACCTATACAAATGTCTCAATCAGCTCGTACCGATGTGGCTCCATGACGTCCTTCTAAGCCCGCTGAGAAGCTTCAGGCCAGCGGGCAATGTAAGACATAAAATGCCCTGTTCTGCCCCTGATATAAGACAGGACAGATGCATGTGCTTCTCGTCGGCTGCACCAGGCCCACCCACATGGGTTGCATGACCCATGATAATGCTACAAATATTGAGTCCTTGGCAGAACCAAGGTTCCCCAACTCGGTAAGCGTCAGAACTGCTGGATTCTGATGTATGACACTATTTTCCTCTAACACACCTTGGAATGGCCTCACTTTAGCAAAACTCACTTCACTCCAAAAATCATTTCATTGTTTCTGTCGTAGGCATAAGCACTACATGGAGATACATATGTTCCTGCCTGTGTTAGGACAAAAGTCACCTGGACGCCCTGGGCTTCCATAGCTCTCCTATAATAAAGGGACAATCCAGCTGGATGCTCTGAGCATGAAGCAGTGTGTGTGTGTGTTGGGGGAGGGGCTTCTCACTGTAAAGTACCAGCATAGTGGGAGTCTGTGTGCACTGACTTATCTCCTGGAGTTCTTTAGAAAACAAACAGAAACCAAAACCCAAGGCCCATGCCCAGTCTGTACCCCACAAATGAAAATCAAAACCTTTAAAGTTGGCAGGTGATTCTATGGGAACAAAGTTCAGACTTGCCAACTCAGTACTCGTGGAGACCCTGAACTCGGGAACATCTATTGCATGCACTTGAACGGGGACAAAGAATGCCCATGGGAGGGCCTGTGTTGCTCTTGCCATTGGGGTGGCCTCTGTTCAAGCTACTTCCTGTCTTTCCCTTTCCCCACCTAAATCCTCCTGATCCATTCTTCACAAATTACTGAGGGTGTATATATGTTGTATGTGTGGGGGAGGTACACATCCAGTGATGTCTGACCATCACGAAGGGCCAGGGATCAAACCCAAGGCCTCACACATGCAAGGCACCTGCTCTAAACTTGAAACACACCCTTGACCTTCCCAATCTTGCTAAGGCTGCCCCCATCAACCACCCCACCCCCCAATCAAATTCCCACCTCACATAAAATGCAGGAAGCATCAACTATCCAGTATGCCCGGAAGGGCATCGTATCTTGAACCCCTCCCTGCAGTAGTTCATAGGTCAGCACTTAATCTCTAGAATTTTCATTGTCCTGTCTTAAGTCAAGGACCATTCTTTTCTCTTTCTTTTGTATGTACTTACAATAGAGGAGATGCAATCAATCTTAGCGGCAATCAAACGAGTACTTCCCAACTGGCATTCATGAAACAAACATTCGGACAGCTTCGCAAAGTAGGAACACAGCTTATGTATCACTTCAAATATCTACAAGCCTCAGAGCAGAGTGGATCCAGTCTTTCCATCCTTCAGTGTTTCCTGTCAAACAGCAGCAGGTTTTAGGAAAGACCTGGAGTGACTCTGTGGGGCGGGGACTCTGCAGGGAAGAGACTCCACTTACATGGAAAGAATGGAGTGTATTTGGGTGAACTCATTTGGCTGTTACGAGAAGAACGGGAGAAAACTGAGCAGGCTATCTGGTGTGAGTTCCAAGCCTGCACAGCTGGTATGAAATTGTTACTGCAGCCTATTCTGAGAAAACGGGAAGGGACGGAGCGCAACAAGGCATTCCCAGAAGCCCCTCTATGTACTGAATTGCAAAACTCAAAGACTGCCTCCCCTGGTTTATATTTAAGCTCCATAGAGCTATCTAAAAATACTCATAAGAGTTCTTGCTTTCAAAGGCAAAGAAGTCGAGTTTCTGAAATGTGGGCTATACATGCAGACATGAACACACACACATATACATATATGCATACACATATATATGTGTATATATATACACGCATATATATATATATATATATATATCTCAATACACACTTGCCTGGGTGGTATTTCTTCAAATACTAGAGTCCTAGCAGTAATTGTATTTAGTCTGGTTGTTCCTAAGACAAACACACATAACTTTAATTAAATGCACATCCAAACAGAGAGGAGAGCATCTTGAAACAATTAGGCTGCTCTCCGGTGCAGGGCTGCGGGCCACAGCATCCTCACCACCGCCATGCAAGGGGAGCAGATGGCCGAGGGAAGCCAAGCGTGACTCCATAAACACAGCCCGCCGGTCCTAACTCTCGGCCTTGCTCTCTCTGGTCCTCTTCTGACCCAAGATATCACCCTTCCAGACTTTCCTAAATGAGTTCCAGTGACTGATTCCTTTCACTTAAAAAAAAAAAAACCCTCTGAGATCAGTTGTAGAGGGAGAGACTTTTTAGACAAGGTTTCTTATCTTTCCCTACAGGAAATGTTCCAGGGAGAAACGGAAAAGTTGGAAGAATTACCAAATAACACATCTGGTTATTGACCTTGGGTAATGGAAGCTTCTGGAGAACGTCTGCCAAGATGGCTGCCTTGGTGGCCTCATTCTAGGCACTTTTAGGAGCATCTGCTTCTCTGGGGAGTGAAGGCTCTGGAATCAGGGGGAGTCTACATCAGACTCTTAATGTTCACTAGGTTAGTTCTTTTCCTCTTGAACAACCAAGTTAATGCACTCTTCATGAATTTACCCAGGATATTACTAGATTCAGTGCAAGATTACTTTAAAAACTGAATTCCTAGTAATCAGTTAACAAAGTACTATCCAAAGAAATATTATAAATAGAAAAATTAAATGCATACTGATGACGAGTTATGAAAAATCTTGCACTAAAAAGAATGCTCTTCTTTTTTCCTTTCTTCATATAGTTCTTGCTTTCTACACAAGAGTCATCAAAGAGAAAATGGCATAGTCAAAGAGAAAAAAATCATCCACAGTAGGCAAAAGGAAGAGCTGGTTCTAGAGCTGAGCAGGGTATCATGTGGGCTTTACTTTTAGCATCTGCAAAATGGAAGTGATTGTTTTAAAAATCAGTACTGTGTGCATCTCTATCATTACAAGAGATGAAAATGAAATATTGATACATATTATCATGCAGATGAATCTTGAAAATAATCTGCTAGGTGAAAGAAGCAAGAGATGAACTACCTCTTATAACAAGTTTCTACTTTTATAAAATAGCAAGAATAGGTAAATTCCTAGGGACATAAATAGATTAGTGATTGCTGGGAGAAGGGGGAAAAGGATCACTGGAATTTCATTTGGGTGCTGACTAACTTTTGAAGCTAATGATGATAGTGAATAGTATCATGAATGTACTTAATGCCACAGCAAAGAAGGCTTTAAAGTGGTTCATATTTTATCTTATGTGTAACTTGAAAAAGTTGGAAACAAAAAACAGAAAAAAAGCAGACACACTCTTATTAGCAAAACATACACATTCAGAAAGATGCTCACAATTGTGGCTAAGTCACTAATCTACATTTCCTATTTTCTTCTTTTACATTTTTTGGTCTTAGACAAATAATCAGAAGCATTTATCTTCTCCCTATGCAGACCAACACAGCTGGATTGGGAGAAGCAAGGCAAGGCAGCTGTAGAATGTGTCTACACCCCTCCAAATCTCAGGACATGTTCAGGAGTGTGGTCTCAGCCACTGTACTCAGAGAGCTTTGCCTCCCATGTGATACTGGTGTGTGTGTGTGTGTGTGTGTGTGTGTGTGTGTGTGTGTGTGTGTGTGTGTGTGTGTGGTGTCAGGTGGGGGCAGAAAGAGGGCAAGGCTGGCTAACTTGGTCCACAAATGTGTATTTGTCTACCACAAGAGAAGTAGTGGGCTTGATGCTATAATAGTAGCAGTGCTGGGGCTGGAGCGACAGCACAGCGGGTAGGACATTTGCCTTGCATGCGGCCAACCTGGGTCAGATTCTCAGCATCCCAAATGCCCCATATGGCCCCCTGAGCACCACCAGGAGTAATTCCTGAGTACATGAGCCAGGAATAACCCCTAAGCATCTCCGGGTGTGACCCAAAAAGAAAAAAAAATAGTAGCAGTGTAGTCAAGTCACAGGTCTCTCCCCCACCCCAGGAGAGCCCCGGCAGCCAAAAACCTCCAGAACTCAACCACAGCCATGCTCAAGGCCACCTTCCACAGGCTCAGACAGGCCTCACCCACAAGAGAACCTGCAGAAAAAACCCAGGTATGCGGACCCATGACTGAAAGCTCCAGACTTGCTTGAAACGGATCTGGGCCACTTCCCCCGGCTCCCCAGTTTTCCAGTAGCTTGGCAGTCACACTCTTCAAAGCCCCGGAGCCATATAACCTCATCAACAGCCAAGAAGAGAGCAACATAGACTTCACCCATGAGTGAATCTGCCCTATAAGCATATTCTAAATTTCAGAGTTCCTGGACCTCTCTGAACTACCCTAGCCTTCTAATGTACTAAAAGTAACACACTTGTGTTTGGGTTTAAACATTCATGCTTGTAATCTCTTATACATGGGCTTAAATGTCTCCAGATGAAATAGGACAATCTTCACACACTTTCATCTTATGGTGGTGGGAAGGTGCATGGTGGTGGGATTGGTGTTTGAATATTAAATGTAATGAATTATTGTGAACAACTTTATAAAAATAAAATAGAAGTAATTAAAAGAAAAAAAAAGTCACAGGCCTCTGATCAAGGAAATCATCATCAGAGTCCAAGAGGATCAAAACTGAAAACCTCTAAAGCATGAATACGCAAATGACTCGAGAGAATATTGACCAATTGCCAACATCCATCTACTGCTTGGAAGGTCCCAATGATCAAGTCAAGAGTTCTACCCTGCATCCCGGAGAGACAGACCTTGGCAAATGTGGAAGGAAATAAACAGAGGCTGGGAGGAGGAGCAGGAGGGGCCCAGCCTGAGCACTGCCCGGCTTGGAGAGGATGTCTGAGCCAGGATTCTCTCTTCCCTCTGGAGTCGACTAGCCTGGCTCTTGCATGCAGCTCAGCCCCATTCCATGTGGGGACTCCCAAATCAGCGTGGCGTCAAGCTAGGAAACTCAGGGAGCTCTGGAAAGAGGGTTTTCTATGATGAAAGTTGCTAACATTGGACAGACTCCTGACATTTTTGTTCCCTCTATAGTTAATCGAGCGTCTAGATCCCTGTTCTTTAACCTGTGGTCTTCAGTCCATCAAAAATTTACCCTCAACCATGTAGCAGCTCTGCACAGCAGCAGATGGTCACACACCAGCCAAAAAACTGTATTTTCTTAACATTGGATTTAATTAATAAAATGGTATCTGCATTAATTTTTGTTTCTGTCAGCTGCTCTGCTCCATGCAGCATTTCTCCCATTTTCCCCAGTCTGCAGGTGCAAGAAGGCTGTTCTAGACGATGGTTCTTTCTGGTTGAACCTCCATGGGGCACCTGAAAAAATATGGCTCTAGGCTTTCTTTCCTATGGATCCAGAACATCTGGGAGAGGCATGCACGGCTCCTTCTACCCTACAGGATTCCAGCCAAGCTCTGCCAGATGAAGAGAAGGGAAGGGCCTGGGTTTTATTGAGGGCCCACTTTGTGCTGGGAACTGTGCTAGCATCTTCCCTCCTGTAACCAGACCTGTGGGCCCCTCTCCCACACCCACCTGCTTTGTTCTGCTCAAGAGCAGTACGGCAGCACTGCAGCCTTAGAGAAACAGGAGGTCAGAGAGCAAACTCCAGGTTCCTTACTCGAGGGAAGGATAACTGGGATAAACCAGGGGGAGGCCAACTAGCTGAGCCAGAGAATCCAGATGTTGGATTCTGCGGGACTCACAGTCTGATCTGATGATGCAAAGCTGCCTCTACTGGGCAGAAGCAGCCTGCTGCCTGCTACGTGAATGTACATGACCATATCCCAATAAAACTTTATTTACAAACACTTACAGTGGGCCAGTGTGGGCTAATTTCTGGTCCGTATCTAAAGGATGCCTGAAGGTCATGACTCGAAATGAGTCCCAGATACCATAATAATAAATAAGCAAAAGGCTTCATCTCCTTCCAGGGTTTCTTGGATCACTGGCTATAGCAATAACCTGCATTCAAATTGTCCTCCTCAGTATACGGCTTGGGCGCACCCAACTCATGTCAGTGTCTTTTGTGATACTTGTATCTACCCCAGATGCTATTACGACTATCACTTCATCTTATAGAGAACACACATCTGAGAGTTACAGACAGTCCGCCTATCACTGGGTCCAAAGTCAAAGATTTCCCTTACACAATAGCGCCAGAGTAAGACTGGACACAGACTCACTGAGACACACACTCAAGAATACGAGGTGGTGAAGAATATCACAGCGAGCAACTTCTAAAGCAAAACTTTTATGATCCATGGAACTACTGACGAAAGTTAAGAAAGGACTCTAGTGTGCTAACAGAAAGGATGAAGTTTGAGGATTATGAAAAACAACTTTTTTTTCTCTTGTATGCTGCTTCTAATCTACGAGAGAGCGCCCCTTCCACCTCTCCTTAATTGGTTGCGATGCTGGTGCTGTCTCTCTGGTGCGAGTTTCGGTTACTCCTGAACAAACAGAGCCAATGCAAAGGCATGCCCCAGGTGCGTCGGGGACTCCGAGAGGGACTTCCTCTTCCAAGCTCGCATTTTCCCTGGAGACAGGACATGCATGCAGACACCCTCCTTCATATCTGAACATACTCTGGGGGGCCTTATTCATAAGGGGCCCCTCAGAACAGATCTGGAAGATTCCCAAGCACACTCAGCTGCAGTCTGGAGCTTACGCGGTCTTTCCCTCGCTGTCGTGCTTGGTGGCGCTGGCCCCCTTCTTCCCCAGCAGCGATGCCACCTTCTCTGCATCTCCATGCTCCACGGCCTGCAGCAGCCGGTCGTCGTTCTTGTTCCACTCATTCGTCTGTGGGAGCAAAAGGGAGACACAGGCTGTGAACGAAACCACCCTAAGACAACTCCTCTCCTCCCCCCTCATTCATATCAAAACCCAGGGACCAGCGGGGACAGCTCCCAGAACTGGAACCCTGGCTGGCATGTCCAGTGGTCTAGGGTTAGTCCCTGGGAACCCCCACCCAAATAATTTTTCAGAATTTTCTGTTTGAAAGAGAGCAACAGCCTTTCCAAATCTGTCCCAACAAAGTGACCTTCAAGCAATACTTCGCCCTCACCATGGGCACCCCCAAGAAGCCTGGCTTCCCTAAGGGAAACATCCAGAGTCCGATGGAAAAGCTCCTTGTTACCAAACTCTGTGGTCAAGTGACTTTGAACTGAGCTGGGAAAGAGGGAGTCATGTACGGAGACACCAGGGCCTGTTTACACATTAGCTTGATTCCAGCTCAATTCCAGCTGGCTTCTCAGTGCCCTGGCCTTCGACCCGGGGCACAGCTCGGAGGACCTGCTGTGTAAGGGCACCACAGGGCCACTAATTCAAGGTGATGCCTAGATACAACTTCTCATCTGCTTTTTGACTGCTTCTGGGGCACACCTGGACTTGCCCTGGCTCTGTGCTCAGGGCTCACTCCTGGCAGTGCTCAGGGGATCCTACGGGGTAGTGGGGATTGAACTCAGGTCTGCCGCATGCAAGACAAGAGTCCTACCCACTGTACTATGGCTCCAGCCTCTCCTCCTCCACTTTTACTGATACTCCTTGTTTGCCAGGTCCCCTAACTTCCCTCCTTCCCCTCCTCTCTTTCTCCCACTGACTTAAAAGTGGTTGTCCAGGTCACCATTGTGGTCAAGTATCCCCAGAAGCAAAGCTTCTTCCCAAGCAAACGATTAAACCTCACCCGGCTTTGGGCAAAGCCTTCACCACCGTCTGGAAAATAATTCTGGAAGTCATAGGAGCAATAAAACTCTCGGGCACCCCAAATGTATTTTCCACTCTCACACAGACACACAAGGTTTCTATCAAGAAAAAGGGGGCCTGAAGCGCAAGTCTAAGAAGTTTCCACTGTGGACTGGCAGCAGGAGCCACAGAAGGTTACACAACAGAGGAGAGGGGGGATTAAAAAGGGGTGGTCGCGAGGTGCAGGGGGAAATCTATGCCTCATTCAAAGGGGAGAGGAAGCCCGGGGCACATCACAGCAGACCCAGTCGGCCCTCTGCCCTCTCCTGCGGCACGTTCTGGAGTCTCCTGCTGGCCCCTTCAGCTGTGGACGGTCCTTCCTGGTCCTCCCCACTGACTTGTCCCTGACGCTTCCTAATGCCCCCAAACATGCGCCTCCAGACAGGGCAGAGTGTGTGCCACAAAAGATCACTCCTGGTCCCACTGCTACAAAAACAAGACATTCCCCCTCTCCCCACAGGAATATCCCGGTATAGAAAATGAACAGGGAGAATTTTGCAGCATCAAGGTTTTCCTAAGGCTCGAAATCCTAACTAAACACTGCCAAAGGGTTTTTCTAGGACAGTGCTGCCTAACGTTCAGAGAATGTTTTCTCTGTGCACTGTCAGGAGCTACAGCAGGAGGCCAGGGATGGACCCCAGGAGTGATACTGCCCCTCGGGGGACACCAGGGGATCTCTGCAGACAGTTCTGGTCGTCAGGACTCGGGGAACTGTACTGACAGTAAAGGTAAAGGCTGGGGAGCTGCTCAACTGCCTAAAAGGCACAAATATCCTTGTCCCCAAAATTATGTGACCTATGGGTTAAGGGTGATAGTACAGGGGTAAGGCATAAGTCTACAACCCTGGTTTGATGTCGGCACCATTTATAGTATCCTGAGTACCGCCAGGGGTCACTCCTGAGCACAAAACTTGAGAATCAACGCATAACCCAGTATGGCCCCAACAGCACCCAAAAACAATCATCTGGCAAACAAACAAACAAACAAACAAACAAACAGCAATGAGTCACATATGGCTACTGAACCCAGGGAATGCAGCTAGTGCAATGAGGCACTTATTGTGGGCAGTGTGGTGCGTCCTGAGAAGGGGGATGGAATGTCCACTGAGCTATACCCCAGCCCCAGAGCTGACTTTTCAACTCTAATTTCAGACATCAAGTGCCTACAGGTACTGGCCAGCCCACACCAGTCAATGTATTTATGTATTTATGCCCCAAATTCCACAGCCAATCACAATGTATCTATGCACTGTATCTATGCAAGTCAATGTATTTACATTCGGCTTGATCTAGAACAGTACTGTTTATTTACCCCAAACAACTAAGACACAACGACAAAATAAATAAAGTTAAGGGGCATTTTCATGACCACAAAACAGTGATACTAATGAGTTTAGTTATCCACTCTGATGAACAAAGCAGTACTGTCTACCTTTACCTTACTGTATTCCCACTGGGCCTTTTCTTTCCTTTTTTTTTTTTTTAATGGAGGGACAGTGATTTTTCAATATTGGCAATACTGATATTTCGGGAATCCGGTGTTGTGACAACACACCCACCACCAGTCCAAGCATCCCTCCACCTCATATCTAGGTCCTTGGTCCTCTCTCACCTCCTGCCCCCAATCCCTCAGCAAACTCAGTGCTTTTTGGGAAAAGAAAGCAGTAGGATGGTTTGGGTCACACCCAACAATGCTCCAGGACCCCTCCCTGTTTCTGCATTCAGGATCAGTCCTGGCAGTGCCTCTGGACCTTACGTGACCCCGGGGGATGGGACCAGGGGTGACTGTGTAGAAGGCGAGTGCCTTCACCTCTCTACGGCCTCTCCTGCCTCTTCACTCAGTTCCACAGGTGGAGCCTCAGGGGCTGAGACACTGGCCACTGTTTATTCCACGAGGCAGATAACTTAGCATTTGTCCTTAGCCCTTTGATGAGTCAATATTTTTAATAAAGCAAAAACGTGCTGGGCCAATGTTATCCACACTTCCAAAACAATCTATTTGCAAAAAAAAAAAAAAAAAACATCAGGTCAAATTGCTCTGAATCCTAAGTCAGGCTGTTTATTGAAGGGAAAGACTAAATAAACTGCCCCTGGCACAAGCGTTCATTAGCAGAACAGGAAGCTTCCCTTGACAACAAAATACACCACATACCCCAAACAGACTGCAGCTTCTTTGCCCCAGATTGCATTCTTAATGTCAAAACAGAATTTACAAGTTTACTGAAGTACATTTAGGCCCCATGTCTCCTACCTACATTATGCCCACAATTGTCTCTCAACATCCTCTGTGAATGTAAACCAGTCAAATGAGAGCTGGGCTGCGAAGATCAAAAGAATATTAACTCTCCTAGCACATGACTGAAAGCGCTTAAGCAGGGGCAGACCACATGAAAGGATTTTCCTTTCCAGTGTGGCTAAGGCACTCAGCTCTGAGGGAGAAGAATCTGATTGTGGGGGCTCCCTAAAATTAGTTACACGTGCATTCTTAGGGAGCTCCATTTCTATAGGACACAGCAAGAAAGCGCCCTCCCCTGCCCTCCCAGACACATTCCTTGAAGGACAAGGTCAATGACACATCCCTCAAACCCTAACATTTTTCTTTCATCTAGTCTCCTCAGGGCAGGCTAGAAGTTACATTTCTCTTAGACCAGATGAGGCAAAGAGGACACGGCTACACATTTCATAAATTTCATTCATGTATTCAGTCACCCTAAACCTGTCCGTGCAGAAATTCTTTTATTAAACTATTCTATCCTGTGCATTCTGTGCCCCAAATTCCACAGCCAATCACAAACATGAGATAAAAATGTGTGTTTAATAAACATTTCTAATGTCACTGCTTTGACAAAGCCAGATGCAAATTCCTCTCCCCGTTCTCATTCCCTCTGCCGGGTGAGACGAAACAACTCAAGCATCACCAGGAATCTCAAGCATTTATGCTTAAGGATTATCTCGCTCCGTCTTCTGTCCAGAGGTAGGGCTGTTCAAAGAGGTTATGCTATTGAGAAATAACAAGAAATACTTCTGCATCTCTGTCCTTGGTTCCCACACAAGAGCTTCTTAGAGGCACAGAATTTCCTTAGCGAACAGCTGAGTGGAGCCTCTTTTGTTACTGCTCAGAAACATCTTTCAAGCAAAGCTGAGTTCATATTAATGAGATCTCCCCCCCCCCCCACACACACACACAGGAAATCTCTAGATAGCTTCAGGACAGGGCTGGTTGCCAGAGGAACCAATCTGTGATTAGTGGTTGGGATTTGTGGTGCCCTGGTGGAGGGGAAGGGATTCAGTTGGGTGATGCACCAATAGCCAACGGTTTCATCAATCGCCAACAGATATTCTGAACCATCCATGAAGCTTGGGGCAGAAGGGGTGGGTATACGTGGGGATGAGTTAGATGCTTCATACACACACACACACACACACACACATACACACACACACACACACACACACACACTTCTGCTTTTTATCTTTTGCTATTCCTGAGTTGTAGCCTTCAAAATAAACTCGAAGTAGGCCAGACACAAGGTTGATGCTGCTTCAATTGTTGGCATGGCCAGCAGTAAGACCTGAGCACCTCCAGTGTGACCTCCCCGCAAACAGACAAACAAACAAACAAACAAACAAAAAACCCTTAAACTAAACTAAAATGTACTTTCCAGTTTATAAAGGACCGTCTTGAGTTCTGTGACTCTTTTTAGTCAATCATCAAACTTCAGGAAGGGTTTCATGGAACACCTCCGTTTGCCCCAATACTATAGCTAGCCTATTAAGACGCAGTACAGGGTTCACAACTGATATCTGAAACGGGTCCGTCTTAGTCTTGTGGGACCGAGGCTTTAAAGGAGGTGTCTGTGATGATCTTTGGGTCACTCAACAGACGGAACTGCTGGGTGCCCAGCTGGTGAAAAATGGAGAATTAGTTGGTATGAAGCACAGAATTTCGCAAGTTTGTTTTAGAAAGATCTTTCTGGGCTAGGTGGATTTTGACATTCTGCCATAACATCCCTAAACCCTAAGCTCATACACTAGCACGGGAGTGGACACTGGACATGCTCAAGCTCTTCTCCGCACCCTTGCCTACGGGGGTCCCTCCTTGATTGGTGGACCGCAGCACAGACCCCACCTCTGCTTAAACACCAGGCAAAGTCTCTTCCTACGCTATGGATGGGTCAAGCCAACATTAAGCAAGAGCGTGAAAAAGAACATCGGGACATGAGATGTGTCACATGTAATACGGTGAAGGGGTTTATGACACGTGTGTATTGTGGACACTGGCTGGCTAGAGGAACAGGCTAATGGCGTTGGAAAGCCCTGTGTTAGAAGGCCTGTTCTTCTGCACTCATTTGTGGAGTATAAGAGTAACATCACATGAGGCTGACACCCAAGGACAGTAGATACAAGGGCCAGGGGATTGTCCCATAGCTGGAAGCCCGCTTCATGAGTGGAGGGGAGAAGGCAGATGGAATAGAGAAGGGATCACTAAGAAAACGATGCCTGGAGGAATCAGTCAGGATGGGAGATGCATGCCAAAAGTAGATAATGGGCCAAACATGATGAACTCTCAGTGTCTGTGTTGCAAGCCATAATGCCCAAAAGTAGAGAGAGAATATGGGGATATTGTCTGCTATGGAGGCAGGGAGAGGGTGGGAAAGGGGGGTACACCGGGAATATTGGTGGTGGGGAATGTGCACTGGTGGAGGGATGGGTGTTTGATCATTGTGAGATTATAACCCAAACAGGAAAGCTTGTAACTATCTCATGGGGATTCAATAAAATTAAGAAAAAAAAAGAAGGCCAGTCCGCCTCTTCCCAAAGGCTTCCACCAAAAGCCCCGCACAAGCCCCGAAGACTCCAGCCGGCCCTTCCAGGTGACCTCTCTGCCCCTCTCCTCCTCGGCCTCCCACAGGGCCGCCTACTCATCGCAACTCAAGCCCACAGTCTAGACTTGGTGAAATATTGCAGCCGGGCCTTTGCCGGAGAGCACAGTGTGTGCTCATTTTGTCTCCCTGTCTTCAGCTCCCAGAAAGCACTGACAAACCGCCTTCATGTCTGACCCCCACGGTGCCTCACAACTGCGCGTGTCCTGCAGATTTTAACGGGAGGTTTTTCTTGATTAACCTAAAACTCTCCTGGCATAGCTAAGGTTTGCTCTTCCACTTAGAAAAGCCTCTTTCTTTTGCAACATACCATGTTACCATGCTTCAGGTTTAACGTTTTTCTTAAAGGGGCTAGAGAGCTAGTGCGGCGAGTCAGGTGCTTGCCTTGCACATGGACAATCTGGGCCCCATCCCCACCTATGGCATCATTCTTCCTACCCCAGGACCCGCCACGCCACGCACTGCCAGGAGCCAGCCCTGAGCACATTGTCAAGCTTAATCAGGAGTGCAGCTCAATGGGCTCAAATATCCACCCCCCCCCAAAAAATTTTATTTTTATAAACTCAATTCTTCTAATTACTTCAATCTGTCTACAGATTTTTTTAATTGTGACTACCGTTTTTCTAAACTGGTTCACAACGAATGAGCCAGGTCTGACACACTGTCTCCAGTCTCAGGGATCACATACTCTGCCTCCAGCCCCTTCCTGCCGATTCTGGACAGGAATCTGAGGTAGGATCCAGGCCTTACCCAGGTTCTTATCAGAAACCTAAGTTTAAGCTGATCAGAGAACTTACTTGAAAAGATTCCCTTTCCCATGATACAATATTAAAGAAGGTGATGGGTGGACCTCACACTTCCATGTGGAACTAGCGATTTCTGCCCTCCGTAAGAACTTAAAGACTAGGTTTTCCCCATGAACTGCAATCTGTGTGTAGCAATGTTAACAAAAGGTGCCAAGAACATAAAATGGAAGAAGTCTCTTCAATAAATGGTGATGGGAAAACTGGCTAGTGACTCGTAAAAGCATAAGACTGGGTGACTATCTCCCACGATGCATTAAAGCTCACTCAAAATGGACTGAAAGATTTAAGATTTTAGACTTGAGTCCATAAAAACATGAAAGACAGACACAGCACTCCATGATCTCAACCAGAGCAATTCAACTTCACTGCAAGGAAGACAAAGCAGAAATAAATAGGACCATGTCACACTAAAAACAAACAAACAAACAAAAAACCCTTCTGCACTGGGAAAGAAATGATCTCTAAAATAAAAAAGACACCCTACTGAATGGGAGCAAATATCCACATACCAAATGTCTGACAAAATGCTAGTATCCAAGATATATAAAGAACTCACAAAATTAAACCACAAAAAAACAACCCCATTAAAATATGAGAAGACTGAAAAGACACGTCTCCAAGAAAAACATACAGATGGCCAACAGGCACAAGAAAAAATGTTTAGCATCACTGATTATCAGGGAAATACAAATCTAAATGACAAAGAGTTATCACCTCAAACCAGTGAGAATGACCTGTATCAAAAGCCCAGAACCAAGTGCTGGTGGGAGACAGAGACAAAGAAACCTCATTCAACTGCTGACAGGACTGTCACCTGTTTTGCTCTCTATGGAAAATAGTACGGAGGTTTCTCAAAATTTAAAAAATAGAATTAACAGGGGCTGGAGTAGTAGCACAGCAGGTAGGGCGTTTGCCTTACACGTGGCCTACCCAGGTTCAATTCCCAGCATCCCATATGGTCCCCCGGGCACCACCAGAAGTAATTCCTGAATGCAGAGCCAGGAGTAATCCCTGTGCATCTCCAGGTGTGACCCAAAAAGAAAAAAAAATTAACATATAATCGAGCAGTTCTACTCCTAGGTGTCTACCCAAGGAATATAAATCACAAATTCCAAAAGATGTGTAACACCCATGTTTGCTGTACTACTATTTATAAAATAGCCAAGATCTAAAAATAACCCAATCCCCAGTGACCAAGGAAAGGACAAAGTTGTGGTGTATGTATACGCAGTGGAATACTATACAACTATTTAAAAACATGAAATCGTGCCTTCTGCTACAACATAGATAGAACTGGAGGGGACCATGCTAAGAAAAATGAATGAGAATTAAAAGGACAAATGCTGCATAATTTCACTCCCATGTGGCATATAATGAAACAAAACAAGGGAATGGACAGTGTCCAAGGTAAACAAACGCTTGGACTTTGACCACCAAACTGAAGCTAACAAAGAGGGGGAGTGTATAAAAGATCCAATGGACTGTGATGGATCGGTACTGGCTCTGTGGTGGCAGATTTGATATGTTTACATTGTCCCTTTAAAACTGTGTAACATTGACATGCTTGTAAAACCACTTCACCTTAATGAAAAATGATTTTTGAAAAATGTTAATATATGATAGAAAAAAATACCAACAATCCAACTACCAGGGAAGATGAATAAACTAAAATGTAAGCGAATAACAGAAGGAAAGGGAACAAATTGCAATTACATGGTTGGATATATAAAAAACAGTATCAGTTGGGAGCACAAGTTGTCAAAGAAAACAACAGTGTATATAAAGACAAAATCCAGAAAAATCAGATCCCTGTTTTACAGGAACACACGCGTAGATGTTAAGCTATAGCACAAAAATGCACGCGCGCGCGCACACACACGTGAGCAAGAACAGGGCTGAGGTGAAGGCACAAAGGGCTAATGCACTTACATACGTGGTTTGCATATAAGTGCCCCAGTACCATATGGAAACAATGGAAGTCTCCCCAACTGGGGGGGAAAAAAAGTCAAGAAAAAAAGGCCAAGCCAAGATAAAGATAGCATAAAAGTCAGGATGATGGGTGAGGCTGTGATCAATTTAAGGATGGGATTATGACTACTGTGGTTTATGCCTTAAAAGTACAATGGATTTTAATTTTTTTTTTTTTGCCTTTTGGGCCACACCCAGCGATGCTAAGGGGTTACTCCTCGCTCATGCACTCAGAAATTACTCCTGGTGGTGCAGGGGGACCATATGGGATGCCGAGGATCAAACCTGGACCTGCTGCATGCAAGGCAAATGTCCTACCCGCTGTACTATCACTCCAGCCTCGGATTTTAAAATGTTTTATTTAATTAAGGAACCATAATTTTTATAAAGTTATTGATAGTTGGGGGCTGGAGTGATAGGGTGTTTGCCTTGCACACGGCCGACCTGGGTTTGATTCCTCTGTCCCTCTCGAAGAGCCCGGCAAGCTACCGAGAGTATCTGGCCCGCACGGCAGAGCTTGGCAAGGTACCTGTGGTGTATTCAATATGCCAAAAACAGTAACAAGTCTCACAATGGAGACGTGACTCGTGCCTGCTCGAACTAACCAATAAGCAACGGGATGACAGTGATATAGTGATTGATAGTTGTTTTAGGCATACAAATATTTCAACACCAATCCCACCATCAATGTTAACTTCCTTCCACCAATGTTCCCAATACTCTGTATTCCCCCCTCTCCCGCCACCCCACAAGCACGCAACTGCCATCTTGACAGGGATATTATTACAAAGTTTGGTGGTCCCAGCAGCATAGTATGTTGAGTGAAGGAAGCCAGAGGACTAGACAAACACAGGACCACATCTCACTTATCTGTGCTATACAGAATGACGGGATGAGGAAATGTAGTAAAAGGGGAATGCCTAGATCACCACTGACTCCACACTTCAGGAATGAGGAGAGAGAAGGAAAGAAATCAAGGCGTGGGGAGTTGAAGTTGAGAGAAGACGCTGAGAAGGGGAAGTAATGGGGGACCAGGGGTCAGGGGTCAGGGCTCCAGTTATACTGGCGATGTGGGAGTGTGGTAGAGCTATATATCTAAAAGTGGTTTTGTGTTCTCCTCACCACCATCCTCCTCCCTTCTTTCTCTCTCTCTACACACACACACACACACACACACCCTGACACAGACACACACACTTAGAAGGTCTTGTGGGCCAGTTTATTCTGGTCAACAGGACACCATCTTTGGGAACGTTTGCATTCTCACTTGCTGTTTCCTCATCTCCAGAAAGAAGACAGCTCTACAAGCCTGCTGCAGTCTGGTTCTTAAGATGGCTCACAGACTCCCCTCTGAATCAGATCAAGTTATGGCATTCTCATGGAATACTATATACACTCAGAAGTTTGCATGTAACTCCAGAAGATTCTCCAGCTACTGCTAGTTCTTCAGACATCCAAGTTGAGGACCCCTGGTACATGGGAAAGATAGCTTTCTACATTTAGTGTTTTGGGGTTGAAATCCCAACTGTATCACCTCCGGACAGGGGCCCTCCAGCAGATTGTCATCACTGAGTTGTCATTTTCTTATCTAAAATGGAGGGAAATCCTTCCTTTTAATTACAAATAATCCCAAGAGAGAAATGCAATATACACATGGGGCCTGGCACATATTAGGTACCCCAGAAGGTAACCTGATTCTACTTGAATTAGATGATTTGCATACTTTCTTCATGGTCTTTTAAATTTTATCTACTGATAATTTATTCGGTCTACTGATGACTTAAATTAAGTTTAAGAAAAATTTAATTCTCTCTATTGATCTTTTATATTTGATCATTTAAGACTCGGAGACACAACTTGCTGCCATTATACAAATTTAAATTTTCAAAATTTCTATTTCTAAAAAAAAATTCACATTTTAAAGGGCCCAAGGGAAACATTCACAGACACAAAATTAACTATTTTATTGAATATGACTCACTTTTCCAGGAGACTGTTTAAACAGACTCTGTTTCAACAGCACATTAGTCCACATTTGCAAACGCAGCAAAGCCATATGTTATTCTCAGAGACATGTGTAATGTGTCAGCTATGAAGGGCTGCATGTGGAGAGGCAAACCTTACCTTCCATGGGGGCTCCAAACATGCTTGCTAATACATCACAAACGAGATGTTCAATGGCTGGCCTGCGCAGAGTTTCCTATTCATCAAATCAGTACCAAATGACACCCACTCGTTTAAGCATTTTGCCTTGAAGTTTCTGGAAACACTTTTGAATCACTTGCCAGCCATTTTCAAGGGTGGTAGACACCATGTCAACAATGTGATGTTTGGGCCATTTGCAGCATCTGTCCTTGGCCAGACGTGGCCTTACTCATTTCGGCTGACTCGTTGGGAACTGAAGAACCAGTGGGAACACAGTGGTCTCAGACATCTGGCTAGTGGACAAGTTCTGAGTTTTGGAATCTATCAACCCAACCAAAATAATCAGGGACACAGAACAATCCAGAAAGAGAAGGAGTTTCTTTGACTTCCTTTAGGAGAGATACTCAAACCTTAACCATCAATCAGCCTACCTCCTGTTGTACAGAGGGTGGACGGCTGCCTGGAGCCTTCAGATTATGGAGGGCAAAGTGTTTTGCCAAAACAATCAGTAAGGTTAAAGTGGAAGTTGGACAAAGGAGACAGTGTATTCACTAGAAAAGCTGCTGATTCATAATGTCCCCCAAAAGAATGCACACCTCATCTGTTTTTAGACAACGGACAAGACACAGGCAAGCTTCAGGCCCAGAGGATGTTTTTTCTCTATCAATGATTCTAGCCAGTATTTACATGTATCTACATGGAGCACAGCATGCTAGAAAATTCCACATGTTTCACTAGTTTATTCATTCATACAACAAATATTTACTGAGTGCCTTTTATATGGCCAGCACGATCTTTATTTAATTTTCTATCCAGTCAAGAAGATAAAATACAGCAATGTGAAAATAGTGCCAACAGCACCAACAGGATGTTATTTGAGTGGTAAAATGAGCACCGTGGTGAATGGACATAATTGAATACGTGAGCTTTCATAAGTAGAGAAGGTGGATGGGATTCAAATTACCTATTCCTTGCAATGATGAAATCATGCAATTTGCTGCGACTTGGATGGAACTGGAAGATATCCTAACAAGCGAAATTAGACAGACAAGCGACAAACATAGGATGATCTCTTGCTTACTGGTCGTTTATTGAGTAACTGTAACAAGAGAGTGCAATGTAGTAAAGGGAGGATACCTAGATGACCCCTGACCCCAAAATATAGGAAGAAGGATAGAGAAGGAAAAGAAATTGAAGAGGGGAAAAAGAGGCAGATGAGAAATAATGGGAGACAGAGGCTAAGAGTCTCTATATACTATCAGTAGTACAGAGAAGTAATATAGTATGTTTAACCCAGAGTTATTAACTCTAAAAACGTAAGATCCGAACTACAACAACCAAGCTGAAAAATGTGCCTGTCAAGGTGGCTGGCTGGGGGTGGTGGGGGAATCTGAGAATCCTGGTGGTGGGAAGTTGAACCTGATAGTGGAATTGATGCTGCGACACTGTATGCCTAAAACTCAACTAAATAACTTGGCGATTTACAGTGTCTTAATAAAAAAAATGACCTAGTCCTTTCAGTGAACACTACTTATGTTCATAGAACACAAGGTGAATTGGAAAATATAAAGATGTAAAGCACAGCTCAACCCAAGTGACGGCTTACAAAACTCACCTCTGTAGAGTCCATAGAAACCCAGAAAATAGCCAACACATCAAGGCACAATGAACTATTCTCCCAGTTGCAACAAGCCCAGCAGCTTCACCGAGACCCTGCCATAGAATGTTAGTTCCTTTTAAACATCACTGTATCACTGTCATCCCGTTGCTTGTCAGTTTACTGGAGCAGGCACCAGTAACGTCTTTATTCCTCCCAGCCCTGAGATTTTTAGCAGCCTCTCCTTACTTGTCTTTCCCAAGGATTGGAGGCTCTTTCAGGGTCAGGGGAATGAGACCTATGGTTACCATTTTTGGCATATCGAATACGCCATGGGTAGCTTGCCAGGCTCTGCCTGTGTGGGCAGGATATTCTCGGTAGCTTGCCAAGCCCTCCGAGATATATATTACTCTCTATGACTTGCTGCCTACTGTCTTAACTCCTTCAAATATGATGTGGTAATTATGGAAAATGAGTAGGGAGTTTCTTATAGTGTGTCCGGAAAGCGGCCTGGAACATGGCAGTTGGGAGGTCGGCTGCCAGGTCTGAGCCCCTTGAAGCGGAGAGGGTTCTTACCCGCCCCCCTCTGGGGTGCCCCGAGTGAAAACAGCCCGGCACGGAGTCCAGTGGCATGACTATGGGGGCCTCATTTTATACTCCCATCTGGGAGAAGCAGCTGTTGAGATCTGGAGGGTGGCGTGCCGGCAGTGTGTGGCAGTGTGTGGCTTGTGGATGTGATCCCTGGGTCACCAGAGATTAGGGATAGCAGACAGAGGATCTCTGCTTCCAGTCCCCTTGAGTCCAGAATCCAAGGTCACAAAGTTCCGCATTATCTGGGTTCTGTGGGATTTCATTCAAATGTGAGGCTCGGCCGGAGCGAGGCGTCAGTTGGGTAGTGGAGGTCGGCTGCCAGGGCTGGGTCCCTTGGGGTGGGGAGGGTTCTCACACGCCCCCCTCTCTGGGGTGCCCCAAGTGAAAACAGACTGCTGGGAGTCCCTTTTAAACATAGTATCCTTTGAAACAAGGACAGCAGAAACAAGGGCCAGGAGAGAGGAAGTTGGGATAGAGAAGGGACCACTATGACAAAGATGGTTGGAGGGAATGCTCTGGATGGGAGATGTGTGCTGAAAGTGGGTAAAGGACCAAACATGTGGCCTCTCATTATCTGTATTGCAAACCATAAAGCCCAAAAGGAGACAGAGGCACTACTGAGAGAGAGAGAGAGAGAGAGAGAGAGAGAATAAAAGTGCCTACCATCATAGAGGCAGGTTGGGGGTTGGTGGGGCAGGGATATGGGGGATACTAGTGGGAAATGTACACAGGTGGAGGGACGGGTATTAGAACATTGTATGACTGAAACCCGATCACAAAAGCTTTACAACTATATCTCATGATGATTCAATTTTTAAAAATTTTCAAAAACCTGATCACGAAAGCTTTATAACTGTCTCTCATGATTCAATTTTTAAAAAATTTTAAAAAGAATGTTAGTTCCTTCAGACACAGCAGTAACAGATGATAAGTTCAGCTAAAAGGGGTTTTCCTGCTCCCTGCATTTTTAATACTGATCTTTCACACATACAGTTTATGTATCTCTAGGACAAACCCATCATCCTCCCTTAACTGGACTGTGTCAATGACTCCTAAAGCTTCCCCCTACTCTCCCCCCACAACACACACACAAACACACATAAATGCTGAAAGCTATTTCATGGACTATTTTAAACATACGATAACCTCCTCCACTCAGAGACGGGCTGGTCCTTGGCCGTCATTACTCTTCTGCTCCTGGTCTTTCCCCAACCACCTGGACCAGGTTGGTGCCCCTGCACAGACTCTTCCACACTTCCCTCCTCAGCACAATGCAATGACCCAGCATTTCTTTCTGAAGCATCTTGAAAGGTCTGCTGGTTTCCCACTGGACCAGGTTCCAAGGCATGGCCAATGGCCAGCATGTCTCCGTCCACGGACCTTTACCCCAGTGCCTGCCAGATGGTAGAAGTTGAATTCCAAACTTTTCATGGCACAGCTTTGTTTTGCTTCCTGCGACCTGGGGAGTTACTACTGAATAACCCTTTCTTCACTGATGCCTTTGTCTCAGTCTACTGACACCTCCACCAAGGTTACCAAGGCCCCTCCTTGGACTGTTTTAATCAATGTTAAAGTGTGAACTGCATTAATCAGTGTTAAGGTGTTATTCTAGGAGCAGCCAGATAGTCCAGCAGGGAGGACATTTACCTTGCACATGGCCAACCCAGATTTGATCCACAGGACCCTAAAAGGTCCCCTGAGCCCACCAAGAGTGATCCCTGGGTGCAGAGCCAGGAGCACTACCTGGAGTGTTCCCAAAAACGAAAGTGTTATTCTAGGGACCAGGGACATAACTTAGAGGTATTGCTCTACACGTATGAGGCCCTGCATTCAACTCCTGGATGCAAAATAAATAAAGAAAAAAGTCTATATTAAAAAAAAAAAACCAATCACATGAGTTAAAACAGTCATCTAGAAAGCACGGGCTAAGCCTGGGAATAGGTCAATCTGACTTTCCCTAGTGGGGAACAAAACGGTTCTATCCGGTTCAACTGGGTTCATGCCCTCATTTATTCAGTATGTATCCATCTATCACTGTGTCAAATCCGAGGAACAAGATGATGAATATGAAGTAATCTTGTATCATGAAGAATTCACAGCCTTCCTGGGCAAAAGCATAACCAATAACCACTTACTGTTTCTCATACTATACCTTAGGTGTAAACTAAGTCCTACTGAACTCCAGAGAGATACTTTCACCACCAGACACAATGAAAAATGCACAATTTCTAAGAACCCTGCAACCCTACAATTTAAACACATCTCTTATGAGACTGGTACAGTCCATTCAACAGATAAAAAAAAAAAAAAACCAGATACTGAGGTTAAAAATCATGGAGCCAATATACTTTTAGGACAGAAAACTAAGGCAGCTCACTTTAAGGGAGGAACTTTTTCAGATGAGCAAGAAGATTTACGTGTGATTTCAGACTGAGGCGAGCAAGGGGGTCAGCAGAGAGATGGAAGGCCAACTCTGCAAGACGGTACCGGAGCTTCAGAGGGGGCCGAGGCTCCCCTGCCTGAGACAGGGAAGAGCAATTTACGCAGCAAGAGGAAGTCAGTTCATGTTTTATGGCTTCGGCTTTCTCGGGAAAGTGGTGGGCTAGCTTGAAAAATGTTCCCGAGAGCTACTGCTCCCAACAGCTCCTGGGGGAAAGAAGAAAGAACCCCACTTGCCATGAGTAAAGAGGTTTCCCAGCAGCTCTGAAGGCCCAGCTGAGAGGAGGGATTCTAACTCCATAAAGAAACCACTGGGGTGAGAAAGGGGGTGTGTGTAGATTTTTAATGGGTAGAGTGGGAGTAAGTAATGGGCTGCTTGAGCCACAACTGGAGACAGGAAACAGAAAGGGAGGTCAAGCAGATTCCAGGGCCCACAGGAAAGGGGGTGGTGCCAGGAGTGGGTATCTGAAATGACTGCGGGGTCAGGAAGATGTCAGGGTAACGTCCGGAGCTTGGTTGTGGATCAGAGGCCATTTGTTGGGTCGGTCATTTGTATGAAAGGTTGAGTTCCCAGGACAAAAGGTTGAGAAATAAAGGAAAAAGTCGGAGCTGGGAACCAACAACCTCAAGAGAATAAGGAGTGGCCCTGAGACCTCCTGCAAATGGCAAGGAAAAGTAGATGAGAGGGCATCATAAGACCAAGGCTGGGGTTGAAGCGATAGTACAGTGGGTAGGGCATTTGCCTTGTATGTGGCCAACCCGGGATCGATCCCCAGCATCCCATATGGTCCCCTAAGCCCGCTAGGAGTAATTCCTGAGGGTAGAGCCAGGAGTAAGCCCTGAGCGTCTCTAGATGTGACCCATAAAGCAAAAAAGCCAAAAAAAGAGGAAAAAAAAAGAAAAAAAAAAAAGGACAAGGCCCAGTGATCATCAGCGGAGAAGAGTCTGAAGTTTCAGAGCCAGTAAGTGAAGCTGTAGGATGAAGTGTCTTCCTGTAAACAACAGTTTCTACCATGTTTTAATCCCTTCTATGTGCCATCAAGAGCTGAATTAATTTCAGTCACTCAAGCCACTGTGCAGGGGGTGGACATTTTCCCTCCAAAAGATTCACGTCCCCCTGAATCTCAGGAGGAAGCCTGATTTTGAAATAGGGTCTTTATCCATGCAAGCAAGTTAAGACAGAGCCCACCTAGAGAGGGGTGTCCCCACTTCTGACGCCGGGCACTGCCTAAAGAGAGGGGGAGACCAAGACAGCCTGGACACAAGGGGGAAGGCCATGTAATAACAGAGGCCGAGAGTGGAGCTCGGGGACCGACCAGCACCGGCCACTGACCAAGCAACAGAGCAGTCATCCCTGGAGCCTTTGGAAGCAGGACAGTCCTGTGGCTGCTAGAACCAGAGGCTTTGAGCCACAGGTCAGATCCCTGCAAGAGTTCATTTCTGATGGCGTAGGCCACGTGGTCTGTGGCAGTGGGTTAGAGCACTGATACCACCCCCTGTGAGGGAAGTCACAGAGCCCCAATTTTACTGATGAGAGCACTGAGGCTGAGAACAATGTCAACTTCTCCTGCTCCCTATGACAAGGCTGGAAGGGTGGGAGAGTGGGGACTGAAAGCCCAGAACTCCTGGTGTCTTTTCCATTCTACAGTCCTGGCCCTTAGATAGGATGGGGTGACCCCATATCCCTGGGGAAGACCATTCAGAATACAAAGCAAGTTAGGGAAGGGGGCTTTGGTCCTACAACCAGAAACTCTGAGCTCCACAGCTCTTAAAGGCAGGAATCACAACAAATGCAAACTCAGTATCATATAAGAAATCTAATTTCCCAAGACCATTTTGTATGTAAGTATGAAGCAGATTCACCATAAGGCTTCTCTGAATACTAAGCTCATATCTGTGTTCAGAAACAGGATTGAATTTACTCAAAGAAATATTCCTGACTTAAAGGGAGACCCTTTAAGTAACAATGGGTAACCAGGGATGTCTAAGGTCCGAGCCAGGCTTTCCTTGCACACAGACAGGACACATAAAGATTAATCTGGCTATGATCCAGGCACATACCGAAAGTATTTCTGGCAGCAATCTGAACATAATAAGCAGCTCTGGCCCCTGACTTTGCTCTTTACCCAAGTGGCACAATACAGATTTCACATGAAGAATCCAGACAGAATTATTTCATCCGCAAAGCCATAAAAGCTTGAATGCATCGAAAGTGTCCAGATGATTGGAGCAGGGGACCACCAGAGGCCTTGCCTTTGACATGCCTGGGCACAGTGCCTTTTACAGAGATGCAACGATTACTCAGGGACAAAAAAATTAGCTCTTGGAAATGACCAGCAGTGCACAGTCCTCGCAGCTACAAATTCTGTAAGTTGATCTGAGTGCTCTGAAGTATTTTCTACACCTGCACATACTCCCTTAGAACCAGCTGACAGGTTCTCCAATGGGGTAGACGTCAGCTCTCAGCTGCCCTTGATACACGTCCCTCTCTGAAGACTAAGAGGGTGTTTAAGGACCTCAAGTTGAGGATAGGGGGCCAGGGCAAATCCCCTTCCCTAACCCTAGCAAAGTGTAAGTTGTAAACAACCACAGTGGGTTGACTGCTGACCCCGAAACATTCAAGTCCACCTAAACCACAGAACATGACACTCAAAGAAAATAAACTCTTTGGATAAAATTACACCATACTGAAAATGTGAAAACTGAATGCATGCGTATATTGTTGATGCGTATAGTAGTTTCAAACTACTATATGCATTGGCATCTAATCAAAAATGAGCCTGGTCTATCATTTATATACATATTGTTAGTCTATTATTTATTCTTATTCAAAAAACCTAAAGTGATTATGCTTATTGTACTACACTCCATGGGTTATAAAAACAATGCAGTCAAACTACTGCCTCAGCTACCTGGTAAAATGAAATGTTGAGAAATCTGAGGGAAAAAAATAACTCTGGACTTAACAAGGGCCTGACAGGACCTTCATGAAGTGAGAAGAAGAGACGGGGGGGGGGGGGCAGGTAACGTGAAGATGGAGGCAGGGATCAGGCGACATGTCTGAGCTAGGAATACCCCAGAGACAAAGGAAAAGATGAACCCCCAGAAAGAGCTAAGGCGCCTGTGACTGGGAATGGAAGCGAGATGTCCCGAACTGTAAGAGGACGAGTCCTCTTGTGAAGTCACCCAGTTGTGGTGGTCCCAGGAATGTCATTCGGTGGCACATGGAGAAAGTGACACTCCATAATAAAGTGACACTCAATACTCCCCCCTGCCCCCGCCCCCGCCTCGCCTTCCCTCTCCAACTCCCCCATTCCCGCTGACACCACAAACCACCACCTTCGGCACAAACCCACACAAGTCCGGTTTGCTGCCAACTTGTTCTGACACATGGGGCAGTGCCCTCAGCACAGACACAGCTTGGAGATGGCCGTGTATCACATTTTCCTCAAGGCTGGAGTTGGGGAAAAGGGGAAGGTGCCAACTAAAAATGACTGGTCGAGGGCTGGGGAGACACAGTACAGGGATTACAATGTTTGCCTTGCATACCACCAACCCCGGGCTGGAGCGATAGCACAGCAGGTAGGGCGTTTGCCTTACATGCTAGCTGACCCAGGTTCGATTCCTCCGCTCCTCTCGGAGAGCCTGGCAAGTTACCGAGTATCTCGCCTGCATGGCAAAGCCTGGCAAGCTACCCATGGCGTATTCGATATGCCAAAAACAGTAACAACAAGTCTCACCATGGAACCGTTACTGGTGCCCACTCGAGCAAATGAGGAGCAACACAGTGACAGTGACCACCAACCCCAGTTTAAATCCTTGGCATAACATATGGTCTCCTGAGTACCACAGGGTGAGCGGGGTGGGGGTGAAGGGGGCGTCCCTCCTCAGCACAGAGCCAGGAATAGATCCTGACTACCACCCAGAGGGGCCCTACCCCCACCCCCAGGTTTACTGCTGTGATTTTTCAGTACTTTCAAAGCAAACACTTTGCGGTAAAACTGTGTTTCACCCTATTGCTTCTCACTGAGCCAGGTTGCACGGCTGTGCATTAGAACCACCTAGGACTCTGAAAAACGATGAACGCTTACAAAAATTCTCCCCGGGATTCCATTGTCAGCCAATATTATTCTTCCTTGGGACAACACCGAAGATGACAAATTAGCATAATGTTCGCCACATTTGTATCTGTTCAAACACGGAAGTAAACAAGAGAGGGGATCTCATGTTCCTCCCTTTCAACGCCTAAAGACGGGGCGAGTGCAAACAGGCCACGGGACACCCCACCGAGAGAAAAGGGCTGCGGCAGAGCTCACTGTAACTAACCTCTGCCTGAGACGCCCTGACGCTGCTGTCTGGGTGAGCAGGAAGATCATCCCCTGCGATGCTGTAGTTTATAAGAAGAAATAGGTTTGGTCTTGTGTCCCCATTTCTGGAGCCAAGCTCCTAACGTCTTTGGGATTTTTTTTAAGAGAGAAGAACTAAAGTATCTTTTGTTAGGTGGTGTTTGGGAAGCCCTGGGTAATCTCAGGATGGAAATGGTTACCAGGAAACCAGCCTTGGGATGAGAGGGTTGAAACTTTGGGTCCCATCCTCCTGGCCCAGGTAAGGGGGAAAGGGCCAGTGGTCGACTATTCCATCCAATATGCCCGTGGGCACCCTAAGCCAAAAAAAACTTTAAAAAATAGGGCTCAGAAGGTGGCTCAAACTCTGCATGCAGGAAGCCCTGATTAAACTCCCAGCACTGCCTGACCCCCTTAACACAGCACAGTGTATCTCCCAAAAGAAAGGACTCGGACAGTTTCTGGGATAGGGGTTGGAGAGACAGTACAGGGGTTAAGGTACTTGCTCTGCAGTAGCCAATGCATCTACTCTCCAAAGTACTGCCAAGAAAGATCCCTGGGCACTGCCAGCGTGCCCCCAAACCAAAACCAACCAACCAACAAGTTTCTGGTATGGTGAATACATGGAGACTTGGGCAGAAAGTTCTGGTGAAGTCAAGAGGAAATGGAAGCTGTTTGGCCTTTTCCCATTCCCCTGCTCTATGCATTTCTTTCCCCTGGCAGCTCAGGAACAGCCAATTTAAGGATAAACTAGTCCTCAAGGAAGGATGTTTCCTGGGTTGTGTGAACTGCTCTAGTAAGTTAATCAAACCCAAGGAGGCGGAATGTGGTAACCTTCGTTTTCCTCTTTGCCGATCAGAAACACTATGGCAACCGGGGTTTCTGACTGGCTCTGAAATAGTGGCAGTCCTGTGAGACTGAACTTCATCGCCTACAGTACTGGGAACCATTTCTGAGTGGGTAGTGCCAGAATGGAGTTGAATAGCAGGATGCTACCATCAAATGGGGTGTCGTAGCCGAATCACTTGGGGGGGTGTGGAAAAGCCCACTGTAACTGGTTCTAGAATCACAGTATCACCCCAGCATGACTGGCCATTTCCTCTTCCTCCTGTTCCCAGCCAATGACACCAAAGGCTGGCGATGTTGCCTTTCTAATTTCCCTAGCATCCCTCCTGCCCACTGCCAAAGGCTTTATTTAACCTAGTTCAATTCTGCAAACACCTCTCTGGTTCTTATGGTCACCGGCATTTGTGCTACTGCTAATGGAGCTGTCTAGCTCTGGTGGGGTGCACCCTAGCAGGTCTAGTTACTGGGAGAGCCCGGGCAGCAGCTCTGACAATGATTATTACTGTCCGGGCACTTTCAAGAGTCCTTGACTGCCCTTTCTACTTCCAGCCCCCACTACTTCGCCTTCTCCCACGCCAACTTCCCTGGTAGTTAAATCCCCTTGCCTACCACTCTTGCAGGCTCTGCTACACAAATTCATCCTCCTCATACTTTTGTCCCCCACTCCCAGCTCAAAGCTTTCCAAATATAATTTCAAACCTGAAAATTCCACTTTTCCCAGCTCTCCCTCTGGATGGTGGGTGCGTAGGTCCCTCTCACATGCTTCAGCCAAGCTCCTGGCTCTGTTACTCAAGTTCTTCTTTTCTCTTCTACATTGCAACTATCTGTAACTTTTTCATTTGTTTTTGGAAGTGCTCAGGGCTTGCTCCTGGCTCTGCACTCAGGGAATCACTCCTAGCACGCTCAGGGGACCAGATGGAATTCTCAGGATTGAACCTGGGTCAGCCTCGTGCAAGGCAAACGCACTCCCAGCAATTGCTCCACCTGTATTTGTAACTCTTCTTCTCTAGGGTTTGTTATTGGTTTTTTGCCATCTATCTGTCAAGAAAGCACAAAATTGGCTCTTATCTCTCATTTTAACAAAGTTTACGCTAGCATTTAAAGGGCAAGTGTCTCTGAAAGACAACAAGTGAATATAAGAGCTGAGATCTGGATTCCCAAATGCAAATCTTGGTTCTATCACTTAATCGAAAATTCGTTGAAATTTGTTCTTTGGTTGTCTGATTTTGTAAATTAGGATAAACGGCACATTTAAAAATGCTTGACTTCTAAGACTAGAATGAATATATAGCAGGTAGGGCAATTACCTTGCACACAGCCAACCTGTGTTCAATTCCTGGCACGATATATGGTCCCTAAAGAATGATGCCTAGGGGGGCTGGAGTGATAGCACAGCGGGTAGGGCATTTGTCTTGCACGCGGCCGACCCGGGTTCGAGTCCCAGCATCCCATATGGTATCCTGAGCTCAGCCAGGGGTAATTCCTGAGTGCAGAGCCAGGAGTGACCCCTGTGCATCGCCGGGTGTGACCCAAAAGCAAAAAAAAAAAAAAAAAAGAATGATCCCCAGGGGCTGGAGTGATAGCACAGCAGGTAGGGCATTTGCCTTGCACGCAGCCGGCCCGGGTTTGATTCCCAGCATCCCATATGGTTCCCCACCACCACCAGTAGTAATTCCTGAGTACAGAGCCAGGAGTAACCCCTGTGCATCACTGAGTGTGACCCAAAAAAGCAAAGCAAAAAAAAAAGATCCCTAAGGGTTTCCTACTCATCACAAGTAAGCCCTGAGCATCAAAGAGTGTTGCCCTAAACCCCCCAAATAAATAAAATAAAATATCTGACTTCTTAAATAGACTGAACTTGAAGGCAAAAACTTCAATATTCTTCCATGATGTCCCTCCTGCTGGATATCAAGTTTGTTTCTTTTTAACAAACACATCAAAGTAAACCTTTTCCAGCAACAAAGCTCTAACTCCTTGTTAGCAGTTCTAATTTCTATCTATTTGGAAAGTGGGTTTGGGGGGCCTCAAAAACCAAAGATGATCAAAATATCACACATGTAAGAGCACACTGTCTAATGCTATGAGAGGTTGATTTTAACTAGTCTGGATACTTTAATATATCTGAGGTAAGGGACACCTCTGATTTATTTACACTGAAATCCTGTAGTTAAAGCGCGTATCTGTCAGAGCCTTTCTACACTCCAATAAGAGCCAACCTAAAATAGCTCCAATAGTACCCACAGGAGGGGAAAATAGGGTCCGGAGAAATTAATTTCTGCCTGACATGTGACAGCAGACAGAGATGATCTTGAGTCCCAAACAAGGGGTGATGGCATTTCTCATCAGTCTGACAGTTCTGGGGCAGACCCCGTGAGCACAGCCTCCTGCACCCACCTCTACTCCCCAGAAAGCGAAACCCCGACACTCTACACTTCTTAAATGGGGCAACCGACATGCCGAAACTGAGGATGCTGGGCAGTTTGGAGCAGAGTCTGGAAAACTCATCGGGGTTCCCAGCAGTGAAGTCTCCTTTATGGTCCTTTCAGAGGCCACCAGGGATTTCCCAAAATGTCTTGCCTTTTTTTTTTACGATACAACTAGATGGCAAGCACCAAATCTCTCTCTCTCTCTCTCTCTCTCTCTCTCTCTCTCTCTCTCTCTCTCTCTCTCTCTCTTACACCACACACACACACACCAAAGGGGTAGGGAGGATGATTTTCCATTTACAGAACATCACCAGCCTCATATGTGGTCCTGGACTACGGATCTCTGACCTCAATCTGATGGAGAAGTCAGAAATCAGTAGGTATCTATAAAAATTAAAGTACCTGTTAATGGCTATAACCATGAAATCATCTTTTTTAAACCATATTAATTTTTAAAAGGAGTTGCATAGATGTTCTCTCCAATTCTGAAACTCCATGTTCCAGGGCACACTACATACAACCTATCACATAAAGACAAACTCTCCACAGAGTCACCTGGTGAACATCTTGTGTCCTGAATTCAAGGGCAGTACAAGTTTTTACATCTGTGCTCCAGGCACCGGGGCTGACACAGAGCCAGTGAACCATAACTGTTTATTGAGTCACTGAATGTTTGCTGGAGTTGAAGACTTACATACTGTGGCTGCGCGATGTGATTTCCATGTAAGATTCAGAAACTGGAAAAACGTATTAGCTATATAAGCTATCTGAGACACCTAAGCAAAAGTAAGTAATAAGTAAGGCACTGGGATGTTTGCTTTTGTTTTATTTTTGTGGTGTTGTTTTGTGTTCTCATTCAGCAGTGCTCAGTGCTCAGCAGCAAAGCAGAGAGGCAGATACTCAATTCTACAGTCAGAGAAACACAGCGGGGATGCCACCACCTTGCTACATGCTGAGACGCCTCTGACCAAGCTCTCGGCACTGAAGCAAACCCTGCAGAACTCATTTCCCTGAAGCCCTGCAGTGGGCCAACAAACGGCAAAGGAGTCAGAATAAAAGACAAATAGCTTTGTGGAGTTTCTTCCCACAGGTCAGAGTATTCATATTTTTACATCTTTGGTCTGAAGACAACAACATTATTTTTAAAGTTACTGGAAGATTTATACTGTGATACATGGCTTTTTCCAAATGACCACATGCATTTATTTATAAATGCCAAAAATTTCAGACACTCATTTGTTGAAATATAACCCAGATCATGGAATGAAGTAACGGCTGTTAGACTGAGTAAGGGGGGAAAGTTTTACCATTCAGAAATGATCAACACTATTAAATTTTTTGTGTGATTTATAGGACATTGAAAGACAAAAGAAGAGTAAAATGTTTTAAAAATATTTTTAGGTGTCAGAGAGATAGACAGGAATCAAATAGCTTGCCTTCAAGTCCAATGACCCTGACATGAATTCCTGTCACTGCACATGGTCCCCCTGAGCCGGAACAGCCCTGGAACATGGCTGAGTACAGCCCAAACACACTTCCCACAAATTCCTTTTGAATATGTAACCGAGATTCATTGTAGAAGTTAAGACAGAATTCAAAAGAATAAATTATTAGAATTACTTTAAATTCTGTCATCAAAAAAACAACCCTGTCCAGTTTTAAACTATACCAATTTTGCAATAGCTTTTCTCACTAGAAACAGACAAGTTAAATATTTTCCCACATCTATAATAAGTAATATCAAAAGTTTTTCTACATTGCTACCGGATTTCCAGGATTACTCTGCCGGGAACATCTTTGGGCATTCCTATCTACAGAGCAGGGTGATTTCAAGACAGATCCAAGTCTCCTGCTTGCTGCTCCAATTCTTTAGAAGACATATGGCAACGCAGGAGAAGTGCTTTTCCTTTTACCAAAATGCCTTTGGCATCTCAGAGTCTAAGCTAAGATCTTGGCTTGGATTCTACTGCTTTCAGCACCGGAGACAAAGCCCTCCACTAAGCACAGGGAACCACCAACGGGCCCAAACTTTTAAAACATTTTAAAAGGAGAAGAGCAGGAACAAAAGGAGGCGTTAGAAGTTGATGTTCTAGGAACTCTAGGGCCAGGCCTCAAAGCATGTTAAGGTTTGGCTTAACATGGACGCTAAGCTTAACTTAAGCTTCTGGCTCCCTGGAACACTCATTCACAGCCTCATGCCTAGAAGCTTCGGGAAGTTGCACACTGAGGGGGACAGAAAGGGAGGCAGAACCGAGAGTGGATGAAGGCAAGTAGCGAAGAAACGAGGCTCTCTGGTCTCGTGGTGAACTGGCCAAGGACCAATTACAGTCAGAACTGATCTGGAATACAAACACATGCCTGTAAACTCATGTTTACAGTTTAAGGGGGTCTGAGCATGGTGCTGACCTAGACCTGGGCTCAGGCTCTGGTTGGACCATCCATTCATCCCTGCGGAGGGTATTTACTGAGCGTGCTCTACGCTCCAGGCACAGCTATGAACATGTGACAAAGGCCTGAGCTATGTATGGAGGAACCTGTGAGTTTCTGGCGCACTTTGTTGCTTTCTTAAGGCTCAAGTTCTTCACTGAATCCTTTGGCTTGTTTGTTTTTTGGGGGGGAACAGCATCAGACCTGGCAGCGCCCAGGGAACTAGCTCCGGACTCAGGAGTAACTCCCATTAGTGCTCTGAGCATCACGCGCAGTGCTGGGCACTGGATGCAGGGTCAACTGCATGCCAGGCAGTGCCCAGTCCTACACTCTCTCCAGCGACCCGAGTCGTGTTTTCATATTCTCGGATTCATTTAGAAGAATCTGGAAAATTTAGTATGATAAACAACCTGGGCTCACTTATCTTGAAATCTCTGCAACACATACTTCAAACTAAACTGAGATGAGCCCCTTGTATTTCAAAACAGAAGCACAAATCACATGGATGCTTCTAATCAGAGCCGAGTCTCTGCACTCCCAAGACAGAGCAAGGAAAGTGGCTACAGGAGGAAGCACGTGAAAGAGCTCACTTAGGATGTCAGTTCTAGCCTCGCTGTCTTTGCTTCGCACGGTGAGAAAACCCCTCCAAGTACCGACATTTTTGGATTGATAATTTGAAAATATCAAGAAGGACTGGAGCGACGGCACAGCGGTTATTAGGGCATTTGCCTTGCACGCGGCCGACCTCGGTTCGATTCCTCCATCTCTCTCGGAGAGCCTAGCAAGCTACTGAGAGTATCCCGCCCACACGGCAGAGCCTGGCAAGCTCCCCGTGGCGTATTCAATATGCCAAAAACAGTAACAACAAGTCTCCCAATGGAGACATTACTGGTGCCCGTTTGAGCAAACCGATGAACAATGGAAAGACAGTGCTAAGGATAAATACTTCACAAAATTAATAGTAAACGCTAGTACTTTCATCAAGTCAGTCTCAGGAGAACTGTCTTAGTAAAACCAGTGAAGGGAGGGGTCAGAGGTAGTATAGAAGAAGGTAAGGTGCTTGCCCTGCATGCAGTTTAGTCCTGGTTTAATCCCTGGCACTAGATATGGTCCCCCGGAACATTGCTAGGAATAATCATCGAGGACAGCCAGGAGTAGGATCTGGGCGCAGGTGGGTGTGGCCCCAAACAAAACAAATTTTGTAACCCTAATTCAATCTGCACAGTGACTACCCCTCCTCTATCTATAATACACAGTATTAAATCCAATAGCCAAATTCTTCTGGCTATTTGTGGAGAATAAGATTGCCTCCAAGGGGGCTGGAGCAATAGTACAGTGGGTAGGGTGTTTGCCTTGCACGCAGCCGACCTAGGTTCGATTCCCAGTATCCCATATGGTTCCCCGAGCACGGTCAGGAGTTAACTCCTGAATGCAGAGTCAGGAGTAATCCCTGAGCATCGCCGGGTGTGACTCAAGGAGCAAAAAAACCAAAAAACCAAAAAACAAACAAAAATACCAACAAAACCCATCCCTCCAAGCATGGCCCACAGGCTACAGCGCAATGGCAAGGCAGAGCAGAAAGTGGACCCATCTCGTGGACTGAGCCCACACTCTCTAGCAGTGGCACACGCCCTGTGAGCTGAACCTTTAAGCCACATGCTTCGTGGACAATCCCAAGAAGACTGGCTATTTCCTGCGCACTCCTGGGCTAGAAGCCCAGAGTCTCTGCTCTCCCTCCATAACTCTTCTCCAAGAAGCCTTCCCACTCGGGAATCTGCGATTCTCTCCCTGCCAAGTCTTGCGGAGTCGGGACACGGGCAGGAGTGTGGGGGTGAGGGAGCAGCTTGGCTATCTCCCCACCTTCAGTGTCAGAGGGCAGCAGGTCTCACTGGCCCGGTCTCCACTGCCGGAAGGTCAAGCCTTTCGTCATCTGGGTTAATTCCCAACTTCTCCTGCTTGGAGTCCATCCAAGTGAATTCTCGCAGTAACGCAATTCCAGTGCCACAGGATGGGAGATTAAACTCCGTGTCTGTTATTTTGGTCACACTCAGCAGTGCTCAGAGATTACTCCTGGCTCTGTGCTCAGGGATCACTCCTAGATTTGTGCTCAGGGGAACACATGAGGTTTGAATCTGGGTCGGTTGTGTGCAAGGCAAACACCCTATCCGGGTACTAGCCCTGCGGCCCCAAGATGGTAACTCTTACAAAGTGTTCCAGTGAACTAGCAATGAAACTAGCTCTTTTCTGACATCATTTCCTCCCCTACACTAAATGTTATTCTCTCCCTACCCTCTCCCCCTGCAAGCTGGATGCCAAGTAGATGTGCCAAGACAGTGGAAGACAGAAGAGCAATGTGGAAGCATTTCCACATCCTAGGACAAAAAACAGAAACCCTCCCGGATGTCCAAAGTGCCCAGGCTGCTCTCTCTGGTTTACTCTGAAGACGGTAAGTGTATAAACACACAAACAAGTCAACATCTCAGAACAGAGTTTATCTAGGGTCCAGATTATCACAAAATAACTTCTCATTCACTTCAACAAAATCCCAACATAAAGCGTTATTTGGTTTAGGCAAAGGTACTGTGGTTTACATGCTATGTGTGTATGCTTTGTATGTGACTATAATTTCTCTCCTTACAACATTACAGAGTTTCACTGTTCATCTTAATGTTTTAAAAGCAAAACTATAACCATGTAAGACACAGTTCCAGAAAGGTAAGAGGAATATCCACCACCTTACGTCTTAATTTGGTACTCTCAAATTAAACACTAAGTTGACATTTCATTTAAAACTTTTTAAGCCTCTCCTTTCTTCAAATTCACCTGATGTTGCTCTTTCTTTCATTCTAACATACTAAAAGCAACCTTAGAGGGGCAATAAATTATTATACAGGCTCATAAAATTCCATAAATTACTTTCAAAACTTAATATTCTCTTATTGTTTAGCATTTAGGTTCTTTTCAAGGAAGTGATACAGAAAAGTAGAGCCAGAAGTTTGTTTCTGTGCATATAGTTTTTAAAAAATGTCTCAGCTGAAAGTGCTCTCCATAAAGGATACCAGCAGCGTCTGAGAGCAATAGGTATTAGGCATGTAGAAAATCTTTATAATTACAAACAGCAAAAAATGGCATTTTCTTTCATTACGGAAAGATATATATCCAAGAGAATGACATATCCTTTCCAAAGAGGTTCATTGGCTCTGCTGCACTTGAGCTATACTACTTTTTTTATTGTATTTAGAAACCTGACAATGCTCAGGAATTACTCGGTAAGCTGTGCTCAGGGACTGCTTCTGGCAGTACTCAGAGAATAATGCGGTGCCAGGGATGGAACCTAGGTCTCCCACATGCAAAGCATGTGCACTAGCTTTCAGAGCCATCTCCCCAGCCCCTGGGTGAACGTTTCAATAGGGGCCAACCCTAGTGTTACGGAGAACAGGATCACTCCCTTCAATTCTCAACTCTGCAGTGCTACCGTGGGGCTACTTCAGAGGTGTTGGGGTGGAGGGTGAAGAGAGACATGAGATTTTACAGATGAATCTGGGGGCTTCTGCTTTGGCTATTCCCTCAGTTCAATATGATTTTAAAATTCTTCCCTCGAGGGCTGGAGAGATAACACAGTAGGTAAGGCACTTGTCTTAAGTCAGTCCCCAGAGAGTTCCCCAAGCCCTGCCAGAGTGATCTCTGAGTACAAAGGCAGGAGTAATCCATAAACTAAAACTAAAAAAAAAAAAAAAAAACCCTCTTCCTTCTGCAGATCATCTTAAAAAATCCAAGTTCACATCATCAAACATTTTAATGTGTCTTGAATGTGTGATCTTTTTTAAAAAAGAAGGAACACCACACCATATTATTAATCTAAAAAATAAATCGTGTTTTAAAACTTTTACACTATGCTTTTAATATATTAAGTATTCAGTCAGTGTTCAAATTTCCCTAGGACTGGAGAAATGGCACAGCGGCTAAGGCGTTTGCCTTACACAGGGCCTACCCGGGTTTGATTCTTCCGTCCCTCTCGGAGAGCCCAGCAAGCTAGCGAGAGTATCCTGCCCGCACGGCAGAGCCTGGCAAACTACTCCTGGCATATTCAATATGCCAAAAACAGTAACAACAAGTCTCACAATGGAGATGTTACTGGTGCCCACTTGAGCTAATCAATGAACAATGGGACAACAGGGCTAGAGTGCTATTTAAGTTTCCCAGTTGAAAGAAAAATAAATTTTTCTTACTTGGAATCAGGACATAAATAAGTTCTTTACCATTTTTATAGTGGTTCCATTTCTTCAGTCTCTGAAGCTACTGGCTTCCTTCCTCTTCTCATCCCTTTTTCTCCTTAACATCTTAATGCCAGCATGTACCACCAGTGGTTCACATGTGATTGTGGTTTAATTAACATACACCTGTATCGACCAACTCACATGCTTGCTGAAGATAGTAGGCCAAATGTCATACAATCTATACTGAACAAATCTCAGGGACATTTACCATATTTCTCTAGCTCATTTCCTATAGATTAATAGTATGTTCTAAAGGCCTGAACAGATTTAACTTCAATTTCTTGGTATCACTTGTCATCCCATTGTTCGTTGATCTGTTCTAGTGGGCCCCAGTAACATCTCCACTTGTCCCTGTTACATGCTAGTATAGCCCAATGGCGTCTGCTCGCTCCAAACAGAGCCTCAAACTGTTCATTCAGGGTCTTGACAAAGAAGTCTGAGCATCTCGTAGGTGGGCGGCCACGCGGTCTTTTGACATCCTGTGGAATCCAGTCGGTAACAGCTCTAGTCCAGGGGTCGTCTCTAAATCGCATTACGTGTTCGGCCCATATGATTTTCGATGCCTTGGCAAACGAGACAGAGTCCCTGATTCTTGATTGTTGACAGAGGTCGGAACTCTGGATTCCTTCTCTCACTTGAGTGAAACATGATACCCCAATAGCATTCTCATTCTGTTTTCGTAGGGCCCAGGTCTCTGAGGTGTATGTTAGTGCAGGAAGATTGGTACAAAAAGTATTTCTTGGTACAAAAGGTAATTTATAGCCAGTGATTTGATTCCCATTTGATTTCTAGTCGTGGCCATTGAATTTTTTTTAACATTTAACTATTTTAAAAACTACGAAAATTTCAAAAAGGCGAAAATAAGACTATAACTAATCTCTATGTATACGTCACCCTGATAGCAAATAGCTTGTTCACTTTCTGCTCCCTAAATTTACCCTCTATTTTGTCCTCTTTCCACTCTTTCAACATAGACCATTTTGAAATAAACCCCATCAATGCATGATTTGATCTTGTGGTGTTTCTGTGTACAACTCATTCAAGAGCACAATGGTATCAAAAAGTCAGAGAATTCCCCCGGCCCACAGTACTATTATAATAATGAAAAACTTTAGAACAACTCTTTAACATTATCTGATGTCTTTTTAATCTTCACATTTCCTCAACTGTACTCTCAGAGAGTTTTAACATCTGATTTTAATTGGCAACATTTGATTACTGGTGAGTGAGAACATTTTCCAAGGCTAGGACTGGCTGTGAAATATCTTGGGCATCCTGGACTTGTTAGTTTCCCACTGAGTTGGTAGCCTGACAATAGTAAGAGCTACTTACCATGTAGGCAACCCAGTATTTTCTAAGCCTGTTGTCTTCTATCAATGCTAGGTAGCAGGGGTCCTCCTGTGTCTCTACTACCCACAAAACTTAATCTACCCAATGTACACTTTGTGATTCCTTCAACTTATTCAGCATGCAAAAATGCCTTCCTTCATTCAAGAGCACAATGAATATTCAAGTCCATGTTCTCCAGTTTCTCTAAGTAATCTACATTGTCAATTACATTCAGGTCTTCTTAGAGTCTTAGAAAGTTGCTTTGGTTGTATGACCCCCGGAATTTCTTTCCATGACCTTAAATCAAACACTGAAAACCTAAAAGGGAATGTTTCACAATAGTGGTGATCTTTCTGATTTGAATCCTTTTGTCAACCCCCTAGAAAGATGGTTCCACTTGCTCCTAATGAAAAATTCCAATCTTTCTAGGGAAAGAGAGCCCTGTCACCTCATTTTAAAGCACTCTAAATAATTAGAGTGTTAATTTGTTCTATGCAAGAATGAAAAGCAAGGATTAATTTAAATCACAATCAAGCTGCTGTTGGAGGGAGTTTAATGGTTTCTTCTTTAACAGTTACCAACACATTTTAAATAGACCCAGGCCTTTTAGAAGGAGGGCATTGATGCTAAAAAGTCTGGTTTCCTAGGAGACCCCACCTCTCTATTCTCCCAGATACCCTCTCCTCAGAAAGGCAGCTTCCATTTAATAGAGGAAGGAGTTCTAAGCCTCCATCAAATGGACAGTAGGAGTAGCAGAAGAAAACCAAACCTCAAATGACCTCAACAATGGACCTAGCTTTTTTCCCCTCCAAGCAGGAATTCCCACGGTAGCAAAGTAGGATTAGGATACAAAGTCCCAGTACCCAAGCGATCACTTTAGTTTTCTATATTCTATTTAAAATACCAAGACCCTACCCCACCCCCCAAAAAAGTAGAGATCAAGTGACTTCTAAAGCAAGTAGAACAAGAAAGTTAAAATTTTGAGGGACTGTTACATAACAGTAGAGTCTACATTACATGCCATGCTTGTTTCATTCACAGTCACTAAAGGGTAATGAGTTCATTATGACTGAGCATGTAGTCAATTCATGTATTAAAACAAAAGGATGGTTGACATGAGTGAGTTTAAGCATATTAAACATCAATATTAATGATGTTGATACCATTTGAAAATGTTTTTAATCAAACAAGCTTCTGAAATCCATTCTCTGGTAACGTGAATCCATAGTCCTACTCTTGCATGATCATCATGTGATGTCAACTTCAGATGTCATCTCAGTGCCCAGTTATTTGATAATATCAACCAAGATGTTGCAATATTGATATTTTTCAGATGCAATTAACATTTAAATCAGAAGACATTCAATTAAGTAGATTACCTTTATCAAGTAAGTTGGCCTCAAGTAAAATGTTTAAGACTGTAACAGAAAAAACTGGGGCTGGAGAGATAGCACAGTGGATAGAGCATTTGCCTTGCACACGGCCAACCTGGGTTCGATTCCCAGCATCCCATATGGTCCCCTGAGCACTGCCAGAGGTAATTCCTGAATGCAGAACCAGGAGTGACCCCTGTGCATCGCTGGGTGTGACCCAAAAAGCGGAAAAAAAAAAAAACAACTGAAATTTCTACACCCACCAAAAAATTCTGCTTCCAGACCAACTTCTGATTCAAATGGCAATATCAATATTTCCCTAAGTCTATAGCTTAACTATAAATTTCAGATTTCTGAGCACCATAATTGGAAGCCAATTCTTTAGTATTCTTAGGTGATAAATTGGATGGATGGGTGGACTGTGGATGGGTGAATTATGAATGGGTGGATATGGATGGATGGGTGGATGATGAATGAATGGGTAGATGATGGATGAATGTATGACTGGGTGGGTGGGTGGATGAACTAATGGTGGATAGATGGACATTTAAATGGCTGGGCAGATGGCTGTGGGAAGTTAAATTACAAGATATCCCTGATTATTACATATCACTCTACAGCCCCCTTTTTGAAAGTGTGCACTTATTGTGTTTCCACATTATAAAATACATGCCTTTACAAATTTTTCATTAACATTGGAAGACATATTTGTTTGCTGGGACTTGATGCTATAATACAATGCCCATACTTACTAGTTTTATATCTGTTTACTTTTTCTCACAGTTCTAAAGAGAGCAATGCACACAGCAAGAGATTCATAGGCTTCTCTCCTGGGTTGCAGATGGCTTCTCTCTTGATGTGTCCTCACATGGCCTTTCCTTTGTGTGAACATGCCTAATACTCGCATGTGCAAATATCTGGTCTCAGAGAGACCAAATTGAAGCCCACATTGAAGGACTCATTCTATCTTGGCTGCCTCTCTAAGGGCTCTGCCTCCAAATACAGTCACATTCTCAAAGACTGGGAGTGAGACCTTGGAGTTAATTCACTTGGGAGTGAATGAACTTGGACATGGGGCTCAACTAATCAGTTCCAAACAGTAGGTATAGCTGGAAAAATCTGACTGAATAGACAGCTACCAGCATACATAAAATTCATCTTTGTGAGAAGGCAGCTAAGTGATAGCTTTTATTTAAAAAGTCAAGAAAGTATGCAATATATTTGGTTACCGGTAGACAGAGAGGATAAGATGACTTTAAACAGGAGCCTCAAATCGAAGGTATAAATGCAGAAACTTTGAATTTCCTGGATCTATTTGCAGACCATATTTTGTATCTTGCTCAGGTATACAGAAAACAACATGGACTTATCTGAGACCCGTTAATGATTCTCCCCACAGGCAAGAAGGTAAGAATGAAATCATTTACCGAACCCCTCTTAAGCCACAGGTTAGACATGAGGTAAAATCTTGGTAAACATACATTGAAGACAAAGTTTGAACCCCACGCCAGCCGGTGTGTAGGTCTGCAGGCACTGCGGGAGACTGGAGACCCCGACAGGGCGGAGGGAGGGGAAGACAGGAAGATGCAGATGAAAATAGAAAAGTGGTAAGAGACGGGATGGACACGAGCAGCAGGAAGGGGAGGCCTGGGAAAGCAGATATCTCTCTCTTCTCCTCTCACGGAAAGTGTCTGAATGGCACCTCTGACTAACAGCGGAAAGTGCCAGAACTTTCCATGTGAACAGCACATGTGCATTTCACCTCTGTTCTCCCTTGCGTATTCCAAACAGCCCAGCAAGACCTCATGGAAGTTCTATTATTTTTATTTGACAGATTGAAAAAAAAATCTGACACACGGTCATTAAAATGACTTGCAGAGTCTGGAAGCAATTGAACATTTCTGTTCCATGGAAATTTAAAAAAAAAATTAAAAAAACATTTCATTTCTATGAAACATTTCATTTCATGAAAAACATGAAAAAAATTACAATTGCTCTCTACCCCAACACCCCACCTTTAAGCTTTGACTCATATATAATCAAACTATAATATATATGTATCTTTGAAATTCTGTGTTCATAATTTCTCTACAAAATTTCCCTGAGCTCCCTTCTCCTAAGAGTCTAATGTGTTTAGTGTTAAGTATATTTCCCTTGCAAACAATTCTGAGGGAAGACAAATAAATGAGTATTTACTGAAAGAAAAATAAACCAGTGATAATGGCAAACAAAATTATCCCAGAGACTGGAAGTTAATTTTTCAAGAGTGGCCTTCAAAACGTTGTGACTTTTCTAGAAGAATCTAAATGTATTTTAAAAAATGAAATCTCCAAAAATAATGTGATTGATGCACCTTTATCGGTGAAGAAAAGTACAACCTGGCTCTTTAGCATAACTAAAATAAGATTATGCTATCTGGAGAAGGAGTCAGAACCTGGCCTTGCTGCCTTAGGTTGCTATCAACACACTGTTGACACATACTTCAATGACTTCTATATGGAAACTCAGGCCCAGGTTCCGTGCTAGAGGTGAGATACAGTTCTGGATAGAATTTAAAGTCCTGGGGCTGGAGTGAGAGCACAGCGGGTTCAAATCCGAGCATCCCATATGGTCCACTGAGCACCGCCAGGGGTGATTCCTGAGTGCATGAGCCAGGAGTGACCCCTGTGCATTGCTGGGTGTGGCCCAAAAAGCAAAAAAAAAAAAAAAAAAAAAAAGAATTTAAAGTCCTTTCAGGTCCCTATGTGAGGGTCTTGGCATCTGTGGAGTGTATCTACAGTAGCACTTCTGCGCTGACCCACCCCACACCAGTCCCCTAACATGCTGGAAGCTCTTCCGCCTATGAACTTATACACTGCTCAGAGATAGTCATGATTTGCCTAGGCACCAGCTCCAAGGGCCGAAGTGCATGCGTGGTATGCCACAGCCCCAGCTCAGGTCCCAGCACTGTGATCAGAAAAAGCCCTCCCCACTGCAACACTGCTGCGTGTGGTCTGAAAAACAACACCCAAATGAAAATATTCAAATACTGTATGTCAACATTTTGGTGAGGAGTTGACCCAGAGTCTTGCTTGTGTGAGGCCCTAGGTTTGATCCCTAGAAGAGAAGGAAGAAGGAAGGAGGGGAGAATGGGAGAGGGAGGGAGAGGAAAAGATTTTTTTTCAAAGAATAAAATAATTAAAAGGAAATGTAAAAACAAGCAGAAGACAAAGGTGTCACAGCAAGACTTCTGGTCCCTTCCAAAGACTGGACCCTGCAGATTAATTCTCTCCTTGAGCCTGGGCAGGATTTGAGAGAGCTGATGGCAAGTGGCAGAAATGACACAGGACAGAGATAATCCCAGCAGCTTCAGGGCTATGTCATTGTGGCAAATATGATTCCCAAGGGGCTCTCTCTCAGATGTGTCTACGGGAACCAAACCACCACACTGCTATAAGGAGAAAGCCGAGTGACAGGAGTTTGCTCTGGCCCAAAGTCTCAGCAAAGGCCTTTGGGGAGCTCCCAGCTGCGACAGCCTCTGAAACTTCCCAGCTGAGGTCCCACATCACGGATCAGGGACCAGCAGCTGTTCCACAGTCTTGTGTCCAGACAGTCTGTGAGCAACCCGAAGTCCATTCTTTGCCACCAATGTGAGCATCTTTGTTTAAACAGCCCCAGTGCTGGAAACGGATGTTCCAGTTCAAATTCATACAGAGTGGCAGAAAGAATGAAGAAATTCATTTCTGTGTAAGACGTTTCTGGTCTTGGAAGCAGAAATGTACCAAAGGCGGGGAAAAGCAGACCCCAGGGGAGTAGGAGGAACTCCAGTTGCCCCCAAATCCCTGAGAGTTGTGTGTGATCTCCATTTTAAAGACAGAGTTCTGACAGAATTAGGGTTCATCATTTATCACACAGGAAGTGGCAAAGTGCCTACATGATGGGGTTTCGACCCTTGACCGGAAAGGTGGTGTAGGGGTGTGGTGGGGTCAATTTGGTGAGGAACAAGAAAATACCACTTGATGCAGAAGCACACGCCATTATATGCAGTATGCCCCATGTAGTTTTTTTGTTTTGCTTTGTTTTGGTTTTGCTTTTTGGGTCACACCCGGCGATGCACAGGGGTTACTCCTGGCTCTGCACTTAGGAATTACCACTGGTGGTGCTCAGGGGACCATATGGGATGCTGGGAATCGAACCCGGGTCGGCCGCGTGCAAACACCCTACCCACTGTGCTCCAGCCCTCCCCCCCATGTAGTTTTCAAATATCATAAATCCTGTAGCAATTATAATTCAAGTTCATATCACACAATACTGGTCTCCATTTCATTTATGCTTGTGGTGACATTATAGATTTTCTCAACATCTACCATAAGTTAAAGGCCCAAGAACTTTTTTTTGGGCGGGGAGGGGGAAACTGTGGATAGGGAAGTGGGAAGAGAGGAATTTGGGCCTCACCTGGAAGTACTCAGAGACTATTCCTGGCCATGTGCTCAGGAGTCATTTCTGATACTCAGGGGACCGTATGTGGTACCAGGGATCAAGCCAAATAGGATACGGCCCCCTGAGTAGCACCAAGAGTGACTCCTCAGCAGGGAACCAGGGACAGTCTCTGAGTATTGCTGGATGGGCCCCAAGAGCCTCACCAGGAATAAAAGAAATGACCCATCGAATTCTTAGGTACCACAAGACAGATGCTTACCTTCCTCTCTCTCCTCCGGTTCTTCAGAGAGAAGCCAGATTTGCTGACTCACTGGTCATAGCCAGGAAGTCTCAGCCTCACTTGGATGATCAGATCCAAATTCCACCTTATCGCAAAGGATGTGGGCACGGGCACCCTCCCATCCTTCCCCTTTGAGACCAAGGCCTTTCCTACCGTGCAGAATACTGGCTTCTACAGCCCTACTCGGCTCCAGATGTGTGCAATCAGACACATCCAAGGGCAGAGTTCTTTACAGCTTTCAAATTCCTAGAGGACAGGAAATAGGGCTGTTTTTCTTGTATTGTACAACTACCCTCAAACTGCATACAAATACATAAATTTCTGCCAGGAAATCCCCCTTGAAAAAATAATAGAGCCTCATTTGTTTCCTTTAAAAGTGTCTGGTCTTGTAAGAATTCTGGGAAGACGAATGATAACAACCTTAATTTATCACTAGGAAACTGTGATTCACTCAATCATGCATTCATTCACTCCACAAAGGATGGCGCGGCTCGGGGCTGCCTGCTGGCTTCCAGCAGCAAGCTGGCCAAAGCCTGTTTCCTCATGGGACTGCTATAGTCGGGGAAGAAACAGGCCGGAGAGGGCTGTATCATAAATTTACAGGTATTATGTCAAAGGAGTGAGAAAAATAAAAAACACAGTTAAAGTGGGAAAAAGAAACTCACAGGAGTGGACAATTTTGTAAGTGGGCAAGGGATGAATCCATGAGGCTAGGAGCTCTTTGGTGACAATTGAATCAAGGCCTAACAGTATGTGAAAATATGTATGTGTGTGTGTGTGTGGGGGGGTGGATATTAGCATGCAGGTTCCTGGGGAAAAGCATTAAGAGCTGGAAATAGCAACTGGGCTCAAGAACTATAGGAGCAGGGGCTGGACAGGGCAGGGGTTGCGTGAGGGGAACCCCAGTTTAAACTCCAGCGAGGCATGGCCCCTTCCACTAACATGCAGGCTAGGGTGGTCATTGACAAGAGGGGACCCCGGGGTTCCTGAGCACCACTGGGGGACGCCCCCTGCCAGAAAATGAATTGGATGGAGTGGAACAGGGCGATGGCTCCAATGGTTGCTCTGAAATTTGGAATCTGGGGTTCAATCCCCAAAACTGCATGTTTCCCAAACTTCACTGGGTACGGCCAAAAACAAAAAGACAATTGTTAGGGTGTTTGAGTACACATATATGTGTACACACACACACACACACACACACACACACACACACACACACACACACACACACACACACACGAAGGCTATGAGGAGGTCTTCACTTTCATGTAGCAGGAGGGAGGGGAGATGCAGGGACCCAGAGACCCAGGGACCAGGACAGTCTCCAGCAGCCTCCCTGGCTCCTGGCTGCAGTGATCAGCATGGAAGCCAGGAGAAGCCACAGGCAGGCCACAGGGACCTGGTTGCTGCTGGGACAGGGTGCAAGTAGGCAGGAGAGTGGGACTGCTTTGCCGACATGACAGAAAATTTTTGAATCCAACAGGCCTGGAGTCCAATCCCTACCAGCTCAGGGGAAATGTGTTAGCTTTGGAGTCTGTTTCTTCTGTAAAACAAGGATAGCAGCACCTTCCCTGCCAAGGCGGAAGTACCATCCATAAGCACCTCATACAGTACCTGGAAATTGCTTTAAAAAAGAAAAATGAGAGAGAGAGAGAGAGACAGAGAGAGAGAGAGAGAGACAGAGAGAGAGACATGGAAAGTGTTCGCCATAGAAACAGGCTGGGGGAGGGTAGCGGGAGGGAAACTGGGGATATTGGTGGTGGAATTTGTACACCAGTGGAGGGATGGGTGTTGGAACATTGTATGACTGAAACCCAACCATATTCAGCTTTGTAACTCTATCTCATGATGATTCAATGAAAAATAATAATTAATTTTTTTAAATACCTGTTACCAGAAAGAACATCAACAAAAAATTCTCTTCATCTTTGGTTATCCCAGATGCCCCAATACTAGAACAGTCCTGTAAGAACGGTTTCAGGAAAAATGTTACAGTCCTAAGCACCTCCTTCTGATTCTCCCCTTTCTTGGATGGCTAGAGTTGACTGTGATTACACATTTATCCTTTCAGCAGTTGCTGTTGTTTTCAAGGTTGCATTATTGTGGTTCTAATCTTAATAGAATCAGCAAACACCATCCACATGCCCTTATCCAAAAAGGTGAACAAAAGCAGTAACAAAAAAACAGAATCCTGGGACGAACAATTTCCGACAGTGCCAGGAAGGTATGTGGGCAGGATATATTTCTCTTAAATTCCCTGTCCTTGGCCTGAAAGAGAGTTAATTATAAGAACACACAATTGCATTTTTGAAGCTGGAGTTCTTTGCCTCCTTTCCTGTCCAATAATTACAGTCAGGCCAATATTTCTTACTTATGTCAACATATGAGCAAGAGCATATGACCTTGAGTCCAGCAAGGAGTGGAACCACTCAGCCTTGAAAATCAAACAGATAACCATTCTCTGATGTTTTGTCTGGACCACGCAGCACTCAGCAGCAGCAGAAGGGACATGTAACTCAAGTTTGGCTCCCTCCACTTGCCCCATCCAGTACACCCGATGCCATATACATAAGGCTGCTTCTAAAAATGTAGATGACTTTTATAATCCACATTTTCATCTTCTGTGACATGTGTATGTGTCTGGAGGGGGGTATGCTTTGATAGCCACAGATGACAGTGCTTAGGGCTGACTCATGGGTTTGTGACCAGAGGGGGTGCTAGGGACATAACTCAGGTCCACCAAGTGTTAAGGCAAACACCCTACCTTCTGCACTCTCTCTCTCTCCAGCTCCTGTTTACTCTGAGTTTTCAAAGAATAATGGGCTGCAAAAGAGAAACCACCAACTAGAAGTCTAAACAAAGGTCTGAAGCAACACAATGGGAGAACTGAGTTACACCACTGAATGGGGAGGGAGGGATGGTTTCAGAGGATGCGTGTTGGGATCTTTGGGAGAGGGAGGTGGATACACCGGTGATGAGTGTGGTGTCGGAATTACGTGCACGAGAAACTATTATGAATAATTATTAGTATTATAAATTAATAGTATTATAAACCACCGAATCTAGATCAATAAAAAAAAATTAATTGAACTTAAAATTAACTTACTGATGGATACTCTTGAACGAATAGCAAGAGGCCAGAGAAATAATATAGGGGTTAAGGTACATCTCGGCACTACATGAGCCCTCTGAGCACTGTCAGGTCCAGCCCCGGAGATCCCCACCCCTTCATCCGTAACCCCACCGGCATGGCCCCCCCCACTCCCTCACAACAAATCAAACATGGTAACAAGACCTGGTAACAGAACCATCAATGAGCCTGAAGAATTAAAAGATAGTTTTAATAGGACTATAGTGCATTACTGAAAAAAGAATTTTAATAGAGCAATACAGATTAGAAGAGCAGGAGTAGGTCAGAGATTATCAAAAATTGAATACAATTTATGAATTTCATATTAAATAGACTCCCAAAGGATAGAAGGAGTCAAATAAGTGGTTCTTCCCAAGTTTTACACATTTTGGGGGGCGGAGGGGGAGATAGCATGGAAGCGGGGGGCTTGGGGTTCCAGAATCATTCAGCCAACCAGGTGAAACGGTTCAATGCTTGGGCCCAGGGGTGCTTGGGGACACCATGGCTGCCCTCAGTGGTGTGGAAGGGCCACGTGCTGGGAGGGGCTCAAACTCAGCACTCAGCACTGAGCTCCCCAACACCAAAGTTTCTGCTTCTGTTTCAGGTTCTTTGGGGGCGGGGGAGCGGCTACTCTGGGCACTCTGTACTCAGGGGACCCTGCGGTGCCAGGCGCTGAATTGTATGTGTTCCAGCCATAAACTCTCTGGGCCTGGGTTTTAAACTCCAGTATTCAAAAGTACTTCTTCGTTGTGTCTTTTCATATGTTAGCAATTCTGGAAATACAGTGTGCCGAGGTAAGCCTCTTATTGTTATCCCCTAAAATGTTTTAGAATGGAGCGATCAGAAATCCTCTCTCTCGAGACAGACATAGAAAGATTGCACTCATCTATGGTATATAGAATAACAGAGTGGGAGACTAACACTCAAGAACTGTAGAAATAAGTACCAGGAGGTTGACTCCATGGCTTCGAGGCTGGCCTCACGTTCCGGGGAAAGGTCAACTCAGAGAAGCGATCACCAACTACATTGTAGTCGAAGGCCATGTGGGGGAAGGGAGTTGCGGGCTGAATGAGGGCTAGAGACTGAGCACAGCGGCCACTCAACACCTTTATTGCAAACCACAACAGCTAATTAGAGAGAGAAAACAGAAGGGAATGCCTTGCCACAGTGGCAGGGTGGGGTGGGGGGGAGATGGGATTGGGGAGGGTGGGAGGGACACTGGGTTTACGGGTGGTGGAGAATGGGCACTGGTGAAGGGATGGGTTCCAAACTTTGTATGAGGGAAGTATAAGCACAAAAGTGTATAAATCTGTAACTGTACCCTCACGGTGATTCTCTAATTAAAAATAAATAAATTTAAAATAAATAAATAAATAAATAAATAAATAAATAAATACAACACCCGGGACAAATACAAAAAAAAAAAAAAAAAGAAATCCTCTCTCTCATTAGGCATTCACAGAGATTTTGAGTCTACAGTCAACATGACTCTTTTTTGGGGGGGGGGGGACACACTTGCTGATGCTCAGGGATTACTCCTGGCTCTGCACTCAGGAATAACTCCTGGTGGTGCCTGGGGAACCACTGGGGATGCTGAGGAATTGAACACGGGTCAGCAACATGCAAGACAAGTGTCCTACCTGCTGTACTATCTCTCTGGCACCAGCATAACCCTTGAACCTGTTGTATTCTGACCATTTGACCCTCCTTCTCCTTTCCCCCCAAATAACCACTCACTAACCCATTCTCCTCACTGCCAAACCCCATAGCTCTTCCACACTGCATTTCCTTCAGCCAAGCACTCAGGAAGATGCTTAATCCAAAGCTATTCCTTCTATCTAAGAAACTAAGCACTAGCATTGCATCCCAGAAGTCACAAACCTAGATGCTGCCACACTGTTTTCCTCTTACCTTTTCCCCAAAGGACCCTTTACTGCAGAGTGAGCCCTGGGGTATACTGAGGCAGTCCCCTGCACACCTCTGTGATGGCTACGCTTTGTCAATCAAGAATGACTTCAAACTTAGCTCGTCTGCACTTCGGCTCATCGTATACACGGTCCTTCCTTTGGGCGTGACTGACAGGCTTCCTCTTTGGCCCCTGTCATGGTGGTCTGTGTTCTCCAATTTCACACCAAGCAACTAGTCCCGCGTCCCTGCCTGCCACCATTCCCCCCAACAGCACGGGCTCCTAGAAGGCAGGGAGGGGTCCTACTAACTCACCGAAGGTGCTCAGACGGAGCTGGTTATCTTCACCTTCCATATCACCCCGCGGGGACTCTACTGTCTTTCGAACTTCTCAAGTATTTTATTTCACTTCGGTAGAACTAAGATTTAGATTTGAATATTATTATTTTACACGTACACGGTCTGTTCTCCAACAAACCTAGAGCTTGTCTGAAAGCAAGAATCCTGTTTCCAATTTTGGATATGGACCTGGTACCTTGCATCTAGTAAATACTAAACATGTAGTCATAGATTTACATCTTTTCTTCTAAAGCGTCATTTCTTTAAAGTTGCTCTTCTCTTTAAGCTATATGCCCACAGGTTTGACAGTAAAAAATGCAGTACCACGTGGTATATCTACTCTTATCCTCGAAACCTTTTCCATTTTTAGATATTGACAACACAGATTAACACATAAAGGCACTGAATAATCTGGTAATAATCTTCTTTACTTGTTTATCAAACCAACTTACTTCATATAGGAAATATTTCTTATGCACAGCAGGTAGGGCATTTGCCTTGCACACAGTTGACCCAGTTTCGATTCCTCCATCTCTCTCTCAGAGCCCGGCAAGCTACCGAGAGTATCTGGCCCGCATGTCAGAGCCTAGCAAGCTACCCATGGCATATTCGATATGCCAAAAACAGTAACAACAAGTCTCACAATGAAGACGTTATTGGTGCCCGCTCGAGCAAATCAATGAACAACAGGACGACAATGCTACAGACAGTGCAGTGCTACCACCCAGAAGTGACTTTTTGGAAAAATAATTATAAAATATCAGAAACAATATCCTAGACAGAACTGAGTCACTGTCACTGTCATCCCATTGCTCATCGATTTGCGGGCACCAGTAACGTTTCCATCATGAGACTTGTTGTTACTGTTTTTGGCATATTGAACATGCCACAGGTAGCTTGCCAGTCTCTGCCGTGCAGGCCAGATACTCGGTAGCTTGCCAGGCTATCTGAGAGGGACAGAGGAATCAAACCCGGGTCGGCCACATGCAAAGCAAATGCCCTACCCACTGTGCTATCACTCCAGCCCAGACAGAACTAAGTATTCAGCAAATAACATATTTAAGATACTTTCAAGGCACCGGTCTGAATGAACTTGTTCAACAGACAGACCTGTACAGTGGGAACTTATTAAGAAGGCCAAATCTCACTTTTGCTTTGCTTCAATCCCTTGTATGTCTCCTTACCGTTCCTCCCTCTGGCAAAAATGAGTCTTTTACTCACTGTAAGACAATGAGATTCAAAAACTCCTCTCATGAAGGGACCTTAGCCCATCATCATAGAACTGAGAGGTTCCTTAGATGGAAATCCAAATAGTTCCCTTTGCTCTTTGGGGGAAGGAATACAGGCTTTGGTTTCAGGAAATCTACCTTGACAACTTAGAGAAATTAAATCACTTGATTAGCAGTCTAATTTTAGCTTAGGGAAATTCATGAAGTTCTGGATTTAAAGCACTATTCAAAAGGATTAGGTTCAACACTTCGCAGAAGAAAACCCCAAATGACAATAACATAAGCAAGAAAGAGAGTCCAGAGTTGGCCCCACACCATTTGGAAACTGGAGCTCTATCTACCTGTTTCAGCAACCTAAGACAAAGCTTTCATCTCTAAGATTACCCTAGGCTCCAAAACAGTAGCTGGGATGCTAATCAGAAAACAGAACAAAATAAAGTAAGACTGATGTAGTTTTCAAGGAGAAAATCTTGACACAAAGCCAACTTGAAGAAATCTGGGAAATGTGATTTATTTTGGGGTGAGAAATTACCTCTCAAATTTTGAGACTGAAGTGATAGTACACTTGAACGGGAGAACACTTCCAGGTCCCTGGCAGTCAAAGGCCACGAACTGTCTCTGGGCGCCATATCAACTCATTAACGACCATGATCCAGAGACCCACAAATCAATCTCAGATGAGCAATATGTTGCAAAGATGCCTCCACACCCCCAATTAAAATTTTAGCATCCCTGGAGCGACATCTCATACTCTATGCCACTGATATACCAAGAGTAGCACCCCACATTTTTGATGGGGTGTAAGGTAGAAAGCAACTGATCTTGATCAAAATAGCACACAAAGTGCAACCTGGAACCACATGTTAGTATCCTCTTATTCAGGGGCTTAATGGCTCCAAGGTGAGATACAACAATTTTCACACACTTTCCTCTAAGGGAACCTTTATGGATTATTTTTAGTCAATTATTCAAAACAAGTAATAAAAATAAATTATTTAGCATCTGTCTTTGGCACAGGCTTGGGTGGTGGTGGGAAAATTCAAAATAATGGTGGTGGGATTGGTGTTGGAATATTGAATGTAATCAATTATTGTGAACAACTATGAAAATATAAAAGAAAAAATAATGGAAGAACAGACATAGGGTAGACTATGACCAATCTCTGCCACAAGAAAGGGAAAAGATTTTCGAATCCTGTCACGCAATGCTGGTCAGAAGTCACTCAGTGCAGCGCTGCTCAAGTGTATTCATCGATAAGAATCACCCTCATGGGCTGGGTGGCAGAGTGATAGGGGGAGAGATCTTGAAATTCAGATTCCCAAGCTCCACCCAGACCAACTGAACCAGAATCTCCAGGGCCCTTTGTTTTCAACAAGTTCTCTAGGTGATTCTTATCATCAAGCAAGTTTGGGAAACTTTGAAATCTAATCTTCCACCCAACTTGGCAGTCTCAGCAAATTCCTGAGCCTTGGGTGCCCTGGGAGCAGCCTGTCCACCCTAAAGCAGCAGGAGGCACGGAAGGTCGTTCTCATACAGATGAAACTGCAATCACAAGAGGAGACCCTGGGAGACTCACCATAAAGGGGTATGAAAGTAGGTACAAGGGTTGGGGGTGCAGCTCATGTGGAGGAACATGTGCCTGGTGTGGAAGAGGCTCTGAGTTTGATCCCCAACACAGGGTGGTCCCCTGAGCACTATCAGGTATGTCCCTCACCGCTAAGAAGCAACAACAACGGAAGAATCAAGCGGCTGGGCCAGAAAGAAGCCCAAAGGGCTGAGAATGTTCTCAGTGTGGGTTCAATCCCAGGCACCCCATGCTCCGCCCCCCCGCCCCCCCCCCCCGTGCGCACCCAGCACCACAAAGAGCAAGCCCTGAGCACCTATTCAACACAAACAAAAACCAAGCAACCAAGTGCTATAACCATAAACTAATACTATTGTATAAAATCAACTCTGTTCCTGATAGAAGGTTTTCCAGTGATTTCTGTTTTTCCAGCTCACTTCCCCACTTCCGACATCTGTCAGCTCCTTATCACTCTCAGGACATGATCTGTGGTGAATTAAAACTACAACTAATGGGGGAATTCTGGTCTTATTTGTTATTGTCCAGGCTAATGCTGAGAAAATCTAGTGAGGTAGCTGAGCAGGGTGGGGGTGGCGGGGGGGGCTTAATTATATTAGAAATTGCTTCATATCTGGTGTGGCCTTTCCACAGAGGACGATGATGCCAATTTACAGTCTGATGTTTCTTTGTGAGTGAAGAATTAAACCCTCAGCGTGTCATGGATGAAAGAATGACATTGCCTATTAAAGGAAAACTCATTTTCATACATTGGTGTTAGGACTTGAATTAAGATCTCCAACAAATAGGCTGAAGTCCTAACCTGTGATCTTTTTTTGGGAAAAGTATCTTTACAGAGTCTAATTCCATGAAAACATTGTCAGGAAGACAGGTTCTAATTGAGTATGATAGGTATCCCTCTAAAAATGGGAAATTTGAACAGATACATAGAGAGGGAAGATAGCCAGAAAGAGAAGCTGGGAGTGATCAGGATTGCCAGCAAACCACGAGAAGCCAGAGGAAGCAAGAAAGAGGTTTCAAGGGTACATGATCTTGCTGAAGTACCTGACTTCATTCACACACTTTTGGCCATACATTTCTGTGTTCTAAGCCTCCTGGTTCATAGCACTTTACTACGGCAACCCTAGCACACACATATGAGTGGTTAGTGATATTTATTTCCTCACCAGGTCAAAGTCTGTGGCCCTGGCCTAAATATGAAAGCTATTTGTCCATATAAGTCAGTCTTCAAGCAGAACAAAAGAACAAAAAAATGTTACTTGCAGATAAGCATGGTCTCAAATCTAGAAACAACCCAAGTGTTCAAGAACAGATGACTAGATAAGCTATGGTACATGGACACAAAGGAATACTACTGGGCTATAAGTAAAGACGAAATCATTCCGGTTGTTGCCACGTAGATGGAGGAACGTCAGGGAGAGGGACAGATACAGAATGACTCAGATATGGGATGTAAAGAAACAAAGGAGGGGGACAGCAAGTGCCCAAAAACAACAGGAGGAGCGGCTAGAGCGATAGCACAGTGGGTAGGGTGTTTGCCTTACACTCGGCCAACCAGGGTTCGATCCCCAGCATCCCATATGGTCCCCCGAGCACCGCCAGGAATAATTCCTGAGTGCAGAGCCAGGAGTAACCCCTGTGCATCGCTGGGTGTGACCCCCCCCAAAAAAAACAGTAAAAAAAAAAAAAGACAACATGAACTGAAAACTGGACTTCATTAGGAAGCTTACCTCAGAAGAGGGAAAAAGGGCAGATAGTATGGGAAAGGGTGGACACTGGGACAATGGTGGAGAGAAGTGGACATTCTATTGGAGGGTGAGTGCTGAGATGCCTTATGCACAAAATTCAATCATTAATATTGTGAACCACGGCACCTGCAATAAAACTAATAAAGAAAAAAGAAAAGAATCAAGGCCCTTCATGGCACTGGACTTCTTCAGGATGATTTGAAAACCAGGTTTCCCACTAGTTATCAGTGGGGAGGGTTTCATTCTGATGCCTGTTGATCAGAAATACCCACCACACCGCTTCCTTTGTAAAGGACCATGGTATCCTGGTTCAGTGAATCTAAAGATTTTCAGGCTAGGACAACCTCCAAAATATCTTAAAAAATAAATACTGGTGCATGCAGGCAATCCGGGTTCAATCCCAGGCACCCCATGTGGTCCCCTGTGCCTTTCCAACCAAGAGAGATCCCTGAGCACAGAGCAAGAAACAGCAAGCTCTGAGCACAGCCCATATGCCCCATAAAATCAAAGAGAGGGGCAAGAAAAGAAAAAGACAGAATAAAATGGCTGGTTCTAAGGTGTGCAGGAAGGAAAGTAACTATCAAGGAACTAGGCAGTATAAAAGCTAAATGTCTTCTGAATGTATCTACCTATAACTGAAGATATTCTTTAATATACTCTGAAACCAATTCAAAGTAATGAAATAGCTCTAAGTAGGAAAGATTAGAATGCTTTCAAAACTTCTACAGAATTTGAATAATATAATTTTGTCATCTGCTAAGTAATTGTCAAGTGATTCTCTTGCCATATCTACCCAAGCAAAACAGCTTCAGATCAGAGCGATAGTACAGTGGGTAGGACATTTGCTTTGCATGTGGTGGATCCCTGGCATCTCATATGGTCCCCTGAGCACAAGCAGGAGAAATTGCTGAGTACAGAGCCAGGAGTAAACTCTGAGTATCACTGGGTATAACCCAGAAAGTCAAAACAAAAAACAAAGAAACAAAATACAAGACTAGGGGGCTGGAGCAATAGCACAGTGGGTAGGGCGTTTGCCTTGCACGCGGCCTACCCAAGTTTGAATCCCTGCATCCAATATGGTTCCTCGAGCACTGCCAGGAGTAATTCCTGAGTGCAGAGCCAGGAGTATTACCCCTGTGCATCGCCAGGTGTGACCCAAAAAGCCCCCCAAAAAATACAAGACCAAAAAACAGCTTCTGAAAATTTATTTCAGACATGTTTGACGGTAGGTATCTTTCAATTTAGATCACTATATCACTGTAGCACTGTCATCCCATTGTTCATCTATTTGCTCAAGTGGGCACCAGTAATATCTCCATTCGTCCCAGCCCTGAGATTTTAGCAGCCTCTCCTTACTCGTCTTTCCCAAGGATTGGAGGCTTTCTCAAGGTTTGGGGAATGAGACCTGTGATTGTTACAATATCTGGCATATCGAATACACCACGGGGAACTTGCCAGGCTCTTCCATGCAAGCGGGACACTCTCGGTAGCTTGCCAGGCTACGAGAGGGACAGAGAATATATTATCAGAGAATACAAGTAAGTATGTTAAAACCAAACACATGTGTGCTGCTTTTTTGTTTTCAATTTAGATATTTAAATAATTTGCTAAATTGAAATAATTATAAAAGGCCTGTGACATCTTTAAAACTCTAGTGTAAAATTTTACTTTCTATTAATACCCTATAGAAGACAGAGTTGAATATAAAAGACACTTATGTCATAGATAAAGTTGTAACTGGGAGCCTGAAGTCATGTAGTCAAAATATTGTGACTCAGTGTTGGAAACGTTAATATAGAAACTGAGTTTCTTAAATCAGCTTTCAAAGTCTGGGTGACTTCGTGTCAGTTTCACAAAGCATGTGAAAATGTGGGATTGAGCCCAAGATTGGCTGCATACAAGCACCTTTCTGGCTCCAGTGGTCCTCTTTCTCTATTTTTTTCCCCAAAGCTTTGATAGTCCTCTTGAAGAGAAGGTCAGAGACGGGAGATTTCCTGTCTAGAGCTCACTTTGTGCTTAAGGAAACGTGGGAGCAAACGGCCCGTGTATTTCAAAGGAGAGTCATTATACTCCCGCCGTACAATAGGGCCTGTTCTTTCCTCCCTGTCTGTTCTTAATGAGCAAGGATGACCAGGAATGTCCTGGGGAAGAGGAAGGAGAGGAGAGATTTTTTCTGACTTGAGCACTCTTCAGTTAAGACGTAAATTCTTTTTTCCCCCCAGATCCTAAGAGACTTCATACAATTCCAGTCCAAATGAATGCACTGCTTTCCAACTCTTCCTACAGGAGCAATTACCGTTGGTTGCAGAGTGAGGTCTGGAGACAACCTGAAGAGGAACTACACAGCCTTCAAGCCTAACGAGGCCTTTGGGAACACCCGACGCTCTGGGAACACTCAGGGTGAACGTTCAGGAGGAGGCTGGCACCAGGCTGGCAGAGCTCGGGTCCACAAACGTGGCACACTTGTTTACAAAGCCCATCTGCCAAGGCTTGCTGCCATCCAGAACAAAGACGTTTAAACCTTGAGCCAACTCCTTTGCTTCTCTGCCCTCGGTTTCATGTCTCTATTACCTCTTAGCATGCTATCATTGATGAAGACAGGGGTGGAAGGAGAGCTGCGGGGCTTGACGGAGTTACTACCTTTGGTTAAAAAAAGAAAAAAAAAAAAACGGAAACCTCTTCTCAAACGGAAAGAGGCTATTTCTCATGCAACGTGATCCCGCCGTACAAAGTTCACGGTCCAAGAAGCCAAAGCAGCCTCGCCAGCACTTAACTGGACAAAAGCCTGTGTCCGGTACAGCAGACAGCACGAGTAACCTGGCGATTCGAGCTGAAAAACCCACCTCTGCTGGAGTAAGAGCCAAGGGCACCGAGTAAACAACGCACATCAGGAATGAATGGCACGATGGAACATAATCAAGCAAACACGCCCAGCACCGACGCAGCGCATGCTCAAACGAAGACCTGCTGCCTCGAGCTCAGGCATGGTCTTTGAAATGCCAACCCAAGAGGGCAGAGGGCAGAGGGGTAGCACTGCAAGTAGAGCGTTTGCCTTGCACGCGCCTTAACTGAGTTCCATCCCTGCACCCCCTTAGGGTCCCCTTAGCCCCTCCAGGAGTGATCCTTGAGCACAGTCAGGAGTAAAACATGAGCACCGCCAGGGGGTGTCCCCACCCCCCCAAAAAAAATAGTCAACCCAAATGGCAGCCTCAAATCTACCACAGAGCCTGAGACATTTTAGGAAGAGTATTTAAATATTTCCAGTAAAAAATGAGGGGGTTAAAAAAAAAAGGAAAATAAACCATATGTGACGTTACATGTATTATCGCTTTCTTACGAGAACTCTTGACAGTGCTTCATTTAACGAGTAAGTAACTCTTAATATGAAAAGATATACACATTCCACTGGTCCTATTAAAGTCAAGGTTGCTGAAATGGACGATTTAATATTTCTAGAAAAATGATTACTTATGTGAAGGTCAAGCCCCCTTTTAAAAGAATACTGGAAGGCATTACAAAAATAAGGAAGTGGTTATAAATCTTAAGTTCTGAGAATGGTTGACTCCCTTGTGTGGACAGAGAAAAACACTGGGGGTGAACAACCACAGTCCTACACTAGGACAACACTCGGTGCCAGGGGTGAGGGGGACAGGACATCATACAAAGACCCAAATCTCAGCATTAAAAAAAAAAAAGCATTTGGTTGAGATGTCCCATATTGAAATTAGTGCAGATAAACGTACAGTTTCAGCCCGAATTCCCTCACAGTCAGAGGGCATGTGGCAGGATATCACTTTTTCAAATAGAGGAGCTGTTTGCATAGATCAAAAGGAAAAGGAAAGTGGCTATAAATGGACTTTCTGAGTGGCCTGGCAGCTCTGAGGCCTCCAGACTCAGCGGAATGTGCTGATGTATGAAGAACGCTCAGCGGCAGGCACCCTCCTCTCTCCTGACAGGTGTGCAGTGTGCACTTTGTTTGCGTGTCCCCTTGCTTTGGTTTGCAGAACTACACATGAGATACAATGCAGCGGGTGGGGGGGGGGGGCTTGTATTTTCTCAGGGCCATATTTGAAAAAATTAAAAATCAAATATAATGTGCTATTTTCTCTCTCCCCATACATCCCCAAAGATCATCATCAAAGCATGACCTTGATTCGAGCACTTCTCTTTTTGGTTTGGGGACAGCATTCTGAAGCAGTGCTCAGGGACCTGGGGTCACATGAGGGTCTCCCTCATGCAAAGCAGACACTACCCCTTGAGCTATCATCAATCGCTCAATCTGCTACATTTTTACCAGAAATATATGAGATCATGCCGATTTCATGAAATGTACACTCACTTAAAAAAGTAACCTCAATCAAATACCTGAGTGGTTCCAAAAGTAATTCAGCTTCCCAACATCTTCATTAAACATCTATTTTAAATGTAACACTGTAGAACTGCTGTCCTGTTGTTCATCGATTTGCTTGAGCAGGCACCAGTAACGTCTCCATTGTGAGACTTGTTGTTACTGTTTTTGGCATATGGAAAATGCCACGGGGAGCTTGCCAGGCTCTGCCATGCGGGCGGGATACTCTCGATAGCTTGCCGGGCTCTCCGTGAGGGGCGGAGGAATCAAACCCAGGTCGGCCGCATGCAAGGCAAACACCCTGCCCGCTGTGCTACCGCTCCAGCCCTACTTTAAATGTATCCAATCAAATTAAATGCAAAAGGCAATGGTTTTTAGTCACTGCAGCCACATTTGAGGCTCAGCAACAGGTGACAGGTGTCACGTGTGACAGGTGGCTACAAGAGAAGTCAGCACAGGCTGGTTCACCTCCATAGGACAAGTACTTTCATGTCATTTGTTTTTTTAGTTGTGTTTTGGTTTGGGTACTGCTGAGGGTTTGCTCCTGGCTCTGTGCTCAGGGATCATTCTGGTGGTGACTGAAGGACCCATATGTGGTGTCGGGGATTGAACTGAGGCTAGTTGCACCCATGGCAAATGCCTTAACCCTTGTATTATCTCTCCAGCCCCAGGAGTCATTTCTTTCTCTAATTCATATGGAATACTAGTCAGCCAGTAAACAAACCTGAGGTAGTGTATCCTCACAGAGCTGCTAATCTACCACCACTAGACAGGAACAATAAAGCAACAACAAAAACTGGAAATATGGAGATGAAAACAATTACTTCATTATCCAAAATCTTCATGTAATGCTGCTTATGGACTACAGAAATGGAATAATGATTTTTAAGAAAGAACAGATTTGATAGCTCACATGTATCTAGAACTGAAGACAAAAGTAGGAATTATTTGGGGAAAAGGAAAGTGAATGCCTTAGGCGTTTTTGTTTGCTTTAGTCTTATGAAATCCTCATAATACCCTAGGAGACTGTTTCTAAAATTCTTTTCTGAATGAGGAAGGAAGGAGGGAGAAAGGAAAGGAGGAAAAGAAAGAGAAGGAAGGACTAAGCGGAGACTCTAAGAGGTTAGAGAGAGCAAGCTGGAAAGCACAGACTTTGAGTTCAAGTAATAAAATCTTATGAGGATGCTCCCTGGATTCTGTGTGTGAACATGGTATATCAAATGATCAGCGATACTGAAAGATCAATGATACGGCTTCCTTAGAGAGCTGAGGAAGTTGAGCTCTCCATTTCTACAGGAAGTGCCACCGTCCCTAACACCTTCCCTTGAAGAGCTGCCACAACCTTCTCTCTCACTGGACCAAGAATCTATGAGAGTGGGTTCCATAGACCCGGGGGCAGGAACATTCTAGGTGAGCATGATGCAGAGCAGGGTGGGCAGACCTGCGTTTTGAACAAGTTTCCAGAAAGACTGATGGTCCACGCATCTCACTTGGATCTGACAGTGGACTAGAAGAACAGGATGTAGTTAACAAGAAAAAAAGAGCATCACAAACCCTCTGAAGACCCTAATAAGCACGTGAGGCATGAGTGGAGGGCCAGAGGGGACCGCTGGCAGGTGAGCAGGATGGATGCCACAAGCTGCTCGTTCTCCCTTCAAACTGGAGACACAGAAATGAAGCCCAAGACCTTAGGGACTGCCTCAAGTTCTCCCTAAGGCTCATCCTTTCCAACGTCTTAACAATATGCTCATATAGTTGCTTGAGTTGAGTACATGATGACTCTGTTCATAAAATAAGCATAAGGAAAATCTGAATTTTCCTTTGTCTTCCATATATTTTTATATAAACCTCGAGCTCTCCAAAACTGGAAGTTGCCCATGAAGAAAACTTCCTGTTCAGATCTTCCAGAACTGTTCTAGGAAGAGAAGAACATTAGAAACTGTTCAATGGGCCAGGGTGATGACTCGGTCGTCAAGAGCATACCTTGCATGCACAGGGACTGGGGCTCAATCCCTGGCATCACATGGGCCCTGAGCACCACCAAATATAGACCTAGTGGCGCCCAGCACAGCTGGGCCTGACCACTGGACCAGTCAGCCATTTTAGTGACTGCAATAAGAACTCAAAAATATACTCTAGTCAATTTCCCTACTGTAGTACTTAGGTGATCTCTCATTTTTATATATTTAAATATTATTGATTTATATGGCTACTTCTTGAACAGATGACTCACTTGGTGACTATTCATCCTTCCAGCTATGTGTCTTGGCCGCTTTATTTTCTCTGTATCTCACTAATCAGAAATCCTAGTGGAAGTCCATATGCAATGGCTGGCCTGCCATTTGCTTCTAATCTTTTGTAATTATACTGTAATATTTGAAACTCCAGCCTGTCCCCACTTAATTGACCATATGTACTTTCCTAGTTGTGACAGATTTTTAAGCTTAATTCTCTGCATGTGTCTGTGTGTGCGCGCGCGCACGAGCGAAGGTAGGTACTGAGGGTGGAAACACAGGGACTTAGGTGTATGACGTAGCTGCTCTACAACTGAGCCACATTCCTTGTCAAGTGTAATAATTTGGGGGGCTGGAGTGGACCACACCCAACAATGCTTAGGGCTACTCCCAGCTCGGTGTTCAGAAAGTGACTGTTCCTGGCAGTATTCGGGGACGACATGTGGTGTCTGGGATCAAAACTGGCTGGTCCAAGCAAGGAGAACACCCTAAGCTCTGTTCTAACTCTCTGGTCCTCAAGTTTAATATGACTCTAGGGCCAAAGACATAGTTCAGTAGTATGCTTGTGGTGCTTGGGTCAATTCATGGCATGAAAAAAAGAAAAAGGATTTATTCTAGAACATTCCTCCTCATCAATGTAATGATTTATGTGGCTACTTCTTGAACAGATGGGTCACTAATTTTTATTAGAATAATACTTCCACAAAATCTTTTTGTAAGGTTATCTCCATCATGTAGCTTCCCCTAAGAGGATTTTTAAAAAGCTAACACTAGCTCAAATAGTTTTGTTTATAAGACACAGGCTTGTAGTAGAAAACTGAAATGTGAGGCCAGGGAGATATACGTTCAGGCTGAGTACACACTTCTCTTGTGAGAGGTCTGGATATGATCTCTGGCACCTCACTGTACTCTGAGCACCACTGACAGTGACCTCCCCCGCACCCCACCAAATGCTGAGCTGGCAGCCCCCAAACCAAAACCCATAGGCAAAAAAGAGAGAAATACATAAGCAGAGACACAGGATTGGTGAGAGGCTTTAAGATGCTTAGGGCCTTAAAGATAAGCAACTTTCACTACATTATACTATCGTGGACCATGAGCTGAGATCTGTCCACATCTCGAGAGCTTACTGGACATTTCTGGAGAATTCTTCCCAAGCTAAGAGAAAGTGTTGCAAAACCTTTTGGAAAAACGCAGGCTTAGTGAGCCACAAATGTGTAAGAACTAAGTAACAATGATGCTTGAGCATTTTTCCACTGAGGCTCAGACAGCTGCCCAAACAGAACAACAATGTGGTTTAAATTCAAATAAAAAGTGACCATGCCCTTAATCCACAACTCTCAGGGTCTCTTCTGACGAAAACAGCATGTCAGTAAGCTGGATCTAAATTTAGACCATTCTTGTTCGAGGAACACAGGCATTAACCTAAACCAGGACTAAACTCGGACAACAGCGGGGTCTAAGTGGTCTCCTGAGCGTGCTTGTACAACCACTTGTGCTAATGAGTAACAGACACAAAACGGGTTACAAACACTACCCCAGTGCACAGAGGGATCAAACATAACAATCTGGGTCTTCTGATGATGCTCTTTTATGGCACATAGCACAAAAGTGACTGGGGACATTCAGGGCATCCCAAAGGAAACGCACTGAGAAACCCCACTGTCCTCTATTCCTGCCCAGCACACTGGGGAGAGAAGCAAACACAGAGCCTGGAGGACCAGAGGGGAAAAGGTAGGTGACGGACTACCAGCACTTCCCCATGGCTCTCACTGTTCATTCACTGTACAGGATGTCTGGTGCCGGGGCTGGGCTGGACACCTCCTGTCTGCTCAGCCTACCGTACCCTGTCAGCTGCTCTCTAAACCCCTGGTTCCCAGAGGGAAGGAGTCAGGAGGCTTTCCACAGGCAATGGCTCGGGCAGGAATCTACAGCACCGCGTTCCCTGGACAGCAGTCGGGATTGCACATTGACAGAAGTTACGTAACATTCCACATTCCAGGTACTCACGAACATAGGCAGGACAGCATGGATACCTGTGTCAGAGACACACACCCCCCCCCCAAGGACAACTTGTCCCAACCTCACAAACACGGCCAACCTTATCCAATCATGCCCTTTGCTATTTTGAAAACAGAACACAATACGCACATTCCTTAGGTCCCAGTCCCATTTAGCACTTAGGTCTTTCTTTCCACCCCTCCTCTACACACACACACACACACACACACACACACACACACACACACACACACACACACACATGCCCCATACCTCCAACAAAAACAGGTCTAACTGCTTTGCTTTCCATAATCTCCGCCCTGCTCTTATCTCTGGCACCAAAGGTTTACAAAACTGATGACTGAGAATCTGGTGAACAGGCTACAGGGAGCGTGTTTGGGACACAGCTGCCCCTGATGATCATCCGTCAGCTGTCACGGAAAACTCATCTTTTGTACCTCCAACACCGAAGTTCATGCACAACTCAGGCACTGCACTTCTGGAGCTGCATTCTCAGGCTCACTTTGCCACTTGGTGTGGGCTGACCCAAGTCCTACCCAGTGAAGCCCTGAACCCCACCACATCAGGATGTACCTTAGGTAGAAACTGCAGATGTGACGAGCGAAGAAGGGTTAATCCTGGCATGGCATGGGCCCTGAATCCCATTAGGATCCCTATCTTTAAGGAAAGGGGCGATCTGAACAGTAAGACTTCCAGGGGAAAATGCCTCGTGAAGATGAAGATGAAGCTCAGAGAATGACTGCTATACGCCGAGGAACACCACAGCCTCCCAGCAAAGCCCAGGACTGGAGATGAGAGACATGTCCTCTCAGTGACAGAGGAGCTGGGACACCGTGAGCATGGGACACATCCGAGTCACTGACACCATGAGCTGGGACTTGCATTGTCTGAACCCTGAATCTTGGGCACAACGCATTTGATTTGCTTAAGCAGCTGTTTATATTGTGGCACAGCCATGTCAGCAGATACAATGAGTGACCAGGGGGTCGTTTTCTCACTACCGATGGGCTGAGAATGGTACTTCTCCAACACGCGTTAAACCGCAGAGAATAATGTCTGGCAGAGAAGTGCATAAGAACATTAAGCAACTCTTCTCCAACTCTTCTTTTTGAATAACATAGATTCTTCTTTGTTTCTTCCCAGCTTCCCCAGTTTCTTTCTGCTTCGTTTTCTGGAACACCCACAAGCCCACACAGATTTCCCAGCAGATGAGGGGCACTCAGACACTGGTGGCCCAGCCCAAAGGAGGGTGTTGTCCGTGAGTATCAACAGGAATCTTTGTTTCCTCGCCACTCTTCAGGCCGCACCTTTGCAAAGCTCCACATCCCACCCCTTCCCTCGCCAGCCTAGCTTGGCCTCTGGCCCAGCCCTCTTCTCTGGTCTGTCTTTCAAAGCCCTCAAAGCACCCCGTGCTCTAAAACGCAATTCTCTGAAACCTCACGCTTCCCTTGCCCCACCCCGTCCACTCCGGCCTTTCAATGCTGTGTGCAAATCCGCCCCTCTCATCCGGCCACTCCCTTCTCCTACCCGGCTCTGTGCATCTTCCCCCACGCCACGCTCAACATTCCCACTGTACGGGCTCCCTCTGCTACTGCCAACCTCCCCCGTTAAGAGACCCAGCCCCAATTTCTGTTTCTGTTTCTGTGAAGTCCTTTCTAAACCCTGAGAGGAGCTGGCTACTGCCTGCCCTCCAGGTTTCACTTTGGAAGCTGCATGCTGTGTTCTACACGCACTGGTTTCATGCAGTCATGGGCTCATGAGCTCTCTCTCTCTCTCTCTCTCTCTCTCTCTCACACACACACACACACACACACACACACATACACACTCTCTCTCACACACACACACATGCATACACATTCTCTCTCTCTGTCTCTCTCTCTTTCTCTCCTATAAACTCTTAAGAGATTATTCGCCATGCTTTCTGCCTACTGATGCTATACACTCAGTAAGGCATTTAGGGTGACTGATATCATTTGTTCCCACTTACTGAGTGCCAGATGCTAACCTAATTCTCTTGATGATGCTTTATGAGAGGTGCCAGCATCACCCTGATTTGATGAGAGAGATTTTGTCGATTGCTCCATATCATCTAGATTAAGGGATAAAACAAGATGAAAACAGGGCTGAGAAGGAGTAAGATGTCCACAGAGGGCGGGCACTGGCAGGCCCCATGTATGTGACTATTGATATCTGCCCAGATGGACAAACTCTTAACCCACATATATTAATGTCAGTTATAGTATCTCTGAAGGCAGCGATATTCACTTCCATGGATGGCTTAAATGAAATAGCCTTGCCCACAAAGTTTGCAGATAACTTGGAGTGATTTAAATCATGATAAGAATCAGAATTTTTAGTGGTCCCAAAATTAGAGTGCTAGATTTACTGAAAAAAATTTGACTACACCAAGTAAAATTGATCTGGGATATGCTATATTTCATCTGTGCACAACAGCTTCAAAAGGAAGCACTCTTTAAGCAGCCATAGTGGGGGGAGGGGGAATAAACCCAAACATATGGGGGGTGGGCATCTATATTAGCATCAGCTTAGGCTTTAGTCATCAAGTTAGAAGTAGAAATGTTACTGTTTTATGGAACAAAGCTTAAGTTTTGTTCTAAGGCCCACAGTTTGAGAGTCAAATTGGCTTCTCTGTTCAGATCCAAATGGTATTTACAGGGGCCGGAGAGATAGAACTGTAGGTAGGACACTTCCCTTACACCCAGCTGACCTGAGTTCAATCCCCATGATCCCATTTGGTCCCATGAGCACCGTCAGGAGTAATTCCTGAGTACAGAATGAGAAGTGAACTCTGAGCATCAACGGGTGCTACCCAAAAATAAATAAATAAATAGATAAATAAATAAATGTTTAAAGTATTTGAATACTCTATATAACTAGGAATCCCCTAATTTTGCAATTTTACAAATTGCTTGGTAACTAAATACCTGTAACATAACCTAAAACTAAACAAGAGTATCTCCCCCGCGCGGCAGAGCCTGGCAAGCTACCCATGCGTATTGGATATGCCAAAAACAGTAACAATAAGTCTTTCAATGAGAGACATTACTGGTGCCCGCTCGAACAAATCGATGAGCAACGGGATGACAGTGACAGTGATCATATATATATAATATCTATAAAGGATGACATCCCTCCTAGACATTCATACAAGTTCCTACTGGGGTCAGCAATTACAATTTAGGGGTTAAGAATCGGTGTCCAAAAACGCAAGGCCTTTGACCCCTGTATCTGATCACATCAGGCCACCCAACATATTACTGGACTTGAAAGCCTGCCTGAGAACCAAACGTCCCCAGCTGGGAACACTCAGAAGGAGTTTCCATTTCTAACCAGGAAAAGCATTTCACTTGACCCAAAACAGCACGTTGCTCTGGGCTGCCACCAACAGAACAATGGCGGACTGGCAAATATCTACCAACATTCACTTCCCTGGTGAAAGCAATCAAGACTGTGGAAAGCAACATTTAAGGTGCCAGAAAGAGAGTAGAGGGAATAAGCCACTTCCCTTGCATGCAGCTGACCCCAGTTTGATCCCCTGCACCACAAAATATGCCCCCCCCCACCAAGAACTATCAGGAATAATTAGCACAAAGTATCCCCTGAACACCTCCAGGTGTGGCCCAACCACCCCACCAGCACTGCCCTAATGAGAGAGAGAGAGAGAGAGAGAGAGAGAGAGAGAGAGAGAGAGAGAGAGAGAGAGAGAGAGAGAGAGAGAAAGATTCACACATAAGAACACAGAACACTTGGCATGCCTCCTTTAAACAACTCCTAGAAGTGATTCACTGTTGGAAATTATCTGTGGCCACGTTTCAGTTCCTTAGACTATCACAATAAAGACCACACACCAGTGGGGGGGCAAGGGCAGTCCATTCTCCGCAGTGAGAGAGAATCCACTATTCCAGGCTTCGCTCCTCATGGCTGGAGCTTTCCTGGCAATCTTTGCCAGTTCTTGACTTACTGACCCATTACCCAAGGTCTCCACCTTCATAGTCACGTGCCTGCTTCCCCGGTCTCGTCCCACCTTAAGTCTTCCTTTCTTTTATGTCAGTCTGTCTGGGCATTTAAAGTTTCATTTTTAATTAAGTGCTCCAGTTCTACTGGTTTAGAGCTCATCCGAACGACTTTAACTAGATTACTTGAGAAAGGTTCTGTTTCCAAGGTCTCATTCTCAGGAACTAGGAGGTAAGATTTCATGATCTTTTTCTGCACGAGGGACCATTCAATTCATGCCACTGAGGTTATCTTCTCCAGGATTCATTCTCCTTGTCCCTGGGGGGTTGACCTAATTTTATAGGTACCAACGAGAAAAAACATTCCCTGCCTCCCATACAGCTAGCCTGGAACATAACCTTTGGTCAGTTCCATGAACAGGGATGGGGAGGTGAGGGGGGTGAGGGGAGAGGCAGAGAGGGGGGAAAACAGAAGGAAAAGTCTGCTTTTCAGAAGGAAAAAATCTTCCATCTCCCTCCTGGGTCCTGAAGACTTGCAACAGGTACATCACCCTGGGCCAGCACCATCCATAAGAAGGGGTAAGAGGGGCTGGAGCAATAGCACAGCAGGTAGGGCATTTGCCTTGCACGTGGCCAACCCAGGCTTGATTCCCAGCATCCTATATGGTTCCCTGAGCACCGCCAGAGTGATTCCTGAGTGCAAAGCCAAGAATAACCCCTGTGCATCACCAGGTATGACCCAAAAAGAAAAAAAAAAGGAAGGGACAAGAAAAGAGAGAACAGGCGGTAATGAACATGGCCTTGCATGCAGCCAACCCAGTTTAATCCTGAGCACTGTCTATGGTTCCCCAAGCACAGCTAGTGTTCATTCACAGAGGCAGGACTAGTCCCTGAATGATGCCCAGTGTAGTTCAAGGTCCTTCCAAAAAAAAAAATTCATTAGACTATAGGACATATACACTGCCACATAAAAAAATTAAAAGGAACAGATAAAATGAATATTAATGCATTTACTGCAATGTGGCCAGGATGTTAGCATTTCAGTACACACAGATAAAAACTGTTATGATATAATGATAAAAAATTATACATATTTTTGATAATGATAAAATAATAATATCATTTTGGTAATGATAAAAAATTAAGGTATTTTACTTTTTTCACATCTTTGACATGGAGCAGATAGATATGGTTTTGTGGGTCACACCTAGCTGTGTCCCAGGCTTACTCCTGACTCTGTGCTCGGGCATCACTCCTTGCAGGGCTCAGGGGACCATGTGTAGTGCTGGTGATCAGACCCAGGTCAGATGCATGCAGGTAAGTTCCTTACCCGCTGCTCTGACCTCTCTGGTCCAAGTGGTTTATATTTCAGACTTACAGCACATCTCGGTTTGGATTAGCCACATCTCAAATGCTCACATGTGGCCATGGCTACCACACTGTATTGTGGTGGAAATGAAAAAGAGGGAAGGGACACTAGGTAATCTACTTAATTTAACTGGTCCCTTTAAATCTCATCTGTCAAAAGGAAGCCAGTCAAAATAGATTATGGAGTGGCTGTGGGTGGGAAACAGTAAGATATAAAAGGTTCCTCCACCACAGCTAGATAACATGCATCCAGGGCGGACAGTTACTTCTCTTTGACCCCTCACCTGTGCCTGGACAGGCAGGAAAAATAGCATTTCCCACATATATGGCCAGAGAACAAAGAATCAGAGGTAGGGTCCTGAGAGGCAGGCCATGGAGCCCCGACAAAGACTAGAGACATCAGCTGGAGACCAGGGGACAGTAGTGGACTTTGAGGGACAGAGTTAGTGAGAGACCAGAGCAGACCAAGGACAGAATATGCAGAAACCAGGAAGCAACAAGCAAGAACAAGTGAGGAAGCAGCATGAGGCACAGAACATAGAGGCCATCCATGACTTCCTACTTCAAGGCTGTTAGATGAATGAGTGTAATTCACAAGCATCTGGAGCTTTGTATGGAATCTCTCATAGACCACTCAGGGACCCACGGAGGAAATACACCAGTTTCATGCTGACTATTGTACAATACAACTTTTTTTTTTGCTTTTTTGGTAACACCCGGTCATGCACAGGGGTTACTCCTGGCTCTGCACTCAGGAGTTACCCCTAGTGGTGCTCAGGGGACCATATGGGATGCTGGGAACTGAACTCGAGTTGGTTGCGTGCAAGGCAAATGCCTTACACGCTGTGCTATTGCTCCAGCCCCCCACAACCCAACTTTGGAGAATAGAAGAAGCCCATGGGAAAAGGACCTGGAATTCGGGCTGAATCTGGAGAACATTCTTGCTAGCCCAGAAGTCTGCAAAAATTTTCCTTGACAAGAAAATAAATTTTACTTCATTTGAGCCACTGTATACTTCAGGGCATTTTGTAATATCAGGTCATCCTATATCATAAGGGAGACACCCCCACTGTGCAGTCCCAAGCTTATTGACCTTCTACCAAGCCCTTTTCCAGGAGAAAAAAAAAATTAGCACACTCCTGGGAAAGGTAGCTTTTTTAAGCCAAAAAGAAACCATCCCTCCAATTACACTCGAGGCTACTACCAACTTTGTGGATTATTCCAGCAGCCACCCCCACCCCCACCCCAGAGCAGTATCAGCCACGTTGGAAAACACTGACCCACTGAGACCTTACTGAAGAACCCTTGAGTCTCCCAATTATGAAACAATCCCTCAAAAAGAAACAGCTTCATGGGTTCACACTGACTCCCATGAAAACAACCTCAGCCCAAGTTTGAAAGGTTGCCATAGAAACATTTCTCAGCATTGAGAAATATATCTTAGAATAAACACATCCAAAGCAAAGCATGCGGTTCCTCAAACACTTTCTTGTTCTGTTCCCACATGACAAATCCCTGCACTTCCCAGGAAACCAGACAACAGGACCCTCCAGGAGGGAGAAACCTTCAATCATTCTGGCCTCCTGAGGGAATAAAAATTGAAATCAACTCACGTGAAGTCTCCCGAGACTGAAAATATTTTTCATAAACGTAATGAAAACAACCCTCTTAAGTGGATAATCAATTGATCAGAAAACACTGATACTCCTTGTTGAAAAGAATGTAGGAACTCAACAAAGTGACGGACACTTAGTTGCATCCCTGCATATATAGATATGCAGGACCTGTGCTCGGTGATCTGCCATAACCATAAAACACATTTAAACCCCTCTAAACAGAAGTGATCTCTGGGAAACTCAACTCAACTCAAAATCTCCACAAGGCGAATTCATAATCAATTCCTATTTTTACCTCCAAGGAGAAATTACCTACAAGAATTCATCAAACAAAAATGATCTGGTGGCGCTGTAGCAATAGTGGGAAGGAAGTTTGCCTTTGATGTGGCCAACCCAGGTTCGATCTCCAGCACCTCATATGGTCCCCAGAGTTCCAGCAAGATAGCTGAGTGCAGAGCCAGGAGTAAACTTCTGAGTACCACTAGGTGTGGCACCCCCATTTTTTTTTTTTAATCATCGATGTCAGCCATAGCTGGAAGTGTTAATATTCACAGAAAGATAAGAGATAAACTAGGCATTCACAGATTCTGTAAACTAATCAGATTTCCCCAAATTTGGGGGCCACAATCTGAGTTTCCTATTGCTCTCCAAGCTGTGCTGGAAAGATACCAGGTTTAAAGAAGAATCTCTGGAATTACAATCTGGGTAACTAAAAAGAAGTTGTAATCGAGCAAGTAGCAATGGGACGTCCTTCAGAAACAGGTGTTTTGATGGGCCAGGATGTGGCCTAACAGCAATTGTGCATGCCTTGCACGTGTAAGACTAGGATTCAACCCTTAGCACCACAAGGGCGAAAGACTACTGGGGAACAGAGACATGACTCAATGGGATTAATGACATGTTTTAATTCACGCACATGCTTTGCATTTAGGGTGCCCAGATTCAATGCCCAGCACTTCTGGGTCTCCTGAGCACAACTAGAAATGATCGCCCTGCTCTGATCTGGAATAGCCCCTGACTGCAGTGTGGCCCCAAAACCAAACCAAAAAAAAAAAAAAACCAAAAGTAGACATTTCCTAACTCTACTGGAAGAGCAGAACTAGCATATGTTCTCAACAAGCTGGGCACATGCTTTGTACACTAGAGGCCAGAGTTTGATCCCTGGGGGGCAGAGCAATAGCACAGTGGGTAGGGCATTTGCCTTCCATGCAGGTTCGATCCCTGGCACCCCATATGGTCCCCCAGGCACCACCACGAGTAATTCCTGAGTGTAGAGCCAGGAGTAACCCCTGAGCATCGCTGGGTGTGACCCAAAAAGCAAAAAACAAAAACAAAAACAAAACAAAACAAAAAACAGAGTTTGATCCCTGGCACTGCAGGGTCCTTTGAGCACTGCCAGGAGGAGCGGATGGAGCACAGAGCCTAGAGTAGCAACCCCTCATCCCAGCACTGCCAGGGATGACCCAAAACCAAAAACAAAGTCTCAAGTGCATTTGATCTCTCAAGAAATCAATGCACTAAATTTTTCCCAGGCCCTCTCCTGCTACGGGAAATGACAGTGACCTACTGGTAGATCCGGACACTATGGATAGTGCTTGGAATGATGTAGAATCACCGCCTAGAACAGCACTCACTGGAGACGGTGGACACTTTGGAATTGAGGAATGTGAATGTTCTGTGTCAGCAAATGCATATGTAGTGTGTGACAGCGTGAGTTCTAGGATGTCAGGAAAAATGGGGTTCAGCTCTCTCTGCCATCTATCATTTGTGTGACTTTGGCCAAGTAACCCAACTTACTTCTATAAAGCAGTACTTTTAATTTATTTTTTTTTAATGATTTGGGCCACAGAGATAGCACACAGGTTAAGGCACTTGCCTTGTTCAATCCCCAAGCTTGACCCCCAGCACTATGACCTCCTGAGACCCAGCAGGAGTGATCTTTGAGCTCAGGGCCAAGGAGAAACCCTGCGCGAAGGGCAGTTACGATAGAGAAGGAACCAGTATGACAGTAATAGTTGGAAATGACCATTTTGGACAGGAACTGAGTATTGAAAGTAGGGAGAGGATATTCCTGATAACCTTTCAGTACCTGTATTGCGAACTATAATGCCAGAGAGAGAGACACACAGAGACACAGAGAGAGAGAGAGACTGGAAGGGGAGGAAACAGGTAGGAAACTGGGGACACTGGTGGTACAAAATGTACACTGGTGAAGGGATGGGTGTTGGAACATTATATGACTAAAACCCAATCATGAACAACTTTGTAACTGTGTATCTCACTGTGATTCAATTAAAAAATAAAAAATCTAAAACTGAAAAAAAAAACTTTTTAAAGGGTAAACCGTGAGTACTGCCGGGTAGTCCACCCACAACAAATGAAAATAATATAATTTTCATGCCAACACTGCTCCCTATACAATGGAATTATACAAATAGTTTAAATAGTTTGGGAAACATCACATGATAAACACACACACACACACACACACACACACAAAGAGCTTGGGGCCGTGTGTGTAATCCAAGTGAGAACTCTCCCTTATGACTGTCACAGACGTCAGCAATTGATAAGCATTCCCACTTGTACCATCAAGTTAGGCTGCGACAGCCGTTACAAAGTTGGAATATCTGGGTTCACCCTAATAGACACTGGCAACAGGCCCAAAGGTCCAGAAGCCCACAGGAGGCTCTGTGAGCTTGTGTGCTGTGGAGGGACAGGGCAGGGTTTCAGGAACCTACTCTGGGACGGGACTGGAGGTATGTAGGTTCCTCACTCCCGCCCCTACCACACACTCCTACATTCACAATGGATTTATCGCCGTCTTAAGTTCTGCAGACTGGAACCTTCAGTGCCAGAGGGTTCAATGAGGTCATCTGTCCAAATGAGGTCAGTGGAGCAGTCCCAGTCCACCAGGTGACACATGTGCAAGGCGATGCTCGCCAGCAAGCATGAGCTGCTAGGGGAGGCAGGAATAGCGTCTCCTCGGCAACTGCCCAAGAAAGCCTCCATGTCAACAGCTGGAAGCAGACTTCTAGCCTCGGAGATGGAATGAGTGCCTTCATGGTCCCCCTGTCCCGGGGAACGCAGGCAGCAGGCTGAGTCTTACCCAAGAAAGGCTGACAAGACCTGGCAAACACGGAGCCTGACATCAGCCTGCGCAGAGTTCCCTCCAGACACGAGAGCCTCTTACCTCCACCCAAAAGGGTCATCTCAAGCGTATTTTTAAATTATGTCTACGACGAGAACTATGAAAGAGGCTTAGCTCTGCAACAGATTGGATCATGGCAAGGATTTTCAATGTTCTCCATATTCCTGTTTGTTGGGGGAGGGAAACTAGAACATCTGCAAAAACTTACTGAAATGGCCCAAATCTCTAAGTTTGGAAAAAAAAGAAACAACAAAAAAGATCTTGGCAGAAATGGATGATTATCCACCTATCAACCTCCAGAAGAGCTGCTCTCGCAACAGGCAACAAATTCAAACTCCTGTCTGAGCAGGATGCGTCTGTGCCTCAAGATTCACGGGGTGTGCGAGCTTCTTTGGCTGGAAGCTGCCAGCGCTCATAGCTGCTATGTAAAGAAACACCTTGAATTTAATCTCACGGGGAGCCAGCCACGTTGAACTGGCGGGCTCAGATTTTTTTGTCTTTCTTTCTTAATGGAATGTCTGCTGCTTCCCTGTGACAACAGAAAACATAACCGGGAACAAACCTTTTCTGAAACGGAATACAACCCCCACAGTCAACTCTGAGGGCCTTGAACATGTTGGAGAGGCATTTATCAAGATTTGTTACAAAGATCTTTCAACTCCCATTTCCCATCCCTCAGCCTCCACCCACTTCACTCAAGGCACTAAAATTTGGCATTTACAAAGAAATTCCAGAAGCGTGAGCATTTTATGAGCAAAGGGAAATCCCAACCTTCTTGGCATAATTTCTCATGATGACAGCTCATTTTTCCATGTGGAGCCACATACTAGTGGCTGCAAATATTTAAAGAGGTAAAGAAGTAACTTTCACACTCTAGTCATAAAAGATATAAACGGCGATTTAGAAAGCAACTCGTTTTATCACCATTAAATTCAAGTGCATTCATTTTAAAAATGAGAAAGAAAAATTTATAGTGTCCTTATTGAAAGACTCAGAGCATATCCCTGGCACTTTCCCAGGCTCTCGTAGTATTATTATTTTGCACACCAAAGGCGGCTTTGACACTGACTCCAGCCACTGGGCTTTATGAATTACCCAGCCCCCCTGCACTGCCTACTTCTCTCCTAACCACCCTTCCAAACCCACCCAGCCGCCAGGCCTGCAAACTCTCCCTCTAAGAAGCTCACCCAAATTCTCCCATTTCCAGAGATTCACCTCTCCTGAAAATCAGAGCAGTTCCATTGCAGTCTCCACAATTTAATTTAATGAATGGCATTATCATTTTGAAGGCTCCTGTCGTATCTACAATCCACTACCTATATTCTGCCTATTTGTATTTACTTGTGATTTATTTTCCCCTCCTCTCCCCTCCATTGACAAGCCTCTGAGAAACAAAATCCAACTCTTCATTATTCGGTAGACCTAGTATCAAGTCCAAGTTTAAGGCTACCCCATATAAGGTCATAAATGAAATGTGACCTGAAAAGCATCACCCGCCATAGGGTGTCACCGAGTTCCATAACTCTCTCTGGCCTCCATGGACATCTGCAGCATCCCAAAGGGTTCCAGGACGACTAAAGCCACAATTGAACTGATCAAACCCAAACCAGCTGACTCTACTCCTTCATCCCCCATCAGCCCTAAAAAAAAAAAAAAAAAACCTGCCTTTGACGCGGCAGCTCTTAGATCCACATGCTCCAGAAAGAAGAGCTGGATGAAATGTTTAGCACATGGTGATAGCTCCGGATTTGAAAAGGGATTTAAGGCTGCCCAGGAAGGGCTCCTCTGGGACACGCTTGTCATTGCTGACCCGGAGCTTTTCTCCCAGGGACCTCAAATGGGCCTAGCGCTGGGCCTTGCAGAGGCGCTGGCTGAAATGCAATCATGCCCCTGGGCCCACTCCCTTCTTTCTGGAAACAAGAACCCAAACTGTGGTCCTCTTCTGCCGACTCTCCAGAAAAACAATGAACCCTCTCTTCCCACTCCTTCGAGCCTCACACAAAGATGAATGAAAAGATTTGGTGGTTTGATGGCTTTGGATACTTCTTACTTCTTTGAAAGAGAGACCACTTCAAGATTAGGATTTGGCATATCTAACTGAATTCGAACAGTCAAAAAATTGTTTTCTAGGGCTAGAGTGATAGCACAGAGGGTAGGGCATTTGCCTTGCACACAGTTGATCCGGGTTCGATTCCCAGCATCCCATATGGTCCCCTGAGCACCGCCAGGAGTAATTCCTAAGTGCAGAGCCAGGGATAACCCCTGTGCATCGCCAGGTGTGACCCAAAAAGAAAAAAATTGTTTCTATGTGTGCGTTCATTTGTATATATCTATATAGATACATATACAAATCAAACCAAGAGATATATATTAAAAAGCAAACACCCCTGGCAATCTCTCAGAGATAGCACCTTTAACCAGATCATTCAGTCTTTCTGCCCACTTACACATTATTGGAGGCAAGGGTGGGCCCCCAATCAGATGGCTGGCTAAGAAGCTGGGATTTACAATGGGTGACATTTGGGTCATACCCCGTGGTGCTCTGGGTTATTCTTGGCTGTGTTCAGCAGTGACAGTGCCTAGGGGACCACATGTGGCGCTGGGGGTATTTCACAGATATTAGAAAGGCCAACAATCAACCTCTTGTACTTCATCTCTGGCCCCACCATCTACACTTTGTAGCACAGATGTCTGAATAGAGAGAAGGGAAGAAATATTTACCAAGTATCCCTGAGTGCCAGACCAAAGCTGTGTGTTTGACACTGAATTTTCACCACTTCCTTCAGAGGCCAAGAGATTTTATTTTTTCTCTATTCTTTGGGTAAGAAACCTGAGGTTTCTGAAAGGGAAGAGACTTGACCAAGAGCTCTAACCTCCATTCGCACTTTTGCCCTGCCATGGTAACGTTTCATAAAATCGTGTCTCTGCCTAAATTCCTCTCTTGGGAAATGTAGGGTCTGGAATCCGGCTACTTTGGCACCAAAACTGGTTGAACAACTTCAAGCTCCAAGAACTCTGACTAGTTACTGTACCTAGCTCTTGGTTTCTTCATCTGTAAAAGGAGCCTAACAATCACATCTACCACAGAAGGGTTGTTGCAGGAGAAAAGGAATTCTCCATAATGAGCTTGTGACCAGCACCTCACATGGAATAGAAGGGCAGGTCCTCCGAAATGGTTATTGCTATCAGATGGTTGGCTCATAAACTGGGATTTATTCCCTTCATTTAGCTGTGTGGTTCTGGGAAGCAATTCGGGATGAACTTAGTATTGTCTGGTCCCTTTATTATACCAATTTCCTTCGCTTCCCTGCTCGCCCAGGCCTGCTACTTTCACGTTTCTTCTCTTCATACTAACTGCCAAAATTGCAGCCCTTCTTTTGCCAAACCACAGAAGCTTTTAAATAGTGTAATTACTATGCTTGTTATCATGGAAATATTTCCGTTTTTATTTAAAAACTAGGCTCCAGCAACACCCGCTCAACTGCCTCCAGTTTTTAATTTTTAAACCCAACATTTATGCGCCAATGACTTCCCCTTGCCCCTTTTCATCTATCAGGAAACTCTAAACTGATTAAATTTTGCTAAAATAATCTCCACTTGTATGAATGGAAGTTTTACCCAAAGTCTCTCGGAGTGGAAAACACATTTGTTAACCTGGTCACACAACTTACAAACCCATCGCCAGTCAGCCAGGCGAACTTTCGATTTGTCTTTTTCTTCTTAAGAAAGCCTAATGCGATATGCAGACTGTCAGACCACAAGGTCTGCTGCTGAGGCTGAAAAGCACTTTCTTGGTTGAGGGTGAAGCACAGGGTTAAGGAGGTCAAAGCCAGTCACCCTGGCCCAAGGCTGCTTGAATGACTTCGGCCAAGTCATTACATGGTCTCTAATTTTTAGTTACTTGAAACGAGAAGGAGACTTTGATGCATGTAGTGGGGTATTATGCTGAGATATGTCCGATAGAAACAGATAAATACCCTATGACTTCATTTAAATGAACAGAAATAAAACCTCAGATTACAAGAACAATAGCAGTTACCAGAGGAAGGGGGGGTGGCTCATAAATTGGGTAAAGATCACTTACATAGTGGCAGTGGGAAGTTAGGTTTTTGGCCCAATCATAATTTAGATGTTAAATTACAAAGCTGTACGCTGAAATGTAAAGGTTTTAAACCAATATTGTTTTGATTTAAAAAAAAATTTTTTTCAAAGAATGAGAAGGTGATACCAAGTTTTTCATACGGAACATTAACTTCTTTAAGACTGGATGTGGTGATCAGCCCACAAGCATCTCCTCTGGTCTGGGCAATATCAGGGCAATAATGACGTACATGTCACCTGTAGCCTGCGGAGATAAGGTTTGGCTCCACAGAGCACTCAGCGTGACAGGCTAACCAGGCGACAGGCTCCATTTGTGAATACGCAGTAGTGACAAGCTATGATTGCTGGCGACAAAATAAAAGTAGACTCACAAAGAACTACCTAACGCTAAATGGGAGTTGAGTGAGGCCAATGTGAGGGTGACAGACCTGTGTCAACTGAATTCCCTTCCACGATTCCTCTGGTCCAACCAGCGTGCTCCCAGCATCTGGCGCGGAGAACCAAGGACGGAATCACAGCAGCTCTGCCCAGGTGACCCCTGGTTAAATACCACAGTGTCTAAGCTCCCCCGTGGGATCTCGCTTCACTTCTGTCCTCCGGGAGGCTTTGTTTCATAACTCTGACCTCACAATGGGTTCCTCCAATATGAGCAAGAACCCCAGGAATTCCGGGGGAGTAAAGGTACAGGCAGTGAAAGATACTCTTGTTTAGCCAAAAAGCCTTAACAGAGAGTCTTTAAAACATTTCCTAAAGTTCCAGATGAACCAAGAGCTCATGTTATCCCTTCACTGTATTTCTGAGACCAGCATTCAAAACTGACTTTCAGTGTCAGATCTAGAGGATTTTAGAAACGTTGAAGCTTTTTTTTTTTTAAGTTTTTTGGGTCACACTCAGCGATGCACAGGGGTTACTCCTGACTCTGCACTCAGGAATTACTCCTGGCAGTGCTCGGGGGACCATAGGGGATGCTGGGAATCGAACCCGGGTCAGCCATGCACAAGGGAAATGCCCTTCCCGCTGTGTTATTGCTCCAGCCCCAGAAACGCTGAAGCTTTTAACTGATTCTGCAAGAGCTTTATTTGGACTGTTCCTTCCTCTACAAGGCATCGACCATAGAGACTTTTGTTTTTTTTTTGTTTTCTTTTGGGGCCACACCCCGAGGTACTCGGGGCTTATTCTTGGTCCTGAGCACAGGGATCATTCCTGGGAGACTCAAGGCACCATATGGAGCGCTGGGGATCGAGTCTGGGTCAGCCCATGTGAGGCAAGAGCCCTACCCATTGTGCTATCACTCCAGCCCAGAAATTTTTCCTTTTAAGGTCATTTGGAAAGCTACACAAACACACACACACACACAGAGCAAAAACTTGGGAGCACGCCCTTCCTCAAAGCTTCTGATCTGGCATGTGCTGAGTACTGCCAGCTTCAGTAGTTGATTAACCAGCATCTTATCAAAGGAAAAGTGGAGCACTGCTTCTACAGCTTCAGGGAGCAAGGAGAAGGAGGGACCACCCTCCCGGGAGCTGACAGGTGAGTCACGTGCTTACTTACATCACTCTTCCTGAACTTCGCTTTCAAGCTCTTCATGTTTAATCCATTCAGTCTTCCAAATGCACTAGTGGAGATTTTTCAACACCTAAGTGGAGAAAAGGGAAAGAGTTCAGGAACTGGGTTCCAAATAAACACTTCTGATGGCTTATTCTCTCCAGACTAGATTGCAACTTTGGGCCTTAAGGGGAAGCCTGGAGTTAAGAAGGGGATCACAGGCTGGAGAGATACTATGGTTAAGTCACTTGTCTTGCACATGGAGGACCCCCCCAGTTCGATCCTCAGTACCGCCTATGATCCCCCTGAGCACTGTCTGGAGTGATCCCTGAGCACAGAGCCAGGAGTAAGCCCTGAGCACACCCCAAAAACAGAATAGGAGGTGATCTGAGGTAAGAACTGGAAGAGAGTAACCAACATGCTATTTTTCTGCCTCTGATACACACCCCACCAGAGCCTTCTCTCATCTTCAAGTTCACCAATATTTGAAACATTCCTAATTTACCCAACACTGCACCAAGTTGGGCCGGGGAGATGTCCCAAAGGCCGGAGCGCAGGCTTTGTATGCAGGAGGCCTGGGTTCCATTCCCGGAACCACACAGTTGCCAAGCACTGCCTGTGTGACCCAGTAATTGGGGCTGGGGTGGGGGAGGGGGAGTAGAACACGTTTACATATCTTAACTGTCACCATCCCAGACACGTTCAGCCTTTGGAAGCTGAACTAACTCCCCGGATGAGCGTCTGATGGTATAACTCCTCAAATTATAGCATCGCCTCCTCAGCAGGACGACAGCAGTCAAGAATAAAGAAAACAGTTCATATTCCAGATGCCATTCATTCCCAATTTATTTTTCTCAGTGTGTTTTCCCCCTCCTAAATGCACAAGGCAGTAAAACAATGCCAGAAAAAACAAAACCTCCCTCCACCATGCTCATTCCTTGGGTCAGTCTAAACACCGGCAGACTAGCTCCCCTCTCCACCCCCGCCCCTCCCCGCCGGTACCACCCCAATAGCCTGGGGTGCAGAAATTCCAAGTTGGAGCAGAAAAATCTTAAGAAATCACCTTATTGACTGCACTCATTTGTGGAGTATAAAATAACATCACATGAGACTGACACCCAAGGACAGTAGATACACGGGCCAGGGGGATTGCCCCATAGCTGGAAGCCTGCTTCATGAGCGGAGGGGAGAAGGCAGATGGAATAGAGAAGGGATCACTAAGAAGATGATGGCTGAGAAATCAGTCGGGATGGGAGAAGTGTGCCCAAAGTAGATAACGAACCAAACATGATGACCTCTCAGTGTCTGTGTTGCAAGCCATAATGCCCAAAAGTAGAGAGAGAGTATGGGGAATATTGTCTGCCATGGAGGCAGGGGGAGGGTGGGAAAGGGGGGGATACCAGGGATATTGGTGGTGGGGAACATGCACTGGTGGAGGGATGGGTGTTTGATCATTGTGAGATTGTAACCCAAACATGAAAGCTTGTAACTATCTCAAGGTGATTCAATAAAATTTTAAAAATTTTTTAAAAAAATAAGAAAGAAATCACCTTATTTAGGAGATTTGTGTGTGTCCCCAGGAAGTAGATTTTGTGGGGGACGAGAGGGCTGAAGTACGTACTTTTATTTAAGGACGATGCTGCTTGATTTTAGTGGCTTCTTCGTGGGCGTGGACATTTTCAATATTTAACTAAGACTATAGGCCAGGGGCGTGTGGCCGAGTGGCAGAGCACAGGCCTTGCAAGTGTGAGGCCTGGGTCCCCTTCCTGTCCAGGTCCCCCTCCTGGCACCTCCCAAGACTGCAACCTAGTCTAAAGCTCTTTCCCGGCCGCAGAAGCCAGGCTGCCGGGCGCCAGGCACGGTTGTCTGCGGCAAAGAGCTTGGTGAGGATGGAATTCTGGGCCAGCCCCCAAAGCCTGGTGGGCCTGGAATGCTTTTTCCACTGCTTTTTCAAAGCTTCAAAGCTTAACAAGCCCCCCAAAGATTCCTAAGCAAGGATGGGGTACAGATATTATCTTTTCGTCCTTAAACCTGGGAAAATGTACTAAGCAGTAGGGTACAAATTCCTGGCAATTAGGTCACAAAAACTGAAATGAAATAAGATAAGATAGGGCTGGAGTGATAGCACAGCGGGTAGGGCATCTGCCTTGTACGCCGCCAACCCAGGTTCAAATCCCAGCATCCCATATGGTCCCCTGCGCACTACCAGGAGTTAATTCCTGAGTGCAGAGCCAGGAATAACCCCTGTGCATCGCCAAGTGAGACCCAAAAAGAAAAAAAAAAAAAAAAAAGATAAGATAAAAGGCCACGTGCAAGTTCCCATCACATATAGTAAGGACTAAGGCAGGTAACGTCCACACCTCACCTGACATCAAGCCAGAACAGAGGAATGTGAACAAAAGGTGTCCGTAAAACCAAGGGCCTGTGCTGTCATGTTTGCCACGGCGGCCCAGGGTTCACCCAGTGCTCTTCAGGGCCCTCTGGAGCAGGCTGATGTGGAGACAAGGCGAGGGACAGCCGTGGAACACAAGCCACAGAACATGGGCCTCCTCATTTCCTTGTCAACCCCCTCTGGAAGTCGTCCAAAGACTCAGGCTCTTCATCTATTTACTTCATTACCGCTGCTGCCTTTCGGCTGGACTCTGGCATGCATGACCCAGACCCCCGGCATCATAAAGGCCTTCCATGACCTTCACCTGGAGGCCGCCACATGGCTGCAGCCTCCCCGAGGTCCCTTCTGAACCATCCAGGCCTTGGCAGGAGTGATAAGAGGTGTGTTGCCTTGGAGACGGTGTGCATCAGAATCACACCCCGTTAACTGCCAAGGACTTACATGCCGAGAAAACCGGGCCAGTGCCTTAACGGGAGAGTGCAAATTCCTGGACTCTGTTTCTCCAAGTTGGCCCCGAGCTAATCTGTGGAGGAAGGACCCAGGGCCGTGCTGCTGAGAGTCGCCTCCTAGTCCACTATGACCCAGGGGAAACCCAGGAGACAAGGGCCACGAGCCTCTCTCGTTTCTGTTGTACACTGAAGCTTGAGAGTCTGGAGCTGAGGGAGATGGAACAGAAAGCGGAGCTGACTTAGGACACGGGCCTTGGTCGTGTCAAGACAAACAAGGTTGGATGAATCCAAGCACATATACAGAGACTGTAGATTCCCAACCTACCACTGGCTCAAGAGAAAGCAACATCTCCTCCCCTCAATTTCAATCTCTCTTTGTCTCTGTCTCTGTCTCTGTCTGTCTCTGTCTCTCTGTATCTCTGTCTCTGTCTCTGTCTCTCTCTCTCTCTCTCCAACCCGACCCCCCCTCCTCTCTCTTCCAGCCCTGGAGGGATGGGTGTTGGCACATTGTAGGAGTAAAACCCTACCATGATCAGCTTTGTGACTGTATCTCACGGGATTCATCAAATAAAAATAAAGTTTTTTTTTAAAAAAAGTAAAGAAAACAATGTCTCAGGCAGGTGGTCAGGTGCCCTTGGGGTTGGGAGAGGGTTTCTGCTGGTGGCTGGTTGGTTCTTTGCTGTTCCTTTTTTCTCTCCTCTCCTTGTTTGTTTTTATTTTAGCATAGCAAGCAGTGAGAAGTATACAAACTCTTATTTGAAGAGGATTAAGTAAATAAAACCACTAATTCCAAAAGTTTCCAGGCAGGGGAAGGTAGGTGCTGCCTCCGGGGGAGATGTGGATCTGGGTGTGTGAGAGCTGGGTGGTCCTCGGCTGACAGGGGCCACTCTGGGGAGAAAGTTCTGGAAACCTACAGAAAAAAAAAATTACTCCAGAAACAAGAACTGCAGCTGGGATTATAAAAGTTATTGCCAGCTCACTGCTTTCCTGGTATCTGGGAATGGATCTCACACCTGGACGTCAAGCTTAGTGGGAAGCAAGCGCCCCTGAAAAGAGGCTAGGCTCCTTCCAGCCGGCACCCCTTCTTCCCCAGCAGGACCCCTGAGCAAATCAAGGGCTCACTTCCTGGGAGAGCTGGGATCTTACAATTCCCAAATCCCAACTCCCAGAACTTCTATCTATTTGGCAAGGCTACACGAAGAGCAACCCATGGAAAAGCCAGTTCCTCTAGACACTGAGTCCCAGGGAACTGCAAGCCCAGAGGACTAATGCAGAGGCTCAGGGTACCTGACCTGCACCCACACGGCCATCGGTTCAATCCCCCATGCCCCACGTGTTATCTCACATGACCCTGCCATCTCTGCTATCCGTGACCTCCCCACTCTGCAAGAGATTCCTGGCTGGGTCACATCCAGGCGTGTGTAAGTCACACATCAAGAGGTATAGAAGCTGTCAGCACTACAACCCAGAAGATGTGCAGGCGCCACGGCCAAGAAGTGTGCCCCCCAGTGAGCACATGTGTGAAACTCCCCTCCCCCGGCCCTAAGTGGTGTGCGTCAACTAAGAGTATGGCCACTGGGACCGAGTGTGTGATGGGTCCGCCCAGCCAAGGAGGCGGCATCCACTCCCCATCACTGTCACACTGCCACCAGCAGCCGCAGAAGGGGAACCGGGAGGAGACAGGTTTCTATGTCCAGACTGCTCCTCCCTCCCTCCCCCATTTCAGCAACACACATGACCCTTAGACTGGTTTAGAGTTGGCAGGGCCCAAGCATGTCAGCACATGAAGGTCCTCTTACCATCCCAGCCAGGCTTTCTGATTTCGTAATGCTCTAGAGGTGAGACCCAAATCTGCCATTTGTTTTTGGCTGTGACAGGAACTGAATACAGGACCTTACACACGTTCTATCACTGGGCTACATCCTCAGCCCGGAAATCTGCCCTACGTTTTTTGCTTTATTTATTTATTTATTTATTTATTTATTTATTTATTTATTTATTTATTTATTTATTTATTTTTAGCCTCCTTGGGCAATCTGGATGCTCCATGTTGTTTAGGGAACTAACCGTTCTAGACTGGGTAATACACACCTGAAACGGACGCTGGTATTAAACATATTGATACACATGAAGATGTGGTTTAAGTCACACAGCTTACAGTGCCAGCACGAATGTGTTAACCGGAATCTAGAGTGACATTTTAGAAGGAGCTATGCCAGATGGACGTTCGCAATAAGGAAATGTGTTCACTGACTGAATCTTTCAAAATTCAGGTTGGGAGCCAGTGGATGGGAAGAGAGTTCTCTCTGCTTGAAATTCTAGGACAGCAATTAGCTGCTTTTACTAGCCATGGCTACTGAGGAATGAGGTTACGTCGCCAAGGCCGATGGTATCTGCATGCGCACACCCGTTCTCCAGCACACGATACAGCAGCGAGCAGGACTCGGTCCTACAAGATTCACACAGACACTGAAAAGACTTCCTACTCCATCCCCACAGCTCAGCAGCCTTCGAGTCATCTGCTTCTCTCGAAGGACTTCTGCCACAGAATACGGGGGTGCTTCCAGAGCATGTGAAAGTGTGGGTACACGTACCAACGGGCTTCAGAAATTTTCTTTCCCAGCTACAAAAAAATCCAAGAGTTAAAAAACTGCAAAGCACTGGAGGAAATAGGAAGCAAAAGGAAGTTGCAACTAAAGAGGACTCAACCCTGCCCCAAACCTTACACAGGGATCCCACAGGAGTCAGACAGCAGGTAGGGGACCCGATGAGATTCTAAATGCCAGGAATCAGGAGAGTTCAAACCCAGCAAGGGGTGACACCCATTCAGGAGTCACCTGCATCCCAGCTCAGAGTGATGGTGGCAGAGGGTAAGAGAGGAGAGAGTTGCCATTTCTCCTTTACTTTTGAGCCATTCCTCTCTTTCTTAGATCTCTGAAGAATGCCATATTATGCTATCAGTAGATTGCCTCAATGAAACTATTTTACTTTTCTGTCTTCTATTCTCCAGAAAAAAAAAATTACCAGGCTGGCACCACACCCAACAGTGCTCAGGCGCTACCCCTGGCTCTGTGCTCGACATGTACACTTACAGCCAGGTTGGACCCGAGTTCCACTTGATCTAAATGACCCGGGGAGCTGATCTCCAACACCCAAGATCTCAATGGCCCAGGATGCTAATCTCTATCACTCAAGATCTCAGGGAGCCAGGGCCTCAAGCTGGAGCAAGGGATTACTCCCCCAGGAACAGGAAAATCGGGGAGAAAGGAACTCCCATCCATCCTCAGTGGGAATGCCGACTGGTCCAGCCTTTCTGGAAAACAATATGAACATTCCTTAAAAAAACTACAAACTGAGCTCACATTTGACCCATCAATACTTCTGAGGATACACCTGGGGGCCCAAAAATCACAGCAGAAATGCCATCTACACCCCTGTGTTCACTGCTGCACTATTCACAATAGCCAGAATCTGGAAATAACCCGAGTGCCCAAGAACAGACGAATGGGATAAGGAAACTATGGCACATCTACACAATGGAATACTATGCAGCCACCAAGAAAATGGAAGTTATGAAATTTGCTTATAAATGGATGGATGTGGAGAGTATCATGTTGAGTGAAATGAGTCAGAAGGAGAGGCACAAACATAGAACGATAGCACTCATCTGTGGGATATTAAGAAAACATAGTCTGAGACTAATATCCAAGAAGGAGAAAAAAACAGGGGCCAGAAGAACTGGCCCTTGGTTGGAAGCTTGCCACAAATATATGGGGGACATAGGGCAGTTAGGATAGAAAAGGATCAGTATCACAGTAATAGTTGGAAATGAATACTCGGGACAAGAATTAAGTACTGAAAATAGTTATAAGGATATATTCGATAACCTTTCAGTATCTCTATTGCAAACCATAATGCCCAAAAGGGAAAAGAGAGAAGAAAAGTGTCTGCCACAGAGGCAGGCAAAGGTGGGAGAGAAACTGGGGACACTGGTGGAAGCAACAATAGACTGGTGAAGGGACGGGTGTTGGAACATTGTAGGACTGGAACTCAATCATGAACAACTTTGCAACTGTGTATCTCACAGGAACTCAATTAAAAAATAAAGCAAGCTACTTTTCTAAAATGAAGGAATGGGAAATCAGTCCTCACATCACCCAGATTTTTCCAACCTGATGTCTAGTCTCACAGAAAATAATTTAAGGGATCTGCAAAGTAGAATAATTTTTTTCAGGGAAACCTGAGTGGAGAGCAACACATTCAAGAGAGAATGTAGGGATGCTAGAAAGTTAGTCCAGAGCTCACGGTGCTTGCCCTGGATGCAGCCAACCCCATTTGACCCGCGACATCACACATGGTATGCAGAGCTTCTCCAAGAGTGATCTCTGAGCACAGAACAGGAATAAGCCCTAAGCACTGCCGGGGGAGGCCCCGAAACAGAAAGGATGGGAGAGAGAAAGTAGGCTTCTACCCCAGAAAGTAAAAAGAGAATTCTGTATCTCAGATTGGGAATGTACCCTGCTTCTCTTTGCAAAGTTGGTTCTGCTGAGCTTTCCTGAAACTGCCCCCGCTTGGGGCTTCCTATGCAGATGAAAGTCTGTTACCAGAGCGGTCATGGTGGAAGACTTGAATGCTCAGGGTCTGCTCCAGCTCTGACCACAGCCTTTCATTCCTCTAGGTGCGCCTCCATGGGGCAGCGGTCTACCCTTTTCTGGTCAGTGCCTCAGAATCAGCATCTCCAAAGAAGGTGCCTTTGGGCCAACTCAGAACAAGGGGCAAGGCAGTTTCTCTAGCACTTCTTTTTTTTTCATTCATTCATTCCTCATGACAGGGATCTGCTCGGTTTCTTCATGCTGTAGTAGTATGGAGGTGGGTCCCTCCCGTTCACCATCAGTGACCCCCTCTCGCTGCAAGAGAGGATTCTAGATGGGCTTGGTGATGGAGGTCTCCTTTTTCCTCTCTAAGCATACTCCCTCTTTGGTGCTCCTCTTTGCCTTATGTTGGGCCAGCATTACAGCTTCGGAGGGTCTGTTCTTTTATGTAAGGTTTATTCAGATTCTTGCATTCACTGTTACTGTGGTGAGTCTGGGGTGCATTTTGATTGGAATAGGCTAATGGTCTAGTGTGTCTGGGATAGCCAGAATGTCCTTTTCAGAATTAGGTAATGGAGGCTGAGCTGTGAGTCCAAAGTTCTGGTAAAGGGGAAAATAACTGCGGCTGCGTGAGCGGTCACTACCCCAAAGGCCATGCCCACCACGCTGCAGTACCTGGCAGGAGGCGGTGGCACTTAGGTGCCTGCTGGAGCTAGGAGTTCCCTCTGACGCACTCCTGAGGCTTACAGAGGCCCCTTCTGGCCAGGTGCTCCAAGAGAGCCTTGGCCAGGGAGGGGCAATTCCTCTAGTACTTCTGAGAAACTCTTTCCCATCCCTCCCCCATCCCACCTGCCTTCCTGTTTCGTATTCATGAATGAAAGTGTAGGACCATGAGGGGTTAGCACCTCGATGGCACTCAGACTTCACACCTGGCCTCAGCAAGGCTCTTCTGTGTCCCAAATGCAGGACGGAGGGGAAGGATGCCGACATCAGTGAGCCACAGAGACGGAGTCTATGCCCAGGGCACCGGGAAGGCAGAAACAACACTCGCTGGCTTGTTGAGATCCTCCGGGCAGCCTGCCCTCTCCTCTTCATCATGACACCCCTGCGGCACGGCGCAAGCACGTGCTCAGACAGCCGAGGGAGGGTCCACAATGAGCTAACCCGACCCCGGGCACGAGGCTCAGGCTGACGTCTCTGTCGACCTGAGCCTGGAGAGGCCGGGAAATATCTCAAGGATTCCCCAGCTGGCAACAGGCCTTCCCTGTGAGGCTGCTCGAGAGACTCTTCCTTCTGGGCGGGGAGCTTCTCAAGGAGGAGAAAGTCCTTCCTGCCAGGTGGGGGGGCTGTCCCTGAGCTCAGAGTGTCAGGGGGTACACACTCAAGGCAGGTACGTGAGGATGAAGGCAGTCAAGTTGGGGTGAAGGGGCTTGGCAATGGATTTCAGGAAGCCATAAAAACAAGCAATGTTTAGAGATAAGAAATCATCTCAGGGGTGGAGCGATAGCACAGTGGGTAGGGCGTTTGCCTTGCACGCGGCCGACCTGGGTTCGATTCCCAGCATTCCATATGGTCCCCTGAGCACCGCCAGGAGTAATTCCTGAGTGCAAAACTAGGAGTAACCCCTGTGCATTGCCAGGTGTGACCAAAAAGCAAAAAAAAGAAAAAAGAAAAAAAGAAAAGAAAAGAAAAAGAAAAAGAAATCATCTCCAAAGAAGCCAGCCCAATGCTGACGGAAGAATCCGGTCAAAACCCAGGCAGGCGATTCAGAAGGAACAAAGGGCCTGATAAGACGGAGAGAAGACCACCAGAGTTCAAAGTCCTTCTCCAAGTCGAGACCACTCTTATCTACAGACGGCTCCGAAGGCCTCATATCAGTCTTGCAAAGCAAGTTAACCACCTGCTGCCCGCTACTCCAAGTGGGTGTATAAATACACATTTTTTATCACACTGACAGGTGCAGTACGACTCGAAGTTTAGTTTTCTTTACTAGCTAGCTTCCCTCCTCTCTCTGGAGAAGCCAGCTTTCGTTCTGACATGTTTCTCATTTGTCTTTCATAAAGCCTTCCTACGGACCGGAGAGAACAAACAGGAGGTCAAGGAAGGCACTGGCCTTGCATGCAATTGCATCCACGGTGCTGAATTGAATCCCGGGCACCACAAACAGTCCCAAATACCACCAGGGGTCACTCCTGAGCACAGAGCCAGGAACAGCCCCTGAGCACCACCTGGACTCGGTATAGTGAGTATGTATGGGTGCAGGCCAGGCAGGGGTGCAAGGGAAGAGATTCTCCAGTGGTTTACAGTTCTGGAGGGCAAAAATCTAGTCCACTGGGGTGCAGAAGACAATACAGGAGGTCACCAGTTGTACTGTGGATTAGGCCTCACCATACATGAGCTGCGTCTGCCTTATTTCCTTTCATTCATCTCCAAATACAGACACTCACAGGTGCTGCGAACTGCAGCATCTGAAGTTCAGGACTGAGGGGAGCTTACAGGAGGGAATGCACTTACCTTGCAAGCAGCTAGATGAGGCACGGTTAGAACCCCAGGACCACATATGGCCAGTCCCCAAAGTACAGGGAACACCCCTGAGCACTGCTGGCATGTCACTCCAAACCTCAACTCTCCTCCAAGAAAGATGTGTGGATTTTAGCTCATCACATAAGCCAGAACACGCCCCCAGAAAGAGCCCCAAAGCAAGAGCACTCAGCTCTGAGCATCCGCCAGGTTCACAGAATCGTGTCACCATACGGACTATCTCGTCCCTCCACATCTTGTCTCCCCAACTCACATCTGTAATCAAATCACAGAGCACCACAGGGACATGGATGCAGCAGAGTCACCAGGGACAGTAGGAAAGAGACCTTTGTGCAAAGCAAAGTTGTACACATTAGTATTACTATTATGTGAAAGTAGACAGCAAGAATTCTAATTTAAGAGCACTTTAGCTTTCGAAACTGAACTCATAGGTGGCATGCAGAGGCAGGTGGTACAGACGTCACTGAATCCATTAAAAGGAGGTTTTTACTGATTAGTAAACTAGATACAAATGAATGAAGAAGCAAATAAACAAGCAACTTCAACTGAACGTTATGGATTGAGGACTTGGATACAAATCTTTTAGTCTATGAATTAACTAGGGGACAGATTTATTAAAAGGATCCAGATAAGGGCTGGAGCAATAACACAGTGGGTAGGGCATTTGCCTTGCACGCGGCAGACTCGGGTTCAATTCTCAGCATCCCATACGGTCCCCTGATCGCCGCCAGGAGTGATTCCTAAGTGCAGAACCAGGAGTAACAACCCCTGACCATCACCAGGTGTGACCCAAAAAGAAAAAAAAAAAAAGGTTCCAGATAAGGACTGGGGAGACAGATCAAAGGACTGGAGGACACCCACTGCTTAGGAAATCTCTTCACCAAAAAAGTGTGGTCAAATAATAGGCGATGGTGTCATTGGGGAAGAAATCCCTTCCAAAATACTCTCAGAGCTCACTCTTTCTTCCCCAAAGACAATCAATGTCCACATTCTTTTCAAGCTGCAGAAGTCACTCCGATATTGCAGCATAATAATCATCTAGGAAAACCTTCTTGAGAACGCTATATCCACAACTCGCCTTTATTCACAAGACGACATTTCTCTGGAGAAACAAATACATCATTCTTTACAAAATTAAAAAAAAAAATCCAGCTGACGGATCGAGGTCCAGGAACCAGTCCGAGGCAGCAGCACTGCTCTGGGGGCGGGAGTCCAGCCAACATTCCTCTCTGGTGGGCCACATCTGTTCCTTACGCCCAGATTCGCCCACCAAAGCTCTGAGGTTACCTCATACCGCCAACCCACCCAATTTCAACTGCTCGGGCTCAGCCTCACAAGCCTCCTCTGGAACACGGAACCATCCCTGGCCTGAGGAACTCCCCGAATCTCCCCTGCACGCAGGTGACTTGTAACATCATCTCCAAAAGGTGCTTTCTCATCTAAGCTTCCAAGACCGGCCTCGGGTCCAGCAGCAGGGCCGCCGGCTGCCCCGGGCTCTGCTCTTCCTTTCAGGCTCCCTGGCTCCCTGGCCCTGAGGGGTCTGGTTTGACTTCAGTGTCCCACCTTCTACCCACTGCAGCACCCCCCCCCCCCGGAAAAAACTGCACCGCTGACTGACCTGGAGAGGTCTGTGCTGAGGGCTGATGTGCCCGGGAAGGAGAGTCAGGAACAATGGGGTTTCCAGAGTTGGGGGGAGGGGGGAGGAGGGAGGAGAGGGGGCAGGGAAGGGGAGAAGAAACCAAAGGTGATGAAGGGAGGGAAGGAAAGTGAAGGGGACAGGAATGCAAAGTAAAGGGGGGAAGTGAGAAGGGGCTGGAGGGGAGGGGAGGGGAGGGAAGGGGAGGAGAGGGGACGGGAATGGGATGGAGGGAGAAGAGGAAAGCCAAAATCAGTCCAAGAACCCAGAGAAGTGAACTAGGTTCTTCCCGGAGTCCCACAGGGCACCTAGGGCGGCTGAGGCAGCTGCTCGGAGCCCAGTTTCTCGGCAGATCCTGCATCTCCCAGGCCCTCCTTTCTCCACTCCCTCCAGCCACCGCAGCCCTGCCCTGAGAAAGCCGGCCACGGTGTCCCGGGCTGCGGCCAGCCAGAGGCAGGAGCCACCCACCCGGTGAACAGCATTGGACTGAAACCCGCTGGAGAGAAAGAAAGTCCGTGAAACAAACGAGAGGGCTGGGGGGTAGGGGGATGCGGCACCCCCGGGCTGGGCCTCGATGCGGCCCCACAGAGCCCAGGGCACTCTGAACTCAGGGAGAAATGAGTAAGGAAAAGCTGGAGGGCGGGAGGCGAAGGCTCCATCCAAGGAACCCCTGGGCAGTGACTCCTGGAAGAGGGGGAAGATTCCACACGCAAACATGCTGCCACTTCTGAGTTTAGTCCAAACAAGACACCCGCGGAGAAGGCTGCCACCCTGACTGTACCCGGGCGTCACTCCCAGTGCCAGCCCGGCGGGGCCGAGCCACCTCCCTGGCAGGACAGACGGAAAAGTCCTCCCCGGTGTTTCCATTAGCAGCCGGGCTGCTCCCTGCCGGTGTCGTGCCCAGGACCAGGGACCAACCAAGTCCTGCTGCTCGAACGTGACGTTTCTGCCTCCAGCCCTCAGCCTTTGCTTCCCAACCGTTTCCTTACAGAGAAGACGCCGACAGCTCCATTCGTGCACCCTTGAACATAACATAAGGGGCCGGCAAGTTGGCTCAGTGGTCTATCTAGCACATGTCTTGCAGGTATGAGATCCTAAGTGCAATTCCTGGTACACACACACACACACACACACACACACACACACACACACACACCATGATTGAGCAAATGAAGACTGACTCTATTTCCCTCCCACAATCCACTCATGCATACACATAGACCTACCAACACACACAGCCCCTGATGGATGCCGGGAGGGCTTCCGGGCTGCAAACAGGGTCAGTGAAGAACATAGAGCGGAGAAGGGAAAGGCAAGTTACACTCTACTGATTCAAAAGCACGAAAGCCCAACTGCGGGCCACACACATGGAGGGTTTGATGCGTGGACTACACACAACCTCTGCCTACAGGAAAGGGGAGAAGGCTCCTCGAGATTACTGCGCTTGGGGCTGGATTGATAGCACAGCGGGTAGGGCGTTTGCCTTGCACACGAAGGACCAGGGTTTGATTCCCAGCATCCCATATGGTCCCCTGAGCACCGTCAGGAGTAATTCCTGAGTGCAGAGCCAGGAGTAACCCCTGTGCATCTCGGGGTGTGACCCAAAAAGTAAAAAAAAAAAAAAAAAAAGAATTACTGCTTACTGCGCTCGTGCCAAAGCAGAGAGGAGGGCAGATCTGTACCCCCAGAACGGGCATCTCCATTATGTCATATATAATCGGTTTGTGATGAAGCTTTCGAGTCACCATTGCCCCTCTCGGAGGCTTACTGAAAGGCGAAGATATGAAGGCAGGAGAGCTGAGCCAAGAATATCACTAGGGACTAGCACGTATCACAAGCACTCTGGGTGCCTGGTGGTGCTGGGGGACAGGCCTTCTAGATGACACGCTCTCTGCGCCATTAATGTCCAATCACGGAGACAGCTGCTGCACAGGATTACAGATCCAAGTGCCAGTGTTCGTGTGTGGTGATAATGTGGAAAATCAGCTTAATATTTTCTTCGTGCATGGGACACTTCCATTCCTTAAGAAATTATTCAGGGGCTGGAGCGCTAGCACAGTGAGGAAGGCATTTGCCTTGCATATGACCGTCCCAGGTTCTATCCCTGGCATCCCTGAGCCATCCAGGAGTGAGCCGAGTGAGAGCCAGGAGTAAGCCCTGAGCACCGCCAGAAGTGGCCCCCACCCTAGCCTTCCCCACCTCAAATAAATTATTTTATCCCCCAAGTACCACCCAGAGTGACCCCTGATCACAGGGCTAGGAGTAGCCCCCAAGCACTGTGGGTGCATGCCCCACTCTCCCCACAAGCACACAGGAGAAAAGGAAAAACAAAATCAAGCGCTGGAAAGAGGGCCCAAGGGGCTGAACACAAGCTTTCCAGGAGGCAGTAGCCAGGATCCCAGCACCCCGGGGCCCAAGCACTGCTGAGCGTGATCCCCAGGCTCAGAGCCAGAAGGGACCCCCAAGCACTGATGGGTGTGGACCAAGATCAAAAAAAGGATTCTAATATCCAGCTGAGTAACGCTCTTCAAGTGGCAAAAAGCACCCATATTTGGGGCTGGAGCAACAGCACAGCGGGTAGGGCATTTGCCTTGCACGCGGCCGACCTGGGTTCGATTCCCAGCATCCCATATGGTCCCCTAAGCACCGCCAGGGGTAATTCCCGAGTGCAGAGCCCGGAGTAACCCCTGTGCATCGCCAGGTGTGACAAAAAAGCAAAATAATAATAATAATAATAATAATAATAATAATAATAATAAAAGCACCCATGTTGTACTTTAGCGGGCCCTAAAACATTTCACCCCACAACAGGATTGGGGTCGGGGTGCTGGGGCTTTTGTTCCGGAAGCCACACACAGAAGCACGTGGTTTACAAGGGTCACCCGAGGCTGCAGCAGGGACTTGCAGGCTAGAAGATACTAGTGACCTGAAGCTACAGTAGGGACCATCAGGGTAAGGATCCCTGGACACCTGGGGCTGCAGCAGTACCTCTGGGGTGGGGACTGGGAGTTTGTTCTTTCAGTTGTTTTTAACACCTGGAGAGAAAAGACCCAGCTTTCAATGCAGTGAGATTCACACCAAAAGGCATACACTTAAAATAATCATAGGCTGTCTTAAGGGACAGGAAGAAAGAAAAGCTTACTGCAAAGAAGACACAGGCAGGCACCGAGCTGGCGACAGATTGGCCAGGAAGACAGGCTGCAGGAGGAGGAAATCTCTTTTAACTTTTAAAATAGACTCTAGAGGGAAAGCAGCAGGTAGGAAGCAACGGCACCGAGGATGTGGGATCAAGTGCAGAGAACATCCGTCTCAGAGTCTGGGTCAAGTGCACTGACTGATGGAGAAAGTTTGGGGCATGAGTACGGTGCTCCTTTAAAAAAAGAAAAACCCTGGAAGCTGATGCAGAGACCACTGAACAGGCTGGAGCACATGTGATGCACGTAGGAGCCACAAGGCTTAATTTCCAGTCCCACACGGTTCTCTGAACACCACTAGGAGCAAACCCTGAGCACAGAGCTAAGAGTAACCCCTGAGTACTTTGGAATGTGGACCAAAACATTATTTTTTTTCTAATATAAACTAGGAAGCACTGGACAAAATAAAATATGTTGTAGGTTTCGAACAGTAGCTTTTTCATTCTGATTGAAGAATAGCTCACTGGGCTCTGAGAGGAGCTCTTTGAGGAGAGCACTTGCCTGGCACGCGGCTGACCTGGGTTCCATCCCGGCACCCCCAGCTGGTCTCTTGCCCCTATAGGAATGATCTCTGGAAGCCCTCAGCAGAGCTGAGAGTAGCCCAAAAAAGTAGCTCACAGGGGCTCGGGGAACAGCTCTGCAGCAAACTGAAAAGGAGGGACTTTCTTCCAAGCATGAGGCTTTGAGTTGGACCCCCAACGGCTCCCACATGTGCCCAGTGTACTCCTGGGAGCTCTGCTGGCTGGAGGCGGAAGCTCTAGAGCAGTTAAGAGTCATGTGAGTGTCTCAGGGAACTCCACTGGCAAGCATTAAAAGTACCACAACTAAAGGAACCACAACAAAGAGTGTGTGTGTGTGTGTGTGTGTGTGTGTGTGTGTGTGTGTGTGAGTTTGATCTCCAGTCATCTCGACAAGGGAAGGGAGGGCCAATTAGAAACAGCTCCGAGGAAGAAGATGCAGGAAGCCAGAGAGACAGTACAACAGGCAGCCCTCTTGTTTCGCATGCAACAGACCTGGATTCAATCCCTGACTTTCCAGATGGTTCCCTGAGCACCTGGAGTGATTCCTGAGCACAGCCAGGTGTGTCCAAGACAAAAAGGAAAAGAAAATGAGTTTGCAAAGGAAAAAAAATTGTGAAAGTTTTCTCTTAAGAGGAAAAAAAGGGGGCTGGAGCGATTGCACAGCAGGTAGGGCGTTTGCCTTGCACACAGCCGACCCGGGTTCGGTTCCTAGCATTCCATATGGTCTCCTGAGCACCGCCGGAATGATTCCTGAGTGCAAAGCCAGGAGTAACCCTGTGTATCACCAGGTGTGACCCAAAAAGAAAAAGAGAAGAGAGAGAAAAAGAGGACCAGAATGATAGTACAGCGGGTAGGACACTTGCTTTGCATGCGGCCAACCCAAGTCTGATTCCTGGCACCCCAGAGGGTCTCCCCAAGCCCCCAGGGAGGAACTGTTGAGTGCAGAGCCAGGAGCAATCCCTTAGCATCACCAGGTGTGTCCTAACCGCCTACCCCTCACCCCACCCAAAAAATAGTCTATAGATTCACCTGCTAAGGAGTTTTATGTTTCTAAACAAGGACTCAAAAAGATTCTGAGAGCATTCAAGGAAACCTTACACCCCGGAAAGGTGGACCAGGCCACGGCAGGGACTCAGGAGGGGAGGCAAACCTCCTGACACAGTGGTGTGGGACCCCGAGGCCACTTCCGTGCCCCCGAGGCCCAGGCCCAGTGTCCAGGCTGGGAACATGCTCAGATATTTCTTTGGGCTGCCTTCCCTCGGGAACAGAACATGCAACTCTGGTCCCACAGTCCCCACATCCTCCAGGGAGCCTGGGCTGCCTTCCCTGGCAGTGAAACCCCCTAGGGACAAACGACCAGTCACCGGCACGTCCACTTACACAGGAGATGTTCCGAGAGCTTGCCCGTCCAGGTCAGAGACGTGGCACCCGAGCACGGCACTCACAGGCTGGCAGGGTGCTCGCTCAGCGGGATGCTCAGTGCTCTGCCTCCTTCCCTGGTCTCCATCACTGCTCAGTGCCGTCGGACTCACCTGCGACTCTCCCTTCTTCCCCGGCATGGTTCCCCAAACCCCTACCAGTCTTCCTGGGCAGCAGCCCATTTCGACTGCTACATCTCAGACTCCCAAGGGGAGGGTCTACATCTGAACCAAAAGTGCATCTAGAAGCCCTGAGCTGTGTGCGGCCAGGACTAAGGCTCACGTCTCTATCAGCGGTCACTTGCCAAGAGTTGATTCTTGAGAGAGAGAGAGAGAGAGAGAGAGAGAGAGAGAGAGAGAGAGAGAGAGAGAGAGAGAGAGAGAGAGAGAAACTGGAATGCCCTGCCACAGAGGCAGGGGGTGGGGGTGGGAGGGGGGATGGGACTGGGGGGTGGGAGGGATACTGGGTGGTGGAGAATGGACACTGGTGGAGGGATGGGCTCTCGAACATTGTATGAGGGAAACACAAGCACAAAAATGTGCAAATCTGTAACTGTAAGCTTCACAGTGACTCACTAATTAAAAAGTAAATAAATTTTTTAAAAAAAGAGTTGATCCTCTCATTCCCCTCAGCCTCCAGCTCAACTGTAAATTGAGTTCTTGGAGATGACTCGGCGGCAAAAAGAGCACATGCTTTGCAAGCCAGAGATCATGAGTCCGATCCCCAGTGCCACTCACAGGTGCCTCACAATCAGAGTGTGCGACATCTGACACACCACAGCCAGACAGGTGAAGGAGCACAACAAACGTGATCCCAGAGAGCACTGAATATAAAGCAGCAGGGCCACCTCCAGTGAGCACAACTGACATGGCACGCCCTCCGGTGAGCACCACGGTCGAGGCTGTACAACCCCCAGTGAGTTCTGAAAAGGCGTGTCTCAGCGCTGCACCAGGAGGGTGAGGCCCCCGCTCACTGCAAGAGCAGCAGCAAAGGGAAGAGAAGAAGAGAGGAAAATCATAGTAACCCCCCCAGCCCTCTAAAAGCCATCCCCAGGCCCCACCCCCTGAGTCCACCTCCAGGCCTGTTCCCCAGGGAATCCTACAGTGTTCCCCAACAGTGACCCGGCCACCCAGACTCCGAGACAGATGGTCCCTGCAGCGACTCCGAGACAGATGGTCCTGCAGGGAGCGTCTGGCAGTGTCCGATTCAGGCTGCTGAGCGGCAGGACGGGCTGGCGTCACCCACAGGGCATTGTCTTCCCGGTCCTTGCAGCGGCCGCCCCACAGGCCACAGAGTGCTTCAAGGCTCAGCCTTCCCCCTGCTTCCAGCCCGCGCTCTGCTCCCTCTCAGGAAACGTGGCCCCTCAGCCTGGGAGGCCAGGGTTCGAGAAGGGCCGGGAGGGTGAGGGGGGGAGAGGCTCCCCACGGGAAGTCTCCCTGTGAGCTGGCGCAGCTCAACTCCAGCTGGCCAACAAATAGAAATTTAAAAATCCTGCCTGGGAAGCAGGATTCAGTGGGTGTGGGTGGCTGGGGGCCAGCCCTGCCTCGGTGTCCATCAGTGCTCGGTGAAACAGGCGGACCTCGGGCTCACCTGGGGTCACAGGCAGACGGCATCTCACTGCGTCCGACAGCAGAGCCCCCTGAAAGCCTCCGTCAATGGGACGGAGACGGGTTGGCACAGCAGCCAATGACTGGTTTTCCCAGTGAGGGTAAACACCCACAATTACTTTCCCCTCAAATATGACAATAGCAGACAGTGGCACAGGACAGGAAAGAGACCCTTTGTCACGAGCCGTAATGAGCTTCTTTGGAGGTCGTGGAGGCCAAGCGGAATGCAGGGGGCCGGGGGTTCTGGTTCCCGCCGTGTGGACCGATGGTTTAACGCTCAGGCTGCTGATGTGATAGAGGTCATGGGCTGGGGTCCACCAGGGCTCCTCTGGCAGTGCTGGGGGCTGCAGCAGGCGGGAATGGCTGTAGGAGATCTAATTCAGGGCCTCCACAGGCAAGGCATGGGGCCCAGCAGGAAGCAGGACTAATGAGTAACCCCAAATGTTTAAATGCTTTAAATTGTTTCCAGACTAAAGGGTTACAATTTGGGGCAAAATGTTACTCCCCCCCTCCCCCCCCCCTCACATTTTCACAAATTCTTAGGAACCAGAACATGCCTTTGTCAGTGTTTACACAAACCCCTGCATCTTATCAAGGAAGAAACGAGGAAGAGCAGGAATAGGGCAGCAGCAGGCCCTGGCCAAGAAAAGGCGTCTTAGCCGGAAGCACGCTGCTCATCTCCTCTCTCCACCTCTCTCAGGAAGAGGCCTTCTCAGGGGTCACACGCTGCAGCACGGGGTGTGGGGGATGCAGAGTCACCCCCAACAATGCTTGGTGTGGGTATGCAGGCCTGACAGTTCAGTGCTGGGGCCCGGCTGTCTCAGGAGCACAGCTGGCAGTGCTGGGCAGGGTTAAGCAGAGACCACCAGGGCCGCGCCCACAACTGCTGGGGGCACCGTGCCAGGCAGCTCCAGGATCAAACTCTCTTTTGTTCCAGTTTGGTTTTTGGACGACACGGGGCCGGGCGATGCTCAGGGGTGACTCCTGGCTCTGCAACTCAGGAATTACTCCTGGGCGGAGACCATATGGGATGCTGGGGATCGAACCTGGGTGGGCTGTGTGCAAGGCAGATGTCCTACCCGCCCAGGATGGAACTCTCTTAGGAGCCCCTTCACACTACGGATAGACCCCCACCACTTGGGTTATTGCCCCCGTTCTACTTTTGCTTTTTAGCGGAGAGGGAGATTTTAGGACACACCCAGGGGTGCTTGGGGTGGGTAACTCCTGGTTCTGTTCCAGGGTAGCCTGGGGAATGAGGTGGTACCAGTATCGTCATATACCTCCTGTGCCTTAACCCCTGTTCTGTCTCTCCAGCCTAGCTTGCTCTGCTTTTTTTTTCTCACAGAAATGGACAATTGAGAGAATTCAGAATTCAATGGAGCCATAAATGGATCCATTTTACCTTTTCCTTCAAGAGATAACCTAGAGAGACCCTACATGCCCCGTGCACATTTGCTGTGGACAGGAAGAAATCTGTATCATGACCAAGACTCCTCCCCACCCCCCAGCATGGCCACCCCTCCTGAGTCACCGCCCCAGCGTGCTGGTCTGTATGTGGCTCCTTGGCAGAGCACACCAACTCATGCGTGTAAGTTCAATTCTCACCCCCAGGGAAAACCGTGTCAGTGTGTGACAAGAAGCCAGTGCACAGGAAAGCACAGCGCCTGTTTACTGTCGAACGATCTCGTGAAGTGCAAAGTGGAAACGGATTCACTGTCCTCAGCAAAAGTGTCTGAAACTAGGAATAATGGGAAACACTTTTGTCTCTTGGCGAGGGAATGAGTATACTACATTTATTCATATATTAGAATTTTCTGTGGTAGTTAAAGATCTACATATATCTCAGAAACAGGACAGTTTTTTTAAAAAAAGTTCAAGCTATACATATGCAGGTATGTATATATCCATATACATACATATATGCATACACACAAATTTAACCACATGCAAATTTCAACACAGTGACACTTGCAGGTATATACCAGACAAGGCTGGGAAACCATATATACTAACTCCTCATGGGGATCAGGATGGAGAAAGAAGGATGGATAAATATTTTTCTGGGTGCAATTTATTTTTACCGGGGGGTGGGGTATATTCAAGGGTTACTAGAACAAATACTGAAAGCCCAGGAATTCTTTGGCGTGGATCATGGAAACTGACCTATAGCCTTTTGTTCACAGTATTTCATACTTGTTTTTATATTGAAAGAAAAGAAGGGAGCGATGAACAAAGCTGCTCTATCATATTCCACTAAATCCCAGGTCCAGTTTCTCTACCCCACTGCCCCAAGTATCCTCTTCGTCTTTAAAAGGTGGGTGATACGGAGTGCCGCCCCAGTGTCCTGAGAAGGGGCAGTCTAAACACAGAACTTCATTGTCAGGGGCTGCACGAGGTGGGGACACTATCAAGCCCCATCCAACCTCCAAGCCCAGCCCCCATTCTCTTCACTCAACGTCACCGCATCATAGTAATAAGATGTTTCACCCGGGTCACATCCACTCCACCCCACAAAAGTCATAAAACAAATCCATGGCGAGCAAATGATACTATAAACGAATTACTCATAAAAGCATCTCAGTGAACAGAAATGAAAAACCTGCAAAACTCCAGCCCGGGTCCTCGCTTCTAGCCCATGTTATGCAAACACTGGGTTGAAAATCGGAAGAACCAGAAAAACTGTTTACAAGCTCTAGATGCTGGTATCCGGCTGGAGGGGGCACACAGGAAACCCACCCACCCGAGCCCCCCCCACCCCAAGACAAGATCAGATTACGTACATCCCAAACACACCTGAGTACGGGCCCCGGAGTCTGGGAACGTTGCAACCCAAATCCACCTTCCCGGACAGGCAATAACATCTACTCCAACTCCAAACCTCAGAGAGGGGAGATTCTCGGGTTGCCGACAAGCTTCGACCAAGTCCGACCTATGGACAAAAGCACTTCCCTCGCCAGCCCTTTCCAGCCTGGAGATCATATTCTCCAGAGAACTGGCAAGGTTTCCTCATCCCGGGCAGCCTGATATTGTCCTCCCCGCGGAAGGAAAGCCGAGACCCAACTAAAACCACCGGCGAGACCGTGGCCCGGGCAGGTCGCTGGGGGCGGAGGGCGGCTTCCAGCGCGCAGATGTGCCCCCCTTGGCGCGCGGGAGTTAAAGCTGCGCGGAGCCCGGGCTCCTTGGAGACGCTCCAGTTTGGACTTTGAGAGCCCCAAACCAAGGCTTCCAGGCGCTCACGTCTAAGCAGTGCACGCACGGCTCCCTCTCTTGGCCGCCTCTCCAGCCTCTGGGACCACTTCACCCGTCCTCCACAATAAGGGGGGCGCCGGGTCCCAACACCGTGCGCGCGGAGCCCGGCGGTCACAGACGATCCCCGCAAATTGCAGAAATTAAACCGCAGATAGAAGGCTGTCGGAGCCCGCGGCGATGGGAAAGTGTCGGGGCGGGGGGGGAGATGCCCACTTTTATCAGTGCAACGGAGTCGGTCGAGGTAGAGGGCGGGCGCGCGCCCCGCGCCCGAAATCCTCGCAGTTCGGGGCCTGCCCCGCACTCCAGCATCCCGGGATAACCCCCGACCCCCGACCCCCGCGCCTCGGAGCGACGGGGAACACAGGGGCGACCACCGTCTCGGCCTCGCCTGCACCACTGAGCCAGAAGCGGGACTCCCGGGAGTCGGAGAAGGAACAATAGCGGACCCGCGCTCGCCCGGTTCGCGCCTCCCTCGCCGGCTCTTCCAAGTTCAGCGCCCAGGCGGGGTCGAGCCCAGAAGCGGGGACCGAGGGCGGCCCCGGAGCGGGCCAGGCAGGTGGGACGCGCGGCCAGCCCGCCCCGCCGGCTCGGGTCATTCATTCCCACGGCGCGCGCTGCGCGGCCACCCCGCGATCCCGGCCTGCGAGTGGCGGGGAAGGGCGGCGGGGTGGCCGAGGAAGAGCTGTGCCTCCGGCTCCTAAGTTGGCTCGGGTCCCCCTCCTCGCCTGCGCGACCCCACGCCCAAGGTGTGCAGCCGAGTTGGCGGCCTGTGGCGGGACCCCCGGCGGGCGGCGCCCCCGGCCCGAGTCCGCCGTGCGCCCCGCGCGCCTCGCCGCCAGCCCAACACAAAGACGCGGGGCGCGGGCCGGGCACCCCACTCCGGGCCGCTTCCCCAACTCGCGGCGCCGCGCACTCACCCCATGGAGGCGGCTCCCCGGGCCCCGCTGGCTGCCGCTTCCCCAGGAAAGCGCGGCCGCCGGGCTCGCTTCCTGCTCGGCTTCCTGCGCCGCCGCCTCCCCGCCGCGGGGTCAGTGGGCGCGCGGCTCCCGGGCCGGCCGGGCGGGCGGGGCGCGGGCGGCCGCGGCTCCACCACGTGGCCCGGATCCCGCGGGAGCGGGAAGGGAGGTGCTAACCATTCTCCTCCCCTTCCACCCCGCGCGGCCCCAAATTCCGCGAGTCAGGTGACCCGCGCCCGCGCTCCGGCCCCGACCTGCGGGAGGCGCTCGGGCCCCGCCGCGCCCCTGCGCGCCCGCCCGCCGCCTGGGCCCCGCGGGAGGGTGGTGGGGAGCCTTCACATCCTAGGGTGGGGGGGAGCCCTGACTGGCGTGGAAGCTGGGGTCCTCCCCAGCCCCCGCCCCTGCGATCTGTCATCGCCAGCACCTGAAGTTCGGAGGCAAACCCCCCTGAGCTCTGGCCCCCAGGGTTTAGGACGGCGGAGACAGTACCCAACCCGCCGCCCGTTTTCTGGTCCACGTCCCACATCGTTGGGGGGTCGCGAGGGTGTTTGGGGAAGGCGCTGGCCCGATTGCCTTCCCGGGAGAATCAAATCGGTCCCGTGCCTTGCAAATGCCCGAACAGAAAGCGAGCTGGGAGGTGCTCCCGCGCTCCGGACGGGACGCGCGGACTGCAGAGGCTGTTTGCCGAACACTCTTCAGGTGTCCGGAGGAAACTCGCCGCCTAACTGTCGCCCTGCCCTGCAATCACACCGGGAGACTTCAGCAGCCATAAAGCGAGAGAGGCAAATCTCGGGGCCGCCCTCCCAGCCCTGCCTGGAATGCAAAGCAGGCCAGACCCACTCCCCCACTCCCCAGCTTCGCCCCCCAGAATCCTCACCTTCCCATTCCTCCATCCCCCTTCCGCCCCCCCACCCCCTCCCCACACACACACCAAGAGCCCCAGTTGACTAAGATCAACATTCGAATTAGGACGCCTTACTTTGCAGGATTTCAAAGCTCTCCACCTCCTCGTTTAATTGGGGGCGGCTATTCCATTCATTCGACTCGAGCTAATTTACAGCCCTGGTTTCATTCACCAAAGCCCCTCGCTCCCTTGGCTGAGCTCTTCATCCTTGCTCGGGGCAGGAAACTGTGAGTCCTTTTGGAGTGGGTGGGGTAATCCACTGAAGTTAAAGAAGAAAAAAGCCGACTCTTACGGAAGTAAAAATCATCCGCACGGTTCCGTTTAGTGTGTCTTTCTGGACTCTACCTTGAGCAGTTTACGGGGGAGATTTTTATCTATGCGGACCCCCTACCCCAACCCGGGCTCCGGGAGAACTAAGATAAGCTCGAACAGGTGAATTGCCCAATTCTGCTGAATTGCCCAGCACTGCAAATGCTGTGCAGGTCGTCCCTTCCTAAATCAAAACACTGGGAGTCCTTCGAATAAAGTGAAGAAGAGCCCGTTTGAATTAAGAAGATGTACAATCCCCTCCCCGCCCTTCACGCCTCGCTCAAATAAAAGCATGCGCAAAAAGAAGTGTGAACTGACAACTTCTTACTATTCAGCGCGGGCAATTTCTGCAGTCTGGTTTTCCAAGGCAGCGCCTATTAATGGTGTGTGGTGGGGCTCTGAGAGCCGGGAACAATAGCGTCTCCCGGGCTTTTCCTGCTCTGCATTTCTTAGGGAGGGAGAGCGGATTGTGGCTGAGACGGTGGGACTTGGAGCTTCATGCAAATGAGAGCAGGCTGCCTTGGAAAATGAAAAGCGGCATAGTCTGTAGCTGAAGCTAAAGATGTCGGACATTAAATAGGGGTGTGTGAGTCAGGGTCATCTACCACGGCTTCTTGCAGAAGTTCAGTGTTTGCTCTTTCCTCTTTGCACAGTGTCTGGTCTTAGCTCCCCGAGCCCTGCCCCCGCCCGCCCCCTCCATCAGCTCTGCGGCTCCGGGGGTGCCATGGGTGCTTACTCTGCTCTTTGTCATACTGACCTGTGATACTGCAAATCCAATTCTAGGGGGGAGGAAATGGGAGGAGGACTCTCATTGTTCCACTGATCTGCCCAGATCCTTGGCCAGCTCTCCCCTCCCCGGAACTCCAGTAAGTTTGTACACTAAGCCTCGACCCCTTACAGACCACTGCGCTGAAGTTCTGCGCAGTGCCACCCTCTGGTCACCGCACCCCTGTGAACTAATGGACTCGTGATGGAATTTTTGTTTGCCTCTGGTTGTGTCTTTCATAGAACCTGGGCCACCCTGCCCGTCCCCCGGCACCCCCCCCACCCCACCCCCGCCCCCCCCCCAGGCAAAGCTCGTGCTCAGTCAGCCCTTGGAGTCCTGTCTCCAACCCAGAATGTGCTGGACAAAAAAGTGTCTTCTCCTTGGGATTTTGGCTCAGGTCTTTTAAAAGGCCGACTGGTTTCAATATCCTGTGAACACCATTCTTGGATGGGGACCAGGCCCAGGGAAAGGCTTTGAGAGAACGCAGTGAAATTAAAACAACCATCTTCCTGCAGAAAACGGGTAAAATCGTTTCAGGAAGAAACGTTGCATTTCCCCAAGGGAGTCACTCCCAGTTCCAGGTAACTATGGCTTGGCACATAGTACTAATTATCGGGAAAAAAAAAACAAAAACCCACAACTGAGTTTCCTTACCCTACTCTTCATTAACCCTCTATTTGAATTTCACAGACAGGAGTTGGAGAGAGTACAGGAGGTAAGGCGTGCCTCTGAGCACATTTCAACCCCCCAAACCGCACTTGATACCCCTGAGCACAGAGCCAAGAACAGCTTCTAAAAGGCCTCAACCCCCCCCCCCCAAATGGAATCAAATATTTAAACGTGCTTCCACCATCCTAGTCAGTAACTAAGAACACTGGAGTATAACGCCCCTGAAAACTCTCTCAACCTGTTCACTGTGAAGCATGTTCATAAGCAATATAGTCCTGACATCTCAAGACAAAGCATCCTTCTCTAATTGTTGTAGCTGAGAAGTTTTGTCACGCTGACAAGACTGTTAACCTCCCAAGACTGACCCTCCAGATCTCAACAGGATCCATCCATAAAGGAAATGTATTGATTGGCAGGACTCAATGTTCATCTTTGAAATTAAATATCACTTCCCTTCCTTCTTGATCCATCTCTCCTCCGTATCAGTTCTCCCCAGACTTGGAAGACCCGGGGAACTCAAACAAAATCTTGTCGGGGTAACAAGAAATGGTCCCTGAGGAGGAAATCAAGATAGGTAATGCACCACAGCCAAAGTGTATTTAGAGTTTGATCGGGATTTGACTGAACTTGTGGGCCTGGTTAGAGGCAGCCTGATTTAGAGGAATGTGGTGGTATTGGGCCCAATCCAGGGAACCAAACAAAAACACAATCAGATGGTTGGAGAGAGATAATCTTTGGGGAGGGTGGGAGGTGAGAGATCCAAATCCAAACATTCATAGAAAAGCAGCTTTTATTTTTCCTTCTGTATTTTCTGGGAAGTGTTTTCAAATAGGAGGAAACTGTAACATGGGAGCAATTAAGAAAATAGCTTTGGCCTTGCTTTTTATAATTTAGTAAGAAAGTAGCCTGCAAACTCTCTCTGACCCATGGTTCTGTGCATGCCAGGAAGCAACAGGGGCAGGCAACCCGGAGTGGGTACCTCCAGCTTCCCCAGCAGACAAAGGTCCGGGAACCTGCTCAGAAAATGACACCAGGATGCTTGAGAAGTTTCTGTCCAAGCCCCACATGTATGAAAGTGACTGAGATGCTAGGATCTCAGCTGTGACATAACAGTCTTGAGAAGGCGTGGCCTCTGGGTAGCCGTTCTCCTGGGTTAGGAATGGGAAGTGTTTAGTGTGTAGCCACTACCACACGTGGACATGGAAATTCCACTTGTTCATTGGTGCCACCTCTGTGGAAAATAGACTAAGGAAGCCTTAGGCAATAAACAAAAAAAGCAAACTCCGCAAGATCCGGTGATACTACTCCTAGATGTTCATACAAAGGATGTGAAAGCACTAGTTCTAAAGGATACCTGCCCCTCTGTGTTCAGAGTAGAATTATTCACCATAGTTAAAACATGAAATTGGCCTAAATGCCCATCTGCAGGTTACTAGTCACGGAACGCTCTTGTGTACCATTAAAAGAGAATGAAATCATGCCATGCGGGTCAAATGAATGAATCATGAGGTGACTGTGCTAATGAAATAAATAAGGAAATGAACATTTATAACTGGATAGTCCCCCTCATGTGGCATATAACTAACTAAAGCAAACAGACTGGCAAGAAATAACAGAATTAATTCCTAGTCTTGGTGAAAATAAATAATAATGGCTAAGGTATGTAGGGGGAATGAACAGAGGTCTTTTTGGTGGAGGAGGGACAACATATAGCAAAGGATGAAGCTGAACCCCTACCTTAATTCCTTAATACTGTCAATCAATGATAAGACAATAAAAACATTATTAAAACAAAAAGAATCTTAAAGTGATATTAGTGCCAATGGAGATCCACTATAAATGTAAAATACACACCAGATTTCAAAGACCTAGAGTTTGAAGTCTCACTAGTAATTTAGTATGCATTGCATATTTAAAGATAATATACTGGACACATTAAGCTAAATATGTGATCCACCCTAATTTCAGTTACTTTTTTTTTATATTTTAAAATGTGGCTAACTTGGGTCAGAGATCTAGCACAGGCATTCCAGTGAATGCCTTCCATGCAGCTGATCTCGGTTGGATCCCTGTTACCATGTACGGTCCACTGAACACAGAGCCAGGAGTAAGCCTTGAGCACTGCCGGGCAGGGCCCCCAAATCAAAAATTAAAAAGCATGTGGCTTAACTAGACAATTAAAAATTCCTATGTGGTTTGCATGACATTGCCATTGATACTGGCAGCTAACACACAGTATCTGCTCTGCATCAAGCACTTCTTCTAAAAGTATATATACATCAACTACAGTAACCTTTACTATCTTATCAGTATCCATTTGACACTTTTTTGTTTGTTTTGGGGTCACACCCAGCTGTGCTCAGAGCTTACTCCTGACTCTGCACTCAGGGATTACTCCTGGTAGGGCTTAGGGACAATATGGGGTGCTGGGAATTGAATCCTGCCCACCCCAGCAGTACTCAGAAAGTTTCTTGGACCATACTGGGTGATCTTCACAGGCCTCCAGGGCTGCGTGCAGTGCTACTTGGGGAACCACGTGAGGCGGGTTATCTGCCACATGCACGTCATGCGCTTTCACCCGATGCTCCTCTCCTGCCCTGGAAGCTCGGGTTAAGATCTCCAAAGAGTCCCCTAGGCTGCCAAGTTGGCTGGGCCATATATGACAGAAATTCCAGAAAACAGTCCCCCATTTGGGTAGTGGAGGAGAGACATGAGCTCACAGCACCTTTAAGGCAGTTCTGGGGTTATCAGAAGATGATAAAGAGCTTCCTTGACGCTCCACTCCAGATCAGAGTCAGAAGTCAGAGCATAGCATGTGAAGCAGTAAGAGAATAGGATTCAGGCATCTCGCTTCCTCTGCAGTGAGCCACAAGCTTGGCAGCATCTTCAAATCACTTGCTGTTCAAAAGAAGCCAGTGCCTTGGCTCCATCCCTATGCACTTACAGTATGGGTCAGGCATAGGTGTTTATAGGTCCTCAATACCTAGAACAATCCTCTAGGTATTGCAAAGCAGGTCACAGCATTATTGGTGGTCCCAGCCCTGCCCAGAGCAGCAGATTCTCCATCAACAGTCCCAGCAGAGGGAGATTCAGTGATGAGAGTGGAGTGATTCTTACAATGGACCTTACAAGAGTCGATGGTCCAGAAAGATTGCTTGATAGAGTGATTCTGAAGCAAGCCACTGTTGTTGTTGGCTTAATGTACTTGTTTTCTGCTGCGGTATTAAACCTGAGGCTGAGATTTTTGTCTTCATTGAATTCAACTTTTGCCTATGAGATGTTTTAACTCACATTGGCCCATCAAAAATCTTTTGCCCATGAGTTATTTGGCCTCCCTGATGGCTTTTTGTTTGTCTCGTTTGCAGGCTTTCTAACCAGCTAACTTCTGCAATTCATTTTCACGGTTCCATTTTGATTGTTCACTTTAAAACCCTACAACTGGAAGATGGATGGTGGTTTTCAAAATTGGTCTTGGTGCTGGGAGTAACCACATTTCTAAGAGACATGTTTCACAGCGGGTGATTAGAGAATTTAAGCTATAGGACTGCCCTGCTCTGAAGATATTTAGAACCAGCCCACATGGCCTTTGTTTGTTAGGCTTAAATACAAATCCCTCAAATATCCAAATATGCACAAATGCATCTCATCTTCAGGATAAAGGTTCTTCTAAGGTAAAATAATTCCCCCACCCCCACCCCCATGTTTTTTCTTTTAAAGAGAATCCGGTAATTTATTGTTTTAGACTTCCTGTTAGGAGTCTTGGAACAAACCAATTAAAAGCATGAAAATATTTCTGACTGTCTGGTGGCATGCCAGAAACAAATAGAGAGACAGAAGTGAGGGAGCCAGAAAGATCTCTGGGACAATACTGACACAGAACTGACTTGGGTTAAGGAAGGGTCATGGGGGAGCTGACAGGGAAAGAGCTGTGGCAACTTCCTCCCGTGGATTCCTAGAACCCTCAGGATACAGATGGCAGGAGGACAAATGGACTTGCCCGACACAGAGAGGTCCAAGTGGGGAAGCTAGGCTCGGGCATCCAGGGTGTGGAGGTCACTCAGGCTGAGAAGAGTGTGTGTGCTTGAGGGTTAGTTGGGAAACAGGAAGAAGGACTGGGGGGCAGGGTGGGGGAGGTGCTTGGGGAACAGAAGCCCTAATTGGCACTGAGCTGGCCTGGAAAATTTGCTGAGGGAAAACAAGGGCCCAGGGACAAGACAGGGAAGGTGGAGGTATGCCAGGGTCTTCCGTTCACTGGGTGTGCTGCTGAGTAGTCTTCTGAAACTATTTAGGGGTGTGGGGGGAGGTACTCCAAGCAGTGTGTAAGAGCTCCAGGGGTCCCACCAGTCATTATCAGTAACTGGGCCTGTGATTCAACAAGGCCCCTAGGGATGCCTTGAGGCCTGGTCTCTGTGGTGTCGGAGATGATCAAACTCACCCCCAGTGACCAGAATCACATCAGGGACCATGTGGTGGTGGGGATTGAGCCTGGGTCTCATGCATGCATGTGTCTCAACTGCTATATGATCTCCTGGCCCCTCTGATACATCTTTATCTAAACTGGGTCTTCAGAGAACTCTCTGTGGACATCCAGCAAAACACACTGCTCTTAAAACAGAGGAAACTGGGAAATGTCAAAGTTTCAATTTGCCCAGTTTATTGTTTCAAAGCACATATTTGTGTATGTGAAGTCTTGAGTGTTACATTAGCCTGCAACTAGTCATTGTCACTGTCACTGTCATCCCATTGCTCATAGATTTGTTCGAGCGGGCACCAGTAACATCTCTCATTGTGAGGCTTATTGTTACTGTTTTTGGCATATCGAATATGCACGTGGCTGACCCGTGTTTGATTCCTCTGCCCCTCTCAAAGAGCCCGGCAAGTTGCAACTAGTCAGTTTATTAGAATAGTGGATGTGTAGTGAGAGTAATGTCTTGTATTTTCTTTATGTGTGAATTTAAAAATTCTCACTTTTGGGGGTCATAGCAAAACCAGTAATATTTTTCCGTCTTGACAGCTTGATTTTTATTTTTATTTTATTTTTTTTTTGGGTCACACCCGGCAATGCACAGGGGTTACTCCTGGCTTTGCACTCAGGAGTTACTCCTGGAAGTGCTCAGGGGACCATATGGGATGCTGGGAATTGAACCCGGGTCGGCCGCGTGTAAGGCAAACGCCCTACCCGCTGTGCTATTGCTCCAGCCCCTCGACAGCTTGATTTTTAGTAGAAAGTATATTAAAGATTAAACTAAATTGTCAAAAAAATACAAATTAGCAGGGGAGAGAGTACAGGGGTTGAGGTAGCTTTGCCTCGAATGTGACCAATCCCAGTTCAAATCCCCAGCACCACATATAGTCCCCTGAGCCCTGACATGAATGCACAAAGTCAGGAGTAAGCTCTGAGCACAGCTGGATGTGCCCCGACACCCATCAAAAAACACACGTTTTGAGAACATGCTTTGCATGATTTCTTCAGTTCTGTCCTTGTCCACACTGTCTTCTCCCACAGGGCTGGGCGTCCTGGGTGCTCGCTTAATTCAGAAACTGATCTTCCAGGTTAGAATCCTGTGGGTGTTACTGGTTCCATAGCCCAGGAAGAGAAGGGCTGGAGTTTGCCCCATGTGACCCTGAGGGGGGCCCTCTACTCCTGGGTGGTAACTGGTATTGTTTCAGATTTCCTTTTTCTCTTTGTTGTAAAACATTAACTAGAGATAATAAATGAAGGACTAAAAATACAGGGGACATTCCTGTCAGGTAGCGGTTTGGAACCCAGGCTTCTTTCCTTACCAGTTGTACAATTTGGGTTGTATCACTTCGTTGCTCTTGGTCTCTTTTTTCATCTTCTAAGTGGGAATAATATTAAAACTTGCCTTTTAGGGTCATTTGGAGATTAAATAATCAAGACATAGAAAGCGTGTACAGGGGCTGGAGCAATAACACAGCAGGTAAGGAGTTTGCCTTGCACGAGGCTGATCTGAGTTCGATTCCCAGCATCCCATATGGTCCCCTGAGCACCGCCAGTAGTAATTCCTGAGTGCAAAGCCAGGAATAAACCCTGTGCATTGCCGGGTGTGACCCAAAAAGCAAAAACAAAAAACAAAAATAAAAAAAACCTAGAAAGCGTGTATAATAATTACTGGCACATGGTAAGAACAATATAAATAACATTGAGAATTATTACTAACATGGAATAACACTAGAGTCATAAAACCTGAGAAGGAAACAATGGTACAAACTAAATTGACTCAGGGCTGGAGAGATAGTACAGCAGGTAAAGCACTTGCCTTGCATGTGGCCAACCTGGGTTTGATCCCCAGCATCCCATATCATCCCCCAAGCACCGCCAGGAGTAATTCCTGAGTGCAGAACCAGGAGCAACCCCTGAGCGTTGCTGGGTGTGGCCCAAAAAGCCAAAAAAAAATACTAAATTGTCTCAACTATTATTAAAAATGTTGTAGCCTTTAGGTCAAGTATTTCCTTTTAGGGGATAAGGAAGCAGAACCAGGAGTTAAGACCAGGACTTCCCAGATGCAAGGCATGTGTTCCCTGATCCATATCCCCAACCCCTAGTTCAAATATTTCCAGGGTCTCATTTGCTAAATATAGTGTACAAACCATACTGAGGGATATGACAGGTATGCTCTTGAATGCATGTAAGTAAAATAGAAATATGAGATTACTGACCTTCAGAGAGCTTCTGGTCAGTTGGAAACAGTGGTCTGTCGGCGTTCAGGGGAAGACAGTCACCAAAAGAAGGCTGAGAAGAAGCCCATGTGTGTTCTTCATCTTTAGTGCCACTCCAGCGTCGGGCCAGTCAGTGAATCTTCCCAGGTGGGGCGAGTCAGTGGGCTGGGAGCTCTGTGGTAATCTCGGGTTGGAAGTAGGCTGAATCGGGCCAGCAGAGTCGGGCCAGTCCGTGCTGTCTGGGAGTCCTGCTCTTGAAATATAGAGGCGTACTATTCTGGAGAAGGCTTTGAGGCAGTGTGCGAGGGACACCAAAAATCTAAGCAAGCTCTTTCCTCCCCTCAAGATTCCTAGTCTAATGAGCAGCCCTGTTGAGAAGGACTATGTCCTAGAGCTTTTATCCTCAGAAATAATGTCATAATTGAAAGAGCAGCAGCATCCAGGTCAGCTGCCAATTACAAGAATACATTGGCTTGAACACAATAGGGATTTGTTTTGAAGACTTGCTCGCTTAGGATCAGTGACTCAAAGAAGCCAGCTGTGTTAGCTTCATGATTCTCTGGTTTTTAACTTCGTAATTCTTTTAAATTTTAAATTCATTCTTTAAATTCACTAGACAGTTCACCCACCTCCAGCATCGATTTTCTTGTTCGGGGCAAGAAGCAGGCAAACAGGTGACCTAGAGATGACCACGCTTGGATGTGAATCATCCAAAAGAAGCAGCCAATGAGCAGCTCCACGCTGCTGTCTAGAGCCTTAGAACTATTCCTGGGCTTTGCCAAGTCTCACCTGAGTCACATGGCTGCTCCCATATGAAAGGAAGGCAGCTATGCTAACAACTATACCACAAACGCGACGGTCCCCATATGAAAGAAAGGGAAAGAAATGCCCACTGAATAAAATCAGAGTAAAAGGGAAGGTGCCTGCCACAGAGGCGGGGTGGGGAGGTGGGGCGGCAGTGGTGGGAGGGATACTGGGAACATTGGTGATGGAGAATGGGCACTGGTGGAAGGATAACCATTGTATGACAAACAGAGTCACAAAAGTTTGTAAGTCTGTAACTGTATCTCATGGTGATTCATTAAAAAATAAAATTAAAATTAAAAAAAAGTAAAAGAGAGAAAGGGAAAAAATGGATATTCTGGTTATCTATTGATGTAAAACAGCCTTAAAACTCAATGATTTGACACCTAAAGAGCAGCTGAATGTTCCCAGGTGGGGCCAGTCAATGGGCTGGGAGCTCTGGGTAGTCTCAGATTGGAAGCAGGCTGAATCCCACCCCTCCACACCCCACCCTCTTGCTGCCACCGGAAAACCCTGCAGTCCTCAATCACCCCCCATCCCGAGGGCAGAGTAACAGCAGTGTCACATCCCCAAAGAACACAATAGCACCAAAATTTCCTAGGTAGACTGGTCTGGCTGAAAACTTGGGGGCTTTCTCACAACGGGGGCGGGCAGATTCCCCTTTCTACCTGAATTCCCAGCAGCCTGCAGCCACACTGGACACCCTCCAGCGTAGAAATAGTCCAGCTCCACAACGGAACCTCAACAAATGCCGAGCCACCAAACTGTTCCAGATCTCCTGGAGGGCACTGCCACCTATGCTGCCACGTGACACCGCAAAATTTCATAGTACAGGATGAAAGGCAGGAGGCAAACAGGGACCATTGTGGTGGGAAAAGTACACTGGTGAAGGGATGGGTGTTGGAATATTATATGACTGAAATTCAATCATGAACAACGTAAATGTGGGTTTGTGTTTGTTTGGTTTTGTATTTTTTTATCCAGTCGGCTGTTCTTGGGCACTCACATTGTTTCCAGACTCTGGGTACTGTGAACAGTGCTGCAACAATTGCACTTATTTGTGGGACAAAAACAACAACATAGTATGAGACTAATATCCAGAGACAGTAAAAACAAGGGCCAGGAGGATTAGTCCATGGTTGGAAGCTTGCCACAAGTGGTGGGGTGAGAGTGCAGTTAGGACAGAGAAGAGACCACTATGACAATGAGAGTTGGAAATGATCACTTTGGGCAAGAACTGAGTGCTGAAAGGAGGTAAAGGGACAAACATGATAACCTTTCAGTTCTTGGATTGCAAAGGTACTGAATAATGTCCAAAGAAAGCCTGCCGTAGAGGTAGGCTTGGTTAAGGGAGTGGCAGGATGGAAACTGGGGACATGAGTGGTGGGAAATGCACACTGGTAAAGGACAGGTGTTGGAACACTGTAGGACTAAAACCCAATCACGAACAATATTGTAACTGCATATCTCGAAGTGATTAAAAAAAGAAGAATTTGAAAAAAAAAGAATTTAAGAACAGGAGAAATAGTTCAAGAGACAAGTAGTCATACCTGATATTTATTATAAATGTGTACAGGAAGAGTTTTAGGTCTATCAATACCTTAGAGGTTTTGTTATAAGCTGAAATGTGTCCCTAAATTCATGTGTTGAAGTCCTAGACGCCATTAACTCAAAAATGTGGCTGTTTAGAAGGTGGTGCCTTTTTGTTGTTATTCATTTTGTTTCATATCATACCCAGAAGTGCTCAGGGCTACTCCTGACTCAGTGCTAGAGACTATTCTGGAGATGTTCAAGGCACTCTGGCAGGCCAGGGATCAGCCAGGGATGTGTGCATACAAAGCTCGCATTCCAGCTCTCTGGGCTATCTCCTTAGCCCTGGAGATCACTGTATCACTATATCACTGTCATCCCCCATTGTTCATCGATTTGCTTGAACCGGCACCAGTCAAGTCTCCAAGTGAGACTTGTTACTATTTTGGCATATTGAATATACCAAGGGTAGCCTACCAGGCTCTGCCATGCAGGCAAGATACTCTCGGTAACTTGCTGGGCTCTCCAAGAGAGACGAAGGAATTGAACCCGGGTCGGCCACGTGCAAGGCAAACACCCTACACGCTGTGCTATCGCTACAGCCCAGCCCTGGAGATAGGTACTTTAGGTACTTTAAAGCAGTTGTTAAGTTAAAATAAGGCTACTAGGGTGGATCCTAATCTAATCTGAATGAGCTCTTTATAAGAGATTAGGACATCCTGAGGAACATAGTAGATGTATCAGAGGGACAACAGATGATGAGAGAGCAAGAGGGTGGCAATCTGTGTGCTGAGGAGAGGTGCCTTAGGAAAACAATCATCATGGTGCCTTGATCTTGGACTTCCATCATCTGAACTATAAAAAAGTAATTTTCTAGTTACATCCCCTCATGTCTGGTATTCAACTTTGAAAACCTTAGAAAACCGAGCGCCCTCCCTGCTCTTTGAGGATGGGCCTTGCCTCCGTTAGCCATATTTATGAAAAGGATCTGCGATTGGGGGCATTGGACATGAAGCTTTCACGTTTCCAGGTCAGAATTCCTCGTGAGGGATAACGTGGTCGGAACAAGCCTCTGATCTCCCTTCTGTGCCTCCGGGACACTCGCAAAGGACTTTAGGGCATCAACTAGTCAATATCTTTGGCAGGCTGACCGGGAGCTAGTTCAGTCCTGGGTTGCATGAGATCGTTAAATCCGAGCTTTCCTTTCTCTTGCCATTAAGTTCCTCCTTGTGCTCCTTTTCTCCCTCAAGACTTCCTCAGAGCAGAAAATTGATTTTCCTCAGCTCTGCCATGACCTCTGCTCCCTGTGTTATCCATACCCCTGAATGCTCACTCTGACTGTCTCTGTCTCTGTCTCTGTCTCAGATATGGACATTCGTTATGCTTTTTATGCTGTGCCCTGGAGGCGTATTACTCTATTGGTGTGAACAATCAGGAACCCTCCCACTGCAAACACAAACAACAACAGCAACCAAAAACCACATGGAAAGAGCTTTCTCAGCCTTCAGAGTTGGCAAAAATGCAAAGCAGTCCCAAAGTCATATTTGCTCAGACAATTTTGATCTCTATAACATTTTCAGAGTTAAAAGCTTCCCTATTAACAGTTCTCAGCGTTAATGACCTCTCTCATAGAATATTTCAGCCGATCTCAAATTCTACCACATGTTTTAAAACAATGGTAGTTGGAGTAAAGTGTCCTCTCATGCATGCTTTGATTCTAGTGGATTCAAGTCTTCCTGGCATGAGTATCGTGATCTTGACCTCAATCCACTGCTTTTCTCTTAAGTCATGTACTTAGAAAATAAAGACATATAGAGTTGCCACAGATACTCAGTGCCTGTTCCTTTGGGAGAAACTATGCAGCGTCACCCCCACTCCCTCCACAAATTGAAATGTGACCATGTATTGCTTTGGGATGACGTGAACAGAAGTGGCACACTCTAAGGAAGAGCTTCAAAATGCTGTCGTCCTCTCCCCTCCACTCCCCATTCACCCCCAATCCACTCTCAGTTTCAGAGACTGTGGAAGTAGAGTGTAGATGGGCCTCCCCTGTGGAGCTGTGGGTTCCTCAGTGGCCACCGTGTGAAGAGCCCCTGCCTCCCTATGTCCACAGGGAACGCAACGTGACCGTGAGATAAACTTGGCTTTGCAAAACAGCTTCCATATTCATATGGTTTCTTTTTAAAAAATTTTAATTTTATAAAGTAGCCTATAATATTTGATTACATTTAATATTCAAACACCAATCCCATCACCATTATACCTTCCCACCATCATATTTCGGGTTTTTCCATCCCGAACCTCAATCTCTGCCCCAAAGCAGAACTGAAATAATATAATATTTTCCTCTAAGGTTGTTTGCCTCCTGGGTCCTTTGTAGGGGGGGCGGGGAGAAGGGTCTCACCCACCCCCTTCTGGGACACTTCAATTTCACATGGTTTTCTTTTTCTTCCTTCCTTCCTTCCTTCCTTCCTTCCTTCCTTCCTTCCTTCCTTCCTTCCTTCCTTCCTTCCTTCCTTCCTTCCTTCCTTCCTTCCTTCCTTCCTTCCTTCCTTCCTTCCTTCCTTCCTTCCTTCTTTCTTTCTTTCTTTCTTTCTTTCTTTCTTTCTTTCTTTCTTTCTTTCTTTCTTTCTTTCTTTCTTTCTTTCTTTCTTTCTCTTTCTTTCTTTTTGCATTTTGGGTCACACCTGACAATGCACAGGGGTTACTCCTGGCTCTGCACTCAGGAATTACTCCTGGCAGTGCTCAGGGGACCATATGGGATGCTGGAAATCAAACCCAGGTTGGCTGCATGCAATGCAAACGCCCTACCCGCTGTGCTATCGCTCCAGCCCCTCACATTGTTTCTTAACTGCAGTACAATCCAGACATTCTGGGCAAAAACGAAAAATAGACAGTTCTTTGGTAACTCCACTTAAAAATTGTTCTCCACTCTTAAAAATTTTAAGTAGAAAAGGTTTTCTGATTTAGGCTTGTATTCTGCAAAAGCTAATGGAATGATGGGGCACAATGTTTCAAGAGAGAATATCTTCCTCTGCAGACTGGGCTTCAGACAGTTTCAGCTCAGTTCTCCTTGGGTTAATAGTGGAGGGATTCAGAGAACATTTTCTAAAACAACCAGCTTGAAAATATTTTAGATTGGGGCCGGAGCGATAGCACAGCGGGTAGGGTGTTTGCCTTGCACGCGGCCGACCCGGGTTCGATCCCCGGCATCCCATATGGTCCCCCAAGCACCGCCAGGAGTAGTTCCTGAGTACAAAGCCAGGAGTAACCCCTGAGCATCGCTGGGTGTGACCCAAAAAGCAAAAAAAAAAAAAGATTTTAGATTATATGGTCTCTATTGCAGGTATTCTACTCTGTCTTGCAAAGTTCATGAGGGAACATACACAAGAAGAAATGTGTGTGATTGTGTTCCAATAACACTTTATTTGTTGGAAAAAGGCAGCTTAGGTTCAAAAAAGATGACAAAAGGGTTAAGGTACTTGCCTGGCATACAACTACATTCAATTCCTAGTAGGACTTACAGTCTCCTGAGCACCACTGGGTGTGGCCCCATACCCACAGAAATACAGAAAAACACAGCTGACCCATAGTTTGCCTACCTCTGGTCTAGGGCACAGAAACTAACATCTCCTTAAGATCCAAATCTCTGCCAACCATTACTTTTTATCTTCTAGCTTTACTGAGATATAATTGACATCCAGCATTTTATCAAAGTTTACTGTGTACAACGAGTTGATTTGATGCATTTATGTATTGCAAAATATTTACTACCCTAGCATTTAGCCAACAGCCCCATCATGCCGTGCAATTACCATTTCTTTTTTTGTGGTAAGAGCATTAAAATCTACCTCTTGGCAACTTTCAAGTATATATTAACTATTTACAGTGTTATTAACTATAATCACCAGGCTGTCCATTAGATCCCTACAACTTACTCAATTTAGAACTCGTACTTTTTGACCAACATCTCCCCATTTCTAAACCACAGGGCCCCTCATAATCATCACTTTACTTCATTTTTATGAAGTTCAGCTTTTTTAGACTCCACATGTATATGAGATCATACTTGCCTTTTTCGTTCTGATTTATCTTACATAGAATAATGTTCTCAAATTTTATCCATATTGTTCCAAATGGTAGGTTTCCTCTGCTCTCTTTTTTAATGACTCTATTATATATATGTATGTGTGCTATGTACATACGTCACGAATTCTTTATTCCTATGCTAATGGACACTTAAGTTGTTTCCTCATCTTGACTACATTAAATAATGCTGCAGTGAACGTAGAACAGATTTGTACTCAGGAATATAGATCCTATTTTCATTTCCTTTGAGTATACACCCATGAAATTTACTTCTGGATTATATAACAGTATTGCTTTTATTTTTTTTGAGGAACTCTCATGTTGTTTCCCATTGTGCTGCAAAAATTTTCATTCGCACCGTAAATGCACTAGAATTCTTTTTTCCTGACATTCTCTCCAACACTTATTATGTATTATTCTTTTAATAATGTCACCCTAACATGCCTGGCAAGATATCTCTTATTGCGGTGTTGACTTGCATTTGTATGACTATAAAAAGATAGTGAACATCTTGTTATGTACCTGTTGTCTATCTGTGTCTTCTTCAGAAAAATTGTCTTGGCCAAGTATATCTAATGTCTCTGCCTATCTGTTAACCAGAATACCTTTTTATAGTTGAGTTGTATGAATTTTTTTATGCATAGTAAATCTGTGTTAGAGATACAATTTGCAAATTTGTTTTCCCATTCCATAGGTTACCATTTTATTTTGTTGTTACGGTTTTTTTTTTTTTTTTTTGCTTTTTGGGTCACACCCTGCGTTGCACAGGGGTTACTCCTGGTGGTGCTTGGGGGACCATATAGGATACTGGGAATCAAACCCGGGTCGGTCGCATGTAAGGCACTCCCTACCTGCTGTGCTATCACTCCAGCCCCTCTTGTTACTTTTTCTACACAGCCTTTTAGTTTATTGTTGTACCAGGATTAGTGGCATACATATGTTTTTAGTGGCATGTAAAAAAAATTGCTGCCAAGACCTACATCAAGAATCTCTTCTCTATATCTTCTTTTAGGATTATGTCTTTAAGCCATTTTGAGTTTTGACCATTTTTTTGAGTGGTGTGAGATAGGGCTTCAGTTTTGTACTTCTGCACTTCTGTACATCTACCTAGCACCATTTATTAAAGAGACTATTTTTTTTACCCATTCAATAATCTTGTCCCCCTTGTCAGATATTAATTTTGTCCTCTCAATGAATATTTTTCTTTGGGAGGTTGACGGAGGGTTGAGTCACACCCACTATTGCTCAGAAGTTAATCCTAGAAGTGCTAAGTGGCTAAGTGGAGGGGAGAAGACCATACGTGGTGCCAGAGGTCAAACCGGGGTAAGCTGCATGTAAGGCAAACTTCTTTTTATTATTATTATTTAAAAATTTTTTTTTACTTTTTGGGTCACACCTGGAAATGCTTAGGGGTTACTCCTGGCTCTGCATTTAGGAATTACTCCTGGCGGTGCTCAGGGGACCATATAGGATGCTGAGAATCAACCTGGGTCGGCCGCATGCAAGGCAAACCCCCTACCCGCTGTGCTATTGCTCCATAAGGCAAACTTCTTAAGCCCTGTACAATCTTGAGATCGAACCCCTAATGATTAGTCTTGAAGAGCTCAGAATTCATCGAATACATTCACTCATAAACAATGATATTTTGATTGCCTCTTAAGTTCTCATCTGTGTTAGGCAAATAAATCTATTTTTAAAAAATAAACAAGATAATTTATGATAGAGGTAACTGCTTTGAGTAAAATTAAGTGTAGTGGGTGCCAACATTATCTCCTGTGTCTTTAAAGGACTCTGTGACTAGGAAATACTTTAGCTGAGACTTTTAGAGCCAGCCAGGTAGGACTAAGGTCACTCTCAGGCCAGACTGGACTCAGGTGACCCTTTGGCTTCTAAAACCAGTTTAGAGGTATCTAAAACTCCTTTTCTGCAATTGAAAGAAACAGATTTAAAATGCAAAGCATGATGGAGGCTCACATTTTAGTGTAAATACGCTTTGTTTGAGTTGCAAGTGATAAATCCCTCACACTGATAAATCAGTGTGAGTAGTTGGTTATCATGCTGAGAGAATGGGGGTGTTTGTTTTATTTTGGTTTTGCTAAGGAGCTGGGAAGAGGAAAGTGTAGGATTTGTATAATATTAGCTGCAGATAGAGCTAATTAGTAGGGTCTAATTCCTTCTTTGGGTTCCCAACTCCTACCCAGTGATCTGGGGAACCCACCACAGACTGTTAAGTCAAAGAGAAAGACAAAACTATCTGAGAAAAAAAAATATTTTTCCTCTGAGGGGAAAAGGATCCCTAAAGATCTGACTAGAAAAGGTATACTCAAAATTTTCTAACCATTTGATGTTTCGGTATTCTGAGGCAGTTTTACTTACACAGTTTACATAGAAACTCATTTGTTTCTTTGTTTTTACAATGTTTAGTTCCTGGGGATCTGTTCATTAGATCCTCTTGTCCTTTTTTTATTTTTATTTTTTAAATCCCACACAGGAGGCTGGAGTGATAGCATAGCGAGTAGGGCGTTTGCCTTGCACTCGGCCAACCCAAGTTCGGTTTCCAGCATGCCATATGATCCCCTGAGCACCGCCAGGGATAATTCCTGAGTGTATGAGCCAGGAGTGACCCCTGTGCATTGCCTAGTGTGACCCAAAAAGCAAAAAAGAAAAAAAAATCCCCCACACTTAGGCACTTAGTAAATGCTCAGTAAATGCATGCCACTCATCTCTTTCCTTGGTAATAAGGCGCTAGAAATAGAAGCACATTGTTGAGCTGTGTTATTCTTTTCATATTCACCATGGCTTTTGTGCCTTCTACACATTTATGGTTAACCAAAGAAAGGAGAATCTAATGTAATTTTTGGTTTTCTCTGTGTATATTTTTAAAATCGGCTTAAATGCTTGCGAAGAAAGGATATTTGATGAAAAGGTTTTGCATGGAAAATGGGGAAGAATCTTTTCCACAGACTTATTCAACTTTCCACAAGTTTACCCCTCTGAACTCTAGGAAGCAAGGGCTGCACTAGAGACCACATTTGGGATGGGGAATTCCTGCCTTCTCGCCAAATCCTTGCTACTTGGGATCAGGAAATGGACCATTTATTTATGGAACAAAAGGCATTTTTGAAGGTCTGAGCCTTTCCTGAAACTCGATGCCTCTGATGTTGTCGGCTGACCATTCTAGCAAGCATGGACCATTTGTATCTGCTGGGAACACGGCACATGCTCCTCAGTCTTCACTGCTGTAAACAAAGCGTCCTGGAGCCTTGGCTTCTAATGAGCGTCTGCAATGCATGTCATGGGGTTCTCTTTGGCTTTGAGAAAAAAACAAAACAAAACTGTTTTGAGGAAATGATAGTAAATAATCAGAAGCAAGTTAACACACAAGATAGTAGGGTGAAATCTGGGGCCAGGCTCAGAAGCTTTGAATCTCAGCCCCAATTGCTGCCCTGGGCACAAGGCAATTAGCTATGCTGGGCCTTGGTTTCTTATCTGTATAATGGGGCCAATAAGGATGCCTGTCATTTTAGGGATTTTGTAAGAACTCAATGAGAAGTTAAAACCCTTTTGCCCTGTGCCTCACATCTCTGTGAAGATTCAGTTTTGGCCATTCACTGTACCATTTTTGATGGTATATTTCCTGGAAGGGGATTATGTTTCTTTCTTCTTTTTTTTTTTTTCGGTCTGGGAGATGAGAGCTGTTAAACATTAAACACTGTGGTTGAAGGGCCATTAAGAAATGGAAAAAAAAATTCTCTAGACCCCATCATTCTAAACCTAGACTTTCAGCCATCATTTTCTAAACCACGTTTAAATCATTCAGCAATTCAGTTGTAGCATAAAGTCGAGAATTTTCAAAAAATCTTAGGGATCACTGAGTGGGGGATTTGGTTACATATTTACATGTAATGTACAGAAAGAAACCCTTATTCTCTTTTAGGAGTTTGGTTCTATTCCTGGTTTATACATCAATTTCCTCTTCCTTTTCAAGCCCAAACAGCTCACATTCCTGCATAACTTTATGGTTATTGGCTTTTCTGTGGAAATAACCACCTAGGAAGTGGCATTTCCCAGGCTAAGAGGGTCATATTAAGTTTTCTTGGCAAGATGAGAGAAGGGTTGCTCAGGTTCATAAACCCACAATTTTAGTCTGATCATCAAATAATAAAGATAATAATAGAGTTGTAGCACTTTAGAACTAGAAGAGCATTAGATCCCATCTGGCCAAACCCCTCATTTCACAGATGAGTAAATACCTTGTACATGAAACATGCTCTACAGTTCTAAGAGTGTTTGTTCACGTTGATTTTATCATTTGTCTTCTCAAGGACCCTTTCAGGTTATCAGAGGGTAAATATTATTTGTCTCTGCTTTGTAGATAGGAGATGGGAGCATTAGAAGGGTACTGACTTGCTGAAGCTATGGACCGAGTTGGTCAAAGGAAGCATCTACCACCTGAGCTTCCAACTGCCTCACAGGTATCCTTTGCCCTGTAATGCCTCTGGGAACTCTGCATGCCTATGGGCTCCCAGGATTCTTTCTAGTTATCCCACGTTGGCTGCTTAGAACTCGGAGACTGTGCCGTGCACAGAATACCACTCAAGCTCCTCAACATGACTCCTGAGGCCTGGCCTTCGTGCATCTCTGTAGCTGCTTCTCCTACCATGCCCAATTGCCATTGTGGGGGTGGGGTGCGGTGGGGAGAGGGGTGTCTCACAACTCTAAACATAATTACTTCCATCTGGAATGTAAACACACTTCAAATTTTTTTTTTTAACTCTAACCCAGCACTTCTCAACTGAGGGCCATATGGGTACCCACGATATTCCAAAGTAACCATAGTGAAAATTGCATAAATTTTCAACTTTGCGAAGTTGTAAAATTTTCCGTTTTGTGGGGGGACATGACACAAGGCTAAGAAGCTAACTGATAGAATCGAAGGGGCAGAGGACAGAAACAAGATCAAAAAAGAGGCCTCAGTTGGGAAAAGATTGTGAAAACTACCCTACCCAACTCTCTTTTTTTTTCCCTTTTTGGGTCACACCCGGCAATGCACAGGGGTTACTCCTGGCTCTGCACTCAGGAATTACCCCTGTCAGTGCTCAGGGGTCAATATGGGATGCTGGGAATCGAACCCCAGTGGGCTATGTGCAAGGCAAACGCCCTAGCCTCCCTACCTGCTGTGCTATTGCTCCAGCCCCAGGTTTGCTTCTTATGTGTCTCCAAACTAATCAGATTATCCCTAAGGTGGTCTTGAAATGCAGAGAGATCTGAGAAGAGGAAAGAGGCCAGGTGACTATGGGGAGTATGAGGGAAAAAAAGTACTCTTTGCTCTTCGTAACTTTATATCATTATATATAATTTGGAGAGACAGCACAACAGGTAGGTTGTTTGCCTTGCACATGGCTGACCTGTGTTTGATTCCTCTGTCCTTCTCACAGAGTCCGGCAAGGCACCGGGAGTATCCCACCCGTACGGCAGAGCCTGGCAAGTTACCCGTGGCGCATTCAATGTGCCAAAAATAGTAACGACAAATCTCACAATGGAGATGTTACTGATGCCCGCTCGAGCAAATCTATGAGTAATGGAAGAACAGTGATACAATGATGTTCCTGATCAGCTGGAGCGATAGCATAGCAGGTAGGGTGTTTGTCTTGCATGAGTCCAACCCAGGTTTGATCTCCCTCCGTCCCTCTCAGAGAGCCCCACAAGCTACCGAAAGTATCCCGCCTGCACTGCAGAGCCTGGCAAGCTACCCGTGGCATATTCGATATGCCAAAAACAGTAACAAGTCTCACAATAGAGACGGTACTGATCCTGCTCCAGCAAATCGATGAACAATAGGACAACAGTGCTACATTGCTATGTTCCCCACGCTAGCAAGATTTCCCCGAGACATTTCTTTATAACCCATGAATTTCCCCTTTGGCAGTTATAGGTGATAAACTAGTTTTTCAAAACCAATAAAATCTTGATTTATAGCATTGGCTCAGAATCTAAATGTTCCTCCTCCCACCAGGGAGTATTTTCACCACTCATGGTGTCACAATACAGACCTACGGGATGGTCACAGACATAAGCCTTACGTGAACCGGTGTAGGACCTGCGTTGGTTGCATATGGGAGGCCTTGGTTCAAGCCCCAAACCCTGAGCAACAGAGGGAGGGTCCCAGGAACATGGTAAGGTGTGGCCTCCAAACAAAACCAGAAACAAAAACCAAGAGTGCTTTCTGATGTTTTGCTTTCCTGTTCCACACTTCACTCCAGGCGCACAGCCATGCTCAGGGGTTATTCCTGGCTCTGCACTAAGGAATTACTCCTGGTGGTGCTTGCGGGACCATATGGGACACCAGGGTCAGCAGCATACAAGGCAAACACCCTACCCGCTGCTGTACTATCGCTCCAGCTTCCTCTGGGCAGTTTTTCTTTGGAAGGTTCAACCTTAAGCAGGAAAATGGAGGAAGGAAGTACTAAGGATCCGTACCAATGAAGTCAACATCATCAATGAAAACAATTACAGTTTTCTGGGTTTTGGTGTCTTGCACCCTGAGGTATTGAAAGGATTATCAAAGGATTGGAAAGTGGGGCACAGTCCAGCTCCCAGTGCCTGTGATTTAAATGTTCAAACAGAGGTGGGCAGATGTGGGGTGGGGAAAAACCTCTTCCCTGCTTTGAAAAGGCAGAAACAAACCTCTGGTAACTATTTGTCTAAAGGGAGGCTCATGGATAAAAAGCCTCAAGAACGAAACACTTAATTGTAACCAAACACAGAGCAAATGAAGGCATGAGGGCAGAGTCAGGCTGTTTTATGTGGATCCCGTCTACAAGAGTCAGCAGCTTCTTCCAGATTTCGTAAGAAATCAGCAACAAGCTGGAATCTTTCATTTCTGGGCAAAGCAAGAAGTTAAATTTAAAGATCCATTCTCAAGGATGTTTTAAAGGCAAAAGAGGTTCAGGCTCTCCGCCCTTATGAGCTTTGAGGCGCTTGAACATTCTTGGAGCTTTCGTATGGACATAATTTCATGAAGGGGGGAAACTATTCCAGTCATTTCCTTCACTTTAATAGTTTCCATCCATAACCTCAAAAGGATGGTAAAAAGTAATGAATGACTGCGAAGGGGGTAGCGCTCCTGAGTCTTTGTGAGTGATGCCAACAGAGAGTGGGAAAGGTGTGTGCCCGCCCAACCTCACTCCCTGTGGAATCTTTTATGTAACTGTGTTTGTCAGGATTCGACAAAATCTGTGGGTGTAGGAAGAGGATTCTTCTTTTTTAAAAAAAAAACAAGTAATTAATCTATTTCATATGAGAAAGAAATCTACATCCTTAGCCTAAAATTATGATTCTGATATTTATCAAGTGTCTTGTAGGAGTCAGACACTTTACAATGATTACTTATAATCCTTACAACACATATTGCACAAATAGAAATAGGAAGGCTAAACTCAGAAACTAAGGGCCAGATAGTTCAGTCGGTAAGGTACTTGCCTTGCATGTGGCTGACCTGGGTTCAACCCCCAGCACCACAAATGGTCTCCCAAGTTCTGCCAAGAGTAATCTCCAAGCACAGAGTCAGGGGGAGACCCTGAGAACTGTTGGATGTGTCCCAGCAGGCTTCACCAAGACAATTGAGTTATAACATGGTTGAGCCAGGTTGCGAATAGATTCTCCTCTGATTCCCAAACTTACATTCTTTCCATTCGACTCTGCTGCCAAGAAAACTCACCATGGATTTTGGAATAGGTTTGAGAAAAGCATATTCAAACGACAGAGAGGAATGGGAATTTCGGAATTTTGTCAAGCAAATATTATGGCAGTATCTCCAGGGTGTCTTCAAACTACTAAAAATAATAAAAGTTAATTATTAAAACACCTTGAGGATATGATCAGCAATGTGGCTGTTTCCGGTGGGTTCTGCTTAGCTATCTGTCCAGAGTTTGCTATTGCCTCTTTCTTTCTCCTACCCCAACTCCAGGACCTGTGGAGAGGACCTTCAGTTGATTCTGACTTATACATCGATCCTAGGACAACCTCCCTCCTCCACCTCCAACTGTGAATCTCTAATCTGGAAGCTCCACTGTGCTCACCCCCCTGACCGCCTTGGTCTTCTAGTATTTTCTAGACTAGAAAGGTACTTAAACTGTAACTGAAATTTGTTGGCCAACGACTTCTCTCAGCAGTCACCCTTTGCCAGGTACACATTGCCAACACGGGCCAGCTTCTAGACAGCTGTTAGGGAAAGCTTGGGTATTTCTGCAGCTGAGTCTTTCTTTGATTCATAAGAATCAAAGGACAGCCAAGAGAGTATCGTAAATTTAAATGGGAACAAGTACAGACGCCAAAGGACTGCCCTGAGGAATTCTGCCACCCCTGACCCCCTTTTCCATTCTCCCCTGGCTACCGCAGAACTTACCCTCCATCTCTGCTCCTCATTCTTCTCATTCTCACCTCTCCAGCCCAACCGTTAAAATTGAGTTAATCTGTAGTCACTGAAGTCAGTTTCTTGCTTCAAACATTTTGGTGGCTTCCATCATTCTCCGAATCAAACCCAAACACTTCCTCAGCCTGCCAGGCACTGTGCAGCCTTGGTGTTTATGACCGTCCACCTCATCTCACCCCAGTCTCTTTCTTGTTCACTAAGTTCCAGCCAGAGTTCCCAGAACATATCTCTCTCCAGGACCATCATTCCTGATTTTCTGTATGCCAGAACAAGCCATAGTTAGGGCTTCACTCTTTCCATTTTCAGGTCAAAACCCTCTTCAGATCTCTCTCCCCATTGATGTGGCAGTTCCTGGCCTCAACCACTTTCCCCTATATTCTTTGCTTGTTTCTTTTCACATCTACCATGAACTAGAAGCCTCTCCCTTATCCATGGTTTCAGTTCCTGATTCTATCTTCCTCAGTAGGATATCTGATGAGAAAGATGGGGACTTGAATTTGATCACCACTGTGTTCCTCAGTAATAAACCTTTTTTTTTTTGCTTTTTGGGTCACACCCAGCAATGCACATGGGTTACTCCTGGCTCTGCACTCAGGAATTACTCCTGGCAGTGCTCGGGGGACCATATGGGATGCTGGGAATCAAACCTGGGTTGGCCGCGTGCAAGGCAAACGCCCTACCCACTGTGCTATTGCTCCAGCCCCAGTAATAAACATTTCTTGAGTGAATGAGTCCCCTTGATCATTTAACCTTTGTCTTGGGGATTTATTTATATTTTTTGGGGGGGGGCACACCAGTGATACTCTAGGGTTACTCCTGGTTTTTCACTCAGGAGTTACTCCTGATGGTGATCAGGGGACCACATGGAATGCCAGCGATCAAATTCAGGTTGACCGAGTGCAAGGCAAATGTCCAACACTCTATACTATTGCTCCCGCCCCTGTCTTAGGGCTTTATGAAAGCACTCTTCCTCTCCTTTAGAACCTGACTCTAAAATATTTCCCCATGGGATGGCCTCAGCACCCACTTCCATTATTCATAAATGCCTTGTGTAAATGTGGAGGGGTGTGTCCTCAAACATCACAAGCTCTCCAAACTGTCACATGATAAATGTGAAACAAGGGGAAATTGTTTGATTATGGAGAGCTTCTTTTGTGCAAGTGCAGTTGTAGCAGCCATTTATAAGTTGCTATTCAAATAGCCAAATGTATATCTGAATCCTTCTTCACATTTTCTAAATAAAACTGACTGACTCCAAGCATGATTCAACTTCACAACTCTCTTTGACATCTCTTTTGGTTCTTGAGACAGGCCATTATATAAACCTAAAACTCCTAAATATACTCTCCATTATACAGAACCAGAAATATTAAAATTAAGGTCTGGACAGATAGTACAGGGGTTAAGGCTCTTACCTTGCATGCAGCTGACTCCTTTATAATCCCTGGCACCATACTATTCCCAGAGCACTGCTGGGAATGACTCCTTAGCATAGAGCTGGAAGTTTGCCATCAGCACAGCCATACGTGGCCCAATCCCTCCCTGGCCCCTAAGAAGAAAAAAAAATTTTTTTTTTCTTTTTGTGTCACACCCAGGGTAACTCCTGGCTCTGCAATCAAGAATTACTTTTGGAGTACTCGGGAGACCATATGGGGATGCTGAGAATCTAAGTCGGGTTGACCGTGTGCAAAGCAAATGCCCTACCTGCTGTACTATCGCTCCAGCCCCTAAGAAGAAAAATATTAAGTTTTTAAAATATAGCTAATCTGAAAAGGAATATAACTTGCATTTTCTCATTTGGCATTATATTCAGTCAACAGATATGAGACTCTTCCTACTCCCCTGTTTAGGCCCATATTTACAGTTTACAGAACACATTTGAATTACTGACCTCATTTAATCTTCACAACCTGTGCAGTTGCAAAAGAAGAAATGAACATGCTTCTGCAGAGGAGGAAACCAGGTCACAGTTGTTGGAGTGACCGGTGACCATCCTTCAGGTCATGGGATGAAATGTCAACCTCATCTCCATCACAATGTGGTTTTCGCAATGAAATTGAATAGCACTCCTCCCCCTTTATTTTTTTACATTTCTCCCTAAACTTTATTTTATTAAAGCATCATGATTTATAAAGTTATTCATAGTTGAGTTTTAAGCATACAATATTCCATCACTCATTCTACCACCAGTGTCAACTTCCCCCCACCAGTGTTCCTAGGTTCCTGTCCCACCCCACCAGACACACCCGAAGCCTGCCATCTCTTAAAGTTTGTTATTGAAGTTTGGGTCTCATGATTTCAGTGTAGTTGACTTTGTGGTTTAGGTATCTGTGGCCACTTGACACATCATCATAAAGGGAAATATAGGGCTGGAGCGATAGCACAGTGATTGGGCGTTTGCCTTTCACGCGGACCGACCCAAGTTCGATTCCTCTGCCCCTCTCGGAGAGCCCGGCAAGCTACCGACAGTATCAAGCCCATGCAGCAGAGCCTGGCAAGCTACCCGTGCGTATTGGATATGCCAAAAACACTAACAATAAGTCTCTCAATGAGAGACGTTACTGGTACCCACTCGAACAAATCGATGAGCAATGGGATGACAGTGATACAGTGATATATACATATATATACGTATATATATGCCTCTTGAAGAGCCTGACAAGCTACTGAGAGTATCCCACCCACAAGGCAGAGCCTGGCAAGATCCCCATGGCTTATTCAATATGCCAAAACAGTAACAATAACAGGTCTCATTCCCCTGACCCTGAAAGAGCCTCTAATCACTGAGGAAGATGAGTAAGGAGAGGCTGCTAAAATCTCAGGGCTGGGAAGAATGGCGATGTTACTGGTGCCCACTCCAGTACATCGATGAACAACGGGATGACAGTGATACAGTGATACAGTGATTCTTTAACACCACCAATATACCATGACTCTTACCCCCTGTTGCTTCTCATCGGTCTCTTCTCCTTTCCCCCTCCACTGTTGTCTTTCCTTCTCCCAATACTTTCGCACCAGGGGTGATTTTAAAGGCTTTCCCCCTTTAAACCATTGCCCCAGCAACCCAAATCTCCACACTCCAATCACTGCCATGCTCACGGCTTTGCCATTGGTCATCAAGTTACTCTAAATATCACATATAAATGATATCATACTATGCTTCTTCTTCTTCTTCTTCTTCTTCTTCTTCTTCTTCTTCTTCTTCTTCTTCTTCTTCTTCTTCTTCTTCTTCTGACTTACTTCATTGAACATGATATCTTCCAGTTCCATTCATGTTGCAGCAAATGGCACTATTTCATCATACTTTACAGCTGCATAGAATTTAATCGTGTGTATATACCACATCTTCAGGATCCACTGATCTGCTCTTGGACATATAGATTGATTCCAAGTCTTAGCTTTTATACTGAGTGTTGCAATGAATAATGGTGTGTATCCATCCTTTAGAATTAATGTATTTTTATGTAAACATGAAAGTTCAGAAGTTTGTAACTGTATCTCACGGTGATTCACTAATCAAAAAAAAAAAGTTAAAAATCATATATAGCTCATGAGGGGCAGAGAAGTCCATAATATCCTTTTCTGTATCCATTCAGGATTTAAACCACACTCAGAACAAAATGAATGACATGTATTTTACGTTATTAAAAATTATTTTAGTAAGTAGGAAATGTAATTTTTTCAATGGTAACATCTTTTAAGTTTGTGAAAACTATATTAAATATATAACTATTACAGATCAAGAACAAAAAGCCTCACATATATTTGCATACAATTTAAAATCTGTGTACATATTTGGGTATATGTGTATATATAATGTGTTTACGTAGAGAAAAATATAAAATAAACAATAAAGGTATATGAGCTCAATGGATACAGAACTCTGAAAAGCAGTGATTGATGCATGAATTGATCACATAAAGTGAAGGTGCTTAGTGCTGAAATAATTGTTTACCATTACTGTCAGTAGGCAGTGTTTTATGCATGCCAACCTAGGAAATGACCCTTACCTCTCCAGTGTCTGGTTATCTGGTTAATATAGCCAAACTTAGGAATTCCATTTTGTGCAGACTCAATAAGATATGCCCAATAAGACTCAATAAGATCTGCCCAGTCAATCACCATAGCTCCTAACTTTATGAAAGGTAAAGGACTCACAGACAGCTATTATGCAAACTACATAATCTCTTTAATAATAAAAATAACGCTACCTTAAAAAAAGAATTAATGTACTTTTAAATTTTTATCAAGTTGTTCATGAAGACTTTTTTTACATTCAGTATTCTAACACCAATTCCACCACCTTTGCACCTTCCCACCACTATTATTTCCAATTTTTCCAACCACCACCCAAGCCTGATGCAACAGCAGGTCCTAAATCAAATGATTTATATTTGATAAATATATAATATTTGATACAATCACAACAATTTTATATTGCTTGTTATGATAGCGCAGTGAGTAGGGAATTCGCCTTGCACGCGGCCGACCCAAGTTTGACTCCTCTGTCCCTCTTGGAGAATCCGGCAAGCTATCGAGAATATCTTGCCCACACGGCAGAGCCTAGAAAGCTACTCGTGGAGTATTTGATATGCCAAAAACAGTAACAACAAGTCGCATAATGGAGACATTACTGGTGCCTTCTTGAGCAAATCGATGAGCAACGGGATGACAGTGACAGTGACAGTGAAAAATTTGCTAAAAATGATCAAAAATATTTCATATAAGAAAGTATGTGAAGATTTCTGTATCTCACCCTGGAGCCATTAAGCCCTTGTAAATTATTGACATGTTCTACAGATTAAGCCTTGTGTGTTAATATTTTCTTAATCGAGATTGGTTGACTTCTACTTTATATCCCATCCAATGTGGTGTGCAATTCCTAGTATATAAGTAGTGCAAAGTTTGAGATGTCTCCAGAAATTCTAAAATTTTAAATGAGATGATACAGCTGGAATTAATTTTTTAACTGAATAGAAACTTTGGGGTCAGGAACCATCTTTGCAGTATTCTGCTCTCTTTCAAGATTTGTTTATGAGTCTTTGGATCATGGCTGGTTAGAGTCTATTCAGCACCAGAGGCAGTTTGTGGGTGTGATTGCCAGGCACCCAGAAGAACAGGGAGATGGGGGGAGGGAGTTCTACTCTGATTTCATGAGGGCCTGGTGATTTTGGTCACAAAACCTGCATACCTGAGTTTTTCAATAAATTTATTCCTGGATGAGGCTCATCCCAAGCTTATGGATTCCAGCCGTGAGCATGGCAGTGAGTGTGGAAATTTTTGGCTGCTGGGGCTCCATTTGGGTGGGTGGTGAGCTCACTCTCCAGGATGCTCCAGATATGAGACTCAGCCTGGTGCATGATCCGGAAGCATCTCTGCAGTTGGCTCATATCTTTTGAGATTGATATAAGAGTCTGAATTAATGTTCCACTGTCCTGGAGGTAGATAGCCAAAAGTTAAATTGTGGAGTCATATGACAGCCCAATTTTAAGTTTGCTGAGAACCCTCCATACTGTTTTCCTCCTCCACAGGGGTTTAACCAGATAGCATTCCTACCAGCAGTAGGTGAGATCATCACATCCCTGTCAACCAAGACAGACTATTTACAGCAATTTTGATATGTGTCATTCTCACGGGTGTGATATGGTATCTCATTATTGTCTTGATTTGTATTTACCTACTAATAAGTGATAGTTAGCATTTTTTAATTGAATCACCATGAGATAGAGCATTACAAAAGGGTTCATGATTGGTTTTCAGTCATACAATATTCCTCCACCAGTGTAATTTCCCAGCACCAGTGTCCCCAGTTTCCCTCCCACTCCTTCAAGCCACCCTTCACCCAAACCTGCCTCTATGACAGATACCTCTTTTCTCTCTCTCTTCCTCTTTCTCTCTCTCTCATTTTAGGCACTATGGTTTGTGATGCAGATGCTGAAATCTTCTCATGTATATCCCTTTACCTGCTTTCAACACTCAGTTCTTGTCCAGAGTGATCATTTCCTACTAGTATTGTCAAAATGGATTTTCCTCTATCTTAACTACCATCCATTTACCACACCATTGACCAACCACTGACCAGTCCTCCTGGTCCATTTTCCCTAGGACTGGATACTAGTGTCATATTGTTTTTTGTTTTACATCCTACAAATAAATGCAGTTATTCTATATCTGTCCCACTCCCAAATCATTTCACTCATTTTATTTCAGCATTATACTCTCCAAGTCCATCCATTAATGATGAGCATTTTTAATGTACCTGTTTGCCATCCATTGGTTTTTCTTAGAGAAGACCCTGATAATTTCCTTTCCCCATTTTTTGATGGAATTTTGGATGTTTTATGTTGTTGATCTTTGTGAGTACTTTATATAACCTGAATATCAACTCTTTATTTGATTTGTTGACTGCACATATGTTTTACCATTCAGTTAGTTGTCTTAAGATGTATTCTATGTTTCTTTTGCCATGCAGAAACTCTTTAATTTGATATCATCCCATTTATTTATTTTTGGGTTATTTATTTATTAATTAATTTATTTATTTATTGCGTTTGGGTCATGCCTGGAAATGTACAGAGGTCACTCCTGGCACTTCACTTAGGAATTACTCCTGGTGGTGCTCAGGGGACCATATGGGATCCTGGAAATTGAACCCGAGTCAGCTGCGTACAAGGCAAACCCGCTGTGCTATCACTCCAACCCCTATTTATTTTTGTATCTGTCGCCTTTGCCAGTGGCATTGAATCATTGAAGACACTTTTGAGGTCCAGATCTTGGAGCATTGTGTCTATATTTTCCTTAAGATATTTTATAGATTCTGGTCTGATCTCAAGTTTGCTGACCCACATTGAATCGACTTTTGGGTAAGGCATAAGATTCAGATCCAGCTTTAATTTTTTTATACATAGTTATCCAGTTTTGCCAGCATCATTTGCTGAAGAGACTGTCTTTATTTCAAGCTCTCAGCTCTTTTGTCAAAACTTATCTGACCATATATATGGGGGTTTGTCCTTGGATATTCTATTTTGACCCATTGATTTCCTTTTCTTGCCTGACTTCTGTTGCTCAGACTTCTAATGTAATGTTGAGTAGCCCTTTTAGAACATGACCCTGAGAGTCTGGAGTGGCCCCTGTTCACAGTTCACGTCACTTTTGTAGCCTCAGTAAGATCAGATTGAATTTACCCTCCCCCCATTCCCAATGCACACGTACACTCAGTTTCAAAGTGTTGCCTTTATCTTTTTATACCACCTATGACAACTCTTTCATGACCCAGGTCATTACATCAGGTCAGAGCAAATGATACCTAAGTGTATGTGCAAGGAAGGTTACAGTGAAGATCAGGTAAAGTATAAGTTAGCTTTGTTTTGGTTTGATTTGGTTTTTGGTTTAGGGTCACACTTAGCAGTAATTAGGGCCTATTCCTAGCTCTGCATTCAGGAATCACTCCAGGTAGGGATTTGGGACCATATGGGGTACTAAGGAGAGGATCCAAGGCAAGAGGTCTATTTAGCATACTATCTCTCAAGACCCAAATTTGAAGTCATAATCAATGTTGTGACTGAAGTCTTCTGTTGCAATGCAACTTCAAGTACAAAACATTATTTTGAATAACTATGCTGCAACTCTGGCAGGCCAGGCAACCTTTCTTTATTCCATGGTTTAGTTAAATGCTGCTTAAAGTGGAGAGGTTCTTAGGCTTGTCCAATTTCCAGAATGAAAATCAGTCAGATACATTTGACTAAAGGATGCATGGGGTGATAATTTCCTCTTCTACAAAACATTTTGTACAAATGTACACTGTGAACCTAGATACAGGAAAGCAAATGATTTCCTCCTGCAGGAAAACAGGGTATATATTTAGTTCCTGATCATTTCCCTCTAGTGGCATATCCCAAAGGATTTTATTGAAAGTAATCAAAAGAAACTATGATCAATGTTCAGGATTTTGAAAAAGTTTACAAAGATTTTTCATATTTATTTTATTCTCTCAACAATGCAGTATTAATTTTTTTCCTCTTATCATCTACGAGACAAAGACGATGATGCAATTAAAACAGCTTGTTCAGACCACAGAATAGTTGCAGGTGAAGAAGCCAAATCATACCTCTAGGACCTAGAGCACCTGCTTTTCACCACTGTTTACACTGGCAGTAATTGGAACTTTCCTCAAGATCTTCCATGCAGGTGAAATACTTTTGCTAGGGTTTTCTGAACTCTTCAAGTTGGAGAAAAAGAAAGTACTAATTATGTAGTATCATTATTTTTTAAAAATAATTGAATCACCATGAGCTATGTAGTTAGAAAGGTTTTCATGATTGATTTCGGTCATACAATGTTCCAACACTCATCCCTTTACCAGTTCACAGTTCCTGCAACCAATGATTTCATTTTCTCTCCTGTCTATGCCACCCCCTGACTCTCCCCCCATGAATGGTTTTCTAAGGCAGACATCTCTATTTCTGTCTGTCTGTTTGTCTGTCTGTCTCTTATTTTCCTTTTAGGCACTGTGGTTTGCAGTACTGTTACAAACCCATCAAAAATGGGAAGAAGAAATGAACAGAAACTTCCTCAAAGAAGAAATACAAATGGCCAAAAGGCACAGAAAAAGTACTCCACATCACTAATAATCAGGGAGATGCAAATCAAAACAACAATCAGATATCATCTCACACCACAGAGACTGGCACACATCAAAAAAGAACAACCAGTGCTGTCGTGGATATGGTGAGAAAGGAATTCTCATTTACTGCTTGTGGGAACACCAATTGGTGTAGCCTTTTTAGAAAACAATATGAGCATTCCTCAAAACACTAGAAATTGCCATTCCATACGACCCAGCCATGCTGCTCCTGGGAATGTACACTACTGGCCTCACAGCACAATGTGGAAAAGGCATCTGCACTCCTATGTTCAGCACTACTCACAATTGCCAGAACTTGGAAACATCCCAAGTGTCCGAAACACGAGTTGATAAAGAAACTATGGTACATCTACACAATGGAACACTACTCAACTGTTAGGAAAAACTAATTCATGAAATTTGCTTATACTTGAATGGACATGGAGAATATCGTGCTGACTGAAATGTGTCAGAGGGAGAGGGACAAACATAGAATGATTTCACTCATTTATATAATATACACATATTTTATTTATATTTGTGTAGATAGGTATGTAAGCAATACCCAAAGATAGTAGAAACAAGTCCAGGAGGGCTGGCTTGTGGTAGGAAGCTTGCGACAAAGAGGGAGGGGAGTGCAGTTAGGACAGAGAAGGCAGAGAACGGACCACTATGGCAATGATAGTTGAACATGATCACTCTGGACACCAACCAAGTGCTAAAAGGAGGTGAACTGATATGCATGATACTGATACCCTTCAGTAGCAGTATTATACCACTTTTGACTGCTAAGCAACACTAAATTTCTGATTCCCATCTCTAATTTAGCTTGTTAATGACAGCTTTCATAATAAAAGTTAATGAAAGCTCCCTTTGGATAACAAGCTGCTAAATACTTAAAAGATAGAAGCTTGTGTGAAATCGATGCTTGAGCCTTCTGGGGTTGAGGGGTAGGTTGGTGGTGGAAGGATAATGATTTGCTAGTTGTGAGATTTTCCCTACCTCTGGCTCCTAACCACATCTGGTCTTAAATGCAAACATTCAGAACTATGTGATCATTATTGCAATGGGGTGCTGCAGAATTTGACCCCTGGTATTAGGAGATAAATTGCGTTTGCTAGATTGCTTATTGGTTTGGTTTAAACTGTCTCTCTGGAGTCACATGATTAGGGTCAAGGACAAGTACACTTGCCCATGCTTATATTTGAACAGCTAGGTAAGAGATAAGGAAGCCAGAGCCTATGATGATTTCATAGGAAGGACCCCTGGGAAGTCATAAAGAGCCCTGAGCTAAGCAGGTCCCTGTTCTTGGTTAATACTTGATTCATATAGAAGGTTTTTTGTTTGTATCATAGTCACATCTAATGGCTGCTTCTTCTGGAAGGGAGCATAAAATGAGGCCCCCATAACCATGCCACGGGACTCCGTGCCAGACTATTTTCACTAGGGGCACCCCAGAGGGGGGTGGGTGAGAGCCCTCCCCACCCCAGGGGACCCAGCCTGGGCAGCTGACCTCCACAACCCAAATGCTACTATGCTCCAAGCCGCTTTCCACATGCTCAGGCCGAGCTTCACGTATGAGAGAACATATTCCTAAACTGCGCAGCCACCTTTGCAGTTGCATGACACATCAAAAGACACTCCCTACTCATTTTCCATAATTACCACACCACATTTGATTGGAGGCAAGATGGTGCCGATGCCGTCCAAACTCCTTGCGCTCTCTCAAACCTGGGTCACCATCTCGCCTTAGACAATGTGCAGCTCAGCATGCCAGGCATGGAACTCTACTCGTGATTCCTGATAGACATCTCTGGCTGTTTTGCAAGATTTGGACAGAATGGCATCGGTGGGGCATGGAGAAACCATGGCAGCAACCGCAGCATCACCGCCTGCCCTGGCCTGGCCCAGTTGCAGTGCCCTTGGACATAGAGCCATGGTGGCAGTACATGTAGTGGCTCATCCACTGTGGGATGCTGTCAGCCAAGCACCGAGTGGCCAGAGACTCGACCTGGCACAGACCCTCCAAGATAGGGTCCTGCTCTGCCAGCTGCTTAACAACCTCTGAGAGCACTCCATCAACCTCAAGGAGATCAACCTGAGGCTGCAGATGTCCCAGGTACTTCCCAGAGATGCAGGCAGATGCATGTTTGTCAGTGTGCAGATCGTTACAACATGCCAGTCAACCAAAAGCTTACATTAGCTAGATTGGGAAGACATGTAAAGGCGATTAGAGGCCACCCCAAAAGCCTCCGACCTTCTCAGAGAGCCTGACAAGCTACCGAGAGTATCCTGCCTGCATGGCAGAGCCTGGCAAGCTACCCATGGCGTACTTCATATGCCAAAACCAATAACAACAACAGGTCCTCATTCCCCTGATCCTGAAAGAGCCCCCAGTATGCCATTGTGCTACACTAGCATAAGACAGGGACAATGGAGACGTTACTGGTGCCCTCTAGACTAAATTGATGAACAACAGGATGATGGTGATACAGTGACCATAGTCACATGAAAAATTGTCTCAATATAAAACAGGTTACAAGTTTCTGGATTTAATTTTTTAATTTTTGATTTGGGGGCTACACCTGGCAGTGCTCAGGGCTTACTCCTGGCTCTGTGCTCAGGGATAACTCCTGGTGGGTCCTGGGGGACCATATATGAGGTGCCAGGAATTGGACTTGAGTTGAGTTTCTGCTGTACCATCTCTCTAGCACCTGGATTATTTTTTATTCTTTTATTTATCCTTTTATTCTTTTATATTAGAAATTGTTTTTGCTTTTGAAAATTCTCATCTTTTTAACTTATTAAAAAATAATAGTCATTAAGAAAACATTATTTCTAATGAACAGAAGAGTTTTTAAAATCATCCACAGTCTGACTACTCAAAGATGGTCATTGTTAAAGTTTTAATACATATTTGTTTATAACCATAGTTGGACTATGTTATGTATGGCATCACATATTTACTTTTTCTCACTTAGTATTTTGAGGAAAAGGTCCATTTTGCCTTTTCTGCTGCATCACATTAAACCTGCCACCCAATTCTACTCAAACATACAGTTCATTGAACTAACTTTCACGATTTGATTCTCATTTCTTGTTATGTTAAGCTGTGATGAGCAGACAGGTAACTAAATTCTTGCAATCATTCACAGTCATTGAATTAGAATGCTTTTCTAAATGTGGGTTTTCTGAGTAGAAGATGTGAATGAATATAATGCAAGATAATTTAATTCTTTTGCAGAACAGCCCTCCTACTCTCTCTTGCAAGGCAGCCTTCAGGCATCTGGGGCCGGTTCTAAAGTGTCCTGCAGAGACTCAGCTTTGGAGTGGGTGGGAGGTTGTGATTCACACCTAAAAGAGGATCTTTCTTGACTCTCATGGAATTTCTAGAACTGCAAAAGGTCAACAGGACGGAGGTGTGAATAGTGGCTGTGTTTTTTTTTTTTATGACTTGTTGTCTAGGCAACTAGTGTGGAGTGAAAAATTAGACTTAAGAGATTACCCCTGAGTTTGCCCAAATAGTCTATTTGCCTCTAATTGCCCCTTCACACTGTTATAAGTAACAGTAGGCTCCTATAGTGTTGAATCAAGGAGTCATAAACATTGCACTAAGCTGTCATCCTGTAATTAAAAAAAAAAAACACAACAGAACAAGCCTTTGTCTTTTTGCCCCTTATTCAATCCTGGGTAATTGTTGGTTGGTTTGAATTCCCTACTTTACGCCTCCTCTTCCAGCTACTCTTAAGATTTTTCTTTCGTGTTTCTTGGAGAAGCAAAGATCGGATACTGTGTCTGACCATTCAAAGTGAGTCTTTAAACTTCAGTTGCCTTCGTAAATAAAAATTTCAGCTCAAATCTCTTTCATGTTTATAAACACTGAGTTTTGTAACCCTCGAGTCCCTTTCTGTATCAGATTTCTCTTCAGGGAAGCCCTAAGTAATCCTCAAAAAGGCAGAACAGCATCTGGGCTTTTGGAAAAAAAAAATCCAATAAAAGGGAAACACAATGGTATCTATTAGAACTGCAACAGGAATTTTGTGACTCAGTTATTCAAAGGAGACTTCACATTTATTTATTATTTCATGTAATCAACAAAAAGTATTATTGAACAGTAAGAATTTTAGATGTAGACTAGAATTGGAATTGTTTAAAGTTATTACAGTCACACGGAGGCTTTTAGTGTGTGTGTGTGTGTGTGTGTGTGTGTGTGTGTGTGTGTGTGATGTGAAACAGTCTTTGAAGTTGAGGCTCTCCCGTGTGTTAAGGATGGTGCTCCAATGTCAGGAAGAACCATTACTCCCAAACTACTGGCAGTTATTTTCAGTCACTGGTGGCTTGGGGCTGTGGTTTGTTTATTTTCCTACACAAAAATGCATTGAGTTATATAATCTCTGCAGTGGGCAGCCTTAGAATGCCCCAGCTACAATAGCTCCTTTTAAAAGTGCATTAAATATGAATTAACCATTTTTCATTAATAACAGCGCTTTCTCCTGCTCCCCTCTCTTCTCTCTCTTTATCTCAGGCCAGGCCTGTTTTCTGTTTCCAGCTCCTTGCCTCCATGAATTTCCTTTGCTTCTAGGAGCTTACTCACACATCTCTTTTTAGTTTCCTTTGTAACAACTCCAACACGTTTCCTTTCACATTTGTGAGTTTTTGCTTAGCTGTTCTCCCTTATTTTTTTTTCCACCAAACCTTGTTTATTTTCAATTTTTTCTACCAATGGTCTAATTTTTCTCCATGCCTGTCACATTTACTTGAGGTTTGCCACATGATTAAGAGGAAAAAAATCTTTTCTTCTCATGCTTAAAGAAAAGGCATTACCACAATATAGTTTCTGTTTATCCTAGATGGATGCCTCTGCAAAAAACTCCCCTGCTCTTCCTTTCATAAACTCAACTCAAGGACAGCTTTGAACTCTCTCTAGAACACACCTGGGCCATGTAGATTCAAGATCAAGATTCAAGGGTAAGAATGCCCTTACCCACTTCCCTCCTTCTCTCCTTCCCTCCTTCCCTCCTTCCTTCTTTTCTTCCATCCTTTTTTCCTTCCTTCTTTCATACCTTCCACCAAGCAGTGCTCAGGGTCTCCCAACTTAGTGCTTAGGGATTGCTCCTGGTGGTGCTCAGGTGACCATGTGGCACATGGGATCAAACTTTGACCTGCAGCATGCAAAGCATGCGCATAGCCATAGAGTTAATCCTTGCAGCAGTATGTTATTTTCTTAATCATTGGTTGGGCACGCTTGTCATGCATTTCACTCCCTTTTCCTCAATACTTCTGCAATATTTAGCTGTTTTCAATTGGAAATCATCCTTCTTGTCAAAGGGAACATTGGGAGACCTAAGCCCTTAAATAGAATCCAAAAGTTATATAAAGGAAGATGCTAAATTCAGACCATCACCCTGAGAGACCCTCCCATTGGTGGGACAGGAACCGGAAAGGGAGTGCCAATGAATTCAAGAATGGTCAATAGCTATGCTGTGGCTGCACGAAAAAGAGTTCATTCTGCTTGTGGATCTTCTTTTGCAGGGAGACTCCCAAGAGTCTTCACTTAGGAGGCCAACAGGGAGGGCAGTTCAGTGAAAGGGCCTGAGAACGGAATGTTGCTTGGGTTGTGCCATGCTGGGGATACCCAGGCCACCTTGGCAGTGCTGGGAGCCCCCAGGTTCAGACCTAGTGGTGCTAGGAATCCAGCCTGGGGCGGGTGTACACCGGGCACGAGTCTAAGAACTGTACTATCTTCCAGCGCTCTTGGGGGGTCTTTGTGTTGAACACTTTTCTTTCTCTCTGTTGCAGATTCTTTGCAATGTGGATTCAAATAGGCAGGGAAAACAACATGTACTGTTTTGGAGATACAGCCCAAGTCCATTCTGAAAAGTTGCATGTGTGGGAGATGCTACAGATTCTAAAATGTAGAGTATCTCAGACTCTCCACTGAGTCATTTCCTTATTTTTATTAATTGGCCTGACCCCAGATACCGAATGGAAAGCTATTTTAATGCATTTCCTCACAACGCAGAGATTTAAAACAATATTTAAGTGACACAATTTGTCATTTTGAAAAAGGAGGAAAAAATGCCTTTTATTTTATTAAATTAAGTTGACATTATATTTCCCATTTTGAGGTCACCTCTGCCTTCTAAAACATTTATAGATAACTAAAGAAAACTTGGAATCATGTAACAGTGCTCAGAGATAAAGGCAATATTCTCCTGATTATTTTGCCTCTATTGTGGCTTCTTTGGAATTTTTTCCCCCTCGTGCTTGACTTTTTCATGATGGGGTGGATTAAAGCTCTCTCAGATCAAATGCTCTGTAATAAAATGTGACTCACCTCTCTACTCCATTGTAAAAGTCGTGAAGGCAGTAACTCAAGTAACTCAAGTGGCTGACTCAGTAATTGCCCAGCATCAACTTTATTGAAATGATCCTGCAATCTGGAAATTGGAGGTGAAATAACTCATGAGGTCATTCTGATGCAGCTGTTTTGGACTGGGATAAGAGTCTTTTCTAGGGAATTTTTTCTTATGACTCTTTCAATTTAGCTTTATAATTATCAGTCATGTGACAACTCTGATCATTAATTTGTCAAGTTTCCATTCAGACTAGCTCAAAATTATAGATCCTACCACTAGAGAAGAGTAGTACACCTCCTGAAATAAAAAATAGCATTTGCCGATTTAAAGGGACCACAGATTAGAAGTCAGTTAAGGGAATTATTCATGAAGTCTAAAGGAACAACAGATCAGAGCCAGTTAAGAGGGTTATTCATGAAGTCTATTCTTGTCCATAGTCTAGACTGTTGAGTAGCAATGCTTATCAACGAGTGGATACCTTGTCCAGGATCGGTAATTAGAACGATAATGAAATGTCTCTCCGTTTTAGTACTGCGCAGTGAACCATCTCTTCTGGTTCTCAATGCCAAGTATGGGAAGACTAGAAAACAGGAAAAGGTAGCTGGTTAGGTGGAGTGAGTAGAATAGATCCATCTAGACAAAATCCTACATGTAGGATTCATGTAAATATCTGTTTTCAAACTCGGCTCTGATTGTGGCCCCTCATTTCAAGAAGATCTTTAAATCTTTACATAAGACGAAACTATGGTTATCAAGATTCTACTCAAACAGCATTTGCTGCATTCTCAGTTTTTAGATTATTTTGTTCTCTCTCTGGAACACCCTATTTCCTTGTCTACCTGGAATATTTGGATTTGTCTTAAATTAAGCTAAAGTTAATTTAGCTCTCATTTTCTTCAGGAATATTTCATGGACCCCAGAAGTAGATTCATGTCTTTTTAAAAATCAAGTGCAGGGGCCTGGAGAGATAGCACAGCGGGTAGGGCGTTTGCCTTGCATGCGGCCGACCCGGGTTCAAATCCCAGCATCCCATATGGTCCCCTGAGCACGGCCAGGGGTAATTCCTGAGTGCAGAGCCAGGAGTAACCCCTGTGCGTCGCCAGGTGTGACCCAAAAAGCAAAAAAAAAAAAAAAAATCAAGTGCATATTTTGTTTTGGATAAGTTTTGCTTATCTAAAGTCTGTTTCAGGTGTCACTAGGGGTTCTATGCTAGAGATTTCCAGGGGTAGAGTCATGATGAAATCCAGGGATATGATCCATGAGAAGCAAATGAAGGCACACTGTGGCAGGAGGAATTGTTGGTTTCCACTTCTTTACTTCCTTTCTTCCTCATGGGACTCTGAGTTTGTGCAGGCATTTCCTTGTTTTTATTGTTGTTATTAGGCTATGTTAGTCCCAGGGGATGAATTGTTCTTCACCCAAGATAATCATCATACTTTTATTCTCTTTGTATGATTAATTGGAGTGTGTATTCATGAAGAGATTCTGGTCTGTTGGAAAAAAGAAGTTTTACTTAAAAAAAAAAGTTGCAAAGGGACCAGAGCCATAGCACAATGGGTGTTTGCCTTGCATGTGGCCAACCCAGGTTCAATCCCTGGCAATCCCATGATACACCAAGTACCACCACGTGTGATTATTTATTTATTTAATGTTTTATAGTCACTGTCATCCTGCTGCTCATGGATTTGTTCGAGCGGGCACCAGTGACGTCTCTCATTGTGAGACTTGTTACTGTTTTTGGCACATCGAATATGCCATGGGTAGCTTGTCAGGCTCTGCCATGTGGGCGCGATACTCTCAGTAGCTTGCAGGGCTCTCCGAGAGGGGTGGAGAAAACAAACACGGGTCGGCTGCATGAAAGGCGAACGCCCTACCGCTGTGTTATATGTTTGCTTTTTGTTGTTGTTGTTGTTTGCAATAATTTTTTACATTCAATATTTCAACACCAATCCCACCACCATTACCTCTTCCCACCACCATTATTTTGAATTTAACCACCACCAGCAGCCGAGCCTGCCCCAAAAGCAGGTCCTGAATAATTTATTTTGTATTGCTTCTTATAAAAATGATCCAAAAAAGTTTTGTTGGAGGAAATTATGTAAAGGTTGTTGTATCTCAACCTAGAGCCATTAAACCCTTGTTAAGAGATTATTAACATGCTGTTACAAGTTTAATCTTTGAAGAGTGATTCCGGGTGCAGAGCCGGGAGTAACCCCTGAGCATCACACAGTGTGGCCCGAAAACCAAAAAATAAAGTAAAAGACTGATTTTTTTTCAAAAGGTTGCAAAGATAAGTCACATAGGAAGGGACAGTTTATTGTTCTAGAAATCCACTCACATCTGCATATGATGCTCCAAACTTCATCAGTTATAATCCAACAGGATGACTGCGGCAGAGATGGCAATTACCAGAGCCCAAGGCAAAATAAAATATTAAATTAACCAATCACAGACCTGGTTATTGGGGACTGAATTGTGTCTCTCCAAAAATTCAGATGTTAAAGTCTTAACTACCCATATGGTAAAATAGAACTGTATTCGGAGGTCAAATTAGGTCCAATGAAGTCATGGGGGTGGCCCTCATCCAATCTTCCTTGTGTCTTGATGGGAGAAGGTGATTAAGATAAAGACAGAGTTCTCATGTACCACTAGAAGGTGGCCCTCTGCAATAAAAGTAGGAGCCTCAGGAGAAATTGAATCTCTAACACTGTGACATTAGCCTTTCAGGGGAACTTGCAGTGCTGGATATTGAAACTGGGGGTCCTCCATGCACATTAATTTTGACTTTTCAAGCCATCCTGTCTGTGTTGTTTTGTACGGTAGTCATTGCAAATGAACATATTTCCTTACGTTGATAAATAAGTCCAGACATTTTTTTGTTTTCTTGCTTAAGTATATTGTTTTCGTGGTCACTGAGTGGGATTTTTCTGGACTGTTCTAATAGTGTTGCTAAAAGCACAAACATTTTTGTAGCAACAATCTGTTATAAGTAGAAGCAAGTCTGAGGACAGAAGATGGAGCTGAAACATCCAAGACTGAGAGCCAAAACACCATGGAGGATCGTCCGTAACATTGTCATAAACACTAGAAATCACAGTCCATCTAGGGGCCAAGACATTGGAGGGAGAAACTGAAGATGTTGGAGGGAGGCATAATGGTAGCATTTTAATTCCCACCTTAACCCCGCCATAAGCCTATTCTCTAGATAAAAGTCTGGGGCTTTGGTCTTTTCTCTCCCAATCTTCCCATAGTTAGACCTGAGGATAGAGCCTCATGAGGATATGGTTTGTGGTTGAAGGATGGAGTGAAACTATCTCATGAGTGGGTTTAGATCTCATATGACTATGACCTCAGCCAACCAATCAAATTAACTAGCAGCAGATGAAAAATAAAATTTGATCAGCTTGAGGGAAGGCAAATTCATAAAGCCCTATGTAGTAGTTACAGTAGGCTGCCATGGAATTTACTTCTTTTTATGGATGTTCCCCCTACTAATTTAGGTTGTCCCAAGTCCTAACTTCAAAACAGGAAGTTGGGCAACGACTGGACAAAAAGAGATCAACTGACAGCCTATCAGTAGCACATATATATTATCAAATAGCTCAGGCTTGGCCCTGAGCTATAAAATACGAAACGTTCCTCTCATGACTAAATACAAAATTATGTGTGTCGAGCCAAGAATATTTTTCTAGTGGTCAGGTTGACCATAGCCAAATATTTGTTCAAGCGTCAATGCTTAAACTCAAATAGAACCTCTTCAGTCTTCCTGCTACCAAAATCTTACCAGTTAATAATTTTTTAATTCTTAAATTTGTTTACTTTTTTGCGGGGCACCACACCTGAAAGTGCTTTGGAATTAACATCTGGCGTAGGGCTCAGGAATGCTTACGGGCCCTTGTGGTACTGGGAACTGAACATGGGTTTCCTACAGGCAGAGCATGTACTGTTTCTCTGCTAATTCATTCTGCTCTGTGGTAAAGCTTCCTAAGGTCATTTTCATTATTTATCCACACACCTCTAATACATTCAGTTGACTTAAGAGTCATGAAGACATCTTTTAGTATGTTTGTTCATCTGATAGCTCCATATTCCTTCTCTAGAATCTGCTTCATCCTGGAAGTGAGCCTCAGAAACTATTTCTATTTAATATAATATCACTCTATTTTTTACCAGAGTGGTAAAGCATTCTCTTTCAAGGAGCTCTGGAAATGGAAGTCAAAGATGCGGTGTGTCTTTCCTGATCATTCAAACTGAGGTGCATGAATCATCTCACAGCATATTTATAGTAAATAGAAAATATCTAGTATGCACTTAGGAAAAGATGGAACAGGCATGCAGTGAGTCACAAAAATGAGAAAGTATACGACTAGGAAAGATATTGAGGGATCAAGGTCTGGAATTTGGCAGTATTAGCTCCTGATAGCTTTGGATTCTTGGTTCCAGGTACCAATTCTTCCCTGAGTTCCTCCAGATCCCTTTGTTTTGGAGTTTCTCACTTATTTGGCATACTTTTGCTGGAATGGTTATCTGTTGTTTGCTTCCAAAATCACCTTGTTCATGGCAAAGTTGAAGTTTAAACTCTTCGCTTGATGTTCAACACCATTCCCAATTGGGCCAGCATATGTTGTTATCTTTATAGCCCTCTTGTCTCCTATATATAGTATCATTCATACCGGTCTACTTTCTTTCTTCTACTCACATCTGTGTTTATGGCTCTTCCTGAGTCTTACAATGGTACCTCTACTTAAATTCGCTTCTTATTGTTCCTGGTATGCTTGACCCTATACATTTTAGAAGTCTGTTGAGGGGAACTGGGGAGATAATACAGTGGGTAAGCTACTTGCCTTGTACATGACTGACCTGGGTTTGATCCTTGGCATCTAATATGGTCCCCTGAGAACTTTCAGGAGTAATTCCTGAGTACAGAGTTAGGAGTACAGAGTACTCCTAACTCTGTACTCCTAACCCCTGAGCATCACCAGGTGTGGTTTAAAAAAAATAGTAAAGAAGTAAAGAACCTGAAATTTGCCCTTCTGTGTAAAGTCTTCAACTAGTTTACCAGCCCACAGCAGTTTCTTTCTTTTAAATGCTTTAGTCATATTGCATATTTTACTATTTTTTTAGGGCTGGAGTGATAGCACAGTGGGTAGGGCGTTTGCCTTGCTTGTGGCAGACCTGTGTTCTATTCCTCCGTCTCCCTCAGAGAAACCAACAAGCTACCGAGAGAATCCACCTGCATGGCAGAACCTGGAAAGCTACCTATGGTGTATTTGATATGCCAAAAACAGTAACAAGTCCCACAATGGAGACATTACTGGTGTCTGCTCGAGTAAATCCATGAACAATAGGATGACAGTGCAACAGTGCTACAGTGCACTGCCACTATTTTTTATGTAACAATAGCTATGGTACTTGAGAAAGGTTAATTGGCCTCAAAGAATCATCTTTTTTTTGGAGGGGGGCAATGGTTTACGCAGGGCTTACTCCTGGCTCTGTACTCAAGGATCGCAGGGTCTCCTTGTGGGCTCAGGGGACCATATGGTGTGCCAGGGATGGATACCAGGTTGGTCACATGTAAGGCAAATACCCTACCTGCTGTACTATTGCTTTGATGATTCTTTGATTCCCTCAGAGAATTCCCTCAGAGAATCATCTTGATGACAGAAATCCTGATAGCAGAGATACTAACATGAGAAGCCAAGAAACGTATCTCAGAATATCAGAACAGGAAGGTGGTGGGAAAAATATATTAGCAATGTAGTATAATATCGATAGTATTATAGTTAATAATTTGCAATCTGTTGGCAAACATCAATGTGGATGTTCATATGACTTTTATTATTTATTTATTTATTTTAAAATTTATTTTATTGAATCACCATGTGGAAAGTTACAAAGTTCTCAGGCTTATGTCTCAGTTATACAATGCTCAAACACCCGTCCTTTCACTTCACCAGTGCCCATATTCCACCACCAGAAAGAAAAAAACAGTATACCTCCCACCCCCCACCCCCAACCTCCCCACCCCCACCTGCATAACTGATAAGTTTCGTTTCATTTTCTCTTTACCTTGATTACATTCCATATTTCAACACAAAACTCACTATTTTTGGAGTTTCAACACAGAACTCACTATTCTTGTTGGAGTTTATCCCCCCAAAATACGGCCCTGTTGACAAGGAAACATTAGATAATTAGTTTTCCACTGATGAAAATGAAGAGATATAAAGTCACACAGCCGCGGTAGTGGCCGCGTGGTTTAGGATTTCTGCATTTTAGTAATTAAGTCCAGGGAGATTTAAGTTGGAAATTGCATCATTTCCCTTCCTGGGGCAGTATGGAGCAAAAGCTTAGTTAACAGTCTGGAGACATGGCTGCAAGCACTTACTGGGACCAGAAGTAATGTAGCTGGCTCTGGATCTTGGTCATTCAGCAGCAAGGCAGCCATGCAAAAGTATGGCCACCCGGGTCGAATCTTGGCGGAGCTCGAGCCGGTATCGGCCCTGGCCTGAGACTGCCCAAGCGTCCCACTGTTTCAAGTTCAAAACGCATTATTTTTTTCCGTGCCACCAAGTTCATACCTGTTTAAAAGTCCCATAATATGGCAGACACCATGCTGCTTCTTCTCAGAGGGAAGAAAAACCAAGGAAAAAGGATATTTCCCTCTCAGCCGGCGTGGGGCAAAAGCTTAGTTCACAGTCTGGAGACATGGCTGCAAGCACTTGCTGGGACCAGAAGTAATGTTGACTTTTATTATTTATTTAGCTTATTATTCTGAAGGGGATTCAGTATGATAGACCACACAGTGACCAAACTCATTGAAATTTCGCGAGAGTTCAAGATGCCGCTCTGTCTAACATTCATCGACTTAAAGAAGGCCTTAGATTCTGTTGAGACTGAGGCGGTCATCGAAGCCCTGGCCAAACAGGGCGTTCAAACTCAGTATATCAAAATCCTCCAAGAGCTGTATTGTGGATTCACCACCAGGATCTCACTATTCTACAGGGAAGTGATCATTTATGTAAAGAGAGGGGAGGCCGAGATGTGATCCCGGGGGCCGCATGCATGTGCGGCCTCTCCCTCTCCGCAGCTGTACAAGCGTGAATCCAGACCCAGCAAAACCTCTTTTGGTGTGAGCAACTCCTCGCAGAATGTCTCCAGCCTGAGAACTAAGCCTCGGCCCCGTGCCCGCCCGGGAGGGGAAAGGTATTTCTCTCTCTCTCTCTCGCCTCTTTCTCTCCGGGGATGAAGGGCGCGGTGGCCGCCATATTAAGACGACCACAGATTGGGTTTTCAAGCCTGCAATTATCTAATATCTGGAAGAAATCTCCCTGGACTTCTTGTTAAAGTACAGAAATTCAAAACCTTATTTGTCTTCACAGTAGGTCTGAATCTAGTGGGGTACTCCTAACAACAATAGTGAGGTTTGTGTTGAAATATTGAATGTAACCAAAGTAAACAGAATGTAAAATGAAACTTATCAGTTACAAGGTAGGGGGTGGGGGGGCGGGATGGGAGGTGTACTGTGTGGGGTTTTTTTTTTGGTGGTGGTATATGGGCACTGGTGAAGGGATGGTTGTTTCAGCATTGTATAACTGAGACCTAAGCCCGAAAGCATTGTAATCTTCCACACGGTGATTTAATAAAATAAAATAAAATTAAAAAAAAAAGAAGGAGGCCTCAGTTTCCCCCTGCCCACTGCTGCTAGCAGCTCTGTTTTAACTGACTTAAATCTACACTTTAGATATTCCTGGTCTCACTCTGAGGCTGTGTAGTTTACACTTTTCCAAAGGTCTTGGGCTCACAGGTGACTAAGGAGACCTTTCTGGGAAACAAATGGAGTCCTTTCATAGCTTGTCTGATAAGTAACACAAAGATTCAGTTTTCCTATAAAAGTCTCACAAAATGAGCTGTATTTCACTTAGTCTTATACTAAATTCCTCCCCTTTGGGAGTGTATTTTTCTCTTCTATTTACTTTCCAATAAACTTTTCTATTTTCTAAAAAAAAAAAAAATAAAGAGAGGGGAGCGGCAGGGGGCAGGGTGATACCATTTCACCAAAACTCTTCAGTGCCACCCTCGAGAACATCATGCAATGACTGGAATGGGAAGGAATGGGAGTGAAGATAGATGGTCGGCAATTACACCACCTCCACTTCGCTGATGACATCGTTCTCATAACACCAAACATTAGCCAAGCGGCACAAATGCTGGCTGACTTCAACCACGAGTGTGGGAAGGTCGGATTGCAGCCGAATCTCAACAAGACAATGTTCATGAAAAATGAACTGGTCCTTGAAGCTCCATTTGCTCTCAATGGAATGAACATCTCCGAATGCAGGAGCTATATGTACCTGGGTCGAGAAATCAACATGAGGAACGACTTGGTGCCAGAACTGCGCAGGAGGAAGAGAGCAGCGTGGAATGCATTCAAGAGCGTCGAAGAAGTGGTTAAGAGAATGAAGAACCTCCGACTCCGGGCACATCTTTTCAATTCCACTGTTCTTCCTGCACTAACATATGCCTCAGAGACCTGGGCCCTATGCAAACAGGATGAGAATGCTATTAGGATATCCCAAAGAGGAGTCGAAAGAGCTATGCTGGGAATATCACATCTTACTCAAGTGAGAGAACGAATCCGGAGTTCTGACCTCCATCGATGGTCAAAAATCAGAAATGCTGTCTCGTTTGCCAAGGCATCAAAAATCAGATGGGCCGGTCATGTAATGTAATTCAGAGATGACTGCTGGACTAGAGCTGTTATGGACTGGATTCCACGGGACGTCAGAAGATCTCGTGGCTGCCCACCAATTAGATGGTCAGATTTCTTCGTCAAATCCCTGAATGATTTGAGGCTCTTCCTGTTCCTGGAGCAAGCAGATATCAGTGGGCTGCACTAGCACTCGACAGGGACAAATGGAGTTGTTACTGGCGTCTGCTAGAGCAAATTGAAGGTCAACGGAACTACAAGTGATACTGTCACTGTCACTGTCATCCCATTGCTCATCGATTTGTTTGAGGGGGCACCAGTAACGTCTCTTGATTGTGAGACTTATTTGTTACTGTTTTTGGCAAATCCAATATGCCACAGGTAGCTTGCCAGGCTCTGCCGTGCAGGCGTGATACTCTCGGTAGCTTGCTGGGCTCTCCAAGAGGGGCGGAGGAATCGAACACGGGTCGGCCTCGTGAAAGGCGAGCGCCCTACCGCTGTGCTATCGCTCCAGCTCACAAGTGATTTATTTAGCTTATTTAGCAACACCTACAATGAATAGGATAGTCAACTAAAGGAGAGGAGACAGATACAAAGACAAAAGGAGAAGAAGTGAGAAGATGCGCTATTTGGGAAAGGATGGTGATCACAAGCAAGGATACAAGAGACTGAAAAGGTGAGGAGGAAATAGGTCAGGTCTTCCTTCTCGTTACTTTTTTTTCTAAAATAAACTTCAAACTCTAACTCTGAAAGTAGCTCTCTTTAAAAGGAGAAAAGGGATAGGAGAAGTTTAAAGGCTAAAAGGTTAAAGGACAGTAAGATGACCAGAAGGACAAGAACAAATGCTTTCCCCAAACAAGGCTGACTTAAACTGTTGTCCTTAGATTCAAGTTGGTTGCCCCACTTCTTTATGGCAAGAATTATCCGATAGATACAAATTTATATTTTTCGCTATGATATCTATTCCTTCTCGCCCTGCCCAGTCAACAACATTCACTTAATAATCATTACTCTTTATTATCACGTGTCTCATTCACAAATGAAGTAGTTACACCCGTCTCCTAATGTATATTATAGTAGCCCACATCCAAAGTCCAGCAATACATGAATAAACATGTGACTCACCATTGACTTTTGTCCTTAAGAGGTCTCCATCCCTGTTGTGAGTTCCTTTTTCATTCAGTACCTGCTCACAAAAGTTGCGTAAGATAACTGAGATAGCCAATAACATGAGGCTGCTTAGGCATAGCTCCTGTTGTCATAAGAGACTCATGCTGGAGGAATGACACTTTATTTATTTTTCATTATTTTACTTTTTATGCTTTACATTTTTAAATTTAAATTTTATTTTCATAAAGTTGTCCATAATAATTGATTGCATTTAATATTCAAACACCAATCCCACCACCATTACACCTTCCCACAACCATATTTCTAATTTTTCCATTCTGAACCCCAAACCCTGCCCCCAAAGCCGATCTGAAGTAATTTATTTTGTATTGCTTGTTATGAATAATCTGCTAAAAATGATCCAAAAACATTTCCTTAGAAGAAAGCCTGTGAAGATTGTATTTCACCCAAAAGCCATTAAGCGCTTCGATAAGAGATTAGTAACATGTTGTTAAGGGTTGAGCTTTGTGTGCTTATGTATATATATGTATATATGTATATATATGTTGCTGAGACAGGAGTTGGAGTTGGAGAGAGATGAGAGACCAGGGCTGCAAGATGGAGCACGGAGAGACTAGCAAGGGAGACAGAGGGAGAAGGATGTAGGGGAAGAACGAGGAGTGGGCACGTGGAGAGACAAGAGACGCAGCTGCGAGAGGAAGCGCAGAGAGATGAGCAGGAGACAGGAGGAGAGAGGAATGAGGGGCCGTGTGAGACTAGAATGGGGAGCTTAGCGAGACTGGGACAGGCGCGTGGGGAGAATGAAATAAACCGCAACTGATCATCAACCAGCTGGGCCCTAGTTTCCTCCTTCATCCTCCCCATGGCCTGGGCAGCCGGGAGGGGGAGCGGCCGGAGTTTGCTGAACCCAGAAATCTAGAGAGAGAGCTATCAGGGCTTCCCCTAGCCGCCCTGGAGCTTTGTGTACATCTATCATCTATCTATCTATCTATCTATCTATCTATCTATCTATCTATCTATCTATCTATCTATCTATCTATCTATCTATCTATAAAATGGAAGAAAAATGTTGCTGAGACATTTTCCTTCCATTTTTCCAGAGTATCAGGGGAAATCTGAAGAGGGAAAGATGTTTCTTGCTTGCGTAGGAGGATGACCCAAAGGGTTGGAGCAGCTACCTCTAAATCTCTGGTACAGTATAGTCCTTGCAGCAGTATTAGTAGTAGGGAGTGGCCCCTGCACAATGCACCAGAAATAGTTCTCAAAAACTGTTAGATGTGGCTTCCTCCTTACAAAAGGAAAAAAAAATAGAAGAAAAATGCCTGCCATAGAGTAAGACTCGGGCAGGTGTTGGCAGGTGGGGAGGGTGGCAGGATGGAAACTGAGAACATTGGTTGTGGGAAATGTACAATGGTGAAGGGATGGGTATTGGAACATTTTATGACTGAAACCCAGTCTTGAACAGCTTTGTAACTGTGTATCTCATGGGATTCAGTTAAAAAAGAAAAAAAAAATGTAGCTGCTACAGGGATGATGGGATATGAAGTTCGCGGAGACTTAAAGAGAGCCAAGAACAGAAGCTAGAAAGTGAAGGTCCTTATCCCCAAGCCTGAAAAAAGAAAGAAAGAAAGAAAGAAAGAAAGAAAGAAAGAAAGAAAGAAAGAAAGAAAGAAAGAAAGAAAGAAAGAAAGAAAGAAAGAGAGAGAGGGAGAGAGGGAGGGAGGGAGGGAGGGAGGGAGGAAGAAGGAAAGAAAGAAAGAAAGACAGAAAGAAAGAAAGGAGAGAGAAAGAATGAACAAAAGAAAGAAAGAGAAAGAAAGGAAAGAAAGAAAGAAAGAAAGAAAGAAAGAAAGAAAGAAAGAAAGAAAGAAAGAAAGAAAGAAAGAAAGAAAGAAAGAAAGAAAGAAAGAAAGAGAGAGAGGGAGAGAGGGAGGGAGGGAGGGAGGGAGGGAGGGAGGAAGAAGGAAAGAAAGAAAGACAGAAAGAAAGAAAGGAGAGAGAAAGAATGAACAAAAGAAAGAAAGAGAAAGAAAGGAAAGGAAAGAAAGAAAGAAAGAAAGAGAGAGAGAGAAAGATAAAGAATAGAAAAAAAAGAAAAAACCATTGCATTTTAATTGCATTATCTTCCACTCTAAACTCCAAGGAGATCAATACTATACACGCCTTGACTTTGAATAATCCACTGCCTAATGGGAACATAATCTGAAGAAGTTGTGCATTATAAAGACAAATACCGGCATACCCAGGATGCCTGGGAGAACCATGTGTTTCTTGGAATCAAACCAGGATTGGACATATACTATACATGGTCTCTAACCACTATACTATCCCTCAGCTCTTGCCTTAAGCAATTATTTTGTAGTACCCCACTCCATTTTTTTTTTTTAGCGCTGAGTTAGTGGCCAGGGATACAACCTAATTGACTGAGTGAGTGCTTTGCATGCTGGAGATCTGTGTTTGAGCTCTCGCACTGCATGTCTCCTAAGCACTGCTGGCTATGGTCCCCCAAAGTGAAAAACAGTTACAAAAACCTCTAAGATACTCTATCAAAAACAGCTCCGTTGAAGCCTAGGTTTAAGTTGCAGCTCTGTAATGTTCTTAGGCCCAGTGCATAAACTGTAGGAGGGTGAGGAGGACTAGTAAAACTATGAAAAATTAAATTAAAAAATAAAGATAATAAAACTTATAAAAACTTCTTTGAAGGAAAAATTAAGACAAATACCAGCTTCTTGCACCTTAGAATTTCTCCTCTCACCAGAGAGCTACCTTATCTATCAGCTCGCCATATTAAACCTAAATCTCTTCATTGTTTCTTGGAGATGACATCAATTATTCTTGCAAGAGGTGAACATATTGCTTCTATGTACGTATATATGCATTGCATATGCATGTGTGTGAGAATATATGCTTACTATGTAAGCATGAGAAGAATACTCTGGTCAAATGGTTCATGTAGAAAAAGTAAAGCTGATTCCTTACCACAGAGCTATGTTTCCCAAATTCTTTTCATTTAATACTTCAAGATTCCAGCCAAACATAGAAAACTCATTCCTTAACCCTTCTTTTCACGCCTGAGAAATTAGTATGTGCTGACTGATCCCTTGGCTGACTTTTGTCTGAAGAGGCATCTTTCATTAGGACTGTACCTTTACTTGTGGAATGAACAGGAATCATTTCAAAGCATGACACAATATTTAATATTATTCATCTATCCTCAGGGTAGGTTGGAGGCAGTCCTGCCTTCTCTGATGCTCAGAGGAGTCATTTTTTCCCTTAAATGGATTCATCTATGTCCTGTTTTTACCCTACAACTCTCTATCCGAGCCCCAGGATGCCTACAAGGTATAAATGCTAACCTCACGGAGGTAATGTTTGTATGTTCAATTTTGTAGTCTTGGAATTCTGAAAAAGTTAAGCATCCTCCCTCAAGCCATACCAAATTTGGTATGGTGTCTTAGGACTGAAAGAATCCTTTAATTGGAGGATTTCGGTTGCCAGTTCAGTTAATTGAGTTTATATGATTCATTGTCCAACATCCAAGTCACAGTCCTATGATGAAATAAGAAACTAATTTCCCCGCAAGATTCAGATATCACAGATATGAGTGAAAAGTTCACAGCCAGGTCAGTTCCAACCCTGTTACAGGCTGATCGGCTCAGCCCGGAATTGTAAAACAGGAAATGTGGAGTCCACAGAGGTGTTGGCACTGTGCCTCACACACACCAGCTCTCTCACAGACATTCGTTGATCGATTAATACTGTCTTACACCACATGCCAACTTTGAGGAGTCTCATGTTCTTCTAGACAGAAGGTGGAGTTGGATCGAGAGTACAGGGTTAAGGCGCTTGCCTCGCATGTAGCCACGTCTGGCTCCGTCTTTGGCAGCACTGGTTCTCTGGGCAGTGATCTCCAAGAGAGCCAAAGGAGACCCTTCAGCACCACTGCGTGTGATCCAAAATCAAAGCCTAAAAAAGCCGCTAAGTATTGGGCAATCACCTTGGACACCCAAAAAAGTCAATTACAGAACAACATCAGTGATTTGCAAGCAATGTGAACCCCCTCCTGGACTGGATGTAAACTTGTGTAGCCATCCCACCACAAACAGGCAGGCTTCTTGGTTCAAACATTAGTAACAATTACAAGTCTGCAGGGCATTAAACCAAGTGTGTTCGGAACCAGAAACATAGTAAGGGGGTTAAGGAAGGTGTTTGCTGGGGCTGGAGTGATAGCATAGCAGGGAGGGTGTTTGTCTTGCATGCAGCTGACCCAGGTTCGATTCCCAGCATCCCATAAGATCCCCCACACACCACCAGGAGTAATTCCTGAGTGCAGAGCCAGGAGTAACCTGTGTGCATCACGGGGTGTGACCCAAAAAGAAAAAAATAAAGGTGTTTGCCATGTGTATGGTTTAATATCTGGCACCACACAGTCCCCTAAGCACTGTTGGAACAATGCCAAAGCAAAGAACTAGAAGTAGCCTTGGTGGTGGGGGGGAGGAGGTTCCCCTCTGCACATACTCACTAAAAAAAACCCTTTTTAAAAAAACTCATTTGCTGAGCATACTTGAGTATCTAGTACTTACCAGAATTGTGCCTATTTTTGTCCTCCATATCATTTTCTGTCCTCATGGCCACCCTTTGAATCACTGGGAGATTTTTTCACTTGCTAAGAAATCAGAGACAAAAAGACTAAACGGGACCAGCTTTTTTCCATGAGACAAAATGTCTGTCAGTTCTGAACAATGTGTTTTCACATATGTGTCTGATACAATTTTCCTTCCATGATTATGTGCATCATCATCGTTAGCTGTGAATTGAGATATTACCACATATTGGACCTTGTTCTGGGTTGGGTCACATGTACTCACTCACTTAACATCTAGCACGTGTGCCGCTATGGTCAGGATTTGGCAGAAAGCAGAAGGCACGACTCCAAGGATTAAATGGAGAAGTTTTAATAAAGGGATTTCTTTCCAGAGGCATGGATAGGATTAAGAGAATCTTTAAGGAATACGGATAGAGGGGGCCGGAGTCATAGTATAGCAGGTAAAGCCCTTGTCTTGCATAGCTCAACCTGGGTTTAATCCCTTGTATGAGCCCCCAAGCACCAGCAGGAGTGATTCTTGAGCACCGAGCTAGGAGTAACTCCTGAGCACCACGAGGTGTGGGTGGCCATGTAATTCCATCAACGGCCAAGATCCAGAGACTATAAAACCAAGCTCCTGGAAGCTTTTAGACCTCTTATTGTCTAGTTCTCCCTCTCCGAGAATTCGGCAAACTACCGAGAGTATCCTGCCCGCACAGCAGAGCCTGGCAAGCTTCCCGTGGTGTATTTAATAAGCCAAAAACAATAACAATGATGGGTCTCATTCCTCTGACCCTGAAAGAGCCTCCAATGTGGCACAGTTGGGAAGGATGAGTAAAGAGAGACTGCTAAAATCTCAGGGCAAGGATGAATGGAGACGTTACTGGTGCCTGCTTAAGGAAATCGATGAACAATGGGATGACAGTGATACAGTGATGACTATCCAGAGATAAGTTCAATGATTGTGTAGGAATTGTACCCTACACATCTGTTTTGTTCTTGGTGCTGGAATGCAACTATAGACACCACAGATAAAATTTCTACTCTTAAGACCCTCCACTCTAACAACAGGAAGCAGACGAGAAGCAAATAGTGATTACAACATGTCAGTGCTAGAAAGCAAAGTAAAGCAGAGTAAAAAGATAGGGCATGATGGGGAGCAAGGGAGATGCTATTTTATCTGGAGTTATCAAGAAAGCTCCCTCTGAGCTTCTATTCCATTGGTGGTGCAAAAGTTAACTTTAACCATGTTCCCTCCAAATGCATTTAAGATCTGAAAGAGACCACAAATATATGCATATTCCAAATAAGGAGAAATCAAGACCCAGGAAATTATGTATTGTATTGAGAGCTTTTGTGTTTGTAATTTTCAATAAAGTTGAGCTAAAAAATTACATCAATGAAGTTGGAGCTAAAAAATCACATCGGAACACTCATTCATCATTCAACAAATTACTGTCAGATCTCATTATAGGCCAGAATCCCGTCCGTTTTGTTTGGAGATTACACCTGACAGTAGCCTGGGGGCTACTCCTGGCTCAGTGTCTGAGAACCAAGGGGTGTAAGGACATGTGAGTCAGGGTTTCGTATGCAAAGCTTGCACCCCAGCTTTTAAAGCTGCCTTCCTTTCTCCAGGAAGCCAGTTTCATGCTTTAAGCACTGGAGCGTATGTTCACTGATTGAAAACAAATGTCGAATGAAAGAGTTTTGCCATGATTTTAAGTTGGAGTCACTTTTAGGCATGGGTTCCCCTTCTTATTTTGTTTGTTTTGGGCCACACCTGGTGGTGCTCAGGACTGACCCCTGGCTCTGTGCTCAGGAATCACTCCTGGCAGTGCTTGGGGACCATCTGGGTTCAGGGGATTGAAGCCAGGTCAGCTGCAGGTGAGGCAAACTTGCTGTGCTGTCATTTCAGTTCTGGGTTCCCTGTTCATGATGTGTTCAGATAACCTGGATGATAAATGAGCAGTTGTGGCCAACAAAATGTGACTTACAAACTATACCCCAGCCCATCTTTCAGTTGATTATCCTCGCCCACACACACCAAATTGAAACTTAAACTCTGTGGTTCAAATGGACTATTGAGAAATTTTTTTCTTGGTCTGGAGAGACAGTCCAGGGGTTAGGGCACAGGCTGACCCTGTTTGATTCCCAGCACTACATCTACACGGTCCCTGTGGCATTGATGGGTGCTGTCCTGGGAGCCCTGACATACCCCTGGATGCCTGGGATAATCCCCACCACCGTAGGCCATAAATAAATAAAGACCCACATTGTTGGGTCCTTGCAGTAAACTGCTAGTCCTATTGGCTCAGAACCCCTGAGAGGGGCCTATGAGCTCTGTAAGGGCCTTTGAAAAGGACCCTCCAACCAAGAAAAGAAAATCATACTCTGTTTCACAAGTATTTGTTTATGTTTATTTTTTTTAAAAAAAAGCCCCAGCAGCAGACTTTTGTCCTTGTGTAGTAATTTGGGAGAAGGAAAGGGAATTTGAGCAGGATGAGAGTCAGAGCATCAGAGCTCAGATTAGGACATGGCTCTAGAATCTTCAGGGAAAGAGGCATAAGATGCTCCCAGGGCATTGCACCAAATGCAGGAGCAGTGTCCGTGGGCAGAGTGAGGGGATGAAGTAAAGAAAAGCAGAGCAACACAGAAGCCCGGTAGACAGCTGAATGGGAGGAGGAAGACTAGAAATTAGCCAGGCAGGAGTCAGGTCAGGGCCAGAGAGAAGTGAGTCTACTGCCAGAGTCGACCCTGGCAGATGCCTCTCTCTAAAGCTCCGTTCAAAGGCATTTAACTTTTATTTACTTTTTTCACGAACTTACCTTTGGCTTACAATCTTATAGAAAGATTTCATGCCACACCTCTACATGTGTGTGATTATTACTTTTCCCACGCCCAAAGTTCCAGCGCCAACCCACCACCAAGAAGACCCATCTGAGAGTCCCTTCATTAAATCACTGCAAATAACATTTTTAACTTGAAAAATTCTTCACACATGTGACTTTCTTATTGAATTAGTAAGGCACTGAATTTTATTTGTGTTAACCAATATAACCGACAATAATAACTACCATACTTGACTGCTTATTATGACAAGGAACATTCCTTTATTTATTTACTTATTTATTTTTTAGCCTTTTCACTTTATTTTTATTTTTTTTAATTTTTCTAATTGAATCCAGTGAGATACATGGTTACAAAGCTGTTCATGATTGGGTTTCAGTCATACTGTAGCACTGTCGTCCTGTTGTTCACTGATTTGCTTGAGCGGGCACCAGTAACATCTCCATTGTGAGACTTGTTGTTACTGTTTTTGGCATATCAAATATGCCACAGGTAGCTTGCTAGGTTCTGCTGTGTGGGCGGGATATTCTCGATAGCTTGCTAGGCTCTCCGAGAGAAACGGAGGAATTGAACCCCTGTCAGCCACGTGCAAGACAAACACCATACCAGCTGTGCTATCTCTCCAGCCATCAGTCATACAATGTCCCAAAACCCACTCCTCCACCAGTGTACATTTCCCACCACCAATGTTCTTAGTTTTCTCCTGCATTGCCACCACCACCACCACCCCTACCACACGAGACTGTCTCTATGACAGGCACTTTCCTTCTCTCTCTCTCTCTCTCTCTCTCTCTCTCTCTCTCTCTCTCTCTCTCTCTCTCTCCCTCTCTCCCACTTGGGGCATTATGGGCAATACAAATACTGAGAAGTTATCAAGTTTGTTCCCTTCTCTACTTTCAGCAAAAGGTGCCCTTTATATACTTACATACTTTGGAATATCCCATTTGGTCTTTAGTCTGAGCCTCTGTAATACATACTAATATTATCCTTAGATAATAGAAATGAGACTCTGGGATGCTAAATAACTTGACCAAAGTTAAGAGTGGTCATTGCTTCTCTCCCTTAGATTCTCAGTACTCTCAGATCCCTTCCTTGACAACAGTTGGTACCTGGAGCTCCTGGGAATGCCAACTTGAGAGCTTTCTTTGACAAAAAGCATGCTTTACCCAAGAAAAGGACAGGATAAAAGTTCCAGGAATCTATGTTCCTGAGTACAAATAGTAACTAATGAAATTGTTGGATAAAATATTCCAAGATACAGAACTGCTGAGTAGAAAATATCTGCATCATTTGACATACAGTATTCCAGAGATTCCCACTGACCCCAGTGGGAATTCCCACTGATTCCCACTGAGTCCTATTTTGTTCACTCCTTAAAACACCTTCTGTGATCTTTCTTCTCTTTCATCTATCTCTATCTCATTGATGTATCCTGTTGCCATCCTCTAAGTAACATATATCCACCCAATTCCTTAGTGCAGGATCTGTATCTCGAGATAAAAACTAAACACAGTTGGACTGATAGTGATCCTGGAAAACAGACTGTGCCGGGGATTTAGACATAGATGGTTCGATGGTTAGAGGTAACAAGAATCCTTTGTGGATGGCCAGTAAGGTCAGGAAACTCCTTGATGAGCTGGAGTATTTCAAGTACTGACTCTCAACCCTGAAACCGGGATGTAGTCCAAGAGGAAAGTGATGCCTTGGCTTATATCATAACTTTCTTACTTGAAGAACCAGGGGTGAGAGAAGCAATAACAACTACAAAGGTTGAAGAGTTGATTATCCGCTGTTAACTTCAGCTGTATCTAAAGAAAGGAAAGAACAGGCCCATGTCAGTACTCAGTGGAAGGTAAAGATTCTCTATGTTCGTTATAAAGAAACTCACATCTACAGCCAGAGGACAAGTGGCTGAAAATCAGTTCTGTAATTTGATAGTGGAGTGACAAGGTCAAAGCAATGGTTTGGAATCCCTATCAAAGCTATAGTTACTACTATATTGGACTAGCTATTGGAAGATAGCATCTGAGACTGGGATCAAATTTGTACTTAATCTCATGGAGTCATCTCACTACTTGACAGAAAGATCATTATATCAGATACCTTCCACTGGCATATTTTGCTCCTAGGGTTTGTTTTAAATTTAGATTATTATTAACACATATGTCATAAGAAATATGTCCCAAAGCCAGACTAAAATACTACCCTTAACCTGAAATTTATGTCAAATGATTTTGGGGTGTGTGTGTGATTGTATTTTTTCCTAGGATTAAAACATTTTCTGGGGAGAAACTTTCCTTCCCTATCTATCAAATCTCTATACAGGTGCTCCTATACTCAAGGACTGAGGGGGTATATTTTGCTATATACAGAAATCCATACAATATCATGTCCATAAGCAGCCACTTTACAGTGAAGAAGTAGAGATAGTGGTCACAGAAGCACAGGATCTACAGATCCTATCACACACCAGGCCATCTGTTGACTGGTAGCATTTTTGGAATGAGGTCATGAAAGCTTAGCTAAAATGCCAGCTGGGGATGATTCACCCTAGAGCTGGGATATGGGTCTTCAAGTTGTGATTTATGCATCGAGTCATTATGTGTTGTTTGTATCCCTGGTAGATAAGTTACAAGTTCAAGAAAATGAAGTAGGAAGTGGTCCTCTCATCATCATCCTTAATGACCTACTTGGGGAGTTTGCTTCCTCTTTCTGTAGCTCTGATTTCTATTAGACTGAACATCTTGGTTTCAGAAGTGAGTGGGTATATTGTGTGGTGGTGGAGAAGAAGGGGACATGTCTCTACAAAGGATCATTGCATTTCCCCAAATCTGGAGCGATAGGACAGTGCGTAGGGCATTTGCCTTGCACATGGCCAACCAGGGTTCAGTTCCTCTGTCCCTCTTGGAGAGCCCGGCAAGCTACCAAGAGTATCCCACATTCACGGCAGAGCCTGGAAAGCTACCCATGGCATATTCAATATGCCAAAAATGGTAACAACAAGTCTCACAATGAAGACATTACTGGTGCTGCTTGAGCAAATCGATGAACAACGGGACGATCCTGCTACAGTGCTAAAGTTTATGTCTATTGCTTGATCATTTTAAACTCATGCACCAATAATCTGGCAAGACAATAAAATAATTTCTTTATTTGGTAATTGACCCTGATTATCCTAAAGAGACAGGTGACCTCTACATAGTGAGGATAGGAAGAAGTACATGTGAAATCCAGGGAAAGTCCTGAGTCTTGCTAGTGGATGGGCAGTTGATCCCAGTAGAATAAACTTAAATGGTCCCAGTGGGCACACAGTCCTACAGAAATATTGAACTATGGTTGGGGGATCAAAAGTGTAGGATACAGGTACCAGAATATCAGAAGAGAAGAATAATTTAGGATTAGGATTAACTGCAGGGGAAGGATTTTTCTTATATATATATCAAAATATGAGTTAAGACAATTTGACTCCAGAGTTTATTATATACAAATTAAAGACTTAGCCCATAAATATAAAGAATATCAAAGGAAGAATAAACTATTCAAAGATCTTCAGAAGCAGTCTCAAAATCAAATTCTTGGTTAAGAGATAGTTCAACAGACTGCAGTCTCTATTGTGTGTGTGTGTGTGTGGTGGGGGGAGTGTCACACCTGGGGATGCTCAGAGGTAACTGCTGGATATGCACTCAGGAATTACTCATTGCCATGCTCAGGGCCCATATGGGATGCCAGGGATCTCACCTGGGTTGGTTGCATGTAAGGCAAGTGCCCTGCCTGTTGTATTATTGCTCTGGCCTGAGCTCTTGCTGTGAACTGGGGGAAAAATCCTACTGTGAATAAATGATGCCCTGGCAAGGAGGCAACTTCCAGTCAGTGGCATGTGGAATCAGAGCCCATCAGTCTGCATTAATGGGTTCTGGGCAGTCTGATTTCTGGAGGTGAGCTGGTAGGGCACCAGTGTCCAAACTCTCTATCAAGGGTCTTTCTCTGGATCCCATCCATAATGTTGCCAGCAAAATGCAGAGCTCAAGTCTGGGCCTAACTTTTCTGGGTGCCTGGCTTGAGTCCAGGCTCCAGTGCATTCTTGGCCATACTTAACTTTCCTGGGTATCAGGGTCATCATCTGTAAAAGAGGAGCCATCATTCTCTCAACTAAGGTCCCCGCAAGAAACAGATGTGTTGCAATTGAGAACTGATCAGCAAGAAACTACTATAACTTTAGGACTGGAATTGGGGGAACCTAGAAGGAGTGAAGCACCCCACTAGTGGCAACATAAGAGATCTGGTCCTGCTGGAGGCCTTGGGATATCACCAGATTGGCAATAACTCAGTTTGACTGAAGGGGATCGGGTCAAAAGGAGATGTGGCTTACAGGGGAGAGACACTGCCACTCCCCCTCCCCCTCTGATGTTGCTATTCCCATTCTCGGATGGTGGTGCTTCTGGCTAGACCCCCTCTCCCACCATCCCGTGGTGAATTCCAACCAGAATCCAGAAGACAAGAGCCAGATTGAGGCCATTCACAAGCTCTAGCCTCCTGGGACTAGAGGAGTGTGCAGAAGGAGAGAGAATGGATCTGGAAAGGCAGATAGTCTAGCCCTCTCAATGATCGTAATCACCTCCTATGGCTGTTGGAAGCCTTAGATAAGTTAATTCTATAGAAATTCTTGGAGCAAAAAGGCATTTGGCAAACTCTGTGTAAAAGTCTGATACTAGGGGCTGAAATGATAGCACAGCGGGTTTGCCTTGCATGTGGCCAACCCAGGTTTGATTCCCAGCATCCCATATGGTCCTCTGAGCATTTCCAGGAGTAACTCCTGAGTGCACGAGCCAGGAGTAACCCCTGTGCATGGCTGGGTGTGACCAACCCCCCAAAAAAAGAAAAAAAAAGAGTCTGATACTATTATTTTATCCCTCATATTTTTCTGTGACATTTAGAATCCAGGTTACTGAAGGATTGGCCGAGCCCTTCCTTGTGTGTCTTCTGTAAGCCTGTTCCACTGCCTGGAGAATCTCCCCACCAAGGCTGCATGTCTACTTCTCATTGCTGGATGCTGCTCTCACTCGGCAATGTTGACCTCTCCACCAGGGCTCTGTATTATCTCTGAGGCTTTGGAGTTGGGTTCAGGCAATGAGCCTCTGGAATGCTCGACCCATCTGGACAGTCTTTCCTTCTCACCTTATAAAGTAAACCGCCTTTTCTGACAGTTAAACCCGATTAGGCTGGGTAGAGACTGAACCTTCTCTCACTTCTTCCCTCAGAGTCAGGAGTCTAGGGTTGAAAGTCTGCTATATGACATCCTTATTGAACTCTCGGATCAAATCTTGCCACCTCATTCCTCCAGAGGTTAATAATCACAAAGGGAGAAGCTAGTTGTAGATCACACTGTATATAAGAAACTTTACATATTTTATAGCATTAAATACTTAGAGCAACTCTGACAAGTATTTGTATTTCCTTCCCATAGGCAAGAAAACACATCTTGGGGTGGGGAGGGGGTCTCACCTCCAATCTGAGAGTTGACAGAGCTGAAATTTATCTGTGTAACTTCAGAGATCTTTCCAGTGCATGGCGATGTCAGAGAATCCAACTAAAATCTGGCTTGCAGTTCTAAACTTTTTCTGCCATTGCAAGTTGCATGTCAGCAGAGGAAATGGACTTCTGTCCTTGAAGAGATTCTTATATTGGTAGAAGGCAGGGTTCATACACACAGAGCCATTTGCACATAATCCAGGAGTGATTCTGATCAAGAGCTAAGCCTGTTTGCATTAGTGATACAAGAATCAGAGGGAGAAGAGCAATCAGTGAGGTAGACTCCTGAGGAGCTGGGCTCCCTCTGAGGAGTGAGAGGGAAGGAAGAACAGTGTGGGACTCAATGGAGAATGAGAAGAAAGACTGGAGGCCAATTCAGCCTATGGAAAAAAAACAATTGATGCGTGGAGAGGAGGAAGTAAGTACTCGAAGGCTCAGAGAGTGTGGAGGTTGGCCGTGACTGTGGAAGTATTTGAAAGCTCCAGATGAGGAATTTAGACTCAGTATGAAAGCAAAGGCATTCATTAGAGTTGTGGAGAAACGGTGGTCTTGAAAGAAAGCATTTAGGAAGGTGTAGACCAGTTGTAGAGGAAGACTGAAGGAAGAGGAAGGAAAGAGAGGCCCTTGGGTTGCCCTACTAAAGAAGAGCTGGACGTGCTTGGCTAGGAAATGCAGTAAATGAGACTAGGAAGAGTCTATTAGTTTCTATCAATCTTAATGAAAGGAATGGGGAAGAGAGGGCTAAGAGTTCTCTCTCATTCCAGGTCACTGGTACAGCTTCAATGGCGCCTTCTAGCCAAGGAAACAGAAATTACGCCTCTATTAGAGAGGCAAAATTCACACTTTTTCATTTTGTTTTTGGGCCACCCCTGGCTGTGTTCAAGACTTACTCTTGACACAGTGATCAGGGCTCACTTCTGGCAATGCTCAGAGGACCATTTGCGATGCCAGGGATTCAGCCCGTCACCTGCCTTCAAGGCCAGCACCTTAACCTCTGTACTATCTCTTTAAACCCCTACATATTTTTGTTTTTTTGTAGTCAGGAAGTGGGGCTCTCTAGTCTTACCAAAAATGTCCACTAAAGTGTTTTGCCACCTAGAAGCCCCTTCTGTCTGTCCTGAGCAGTGTGTGATCTGCAGACTGGAGGGCTCAGACACCAAGGGACAGGCACATCCCCCCTTTCTGCTGGCAGAAGAAATATGTTAAACTGGACTTGCTGGCCGAAAGGAGAACTCAAAGCCAGTTCAATCCATTGTCTCATTCCATCTTGAGAAGTTAAAATCCTAATTCATTACCAAAACACTATTTTGCCAACATCCCAATCTCCTTTGACCCTGAAAACATGTACAGTCCTGGATTTCCTTGACCTTGCTTCTTTAAAATACACATGATTAAATATATCTAGGGGAGTGTTTCCTCAGTAAACATGGCTACCAATGAATGATGAACCCCAGAATCTTTCCACAAAGCTCTTGTGTGTCTTTGACATCTAGCCCCTTCTGTAAATATGAATACTTTACCACAAAATTAGTCAGTTCATTAAAATTATTAAAACTTTGCTTTTTTTGATCAGAGGAGCAGCTTCTGCTCCGTTTGGGAAAGCCTCTAGTCTAGTTACTAATTGCACCTCTTGTGAAGAGTTGATAATAAAATGCAATTAATAAAATGCAGTTATTATGAAGCCTCTTCTCCCTAGCTGTCCCCTTTCCCTATTTATGGAGGAATAGATACAACCTTTACAAAATTCCTCTATATTTTATATAAATTGAGGACGCTACTATTCTGCTTTGAAAGGAAACAATATACTTTAGTTTAGAACTTATCTTATGTTTATGATATTTTTTCCAGAGAGAGAGAGAGCAAGAGAGAGAGAGTAAGAGAGAGAGCAAGAGAGAGAGAGAGAGAGAGAGAGAGAGAGAGAGAGAGAGAGAGTTGTGTGTGGTGTGGGGATCTGGCAGAGGAAAAGTCAAGGATATGAAGTTTTCTCAGAACTTGACAGTGGTGGGTGTGGAACATCAGGTCCTGAAGAGATAACAAGGGCTCGCTTTGAAATGATTGTCCCCATCCAGCTTCTATCAAGCATGTGAGGAGACTTTTTCAAGGCTAGACATAAAAAGGCATTTCCTGATTAGCTGTCAGGACTACTATGTGTCTACAGACATGAATCACGTCCCCTGTCTGTACATTCCATTTCACAACAGGAACATGATGTGCAACCCACCCAGGCCTCGCTAGCTTCAGGGAGAAGTGGGGGAAGGGGACTCACCAGCACCCCTCCCGGGGGTGTCACCCTAGTGGCCGCGCTCCTCAGCTGAGTGGGGCCCACCACTCTTCTCTTTGAGAAGAGACAAATCTAGCTGACTTGACGGTGTGACTTGAGCACAGAACTCAGATATACATTGAGAAGGGAAATAGAGTCATGGTCCTGCCCGCCGGTAGACTACAAAGACCACCTGAGTCCTGTGACTTGGGGCACTTACTGGGTACTCAAACCCTTGTGTTGGAATTAGCATCACTGTTCCCCTAACTCTCATTCGGACTAGATGTGAACATTGCTCTGTCTTACTCTGCATGATGAATGGTGATCTGTTTCCCGTCTTGTCAGGAAGTGAAGAAAAAGCTGCCGAGGAGACTGGAAAGTTATCTGTTTCAGCTTCTCCTGTGGTTTCTTCACTTGCACAGGTTTGCTTTGTTTCCACCCATGCTTCCCAATGATAAGGAGCTATTGTTTATGCTCTTCGACCTATTTACCTAACCATTGGTTTGCATTCCAGACTCACCCAGGCCCTCTGGTAAGCTGAGTTTCCTACAACTTCCTGCTTTTCTAAATGTCTCAATTTTTCTCTTTGTTTTCCTTTCTTCCCACCTGTTTTCCTTTTTTCCCTCCCTCCCTCCCTCCTTTCCTTCCTTCCTTCCGCCCTCCCTCCCTTCCCTCCCTCCTTCCCTCCCTCCCTCCCTCCCTCCCTCTTCTCCTCTTTCTCCCTTCCTTCCTTCTTTTCTCCCTTCCTTCCTTTCTTTTTTCTTTTTTCCTTACCTTTTTCCTTCCTTCCTTCCTTCCTTCCTTCCTTCCTTCCTTCCTTCCTTCCTTCCTTCCTTCCTTCCTTCCTTCCTTCCTTCCTTCCTTCCTTCCCTCTGTTCCTCTCTCCTTTCCTCCCTCTCTTCTTCCTTCATTCTTTCTTCCTCTCTCCACATATATGAGTATTCTCTCCAGATACATACATATATATGTATGTATATGTATACACACACACTCACACACACACGCATATATCTCTAGGGGCTGGAGCGATAGCACAGTGGGTAGGGTATTTGCCTCACATGCAGCTGACCCAGGTTTAATTCCTTCATCCCTCTTGAAGAGCCCAGCAAGCTACCGAGAGTATCCTGCCTGCACGGCAGAGCCTGGCAAGCTACCCGTTGTGTATTCAATACACTAAAAACAGTAACAACAAGTCTCACAATGGAGACGTTACTGGTGCCTGCTTGAGCAAATCAATGAGCAATGGGATGATAGTGACAGTGACAGTGACATGTACCTCCAGAGAGAGAGAGAGAGACAGAGAGAGAGAGACAGAGACAGAGACAGAGGGAGAGTAGCATGTGCTAGCTGTGAACAAGTACTAAAGTTCCAACAGTTACAACAGAGAATATAGAGAAAAATCATCATAAGGTCAAATAAGACCCAAGGAATAGCATAATGGCTTAGACTGTCTGCTTTGTAAGCATATGGTCACCTGTTCAGATCCCAGTGCCTGCATGCACTGAGCAACTCTGCTGTCTGAGCCCACTGCTCTGCCTCTGTGGTCCCAGGGTCCATGAGCAATTGGGGTTGCATCAAAGTGAGCACCACAACTCAGAGGATAAGCAAGTGCCACAGACAAGAAGTGTGACCCCTGGCGAGCTAGGTGTTAGAGGACCACCGTGAGAGCTGGCAAGTGCCATCGTTATAATGTGGCCTCAGCTCCAAGTGTCAACCCGGATAGCAAGCATGGTAGCATCATGGCTGTGTTCCTAGGTGTGCAAGCACCGCAAGCTTTGCAACTCCGGAGAGCACCGTGATTAAAATGGCGCAAACACAGTATCTCGTGTGCAGAAGTCTCAGTTTCAACACAGCAGTGGCTTCAACAATAGCAAAGGGGAGCAGGAGGAGGAGAAAATAACATAGAAAATAAAGTAAAATATGATGTTAGGGTAGGGAGCAATAAAAAAGCTGAAGAACTTGAAAGTTTGGTTAGGCTGGAGTGTCAGAGACAGAGAGGGAGGGAGGGTGGGTGGGAGGGGGAGAGAGAGAGAGAGAGAGAGAGAAGGCTGGAAAAACAGGGGTCACATTATTACAGACGATGAACTTTGGAAGACCCACCAAAAACTAAAGAGGCCAATTCTGCATTGATCAGCAGCTACAGACAGTATGTTAATTTTTGTTGTTATTTTTGCTTATTTGTTTTGGGACCACACCCAACGATGGTCAGGGCTTACTCCTGGCTTTGCACTCAAGAAATATTCCTGGTGATGATTGGGAGACCATATGGGATGCCAAAGATCAAACCTGGGCAAATGTCCTGCCCTCTGTACCATTGCTCTGGCCCCCATTATGTTAATTTTTTGGCATATAATTATTCTCAGTTGCCCGTGGGGATAGGCGTTTCTTATTACCTTTGTTTTACAGATGAGGAAACAGAACTAGAAAATGCATCAGTCAGGGTCCAAGCAGGACCATGAAATAGCTTAAGTATTTGGATCGAGGAAATGGAATCAGAGAACTGATTATGTAGGTGCTGGAGTGAGGACAGCCTCACGGGTGGCGGTGGGGGGATGGAGAGGTCAGCAGCAGAGGTCAGAGGGTGTAAGAGGGAAGACGCCAGAGGTCAGGCACTGGGGAGAGGGTGCAGTCACTGGGCCACCTGAAGGCTAAGCAGACAGAAACCGTCACGTTCCTGCTTTCTCCGGCCACAGCTGCCAGTGTCCTTCCTAGACAAAGATCAGGGGAATGAGGGTCCCTGTGGCTCAGAGAGAAGCAGGGGACAGACATTGACTAATGTGAGTTCCAACACAAATCAGAGGGCACACAGGAAAGCAGGGTGATTTGAGGAAGGTTTACCTACTCAGGGCTTGCTGACTTGCTGACGGAAGTGTGTGGGGGGATGAGGGGACCTACCAGTGACAGTGTCAATGATTCCAGAGCTGCTTGGAGCAGACCCAGGCTTCTCCTAGGGTCCAGGGGCCGAGGGCAAGGACAGATTATAGAAAAATTAAAGAAAAGGGAGTGAGGGAGAGCAGGCTCCTGAGGCAAATCAGAGTTGTCTTGTGGAGGGCGTGGAGCACAGACTCACAACAGAGGGAGACACTTTCTTTTTTGCCCCCGTCTCATCAGCTGGGGCTTCCATCAGCCAAACCGGAAAAGAAGCTCGAGTGCAGAGGAACGTGGTGAAGCTGCCACATTTCCAGCTTCTGCTGTAGAGACAGAATGCCGAGATTTAGCCTGTAGAGCTGATTTGTGTGTGTGTGTGTGTGTGTGTGTGTGTGTATGCATTTAGTTTTATTGTAACAAAGCAACCTGTACCCTTTTTAACGTTTAAAACTGAGCATCTTTCCTTTCAGTGAAACAAAAAAGAAATTCAAAGATAAAACAAGAACAAAATTACAATAGAGAACGTCAACGCCAAATAAGATCCTACAGGTGCTGCTGGTTCTCCCACCGAGTGGCAGGGCTCAAGTCATCATTAGGAGAGAAATTTATTTTACCAGTGTCACCTTAAACTGCAAGGATGCCCCTTAAACATCACAATGATACATGCCAAAGGAGAAGAAGCCATGTTGTCAAAACGCCCACTTAACCCACCCAAACATCTCAAACCCACCCTTCTGCTGACCTTCTATAACCCCATTTTTTGAAAGATTTTTTTTTCTTTTTTTAAACAAGAGAAAGTAGACAAACACATGTTGGTAAATGCTAACTGTCTATAGTCACATAGAGACACAGTGTCATCTCTGAGCCATATATACAGAAAAAAGGAGGGAGAAAGCTAGAATTCTTGCACTACTACACAGGGGCCTTTTCATTTTCAGAGTCGCACAATGATTAGGAGGGCTGAGATTGACTTTATATCCATGCGACTGCAAACATGTATTTATGAAGTACTGAGCTAGACCCCATCTAGAGGATCATTCTTTTTTTTTTTTTCTTTTTGGATCACACCCGGCGATGCACAGGGGTTACTCCTGGCTCTGCACTCAGGAATTACCCTTGGCGGTGCTCAGGGGACCATATGGGATGCTGGGAATCGAACCTGGGTCGGCCGCGTGCAAGGCAAACGCCCGACCTGCTGTGCTATTGCTCCAGCCCCTAGAGGATCATTCTTGTCTTAACTTTTCAGGCTGATAGTTTGACCTCCACCCACCTAACTCATCTGAGGATCCAGTTTCAAAATCTTCCAGATCTAGTAGACAACTATACCCTCTGCTCGGAAGTTCTGTCCCTCGGGATTACCTTGCCCCACCTTAGTTAACAGAATCTCTGTTCACTATTTAACACCACTTGGATTGCTAGCCTGTATCGACACCAAACTGTTCGTTGTAGAATCAATAGTATTATTCGTGTAAGTTCATAGGCCTCCTTTGCATACAAACAAATGCTATAAAATAAAAGTACTTGCTAGGTGGATGCTAGGTTCATCTTGGCTAACACCACAGAAATGAATCAATTTCAGGTAAGAGTATCTTTGTAGTATTTGCGTGATAAAATGCCAAATATACCTAAAGTCTTTCTGCTGCAAGCTTAAGCACATAGCTTCTCAGAGGAAAAGCAGTTGGGCAATGGTTTCAGTTACAAGCTGAACTAACAGCGTTTTTCACGGAACACCCTTTTAACTTGACAGAATAATTGACAGGTGATGGCTATTCAGAATAGAGTGCTTGGCAGACACTTCCCCCACCCCCACACCCTGTCCAAACAGGAAGAAAGGAAGAAAGTGAGTCTGTCAGTTCAATGAAAACAACTGAGAGCATGAGTTGTATAGTACCAAAAATCAAAATTTTAGGCAAAAAAAATTTTATTTTTAAAATTCATACAGGAGAGAATTTAAGTACTTATTTAATGCTTAGTTTTCAGAGGTTCTCAGTAATGAGATAAACAAATGATGAACAAATACTTAGTTTTCAGAGGTTCTCAGTACTAAGAAAAACAAAAATATAAAATATTTTATAATAAAATGGGTTCATATTAGGAAGTAAAACAGAGAATCAATATCACCCAATGACGGATTCATAATACTTCAAAATTCATGCATGAGTAAAAAGATTTATTCCAACTGAGGGAAGACAAATAGATTTTAGTGTAACAGACAAAAAAACAAAAACAAAAAAACAAACTCTTATGTTATTTCAGATGTCACATTGCAGTTAATCTTGATAAACTCCCACTTGTCAAGTTCGGGTAGGAACTAAGAAAAACATCCGCTATTATGTAAAAAGGCCATTAAAATGTTCCCACTCTTCCAATTATACATCTGTATGAGGCTGGATTTTCTTTCAATGCTTTAACCAAAACAACTTATTACAACAGATTGGATGCAGAAGCAGTTGTGAGAATCCAGATGTCTTCTATTAAGTCAAACTTTAAGGAAATTTGCAAAAATGCAAAACCGTACTAGTTCTGCCACTACATTGTCCATGGTTGTGGAAAATAGAGTGGCTTTTGAAAATATATATTTGTGAAAATATGTGATAGAATTATTACTGTCACTGTCACTGTTATCCCGTTGCTCATCGAATTGCTCGAGCGGGCACCAGTAACGTCTTCATTGTGAGACTTGTTGTCACTGTTCTTGGCATATCGAACACGCCACGGGTAGCTTGCCAGGCTCTGCCGTGGGGGCGAGATGCTCTCAGTAGCTTGCCAGGCTCTCTGAGGGGGCAGAGGAATCGAATCCGGGTTGGCCTCGTGCAAGGCAAACGCTCTACCCTCTGTACTATCGCTCCAGGCCAGAATTGTTACTATTTTAAATAAATTTATAAACACATTTTTTAAGTTCAGCTTTAATTTCTACTCTAATATGTATTGATGCATACAAGTCCCACAGACAAATGCTTTTGAGGTCCTCAACAGTAGGTAAAGTATGAAGAAAACAAACCTAAGTTTTGAGAATCACTGAGTTAGAGCAATTGGAAAGTATGGGATGAGGGGACAGTTTCAACAACAGTATATCTTCTCACCTCTAATCTTTGAAAGAATAAATGTAGCTGTTCATAACCGAACTTAAGAAGATTTATAACATGTTTAGACAGGAAACAACGTTTAATGCTGAACAAAAAACTTCATGAAATGTGTCTATTAAGAAACCTTACACTTGAGAGGAAGTATAAGCGTTAGATACTTGCCTTGCATTGGGCTGACCCTCCTCCGAATTCCTGACCCACACATGGTGCTCTAAGCGTTACTAGGAACCACTGCTGAGCACAGACCCAGGAGTAGCTCCTGAGCACTTCCTAGTATGACCTAACCATCATTCCCTGCCTCCAAAAGATATGGTGTGTATAGATGGACAAGGACTACAGGGAATTTTGAAGAATAAGAGCCATATACTATAAACTAGGATGGTGGCATTATCCTTGAGTTGTTTTTTGTTTTTTTGGGCTACAGTAATATTTTGACCATTAAGGTATAGAGTCACTGGCCTGGTAGGGTGCTTATTTTGCATGAGGCTGGCCCAGGTTTGATCTCCAGCATCCCAGATCGTCCCCAAGTACCATTAGGAGTAATTCCTGAGTGCATAATATGCACCACCACCCACTATGAAACATTTTACATTTAAAACACTCACAGATGGCATCATTTCCTCAGGAGGTTAAAAAATTAATCTTCTTGGAGCTGAGAGATAGTGCAGCGGGTAGAATGCTTGCACCACAGCAACCGGAGTTCTATCCCTGACACCCCATATATACCAGGAGTAATTCCTGAGCAAAGAGCCAGGAGTGAACCCTGAGCACTGCTGGGTGTGGTCAAAAAAAAAGGGGGGGGGTAACTTCTCTAGGTTTCCCCTCAGTTGGCTTGTAAGATCAAATTGTCCATTAACTTGATGGGGCCAGGAAAGCTTTCAAGCTGTTTTGTAAAAGGGAGAATTTCAGCTCTTGCACTGCCCTGACTGTAAGGGTTCCTCAGGGGACTGTGTTTCTCTTCCTTCTCTCCAGACTGAGATATGTCACGCCATAGAACCCCCAGGACAGAGAGTGGAGCGGAGGGTCTGAATCCTGCTAGCGGGTGGGCAGGAAGCAGTTAGCACCTGGCTTTGTCTACAGGGCTCTATCCAGCTGTTTCTCAGACCCTGGACAGAAGTTGGGCCCCTTCCACCAACGGCAATGAGCATCATTGGAAGCTGATCATATCACTGATCATATCACTGGGGTGGTAGGGTGCTTGTTTTGCATGAGGCTGGCCCAGGTTTGATTTCCAGCATCCCAGATGGTCCCCCAGGCACTGCTAGGAGTAATTCTGCAACTGCTGAGAGTGGATATATCAAGGGCTGCAGGCTTCTGACCCCAGAGTGAAGAGCAGGAAAGCAAGTCACACAGGGGCCACGAGGCCCAGAGGCTGACTGTCAACAGGTGGCTATGATGCCCAAGGAACAAACTCCTTTTCCCAAGAAAATCAAGACACCTGAGCACTGTGGGGTGAGTGTCCTGTTGGGACCTGCTTTGGGAGAATCAGTTGCTGAAGATCATTGACTGGTGAAAATGACAAATGATAGCTTTCTAGTTCAATGATGTTCTTCATTCGAAATCTTGAGAACTTGATCATCTAGAGTTTCTGAATATAGGAGTGAACAAAGCAAATGATTATCTTGCCCTCTTGGTTTACATTCCACTGGGGAGACAGAAGATCACTAAAATAATAGAACAAAATGGGCTGGAGTGATAGAACAGCGGTAGGGCGTTCTCCTTTCACGCAGCCGACCCGTGTTCGATTCCTCCACCCCTCTCGGAGAGCCCGGCAAGCTACCGAGAGTATCAAGCCTGCACTGCAGAGCCTGGAAAGCTACCCATGGCATATACAATATATACGATATGCCAAAAACAGTAACATAAATCTCACAATGAGAGACGTTACTGGTCCCCGCTTGAACAAATCGATGAGCAACGGGATGACAGTGACAGTGACAGTTTAGAGTGGGCCCTCAGGCACAGATGTGCTGGCACAAGCTAGGGGTTAATCTAGGACCTCTTAAGAGACCATCAGCTTCCAACACAGCCTTTGTGGCAGCCTAAATATGTCCCCCAAAGTCAGTCAAAGCTGACCTCAAAGGAGTGACCACTACCTTAAGTGGCAAAAGGGACTTTGCAGAGATGATTAAAATACTGTTTAATGCTGAGCATCTCCAGGAGGAGGAATGATCCTGAATTACCTAGGAGAGCATCAGTGTGCCCAGGAGGGGAAGCTTAGGGAATGTCATACAGAGGTTGAGATGGGAGTGATGAAGCCACAAGCCAAGGTCTGTAGGCAAATGCCAGAAGAAGCCAAAGAGGTGAGGAAATGATTCTCTCTATACACCTCCAGAAGTCTTGATTTTTGCCCAGTAGGACTCACTTCAGATATATAATATCCAGAACTGTGGGAGTAATATGGGGTTAAGTCCCCCCTCCCCCGCAATTGTTGGCATATTGTATAGCCTCTGTAGGAAATGAATTCAGCTCTCAGGGCCACACAGTTTCTAACTTGCTGAGAGTACCTGGTTTTTGAAGGGTACAAGAGCTCTGCAGAATGTGGCCTGGGAGAAAGCTGGGACTCAGCTTGGACACTGGACATCAAACCCCTATTTCTAGGACAGATGGGCTCTGCTCCAGGAAGCTCCACCCACTCAAAGGGGAACCTGGGGCTTCAGGGAGGTGGATCGGTCTGAGGATGCCTGTGACATCTAACAGGGTCATCTCCCCTCACTCCCCATCCCTGCACCACCACCAGGACCGCGGAAAACAAGAGGAGTTTTTCTGAAAACCCATCCGCTGGCCAGAAACACCTACATAATGTGTGGGTTCCAGTCCAAACTGAGAGAGGGAGCCCCTTCTCCCAAGCTGGTGAAGAATCTCACATGGCTCAGCTCTGCACGAACAGAGCTGGGGTGGGGTGGGGGTCGGGGCCGCTGGAGATGGGCCTGTTCCCTGGGAGGCCCTGAGCTCAGGACGGGCCTTTGGCCTCTTTTCTGCCCTTGCCTGGACTTTGCCTCTGACACCATTTTTCTTTTTGTAGCCTTTGAAACTGCAGAAATATCCTTTCTTTTTGGCTTCTTTTCTCTTTCCTAGAAGAGGACAGGAATAGAATCTGTCTAAAAAGGGAAATGGAATGGGGGCTGGAGCAATAGCACAGCGGGTAAGGCGTTTGCCTTGCATGCGGCCAACCCGGGTTCGATTCCCAGCATCCCATATGGTCCCCCAGCACCACCAGGAGTAATTCCCCAGGCAGAGCCAGGAATAACCCCTGTGCATCGCTGGGTATGACTGGAAAAGCAAAAAAAAAAAAAGAGGGAAATGGAAGTTTTTTAGGGTCCTGCTGGTAATACTCCATGTTTTCAAAACAAACAAGGATGGCTATAAAGATAGATTACAGGTTCACAGAGAATCCTGAATCACGGTGTCAACCATCAGGCAGAGGGACTGCATTCACACAGGGGCCCCCAAGCAAAACCAACAAGAATTGCAGTGACTGAAATATTATCACTGAAGATCTCATTTGCCCTAGGAGGAAAGGGTTCTAGATGGTGGTTGGGATTTCTAGAACTGGAGAGGGTGTCTCTCAAGCCTTGCTGGTTTCTTTTTTAAAATTTAGTTAATAGCTACAAAGACATAAACTTTCATGGTTTAGATGAATAAAGTTACTGTACCTTCACCAGCACAAAATCCCAAGACCTTCTCTAACATTTGTCTTTGTGGTTTACCATCACATTTAGTTCACCTTTTTCTTCTTTAAAAAAATGTTAGGGCTCTGGAGTAATAGCACAGTAGGTAGAGCGTTTGCCTTGCATGCAGCCAACCTGGGTTTGATTCCCAGCATCCCCCCCGCCCCCCCTGCTCCAAGCAATTCCTGAGTGCAGAGGCAGGAGTAACCCCTGTGTATCCCTGGATGTGGCCCCCCAGAAAAGCAATAAATAAATAAATAAATAATTTAGGTTTGAGATCCACACGTGTCTCTACACGTGTGGGAATAACTGGTAGTGTTCAGTGGACCATATGGGGTACCAGGAATTGAATCCAGGTTGGCTGCAAGCAAGGCATTTAAGTGCCTTGTCTGCTGTTCCTTTTCTCCAGCCCCAACATCTTCTTTCCTTCCCCCTCAAACCCATACTTCTGGTGGTCTCAGTTTAGTAATCCACAGCCAAAGGCTTATGATTCTTCCATACTATTTCCTTCTTTTGTCTCTCCATGTAACAGGCGAGTGAGACCATCAGTTATTTTCCCTTCTCCCTCCGACTTATCTCACTTAACACAGTACTTCGGTTCTACCCAAGTTGCAGCAAACTGCAAGATTTCATCTTTTCTTACACCAGTGTTGTAATCCATTGTGTGCATAGAGCATGGCTTCTTCACCCATTTGTCTATTGTCAGACATTTGGGTGTTCCCGTATCCTGTCTATGCTCTTTGTCCATTTCCCCAGAGAAGCTCTGATGTCATGCCCAACTGTCCCAGCTGACTGCCTGTCTGACGGAGGTCCAGCTTCTGTTATGGGAAGTGGGGACCAGGCTTCACTGTCCCTCCCCTGAACTCTTATAGAAGCCACAAATGCTGGGAGGAAAGAAGGATCTAGCAGGATCAGCTCAGGGGCGGCACCAACGGAGGAAGTTCCCGACCAAGAACGCCTCCCTGGTGACTCTACAAGCCAACGATGGAAGATCCATTTGTATGAACATAGATTCAGTTCGGAAAGTCCAGTCCTTTGGGAGGGGCTTAAGAGTCTCCACTGATCCCTCTAAACAGAAGCCAGTCTCTGCTTGCTCTGCTTGTTTTCGAACTCGTGTCCCCTTGAACACGTATCTCCTTTGATTGTTTCTGTGTATCTTTTTTTTGTTTTTTCTTTTTGGGTCACACCCGGCAATGCACAGGGGTTACTCCTGGCTCGGCACTCAGGAATTACTCCTGGCGATGCTCAGGGGACCATATGGGATGCTGGGAATAGAACCTGGGTCGGCTAAGTGCAAGGCAAACAAATAGCACACATGCACTGTGCTATTGCTCTAGCCCCGTTTCTGTGTATCTTTGTTTGTTTGCTTTCCCCACTCTGGAAAAGCTCAGGTTTTCTCTTGAACATGTATTTCCTCTCTCTCCCCTCACATCTTTCTAAGTAAGTTTCATTCATATAACTATACTGCTTTGCTAAAATAAATAAGTACATAGGAGCAAATCTAGAGATGGGGAACTTGAGTTTGGCGCATCCATTTGTGTGTGTCTTTAACATTCTCTGGGGATGTCCTGAGAGTGTTCAGTACTTCGGAATTTGGAGGCGAAGAGGTGAACAGAAATAAAAATAACAGAAATAAAAAGACATCTGCTTCAAAACCTTTATATGGACTTATCCAGCTCTCAGGCAAGAGAAAAATGGATGGGAGATGGTTCAGTGGGCTTCGCATGTAGGAGCTCCAGGTTTGATCCCTCAGGCATTTTATGGTCTCCTCCTAAATACTAAACTCTAGGCAACCAATGAGGAATGCTTGGCATGGTTGAAAAACAAACAAATAAAGATGGACTGGAGAGATAGTACAAAGACAGGTGCTTGCCTTGCGTGTGGCCAACCCAATTTGATTCTCTGCATAGTTCCCCAAGCACCACCAGGACCAATTCCTGAACACAGACTCAGTAGTAGATCCCGAGTACTGTCAGAAGTGGCCAAAAACAAAAACAGCAACAGTAAGCGGAAACAGCTTCTATTTCTGGAGAACTGAAGTTGCCGTGTAATATATCTGCTTTGATTGCAGTTTCTTTGGTCTTCAGTTCAGCTTGCTCACTGCTGTCAATTTTATCTCTTTTTTTGACTTTTTAAAAAAATGTGGTGCCTGGGAAGGGCCCCAGGGCAGCACACATGCAAGGTAAGCAATCTACCACTGAGCTACTGCCACCAGCCGACTCCTGCCAATCTTATACCCCCAAATAATACTTCAAATCATACACTGCTCAAAAGTACGCAATGATTGCCTATTGCCAGATAGACCAAGTTCCTAATGTTGATTGGTATTTAAAATAACCCGAATCAGGGGCTGGAGCGATAGCACAGCGGGTAGGGCGTTTCCCTTGCATGCAGCCGACCCGAGTTCGAATCCCAGCATCCCATATGGTCCCCTGAGCACCGCCAGGAGTAATTCCTGAGTGTAGAACCAGGAGTAACCCCTTGCATTGCCGGGTGTGACCCCAAAAGCAAATTAAATAAATAAATAAATAATAACCTGAATCTGACTTACCTTAGGTTTGGACCCCCTTAGCTAGCCCAGACAAATCATGGTAAATTCCATTCTATGGGCTGAGGAGGTCATTTCTCTAATTATCTGTCATGATCTTTGTATGCCATAAAATGTTTGTTTGCTCTAGGAGCCGAAGAAATTGTACAGTGGGCAGGACACTCGCCTTGCATGTGGTGGACCCAAGTTCAATCCCAGCACCCTACCTGGCCCCATGAGCTCTGTGAGAAATGGTCTCTGAGTGCAGACCCAGGAATAAGTCCTGAGCACCAATGGCTGTGACCCAAAAATAAAACATATAAACAAAAACAAAACAACAATGTGTGTTGCTCAAAATGAGTCACTTAAAAATCTTGAGATAGGGCCAGGAGATGGTACAACAGAGAGGGCACCGAGATAGCAGCACACGCTCAATCTTAGTACCGCATTGCGTCTTGCAGGCCCAGAGGCCCTGGAACACCACTGGGTACAGCACGGGAGACCCCTCCAGCATGACCAACGTGGCTCAGTGAACCCCGGCCCTGCGGTGGTCAAGAGTAGTGGCTCATCCTTGGGTCCTTGCTCTGAAATGCTGGTCTGGTTGAGTGAGAATCACCACTGGGGCCCTGGGTCTCCTGAGCACCGCTTGGTGGTCCCTTCCTTTCCCTTCCCGGCACTCCACCCCCACCCCACCAAATCTTGGAGACTTTTAGAACACGTTCACCAGACATGAAGATTGTAATTTTCAAAATATAATAATGTCGTTCCACCTGAGCAAGAAAATTCCTGCTTTTTCTGGTGTTCCCTCCTTTATTTCTTTGCTGCCTCATACTAACTGGACATTCTAGTTTCTCTCTCTCTCTCTCTCTCTCTCTCTCTCTCTCTCTCTCTCTCGCTCGCTCTCTCGCTCTCTCTCTCTCTCGCTCGCTCTCTCGCTCTCTCTCTTTCTCTTTATGATTTTTTGGGTCACACCCGGCAATGCACATGGGTTATTCCTGGCTCTGCACTCAGGAATTACTCCTGACGGTGCTGGGGGGACCATACAGGATGCCAGGGATCGAACCCAGGTCAGCCTCGTGCAAGGCAAACACCCTACACGCTGTACTATCACTCTGGGCCCACATTCTAATTTCTTACAGATAAGACCAAGATTTGCTGGTGCTTCCCAGACCGTGGGGACAGAAAAGGGAGCAGAACAGGACCCCTGTACGCTGGTTGGTCCACGTCCTTTGCACTTTTCACCCAACAACATTACACTTTGTGGATTCTGCTCAGCATTGCCTGTGTGTCCTGCATGCTCTCATCGAACACTGGAAAGGGAGAGGAAAATGTCAGACTCCTTGGTCTTTGAGCAGCAGCTCAGTTCTGTCAAGGACAGCACCCTCTGGAACACATCAGGATCCCCAAAGCCAAGGCTCACCCTCATAAATAGGTTAGGGTAAGAGTCTCCAGTCCTATGTACCGCCAGGCGTGTGGACTCAGAGCTGCCAAATCTCATGATGGCCTTTCTTGCGTTTCACATCCTTGGCTTCCCAGAAAATCATTCTTGGTCCCCAATCCACAAAGCCCAGACTCAGATCTCCCCTGAAAATGATTTTTTTTATGAAACAGAGAAAAACCACCAATGCAAGTCACCATTTCAAGAAAGTCCCTACATCACCACCTTAAAGAGAGAGACAGAGAAAGCTGCAGGGAAAGGAAGCTAGATGAGGAGAAGAGAGGCGAAGGGCAAAGCAAGAATCCAAGGACTTCATTTTAATGCCAAGGAGCCTTTTAAAGAGTTAATGGTCTTCAAGCCAAGGACACCGTATTTTGGATGAGTCAGCCACACTTTGACCCATAAAGGCAATATATTTTTGCATGTTAACTTTTTAAAATCTGGTAGGCTGTCATTTACAAAATCAATGGTTCCGTAAACTCAGACTGAAAGTTAATTGAAAGGCCTCCTCCAAGTGCTTAATTCCAGGTTAGTGCTTCCACGCGGCAATTAAAGAGTGCGTCTTGCTGAAGAACTCTGTGGTTGACTTAAGTAGACCCAGGCTCCCAGCCTAGTGCAGGACTGACCACAGCGCAGATGGAGGAGTAGCTGGCCGCTGCCCTTAAATGAACTCACTGCCTGCGAGTCCATCAGCAGAAAGAGCTTTGTGCTTTTGCTTTATGTTTTTTTTTCTTGTTGTTTGTTTGCTTTCAGGAGACATTTTCAGTCCTGCACAGGCGCGTTCCCACAGCCCTAGGAGGGGGATGCAGTTTACATGCTGACTAAGTGGTGCTTAGGCTTCTGGTGGATCTTTCAGCAAGGGTTACCCGCGATGGAGTTTAGGGAAGTGCCTCGGATTGGGGGGGGGGGGGTGCGGGGGAGCTGAGAAGAGAAGGGGCAACTAAGAGGAGGACAAACAGGATCCGCAGATCTGAAGAAGGAAGGTGGGGCTGCTAATGACGGACAGAAAACCGAGATGAGGCCTTACCAGGCTAGCTGGCTCTGAGGTTCTTTATTTGTGTGGATATCCTTGGCAGATTGCTGAAATGTATGCACCCTTACTCAGAAGAATCATTTTAAAGGCAAAAAGCCAAATCCATAGCATAACAAAGCAGACCACAATTAGATTTAAACTATAGCACTGTAGCACTAGACGGGGAGGGTAAAGGATCAGGTCCTGGAACTCTGAAGATCCAAGACCACTTGGGTGATGTTTGCTGACTGCAGCAGATGAATGGCATGAGTCCAGGTGATTTCTTCTGCTGATTTTATAAAAATCATCATAAAAAGTTTATTAAAAGGAGCCCATGGGGGCTGGAGCGGTAGCACAGCGGGTAAGGTGTTTGCCTTGCAAGCAGCCAACCCGGGTTCGATTCCCAGCATCCAATATGGTCCCCTGAGCACCGCCAGGGGTGATTTCTGAGTGCAGAGCCAGGAGTAACCCCTGTGCATCACCAGGTGTGACCCAAAAAGCAAAATAAATAAATAAATAAATAAATAAATAAATAAAAATAAAAGGAGCCCATGGCTTGCAATCGCACCCAACTGAACTTTCTAAAAGGATGGTGGATTAAGAAGATGGGGGATGAAGCTGGTGATAGTACAGTGATAGTACAGTGGCCTTGCACGAGGCTGACCTGGGTTCAATCTCCGGCATCCCATATGGTCCCCCAAGCACCGCCAGGAGTAATTCCTGAGTGTATGAGCCAGGAGTAACCTCTGTGCATCGCCGGGTGTGACGCCAAAAAGCAATAAATAAATAAATAAATAAATAAATAAATAAATAAATACATAAATAAATACATAATTTTTTATAAAAGAAGATGGGGGAGAAGAATGAGGGATATCTGCAGGGTGTTCAGGACCAAAGAGCTCTGCAGCCACCTTGGAGGTGAGTGGAACTGGTGGTCTTTCCTCAGCACACTCTTAGGAGATGGCTTCCCTTGGACCTGGAGGGATAGCAGCCAGCAGGGGGATGCAAACCTCTGCAGAGAGCAAAGGTCTTGGTTTCCTCCAGCCTTTTAAGCAATCAGCTTAATTCCTCCAGTCAGTTCTGCTACCCCCACTGAGTCCAAAGACTACCTACTGGGAAGAGGTGGAGCCAGGCACGGTGCTGGGTGCGGGTCCTGAAGCCAACACCATTGCTGGTGCACCAAAGGAGGTGGAGGAGGTGTGCTGTCTCCCTTTCAGAAACCTCCAGACCCTATGGAGTTGTATGAGTTTCTCGAGAGTCTTACATATTACCCCCCTAGAAGGCACGTAGTTGAAAAAATATTCTCTCCCGTTCCAAAAGGTGACTTTCCCTTTTGTGGGTGGTTTCTTTGCCTAAGCAGACGCTGTTTAGTTCGACGCATTCCACTTGATTTTTAAAAGCTTTTGGGCTTGTACTTTGGGTGTCACATCCAAAAATGATTAGCAACACCCATGCCAGGGAGCTTTCTTCTAGGGATTTTATGGTTTAAGTTTTAAAGCCATTTTGACTTATTATTTTTTTTTGAGTGGTGTAAGATGGGAATCTGGGCTTAGTTCTTTTGCCTATGAATATCCAATGTTCCCAGTACCATTTATTGAAGGAAAGTACCATACATTCAATTTTTCCTGTTGAATATCGGGAAATATTGTTGTCAAATATTAGTTGATCATATATTGTGAGAGGTTATTTCTGGACTTTTAATTCCATCTGTGTGTGTCTCTGTTTGACTTTGAGTTTTGCTCTACAGGGGCCATTCTAAACTCTGTGCTCAGCATCTCCTCCCAGCATCTTGGGGGACCATGTGGTACTGGGGATCAAGCCAGGGCCTCCCGTATGCAAGGCATGCATCAGCCCATTAGGCTCTTTTATTTGTTTGGGGCCACACCCAGCAATGATCAGGGCTTACTCCTGGTTCTGCACTCAGGAATTACTCCTGGCATAGATCCAGGGAATACATGGAGTTTCACGGAATGAACCCTGGTTGGCCACACGAAGGCAAGCACCTTAAACCTATATCTTTGTACTGTCTCTTTGACCTGTGATGTCAAATTTTTAAAGTAGGGGAATTTGGTTTGCCTGTCTCAATAACTGACAGCAGAGTCAGACAAGATGATCCCTTTGACCCAGTTGTTATGTATGGAGCCCCGTGCCTGCTGCTCCAAGCACCCCACGCTGAAGAACATTCCTTGTAAACACACTCAGAACCCTGACTTTGACTTAAATATAAGTCAAAGAAAATCCCAACAAATTTCCAAGTATCTTCACTACATAGGTCAGAGTTTCTGGCCTTAATGCATTTAAACTGGAAGCCAGTGGAAAAATACCTAATTAATCATGTCATTATATCTATTTTACAAATGGAGACAAATGTATGTAAATTGTCAAAAGTGGAGGATTTGGGGCTTTGGTTGGTTGGGGTTGAGGGGGGCAACACCCAGCAGTGCTGAGGGGTTACTTCTGGCTCTGTGCTCAGGGTTCACTCATGGTGGGCTCAGGGCATCATATGAGGGACCGGATATCAAACACAGGTGAGCTGGGTGCAAGGCACGTGCCCGATCCACCGTAATATTGCTCCAGCCCCAAAGCAGAGGACATAACGTCTTCAGAGTTCACGAATTCAGGAAGGATTCTTAAGCGAACACACAACTGCTCTTACTTTACAAACCCCAGGCGTCTGGTCTAGTCAGGGCCGACCACAAAGCAACTGGACAAGAGGCTGAGGCAGCTGCTGGCCTCTTTCACTTCTAATTTGATTATTTATAGACCGCGAGCCATGAGAAAGGCAGGAAGTATTTGGTCTTCAAACCTGGAGGCGCCTCTTGAGAAGACAATCGGATGGTCCAAATCCTTTGCACTCGCCTTTTCTTTCTTTTTTTTTTTTTTTTTTTGCTTTTTTTGGGTCACACCTGGCGGTGCACAGGGGTTACTCCTGGCTCTGCACTCAGGAATTACCCCTGGCCGTGCTCAGGGGACCATATGGGATGCTGGGATTTGAACACGGGTCGGCCACGTGCAAGGCAAACGCCCTACCTGCTGTGCTCTCTCTCCAGCCCAAGCACTCGCCTTTTCTTGTCGGTGCTGTGGGTTGCCACCCCAGGGCCTCACTCACGCCAGGCGCGTGCTCTGCCACTGCGCCACACCCCTGGCCCTGCACTTGACGTTTCAAGTCTGAGTCTGTGATGGAAAGGCTGGAAAGGGACAGCCACGTGGCCCTCCCCCTGCCGGGAAGCACTCAGCGGTGCTCCTTCGCAGAGCTCTGAAGGCCTTGACAAGAGGAACAATGAGTTCAACTTGAAGCCAACTGTTTCAAAGGTCTTTCAAGTGACTTTCAAACCACTTTTAAAACCCTAGTGTGGAAGCTAGGAGACAGTGCAGCAGTGAGGGTGCATGCGTGGCGTGACCTGAGCCAGGTTCACTTCCCAGCACCGCATGGTCCGTGAGAGTCATGAGATGAAGTCCTTAGATGAAGTTGATGTGACCTGGGCTGTCCCCAGCACTGCAAGGACTGAGCAGCGCTTCATCCTTTGGCTCTTGCATTGAACCACTGCCCTTGTCAGCCCAGAGTCTGATAGGGCCTCTGGGGCCTCATGAGGACCACATGGGATGCACAAAATACATAACTAAAATCCCAGTGTAGATGTGAATCAAGGCCAACATCAGTTGTCTTGTGACCACTGTCAGCCTCGGTGGGCCTCAACCCCTCATACCATCATCACCTTCTGAATTACAGCTGTCTAGTCAATAGGTTCAGCTACAGAATCTGTTGTTTTGGGTAAAGAGCACTGGCATTGAGTCTTGGATCAGATAATTTAGACATGAGGTTGGAGAGATATTTGGCACAGAGGTTGGCACTTGCCTTGCATGTGGCTGCAGCCCTGATTGTAGTTTGAAGCTCAGCACCTCATATGGTCCTCCAAGCATCACTAAGAGTGATCTTTGAGCCCAGAGATAGGAGTAATGCCTGAGCATCATGGGTATGGCCCCTCTAGTCCCCAAATAAAAAGAAAATATAGGCAGCTGTATCATTTGATTAGTGCATATGACCTTTAAAAAAGTCTTTGAGGATGATTTTTATTTCTGTTGTATAAGTGAGGAGAGAGAGACAGAGACAGAGACTGAGACTGAGAGAGATAGAGACAGACAGACATAGAGGCAGAGACAGACAGACACAGAGAGACAGAGACAGAGAGACAGAGACAGAGATATGATTAAGACTAACTTGCATACTCAAAGGTGTGGTTGAGTCTGGAGTCTAAATCATTCTGCATCCTTTTGTTATGTCCAGGTGGAGGCACACCCAGGGTTTCGGTACCAGGGCTTACTCCTGACTGAATATTCAAGAATCGCTCCTGGCAGTGCTGGGGAACCATAGTGATGCAGGGATTCAAGCTCAGTTGCAGCCATAGCCATAAGATAGGCAAGTGCCTTCACCTCTATACTTTCTTTCAGTCCAGCTATGTTGCTTTTTAAATGTATATTCAAGATGAGCACCAGCAAGTGGGAACAAAGACAGAGCCGCCAGACATGACTAAGCCCCTTTACCCTACTATTTGGGGTTGACCAGAATCTCCTCTGAAATAAGCATGCGCTCTTTTGCTCAAAATGGAAAAAGGATCTCTTTGGAGATAAGGTACCAGTTCAGATGAGGTCTCGCTGGATTGGGATGGGCCTGAAACCAATATGAGCCGTGTCATGTAAGAAATTGGAGGAACACAGCCTCGTGCAGGCAGAGTTGAGGTGGGACGTAGAGCAGAGTATGGAGCAAGACATCTGCAAGGCTGAAGAACTGCCTCAGATGGCCCGGGGCCTGAAGAGAGCCAGAGAGCAGGCTCCGTCTCTGAGCACCTCCAAGGAATCGGCTCTGTTGACCTTTCGGTTGCAGACAGTGACCTCAGGAATCGGAGAGCAGATGTCTGGGGCCTGAAGTCACCGGGCCTGCACTTTGCCTCGGCAGCCGGAGAACACCAGCGCACCTTCCCTGCCCTCTGCGTCCCAGATGACTCAAAACCAGGAGAATCCGAGGCTTTCAGGGTTTAGCCTGGCATGAGCTCATTTCCTTTGACTCTGATTAACCCTCTTAGAAGAGCAGGCGGCTCCCATGAAAAAGGAGTCCTATCGCGGGGCCATTATCTCCTGGGAAAGCCAAACCAGAGCCCCACTGCTGTCTGTCTGCTGGAGCAGCCCCTCGTGAATCAATGCCTGAGGTTGGCAAGTGCAAAGTCCTTCCGGCCTGACTCTGAGGTGAGGGCTGGGGAAGGCTGAGAGGTGAGTAGAATTTAGAATTTGCGTAAAAGGGAGAACTAGAATTTAAAACAGAGCCCTGGACCTCAAGGCCTGTTCGGCAAAGAGTGGCCAGTCAAAGGCTAGCAAAGTTCCAAGCCCAAGGGTGTCCGGGCTTAGGTGGAACCTGCTCAATCTCTTGGCAGAGCAGCCAGAAAGAAATGCTCCTTAAAATTGCTGGAGGGCAAGGCTGGAGTGATTGCACAGTGGGTAGGGCATTTGCCTTGCACACAGTCGACTAGGGTTTGATTCCCAGCATCCCATATGGTCCCCTGAGCACCGTCAGGAGTAATTCCTGAGTGCAGAGCCAGGAGTAACCCCTGTGCATCGCCAGGTGTGACCCAAAAAGCAAAAAAAAAAATGCTGGAGGGCTTGAATGTTAGGGATGTAGGCAATCATACAATGGGTAAGGCAATTCCTTATACATAAGAGTGAAGCCATTCAATAAGTGCCTCTCACTTCCTTATTTCACCTAGCACAGTCACCTCAGGTACGCTCATTTTGTCCCAAGTGACATGGTCTTATCCTTTCCGATGGCCCAGTAGTATTCATTGAGTATATATATTATGGTTTCTTTCTTTTTTATTTTTATTTTGGATTTTGGAGGGGCAATGGGGCACACCTGGGAGTACTCAGGGTTTACTCCTGGCTCTGTGCTCAGCAATCACTCATGGTAGGGTTTGGGGGATAATATGGGGTGCTAGGTACTAAACCTGGGTCAGCCACATGCGAGGAAGTCCCCCTGACTGCTGTACTGTTTTGCTCTGGCCCCTACCATGATCTCTGTGTCTTCTCATTGTTCATTTAAGTTTATTCCATGTTTTGGTTAGTTACGAACATTGTTGCTATAAATATTGGGGCACAAATATAACTTTGAATTACACTGCAGCTCTGTAGCACTGTCATCCCGTTGTTTTGCTCAAGCAGGCACCAATAACATCTCCTTTGTGAGATGTTGTTACTATTTTTGGCAAATGGAATACACCAGAGGTAGTTTGCTGGGCTCTCCGAGAGGGATGGAGGAATCAAATCCAGGTTGGCCGCATGCAAGGCAAACGCCCTACCCGCTGTGCTATCATTAGTGTTAAAAACAATTGCTGGAGCTCAAGAAGAGGAGCACCAGGAGACAGGAGAGCTGAAGCTGCAGAAGCCCCCACTGTGGCCCCCGGCTGCCTTTACTCGGAGACGGGGCCACTGTTGCACTAGAAGTTGTGCGGTTTGAGGCTCTGATGTAATATAATAACCCGTTCACAGGTTGCATCAACCAGACAGCAAACCTCGTATTAATTATCCTTCGGAAGAAAGAGGGAAGTGCCCTCAGAGGCTCCATGGGCATGTTTGACAGGAGTAACAGCCCAGGAAGGAAGGCAGGGGAGAGAGAAGAGGCACTGGAAGCTGTTTCTCCCACTCATCTGCCCCCATCTCTTCTCACTATTTGTGAGCTTGCAGTTTAAGTTTATTTAAAAAAAATTTTTTTTTGCATTAAGGAGATAGTTCAAAGGCCCAGCAGATGTGCTGGTGGCTCTTCAATCTTGTAGTCCCTGAGCACCACTGGGTCTCAACAGTGATGCTGGGCCCAAAAATTGGTGGTGGCGGGAAGGCAAAGATCAGGGACTCTCTCCCTGGTCCTCCTCTCGGTAGTGACTCCTGATGGTCGTCTGGGAACCACATTCAGCTCTGAAGAATGAGCCAGGGTCTGCTACATTGCAAGGCAGCTGCCTTCTCCCCTGTAAGTGTCTGGGGCTGAGTATTGAACCATCAGACCAAGTTGGACGAATAGCACAGAATGGCCCTTAGGTCTCTCAAGCAATTCAAAAACACTAAATTACATTTTTGTTTTGTTTTGTTTTGTTTTGGGGCACACCAAGCAATGCTCAAGAGGTATTCTTGGCTCTGCACTCAGGAATCACTCCTGGCAGTGCTCAGGGGACCATATGGGATGCTGAGCACCCCACCCACTGTACCATCGCACCAACCTCAGCGTTAAGCTATATATAAACGAATGTTTCCCCCCCCTTTTTTTCTCTTCCTTGTTGTTGTTTTGAAGTCCAAATATCACACCCTTGACAGGCCTGGGCTCTCACTCTTGGCTGTGGTGTTCATACACCTTCCAATAGCAGTGCTCACTGGGGGTGACACACTTTCCTGGTGGTACACTGGGATCCAAAAAGCAGAGCAGCTGGGACCATGCTCACTGCATGTGGATAGCACCAGGAACTTGCAGACTCATGCCTGTAAGACATGCTTTTTACCTCGAGCCATGCACCAGACCCCTTAAGTCCCTTTGAAATAAGTTCTACAGGGAACTGATGCAGGGAATAGAGGAATTAACAACACTGCAGGCTGCTGGCACCTATTGTCACCTATTGTATTGAAAGGTCACCTGTGAGAAAGATGCACTGGGGACATAAGGGCTTCCGGGGCCCAACAGGATCCTTAAACATGCACACTAGGAAGGCAGGGACGTGGCTGAGTACCACAGAAAGTCCCTGTCTGACGGGGGGATAAATGAGTGCTGTGCAGAGTCTGAAACGAAGGAAGGAAGGAAGGAAGGAAGGAAGGAAGGAAGGAAGGAAGGAAGGAAGGAAGGAAGGAAGGAAGGAAGGAAGGAAGGATGGATGGAAGGAAAAAGGTAAGGAAAAAAGAAAAAAGAAAGGAAGGAAGGGAGAAAAGAAGGAAGGAAGGGAGAAAGAGGAGAAGAAAAATGTAATTTAAAGAAAGTAAAGTAATAACTCTAAGTCAAATTCCAACCAGTGATAAGAACAGAATTAGCATTTCTCTCTCTCTCCCCCCCACTCTCTCTCTTTCTTCTCCCCCCTCTCCTAACCCCCCCCCCCACCACATCTTCCAGGCAGATCACAGCAGGTTCTTGTCACATAAGCCATAGTACAAACAGTTTCCCCTGAAGCTGAGACAAGGACAATTTGCTTCCAGGTGTGATCGTGGTGCTAGCCTACAGATGCAGTGGAAACTATCCAGATGTGCTCACGGTGCTAGCCTACAGATGCAGTGGAAGCTACCCAGGTCTTACAACTCTCCCTGGTAAAGAAGAGAAGAAAGAAAGAAAGAAAGAAAGAAAGAAAGAAAGAAAGAAAGAAAGAAAGAAAGAAAGAAAGAAAGAAAGAAAGAAAGAAAGAAAGAAAGAAAGAAAGAAAGAAAGAAAGAAAGAAAGAAAGAAAGAGAAAGAAAGAAAGAAAGAAAGAAAGAAAGAAAGAAAGAAAGAAAGAAAGAAAGAAAGAAAGAAAGAAAGAAAGAAAGAGAAAGAAAGAAAGAAAGGTGGTGGACTGGTCATTTGAAGAGCATGAAAAATAAGCACTGTATGTAGCACTGTTGTCCCATTGTTCATCAATTTGCTCAAATCGGCACCAGTAACGTCTCCATTGTGAGACTTGTTACTGTTTTTGACATGTTGAATGCTCCACGGGTAGCTTGCTCTGTCATGCAGGCGAGATACTCTTGGTAGCTTGCTGGGCTCTCCGAGAGGGATGGAGGAATCAAACCCAGGTTGGCCGCATGCAAGGCAAGCACCCTATCCACTGAGCTATTACTCCAGCCCATAATCGTGGGAAAAAGACCTTTTTATGACAATGAATGTTAAAATGAATATTAAGCAACACAGAGGTTAGAGAAGAGGGGAAATGCTACCCTCTGCTCAAGAGAGAAAATGACAGGACTCAGGGACTTCCTTAGGGTCTGGCGTAGTTTCCTGGGGTTTCCTTACATATGAATAAAAACTTAGTGACTCAAAAAACAGAAATGTATTTTTCACTGTTCTGGAGGTCAGAAGCCTAAATTTATTTCTATTTGGCTAAAACTAGGTGTTTGCAGGGCCCTTCTTCTGGAAGTTCTAGATGGAAACCTGCTCCTTGCCTCTTCCAGCTTTGGGTAGCTCTTTCAGCACTCCTTGGCTTGTGGCTACATCACTCAAGTCATTGCCCCGTGGTTAAATTACCTCCTCTTTGATGTGCAAATAGTAAAATTGATGTTTGTCTTCTAGTTTTTTTTTTTAAAAATTAATTCTTAATAATTAAGGTACCAGCAGAGGAACCCAGGTGTGTGGGACCTGGGGCTGAGACCTCCAAGCCTGTTTGGGCCTCTTCCGCCCAGATTTCCCATTTTCCAGTAGCTAGGCGGTCACACCCAGGAACTTCCCCCGGACCCTGTAATCCCACCAATGGCCCACACCCAGAGACTTAAAACCAAGCTCCTAGAAGACATCTTATAGCCTAGTTCTCCCTCTGGGAGAACCTGAACAGCTACCGAGAATTTCCTGCCCGCATGGGAGAGCCTCACAAACTCCTCATGGCATATTCATATGCCCCAAACAGTAACAATGCTGGGTCTCATCCCCCTGACCCTGAAAGAGCCTCAAATGCAGCATCATTGGGAAGGACGAATAAAGAGAGGCTTCTAAAATCTCAGGGCTAGGACGAATGTAGATGTTACTGAGGCCGCTTGAGACATTTGACGATCAATGGGATGATGATGAAGATGATGAATAATTAGTCCTTATTGTGATTCATACTTTATTTTTTTAAATTAATTCACTGTGAGGTACAGTAACAAAAATTTCGTGTTTGAACTTTGATCATATGGTCATCAAACATCCATCCCTTCACCAGTGCAAGTTTTCTACCACCAAAATTCCACACACACACCCCGCCTGTGTGGCAGATAATCTTCAAAATATTCTTTCTCTGCTTTAGTTACCTTGAATATTTCGAGACCAGTCCTACCACCCCTCATACCTGCCGAAAATGCAATGCTAGACAATGTGTTTTGTACTGCTTGTTATGGGCATAATATAATGTCGTGCAGCCGCTAGAGTCGCCACGTGCTCTAGGAATTCTAAGATTTTAATAATTAGGGTCTGAGGAAATTGCTGCAGCAAGTTGCTCGGGTCCAAGATTCATTTGTGTGCCTCTGGATCGTGGCCCTGTGGGAGCTTAAGTAGAGGGTGAATGGATGTGGCATCATCTCGGAGTCCCATCGGGACGGGGCGGGCGGGGGGTGAGGGGGGAAGGACGACCCACTCCTCCTCTGTCCTTCAAGCCTTGGGATTTGCTGTCACTGCCACTCGTACCTGGAGCTTCTCACTGGCTTCTAGAAAATGGAGCTCTTAGAGGGCAGGTGGAGGGATAACACTTGACCCCTTCTGGAGCAGCCCAGCAGAGAGGCCTATTGCAAAGTCCCGGGCCAACTCTGCAGCAAGTTGCTCAGGTCTGAGATTTGTGTGTCTGATTCATACTTTAAAGAACCATTGAAGTCAGTATTACAATATGCTGTTGCAGTGTTACCACAGAATCCTTTCACCTATGTTTATTCCCCTTTTTTGAAAGGATAATGGTAATTAAGTCCCAGACAGATAGTCAAATCAATAGCCCCACTTCAACATCCTTAATTTCTTAGTAACTAAAAATGTATCATTCTATCTATCTATCTATCTATCTATCTATCTATCTATCTATCTATCATCTATCTTTGAACAGTTCCAGGGACTAGGGCCTGCTATCTCTTGGGAGCATTATGCGCCATTCTTGCAGGGTCTTTTGAGGCAGGGAGCACAGGAATGTGAGCCCAGAGAGGGAGCTGGAGAGGAGATTTGAGCCTGGTATCTGTGCAGATGGGCAACTACAGCAAAGAAAAGGTTCATGGAGGGCAGCATGTGAGACCACAGGCCAGCCTCATGGGCACCTGCAGTTGTGGTCATCTACGCTTTTCAGTTCCTTGAAGATTCATTCTCTAGCCATTACCACAAAATGAACTTCCGGCAAAATGGAGTGGAAATCTGCAGGAAAATTAGCCCCCTTTGTTCCTGAATTTGAAAGGCTTAGCTGCAAATGTAGTGTGAAATTGTCTGCAATGCTGGCAGCAGATATGAGTCACAGAGAACTGCCTGACATTTACAGAACATTCTTCGCAGCAATTTCTACACTAAGAGAGACGCCGAATTCATAGGAAGGCAGAAGCTATAATCAAAGATCTTCTCTTTTCTTTTCTTTTTTTTTTTTTGGTGGGAGCAGTGGGTCAAATCTGGAAGAGGAGATGTTTTAGGCATAAAGGAAAGGCCCAGTATTTGGTTCCTGGCACCCACAGAACAAACTCTACAGGAAGAGGGAGACTAGGGCGAAGCAGCAAGCTTGTTATCAGCTGTTAGCTCTGACTGAATCAAGGCGGTGTGAGAGAAAATTTTCCTTTGGAAAATATGTCTAAAGAAAAATCAGAGCTGGAGTGATAGCACAGCGGGTAGGGCATTTGTCTTGCATGCAGCTGACCCAGGTTCAATTCCCACCATCCCATATGGTCCCCAGGAGTAATTCCTGAGTACATGAGCCAGGAGTGACCACTGTGCAATGCTGGGTGTGACCCAAAAAACAAAAAAAAAAGAAAAAGAAAAAAAATAGTCAATGTGACTTTATGACCAGTTTTTCATAGAAAAGGAAGAATTTCCAAATCCTCTCTTTTGGAGATATCCCCAAGTCCAGGGCTGTTTCTGAAGCCATCCATGCAATATTAGGTTGGCTCTGAGCTTCCATTACTGAAAAAGGAATAGTCTCAGAAATTTGAGAATAATGAGGAAGGCATGGATAGAGTTATGGCAAACAGGGAACAAGATATTTGAAGAAGGAAAGCAATCTTTAAAAATTCACTATAATTGTGAAAATATTTTTGCAGTAAATGCATTTCATTTTGTGAAATGAGGTCGACTTGAAAGCAAGGGAAGGGACAGTGGGAGTCTAAGCTCCACCCCTCACCCAGTGGGCACCGGGCAGAAAAACTGGGGAACACTTATAGATTGGCTAATCTGATGCAGGTTTTCAAATACCATCTGATGAAGAGTGGAGAGAAGGTTGGTAGGTTTAATTTAGAGGAAATACTTTCCCATTATGGTTGTGACCACTTGGGGGAAGGGAAACATTCTTTATTCTGGATGGCCAAAACCAAACAGAGAACCCTGTAGATTTTAATTTTACTGAATAGTTTAAGGCATAAAAGTTCTAATTGTTTCTTGGACTAGCGTGTCTCCCTTTTATTTAAGTAGAACATTAGGACTGGTCATTGGAAAGACTACTGAATTGCATTAACATTATTACTTTGAGAGAGGCCTCCTTTACTTAGGCGACTTGACAGCCCCACCCATTGACTTTTGGCCAACTGAGCTGGTGTTTCAATGCAAAGGGTCCAAGGATGCAGTGCATTTTTGATCCTTTTATTTATTAATTTTTTTGCTTTTTTTGGGGGGGAAGGGTCACACCCGGCTATGCACAGGGGTTACTCCTGGCTCTGCACTCAGAAATTATCCCTGGCAGTGCTCAGGGAACCATATGGGATGCTGGGAATTGAACCCGGGTCGGCCGTGTGCAAGGCAAATGCCCTACCGGCCCCGCTGTGCTATCGCTCCAGCTCCTTGGATCCTTTTAGTGCCAGGGATTAGTTGGGTCACTCTAGCAGTGTTTGGGGGCCTCCAGGGCTGCACCTGGCAAGTCTTGGGGGACCATGTGGTGCAGGGGATTGAACCAGGGTCAGTGGCATGTACAGCATGCACCTTGAGCCTTATACTGTGTGTCTTACCCCTATATTTCCCCCTACATTAATTTTTTAAATGACTGTATCCTAACAAGCTATGGCAGATATTTTAAGTATTTACCTGTACACAATCCTACCCATACACAATCTTTTTTGGAAGCATGTTCAAGGGGAAATCCCATCCTCCACCTGGGAGTTAGGGGTGGGGTCTGGGGGGTGAGTGGGGGGAGGAGAGGAGGCTGTCTATGTATGCCTTGAAGAGTCTCAGTTAAGTATATAATCAGAATGCTCTACAGGAGGTCAGTGTAGTGTCAGGAAAATGAAGTGCTACAGTCAAAAAGACTTGTAAGGAAGTCACTTAGGGTAGAATTTTGTCACCTGATATAAAGAGGAAAAACAGGAAGGCTTTTCTCTATTGCCTTTAGCAGAATTTTGCCAGAACATGCTGCTTAGAAACGATCCAGCCAGATGGCACCATCAAGCAGGCCAGAGCCAGTCTCTGTGATGAGCCCTTATCAAAGCCAGATCTCTGGGTGGAAAAGACAGTCCAGAAGGGACGACACATGCTTTAATATGTGCCCCACAGGAGTTTGATCACAGCTCTGTGTATCACCCCCTGAGCTCTGCTAGGAATGACCCTGGATGGGACTAAGGTCTGATCACTGTTAGGTGTGGCCCAACCCAACCCCCACCCCCGAAAGCCGAACTACCAGCTTACAAAATAAGATCAAATAAAAGTCACAAAATGAGTTCAGAAATATTTTGTGAGATATCTTTTTTCTATATTAAGGCACTCATAAATGCCTTAATTGCTGCACTCATAATGCTTTATTGCTGCAACCAGGTGCATGCTAATCTACTCCAACGCTTCAATCTAAGAAAATTCACCGTGTTGCATGATAGCAATATCATGTGTGTAAAGAGCTGCAGGTATATCAAGTGGCTGTAGGATGTATACTCTTTTAAACGTGTGAATGGAATTATCACCTAAAGAGCAACTTGAATATTGGGTTCCACTCTAAGATCTACGTTTAAAGAGAAAGCTGGATGTTTCCTGGAGACAAACAACCAGAATAGCAGGAAATGCTAAACCTTCATAAAAAGAGGACTAGGAAAGTTGTGCCTGAGCAGAGAACCATAGTGCGTAACAAGTTAGTGGAAGAAGGGGAAGATATTTGAACTTTTAAAAATATAGAACAAAATTTAAGCGTGTAACTCAGTCATGTGGTATTAAGTACAAAGAGTAAATATCCATCTTGTTATGAGGAAGACTGTTTCGGTTTTATTTTTTTTTGGAGGTGGGAAGGGTGGGCTTGAAGCCATACCTGGCAGTGCTCACAAGATCACTTCTGACTCTGTGCTCAGGAGTGAACGGTGGTAGAACTCGGCAGACCATGTATCATGAACTCGAAAACTTGGACGGGCTACATGCAGGGAAGATGCTTTAAGCCCTGTACTATCTCTCTGGCTCCAGAAAGAATTTTCTCAAAGTGAAACCATCTGGCAATTGACTGAGGAGTTTAGGAGATAGAGAAGTCGCTGGGAGCAGGTCACGCAGAAGCTGAACACCATACTGTTTAAGAGGAATTTGTGCATTGAACTAGTGCTTAGAAATAGAGACTTGGGGCTGGAGCGATAGCACAGTGGATGGAGTGTTTGCCTTGCATGCAGCCGACCCGGGTTCGATTCCCAGCATCCCATACAATCCCCCTAGGGTCCCCCGAGCACTGCCAGGAGTAATTCCTGAATTCATGAGCCAGGAGTAAGTCCTGTGCATCGCTGGGTGTGACCCAAAAAGCCAAAAAAAAAAAAAATAGAGACTTGTTAGTGATGCTGAGACTCAGGGAGACAGTGGTGTGCACAGGATCTCAGGGGTGCAGAAGCAAAGGTGGAGTGGGCAAGGGCCTGAGGAGGAGGCAACGGGCTGGGACTGGAGGAAGCAGTGAAGCTTTGAAGTTGCAGAAGTGGCTCTTAGACTTCGGCAGGGACATTGCTTCAGAGCTAGCTGGACTCCGGAGCACTGTTGATTTGAGATGGCATTTCAGGATGTTGCTTCCGAAAGGCCTCCAGGTCATCCTAGGGAAAGAGAGATGTTTCAGCATGAAGGACTAGGAATGATAACAAAACACAGCCCACTGGGGCTGGAGCGATAGCACAGTGGGTAGGGCGTTTGCCTTGCACTCGGCCGACCCGGGTTCTAATCCCAGCAACCCATATGGTCCCCTGAGCACTGCCAGGGGTAATTCCTGAGTGAAGAGCCAGGAGTAACCCCTGTGCATCGCCGGGTGTGACCCCCCCAAAAAAAAAACAAAAACACAGCCCACTGTCAGAGTAACCAGACACAACGGGCATGTTAATAATTGTGCGTGCGTGTGCCAGCCCCTGCATCACCCCTGCCAAGGCCTTGTGGACGCAGAAGCAGAGAAAGTTCCTTCTGGAGCTGCTCATAGCACATTCCATCATCCTTGCTTGAGTCCAGCCTGGCTGCAGAGAGGATTTAACAAATCTCTGGGCAGCCACATTAGTTTTGGATGAGTACAAGAAAAGTTCTGAGCCTCAAGCTTTAAGCCACCATGCAAGCTTTATTTGGGTGTTGTGTGAGGTCCCCAGGGGAGTGCAGGATGTCTAGGGGCCTTAGCAGCGATGGTCAGCCTCCAGGGTGGGCAGTCCAACACGAGACCCAGAGGCCATGACCTTAGCAGGCCTCCAGGGCCACACCCAGAGGTGCTTGGGGACCAGACCCAGGCGGTGTGGAGAATCAGACCCAGGTCTGTCATGGGTGCTGCCCCCTGGCCCCTGCATGAAAGCTTTTGGGGGACACACTTTGCAACAGCTCCTGTTGAGGAGTGAAGGGAGCAGACTGGGCCAAGGCTAGAGGACAAACGGCGCTGCGGGGACAGTAGAAAACTAAGTTTATCTCCAGGAACTTGGGCACTGGAACTGGCCCTGCAGACTGCACCAATTGAGTCTGAGGGGACCAGGCTTTGCCAGCCATATGGGACAGTCTTTGGGGCAGGCTGTGCTTTGGCAGAAGGCAGCTCCCGAAGAGGCTGCGAGCCGCCTGCAAGGCCTGCAGCAGGAAATGAGTGAGTGCCGGGGTCCCCCTGGGGCAGCTGGGCAGCACATAAGGCGTTGCCAAGGGACCTCACCCCTCTGCAGCTCAACAGGATGGCCGGCTGCCATGTCAAACGCTTCCATTTCCTCTGGACAGCACTTTGGGGCATAGGACAAGGGCCCTGTGGCTCTATGAATGCTGCCAGGGACAGGAGACAATGCCACATCACATGCCCCCCAACCCCCCACCCCTCCAGGACTAGCTCTTTCCTCCTGCTGGAGCCATCCCAAGGAGGAGGAGGTGGAGGGGTGGGGAGAGAGGAGGGTCCCAGTCAAGGAAACACCCCCGCATTATCTAAGCAGATCGCAGTTTGAGTCATGGAGTGTGAAACTTTGATGATCTTTGGCCAAAAGATGTGCGTCAGACCTACTGGCCGCCACACCCGGGATCCACATCCTCTGGGAAGGAAGAAAGGCCAGGGGGGTGTGCATGTGCCCTGGAGCATCCTGGAATGGGTGGAAGCGCTGCCCCATGCTCTCTGGCCCCTGCTCCCCCAGACCCACGTCTCCTGCCCCACCTCTACATCTCCGTATCTCTAGTTATTCATCTTTACTATATCCACAATTTTATGTATAATACATATATATACACATATATATGTGTGTGTATATATATATATATATATATATATATATATATATATATATAGTTGGGGGTACAGACATGGCAGTGATCAGGAGCAACTCCTGGCTCTGTGCTCAGGAGTGACCCCAGGCAGTGTTTAGGGGAACATATGAAGTGCCAGGGACCAAACTGAGGTTGGCCGCCTGGAAGGTAATTGGCTCAACCTCTGGTCTCTCTCTTGCCCTGTATACTATCACTTGTCACTTGTATCACTTGTCATCCCATTGATCTCTGATTTGCTCGAACAGGCACCAGTAATGTCTCCATCTGTCCCTCTTGAGTGCTAGTGTAGTGTAGCCCAATGGCATCTGCTCACTCCAGGAACAGAAAGCCTCAAATCGTTCATTCAGGGTTTTGATGAAGAAGTCTGGCCATCTCGTTGGTGGATCTACATCAAGATCCTGTATACTATATTTGAAGTATTATACACATGTTTTATTTTATTAAAGTAGCACTATTTGGTAACGCTCTATGTAGAGTTTTCAGACATTCAAATTCTATGTTAAGGAACTGGAGCGATAGCACAGTGGGTAGGGCGTTTGCCTTGCATGCGGCCAACCCAAGTTTGATTCTCAGCATCCCAGATGCCCTCCCCCCCCACCCAAGCACTGCTAGGAGTAATTCCTGAGTGCATTAGCCAGGAGTAACCCCTGTGTAATGCTGGGTATGACCCAAAAAGAAAAAAAAATAATTTTATGTTAATGCTTGTCTCTAAAAGTCTGTTTTCCATCCTTCACCATTCAATGACACCCTGGGGCCCAGTTGACTCCCTCCCTCCCTCCTTCCCACTGGTAACCCCTGTTTGGCTCCTGCAGTTGAGGACAGCTGCAGGTGGCACGTGTCCTGCATTCCAGTTATAACCAAAGCAGTGGGCCAGTGGTTTTCAGCCTTTCTATGCACACTGTGGACCAGCGTCTGTCCGTGGACTGGTTGAAGAACGCTGTTCTAGAACTTTTGAAATTCTTGCTCATTCTTTTGTATTGTTTGTCTGTCTTTTGCATCTGAATGAGACTATACACAGCAAGACTATTTGTCAGCAATTCATGCCACAGGGGCATTTCGGCCTAGGGCAGAGAGGGGGCCCAGAATTGCACCACCCTTCCACAAGCCCACTCTGAAGGTGCCTACCTGGTCTCCATTCAGCTTTAAGCTTGGGGGACGATGTGTATTTGTAACACAGATTTGACGGCCATGTAGCTGTGGGTGGAGCTGGGTGCCTGTGCTCAGAGCCACTTGCCAGGGGCTGGGTCTTCTCGAAACCGAGATCCTCTCCAGGTGTCAATCCGGGACAATTGGTGTCACTGAGGCAGCAAGGACAGAGGAAGGAAGGCTTGAGGACCCTGGGATGTGCTCTGTGGCATGAGTGAAATCAGACTACGAAATGAGCACACTTCGAAAGGGACAGGGAAAAAGGTCCCTTAATCATTTTTGTTGTTGTTGTTGTTTTGTTTTGGGGTAACACCTAGCAGTGCTCAAGGCTACTCTATACTCTGTGCTGAGGAATCACTCCTGGCAGTACTTGGGGGGACCATATGCGTTTCTGGGGACCTAACCTGGGCTGGCTGGCATGCTCACGGCAAGCATTCGTCTCTCTGGACTGTCTCTCCAGCCCTGTAGCTTCATTCTTTCTTGCCCTCACGAAAATTGGAACTTGCTCTCTGCCCCTGAAGACGATCTCAGGCAGTTTCTATAGTTTTCCCAGGGCATTGACACAACATGAAGTGAAACCCTGTATCCAACCAAACTGCTGAGAGTCAACTGGTTGAGAACACTCTCTCTTTTCTTCTGTAGGAATGTCTCTGGGCTGTTAGAAAAAAATCTCCACCAAGTAAAATCAGAAAGGTTCTGTCTCCCAGTCCCGAGGGTGAGATGTCTGAGATGAAGACGTCAGACACTCGTGCTCCCTGTGGAGGTCCCGGGGAGTGTGGGCGGGGTGCTAGGGACCTTTCCTCAACCCCCGAACCTCCCCCCAGCCACCCAGGAAGCGCCAGGCTTATCCCTCCCCTCCTGTCTCGTTTCATCCTATGGCCTTCTCTGCTCCCTGTGCACTTTTTTATGTGCCACTTATAAGGACAGGATGGAATGAGGCCCCACCCAGACCATCCAGCACCCATAATTACAAATACAAAGACCCTTTTCCCCACAAGATGATATTTATAGATGCCAAGGGTTTCTGAATGTGGACATCATCAAGGGCTTCAGGATGTGGACATGAAATTTTGGGAGGCCACTTGGCTTGGACCAGCTCTTGGTTTGGAAAACTGGCTGGAAAAGTGTGTATATGTGTGTGTGTGTGTGTCTGTGTGTGTGTGTCTGTGTTTCTGTGTGGTGGTTTGGGGAGGAGGAGAATGAGTAGCCAGCTCCATCTTGGCCTCTGTGTGGAAGCAGGAGAGTGAGGGGCTGCAGGTCAGAGTGGACCTGAGCAGATCCCCCTGTGTCCGGGGGTGGCTGGTGACTTCACATATGGCAGATGTTGGTGACTGGCTCTTTTTGGCATAGGGCACTGTTGTGGACCATGCTATTCATGTGACTCCCCCCTCTCCAAACACCATCACTGTAAGAGGCAATGCTTCCATGTAAGTTTGGGGTGGGGGCCGGGAGAGACAGACATTCCATCTCTGAGATTTTGCAGGACAGTTATTGGCAAGTAAAAGATTATCGCAAGACGAGAGTAGGAAAGTCATTCAGCAAACATACCTCCTCTCCTACTGCAGGTGCAGAGGGCGGTGCATCAGCAGTCAGGACTGAAGAAAGTGGGTGCACAGCAGACCCCGAGGCTGTTCCAGCACCCCAAGCTTTCCTGATCCTGCTTCTGTCACTAGAGGCTTACCCTGAGCCTTCCTGTAAAGCACTGGTACAGGCCATACTTCAGGGCCCAAATCCTACAGAGAAGGTCCCTGTTAAGACTGAACTGTGTGAAAAGGGACCAGTGTGACAATAAGAGTTGAAAATAATCGTGCTGAACAAGAACTAAGTATTGAAAGTAGATAAAGGGATATACATGAAAAAGTTTCAGTGTCTGCATTGCAAACGACAATGTGCAAAAGGAGAGAGAGAGAGAAAGAAAGAAAGAAAGAAAGAAAGAAAGAAAGAAAGAAAGAAAGAAAGAAAGAAAGAAAGAAAGAAAGAAAGAAAGAAAGAAAGAAAGAAAGAAAGAAAGAAAGAAAGAAAAGAGCCTTTCATGGCTTTCATGGGGGGGAGGGGAGGAGTTGGGGGATGGGAGGGAACTGGGGACACAGGTGCCCGGAAATGTACACTGGTGGAGGGAACGGTGTTGGAACACTGGATGACTGAAACTCGACTAAGAACAGCTTTGTAATGGACTATCTCACAGTGACTGAATAAACAAACAAACAAACAAAGGAAAACAAAATTGAACTATGTGACTTGATTTCTCAGCTTGGCCAACCTCCCAGCAAATCCCTGAGTAAGGTAGAATAAGCGTCTCCCTCTCTCTGGACCACCTACCCCCCCCCCCGCCCCCCGCCACGTCCCAAGACACACACCTTCCCCACTTCAGCAAGGATGACTGGTGTCATGACCTAACCGATCACCTGGCGTGCGCTCACATCCGGTAACTGAGTTTTGCTACTGAAACAATCAGCCTCGATCTGTGAGGTCCAGGCAGGAAGCCCAATGCTCTCTCCATCAGTTCACTAGGAGAATGGTGATGAAGAAAGTCTTTGCCGAGGTGGGGTCGGGAGCCCAGGGACTGGACTGGGGTGTGGATACAGCTTTGCACAACAGGGAAGCTTCTTCGAGTCCCAAGGGAGCGGGCAGAGAAGAAGCAGGGGACCCCTGAAGTTGCAGGGAGGGCAGAACCCACAAGGACTATGTTTGACTTTTGTGTCTGGCCACAGACCCTGCAGCTGCGTCTGCCCCTGATAGCTTGGTGGCCAAAGGGAGGCGAGTGTCCTGATTTATTTCCAAGGCCCTGTTCTGAAGCCATGCTTAGCTGGCTGGGTTGAAAGTGCAGCTGGAAAGCTCAGCGCAGGGGAGGTGATGCCCTGGGCGGCACCCGGGAAGGACACAGGTGGAGTGTTGGCCTGCTCACCACCTTCTGATGGAAATCCCCACAGACGCTCTGGTTCTGTCTCCTCCTCGGGTATCACTACAGTTAAGCCCTCACCTCAACAACGCTTTCACACCTGTTCTTCAGCCTTGCCCCTTGGCTCTGCCCCAAACCTCCAGTTCTAGATCCACCAACTAGGATTTCCGGCATTAAACTTTCCAGAACCCAAGTCCTTGCCTCAGGATGTGCTTGCAAGGATGTCCCCAGAGACCTGAATGTCACAGCATGGCCAGTGTTGTGCCAAAATCAGGGAGACAGTGGGGGAGGGGGGGAAACCTGACCTCTCCCTTCTGCTCTGCAAATTTCTGTTCCAGCTTCCAACTGGCTCACTGAGATAGACGCCAAAAGTGCAGGGAAACTGGAGGTGCAGAATTTGGGGTTCGCCTTCCAGAATAGGGCAGTCAGAGAAAGAGAAGATGGATCTAGCAGGGCAAGTGGAGAGCAGCCAGCACATTTCACCAAACATAAATCTTGGGCCGGAGAAATAGAGCAAAGGACTGAGGGCCCTTTGTGAGAACCGCCCCCCTCACCTGAGGGCATGCTCTGCAGGAGGTGAGGATCCCCCCTGGCTCCACGTGGTTCCTTACCTGAAGGACCCTTGCTTCGGCAAGGGCCTCACTATTCCTTTAAGAATAGGAAACTAATAGTTATAACCTGACAGTCATGCCTTGGTTAAATTTGGGTTGTAATCTGAGAAATAGATAGTGAGGTCACTTCTCACGGGGTGTATAACCAAGCTGTGTGGTAGCCTCAATGATGGCAGCAATAGCAGTAACAACGGAAGGGGAAGGGGGTGGGGGTGGGGAACAACCCATAAATAGTTCAACTTTACTGTGGTGTTCATGAGTCATCTCTTTTTTTAATTTTATTGAATCACCGTGAGATAGTTACAAGCTTTCATGTTTGGGTTACAATCACACAATGATCAAATACCCATCCCTCCACCAGTGCATATTCCCCACCACTGATATTCCCGGTATACCGCCCCCCGCCTTTTTCTACCCTCCCACTGTCTCACCAAAAATACTTTACCCAGCTAGACTCTCATTCATAACAGAAGGAACAACACACAGTTTCACAGATATACAGCAGCTCAGGAACTTCAGAGACTCAAAACCATGGTTACAAGAACAACTTAATGGGCTACTTTAAGACAAGACAGGCCCCTCAAACACACCAAAGGTCATGAGTCATCTTAGACAAGCCCCGTTTATTCATCCTGCTGGCTTGGTCTTACGAGAGAGGCACTCATTTCACTGTGTGCAGCACCCGCAGTGTGAACTGAGAATTAGAACACTCTTCCCTCCCAAGGGAATCATGGGGCTTGAAGACGATCAGTGCAAAATTCAAAGCACCGAGTTGGCCTTGGCACTTGGTGAGAGCTGCACCCATTAGCTGTGGTGCTTGCACATGCTAAGGCACTCACAAGAGATTACACACTCAGTTGCTGCACCAGAGGAAATAGCAGCAGAATCCTTGGACCACACTCAGTGCAGCCTCACAATTAATTCATTTATGAATCTTCTCCAGGGCCCCTTGGAGGGGGTGGGTTTCAGTTTCCCTCTCCACCCCAGCAGAGCTCCCTCAGCCGAAGACCTCTGGAGCCTATCCATAGCCATGCTCAAGGCCCCTCTCCACACGTTCAGATGAGCCTCACGCATGAAGGTACCGGCAGAGGAACTCAGGTATGTAGGACCCGGGACTGAGACCTCCAAGCCAGCTTGGATTGGGACTGGGCCTCTTCCACCCAGATTTCCCATTTTCCAGTAGCTAGGCAGTCACACCCAGGGACTGCTCCCGGCGCCCTGTAATCCCACCAACGGCCAACATCCAGAGACTTAAAACCAAGCTCCCAGAAGCACGCGGCTGTGAAGCTTATAGCCTAGTTCTCCCTCTGGGAGAATCTAGCAAGCTACTGAGAGTTTCCTGCTCACATGGGAGAGCCTCGCAAACTCCCCATGGTGTATTCATATGCCAAAACCAGTAACAATGATGGATCTTATTCCTTGACCCTGAAAGAGCCTCCAATACGGCACCATTGGGAAGGACGAGTAAAGAGAGACTTCTAAAATCTCAGGGCTAGGACGAATGGAGACATTACTGAGACCACTCGGGAAATTCGATGATCAATGAGATGATGATGATGATGATGATGATGATGATGATGATGAATCATTAATTTATTTAGGGTTTGGGGGCCACAAGTGGCTTGGTGCTAGGGGCTAATCCCCGTTCTGTGGTTTAGGCTACTCCTGGCTTGGTGCTCAGGAATGATTCCCAGAAGTTCTCAGGGGACCATATGCTAAGGCTTCCAGTGCCAGACATCAAATCTAGGATTCCTGCAGTCAGAGCCTGTGCTCTAGACCTGTGAGCTCTCTCCCTCGCCGCACCATGCTTCATCTTACATTTTTTAATGTAGCACCTGCCCTTTAGTCTCAAGGTCTGTCTTCTGCTAGGCACCAACATCTCAGACCAATCATCGGCCACCCAAAAGACCTTGACCTTACCCACCTGAGGCTGCCTCAGCTCCAGCACTACCATGCATGCTTCCTACTCTGCCCTTCCCTCAACCTTAGGTTTCTGCCCCCAATCTCGGTACTCATCAGCCTTCTGGGAGCAGCCACAGCACTAGGGCACTGAGAAAATATTGGGTTTGCTGATTTGTCTCCAACACCTTGCACCTGCAGTGACTGTATTTGGCTCACGCTTCTTTCTGTTCACAATGCCCAGTTCAGTGCTCAACATGCTGTATGCATTTGGCAAACACTGTTAAGTGAGTGGAGAAGATAGTCAGATTGTAGGCAGTCCAAACTTTGGTAGAGGGGTGTGAGTAGCCCTGGGCAAAGCTAAAGTGACTGCCTGTGTTGAAATTCCACTTCCATTTCATGAACTGTCAGACCCTTAACACATCTCTCCATTCACCCACCTAGAAGATCGAAGCTTGAACAAAGGTAGTCAGGTCGATCTTTTCTTTTCAAATTTATTTATTTTCTGGGTGTGACCACCTAGTTACTGAAAATGGGGGATCTGGGTGGATAAGGCCCAGTCCTGATCCGAGCAGGCTTGGAGATCTCAGCCCTGGGTCCCGCACACCTGGGTTCCTCTGTGGGTTCCTTCATGCATGAGGCTCGTGTGGACGTGTGGAGAGGGGTCTTGAGCATGGCTGTGGCTGGGTTCCGGAGGTCTTTGGTTGCTGGGGCTCTGCTCGGGGTGGGAAGGGAAACTCAATCCACCTTCTCCAAGGGGCCCCGGTGAAGACAGCAAGGTGCAGGGGCAAGAAACTGCATTCGTTGCTCAGAAACTGCCCCCAGCATCCAGAGACTATAAAACCAAGCTCCCGGAAGACATCTTATAGCCTAGTTCTCCCTCTTGGAGAATCTGGCAAGCTACTGAGAGTTTCCTGCCTGCATGGGAGATCCTGGGAAGCTCCCCATGGCGTATTCATATGCCAAAAACAGTAACAATAATGGGTCTCATTCCTCTGACCCTTAAAGAGCCTCCAATGCAGCATCGCTAGGAAGGACGAGTAAAGAGGGGCTTCTAAAATCTCAGGGCTAGGACAAATGGAGACGTTACTGAGGCCACTTGAGAAAATCAACAATCAATAGGGTGATGATATGATGATGATAATTTATTTACTTATTTATTGTTTTGGGGGGCCACACCCAGCAGCGATTGGAGAGTACACCTGGCTCTGCACTCAGAAATCACTCCTGAAGGCCTCAAGGGACTATATGAGAAGCCAGGGATTGAACCCAGGTGGGTCGTGTGCAAGGCACGTGCCCTATACTATCACCCCATCCCCAAGCAAAGCCTTTCTTGGAGGGTTAATGTGAAGGTCAACCAGGGCAGCTTGGTGTAACATCTCTGGGAATTGGAAAGCACACGCAGCTTCGAAGTCCTACAGACTGCTGTGGGAGGTGTTCGGGGCACGATTCCTTCCCAGGAGAAGGCAGGCACTGCACCGGGTGCCTGTGTCCTCAGGAATGATCTTCCGCATATTTTCCCTTTTAATTTGACATTGAGAGATAAGATATCTGGAGAGGGATAAGAACATTTCTCTGAGGACCTCTAAGCAGTAAATACCTGTGCTGGGGTTGTAAGTCTGCTCTTCTATACCACAGTTGCTCACCTTGTCCTCATTTGACATCCCGTTTCATGATGTCACCCACAAGACCTCCAACGAACAATCAATTTTATGAGGCTGAAATGTTTTCCTCTCAAATTACATATTGAACTCTTCACCCTGAGCATCTCAGTATATGATTATATTTCGAGACAGAATTATTTAAAGATGGAATTAACCTAAAACAAGGCCATTAGGATGGCACCTAATCAAATATGACAGATGTCCTTTTATGAAGAGAAGATTAGGGCCCAGATCTATGAACAGAAGGAAGGCCATGTGAAGACAAAGGCCATCTAGCAGCCTAAGAGGGGGCCATAGAAGAAACCCTTTCTGTATATATTTTGATATTAAACTTCTAGCCTCGAGAACTCAGTGCAGAAGGGGATGAAGGGAGTGGAGAGATATCTCTGTTGCTTAAGCCACCCACTTTATGTACTTGGTTAAAACAGTTCTAACAAACAGGTAATTTCTTCTAAAAGTTTGATAGTGCGGTTGGGGTAGTGAGTAGCACTGTAGCACTGTGGCACTGTTGTCCTGTTGTTCATCAATTTGCTCCAATGGGCACCAGTAACATCTCCATTGTGAGAGTTGTTATTGGTTTTGGCATATTGAATATGCCATGGGTAGCTTGCCAGACTCTGCCGTGCGGGCGGGATACTCTTGGTAGCTTGCCAGACTCTCTGAGAGGAACGGAAGAATAGAACCCAGGTCAGCTATGTGCAAAGCAAATGCCCTACCTGCTGTGCTATTGCTCCAGGCCCCTGGGGGTAGAGAGTAGGGGAAGAACAACATAAAAACAAAGGCAAAAATTAGCTTTTTCTGTCATATTAGCCCCACCCAGTGATTAAACAAATGTATCAGGTAAATAGCCAATGCACTTCTTTTACTTCAAAACAAAATTCTTGCATGTGTGAAATAGATATCAGGATGTGGAAAGAACTAAAATTTCAGGTATTTGGGCAAGAAAGTGACTTCTTTTTCTTTTTTTAACCTCGAAAGCTTGAAAGGAATGGGGACATAGTTAACAACTAATACTTTCTCACCATTTCTAAGTCTAGCTATTTTAAGTTAATATTTGCACCAATTTACTGATTTAATACCACGTAGGCTGGGATATTTGTTATTCATATGAAATATTTGAACTTCAACCATACTGATAACTTTCCAGAATCTTTTCTCACTGTCCTAATCCTGACATCTTTGGAAGAAAATGCGAAAGGTTCTTTTCCAAAGCATCAGGAGAGCACGCCGATCTCCACACAGAAGGGAAGATGGAGTTTATGGGGAGGTTCCTCCTCCAGGGAAGAGGACGTTTATGGGCAGGCACCCAAGAACATCAACATCTGGAACCAGGATTGCCTTATTTTCAGAGCGGTTACAAGTCAGAATTTCCATGTTTGTGATGGATTCTTTGAATTATATTTGTTATGGTTGATTCCAACAGGTGAGGGGACTCCAGACACTTTTAAGGGGAGTAGGACAAACCAAGATTTATGACAATGAACTGCTGGATCTCAGACACAGAGAACATTTTGAGTCAAGGATGACATCATTGAACCTAAGAACGAAGAGTTTACAAAGCTCAGAAAATACCCTTAAGCCCAAATGGGGAAAAGGGATCCAATCTATAAGTAATCTTTTTTCTTCTTCCTTGATTCACCCTTCTCTCTCTCTCTCTCTCTCTCACTCCCTCTTGCTCTCTCTCTCTCTCTCTCTCTCTCTCTCTCTCTCTCTCTCTCTCTCTCTCTCTCTCTCTCTCTCTCTCTCTCTCTCTCTCTCTCTTGGCATGGATGACCTAGAAGAGGACCCTTTAAATCAGAGACACTGGAAGAGAAGAATTGGATTCTTTCAGTCTTGGCTAGTGGCCTATTGGCCCTGCAGTGTCTGGTATCTAGTAGTCAAAGCTACTGAGAGGTCTAGAAATGTTGTGAAAGAGGAAGGCATAGAGGGGGAGGAGCAGAAGGGGCAGGGAAGGAATGGAAGTGCAGAGCACAGAAAGGGTGGGAGAGAGATGAGAGGAGGAGAGGTTTGGAATTGACTGTGCCTTAGAGGTTCCTTCTCACTGTTGCTGGGCATCTGGGAGTGGGTGGAAACTGAGGCCTCAGCGTCTTGAAGGCAGCCTCCAGGTGACCCTTGCATCCTGACTTTTGCTTTTTAAGCAGCCAGTTGGACAAGAGCAATCTTTGAACTGGGGAGATAGTAAAGGAGTTGCTTTGCTTCTGTTCTCTCTGAGTTTGATTCCTGGCACCAGATGATCCCCCCAATCATTGAAGGGAGGCCCCAGAACACCATCAAGGAGGCCCCCAAGTACCACAGAGTCCAATCAACACCACACCCTTGGGCCCCTCAGGTCAGGTTGTTGGAAACTTGCTGGGAATGGCCCCTAGGACCCTCCTGAGTACTTATTGGGAAGTTCCCTCTCAGAGAGAGAGAGAGAGAGAGAGAGAGAGAGAGAGAGAGAGAGAGAGAGAGAGAGAGAGAGAGAGAGAGAGAGAGAGAGAGAAAGAAAAGAGAAATAGAGAGAGAAAGCAGTTGCTGAAACAGACAGACATGTGGACACAGCACCACAAGTTGCACATGAGAGGAGTAGGGGACCCATAATGTTTCCTGCATATGTCCTTTCTGTCTCCATCCTCATACCCCCTTTTTCTTTTCCTGGTCTCTGGCACAGGAGAAGTTTGCAGTTCATCTCCGCACTGAAACTTCCAGCTAAGTTACTCATTTCCACTTCTGGAGTCCTGACTTTATAACTTATAGAGGAAATATCTGTCTCGACTGCTTCTCCAGATTTTCTTAGGGATAACCTGTGATAATGTTCTTGAATGAGGTGATAGATCTGTCAACACTTTGTTAACTGTCAAGTTTTAGGTATTAGATTTGAATTCTCCTTGAATCAATGTTATGTTCTGCTTGTACCAGCCTTCAGGCCTTTTGTTCTTCAGCTTTTCAAGATTTTTGAAACAGGGATTTTATTCTAGTCTGGTCATGTGTTAGCCTAGTCTAAACTTTGTCTGATGTCACCATTAGCAACTCATAGCATTGAGAGTAATATTAGTTCTCAAGGTAATATGAGAAAATAACTGTTTTTTTTTTCTGGAAGGAGTGTGAGTGATCACCAAGAAAATATCTTCAGCAGTCCATAATGTTTCTTTGGCTGTTAGATGGAACTATTTCTCTGGAACTTTACAGACCAGTTTAAGGATTAAATTATGTAGCTCAGAGCGGGAGGGATTTAGTCTTCAATGTTTCCTAAAATTATCTGACTATCTGCCTCGGAAACATCTATTGCAATTAGGAACAACTTTTAGAATGCCTATTGGGGTAAAATAGGCATTTACATGCATTGGTGGGATTCTTTTTGGAGGGGCATAATTAGATAATCTAAAGCAATAGCAGCCTAAAGAGGAAGTCTTTCTAGAACACCCCAGAGGGAAGGTAGACAGATACACTGATTAAAAGAGAAGTTCACTAAAGGGGAACAAGCTGGGGGTTCTGCTTTAATCTGGGAACCCAGGGCTCTGGGAAGAGGCTTCGAGCGACTGAGTGGAATTGTAACAGAGATGAGGATTTATTGCATCAGACTTTGGTTTATTTTTTTTTTCTTTTTGGGTCACATCTGGCGATGCACAGGGGTCACTCCTGGCTCTGCACTCAGGAATTACCCTTGGCGGTGCTCAGGGGACCATATGGTGTGCTGGGAATCAAACCTGGGTCGGCCGTGTGCAAGGCAAATGCCCTACCAGCTGTGCCATCGCTCCAGTTCCAGACTTTGGGTTTTTGTTGGTTGGGGTTGAGGGGGGCAACACCCAGCAGTGCTGAGGGGTTACTTCTGGCTCTGTGCTCAGGGTTCACTCATGGTGGGCTCAGGGCATCATATCAGGGACCGGGGATCGAACACAGGTGAGCTGGGTGCAAGGCACGTGCCCGACCCACTGTAATATTGCTCCAGCCCCAAAGCAGAGGACATAACATCTTCAGAGTTCACGAATTCAGGAAGGATTCTTAAGCGAACACACAACTGCTCTTTCTTTACAAACCCCAGGCCTCTGGTCTAGTCGGGGCCGACCACAAAGCAACTGGACAAGAGGCTGAGGCGGCTGCTGGCCTCTTTCACTTCTAATTTGATTATTTATAGACCGAGAGCCATGAGAAAGGCAGGAAGTATTTGGTCTTCAAACCTGGAGGCGCCTCTTGAGAAGACAATCGGATGGTCCAAATCCTTTGCACTCGCCTTTTCTTGTCGGTGCTGTGGGTTGCCACCCCAGGGCCTCACTCACGCCAGGCACGTGCTCTGCCACTGCGCCACACCCCTGGCCCTGCACTTGACGTTTCAAGTCTGACTCTGTGATGGAAAGGCTGGAAAGGGACAGCCACGTGGCCCTCCCCCTGCCGGGAAGCACTCAGCGGTGCTCCTTCGCAGAGCTCTGAAGGCCTTGACAAGAGGAACAATGAGTTCAACTTGAAGCCAACTGTTTCAAAGGTCTTTCAGCGACTTCCAAACCACTTTTAAAACCCTAGTGTAGAAGCTAGGAGACAGTGCAGCAGTGAGGGTGCATGCGTGGCATGACCTGAGCCAGGTTCACTTCCCAGGACCGCATGGCCCGTGAGAGTCATGAGATGAAGTCGTGGGGACCTCAGCACTGTTGGTATGACCTGGGCTGTCCCCAGCACTTCGAGGACTGAGCAGCACTTCATCCTCTAGCTCTTGCATTGAACTTCTGGCCCTTATTTGAAAAATAAGAAATCTTCCTGGAGGCAGTGGGTGGGGGAGTGTTAGGTAATACCCAGAGGTACTCAGGACTGACTTCTAGCTCTGTACTCAGGGAACCAGATATTTCATTTATTTATTTATTTTTTTCTTTTTGGGTCATACCCAGTGATGCTCAGGGGTTACTCCTGGCTCTGCACTCAGGAAGTACTCCTGGCAGTGCTGGGGGACCATATGGGATGCCAGGGATTGAACTCGGTTTGGCTGCATACACAGCAAATGCGCTACCCATTGTACTATCACTCCAGCCCCTGCTATTTTATTTAGTCTCAACAACTGTCTGAGGGACGAAGTGTGCCCTACCATGTCTTTGATATGGAGGGAAACAGAGGCCAAGAAGATTGCTATGAGCTGCCAGTTCCTCAGTGGTGGAACCACAATTCAAACCCATGTTGGCCTGCCTCTAATCACGTTTTCCTTTCAGAATAAGATGCGAAAGGCAGAGAAAACAAATCTTGTTTACCTTCCAGATATCAGTTATAACGTGGTTATTGAAGCCCTTGAGTCTGATTCAGATATACAGGCCTCGGAGAAACAAAGTCCCCTCACCCTGATCTGCACAGTTTAAACTCAGGGAAAGCCGAGCAGGGCTGGGGTAGTCAGGCTGTAAAAAAGAAATCATGACCTTTGTGGTTAAAGATTTATTAAGTCGCCGTAATGTGCTGGGCATGGAGATAGAGCTGACCCTTGCCCTGTGGAAACACAGAGTAAATACACAAGATTTACAAACCAGAGTGTCTCACGGCAGACTAGAAATTTGAGGACTGTGCAAGTTCCAGGGTCCGACCCGACAGAGTTGAAAATGTGACCTGGAAGGAAGTTTACAGTGGAGGAAGTCGTGGGAGCTCCCAGGCTCGTCAACCTGGGCTCCTTAACTCTGTGAGTTGCGTCAGTCGGGATGGGTTTCTTAACTTCTCTGGGCTCGGCTTCCGTTCCCATCCAAGGATGATTAGACTTGCTTGATAGGTTTGATAGCAAGAACAAATGAAATACTGTGTGCACAAATCCAGCAATGGTAATTGCTAACTAAACGATAGTGATGGTTATTAAAATTTCCCAGATGGAGACGTTCTCAGTACTTCTTCCTGGGATTTAGGACCTTTTATAGTTTAGCACCTACTTACCTCCCCAGTTTCTGCTCCCTTTCCTCACAACCTGGCCAACATCTGTGGGCATTTATTTCATGATGGCTTGTCAACATTTTTCCTTCCTTTAGACTTATAGCAGTTCTCGATGATTTCTGATGGCCTCAGGGTGGTTTCTGAGGACCCTGAGGTTGGAAAGATTTTTCTAATAACATTAAGATGTTGTGGTATTTCTACTTATCATTTGCATTGATAGTACAGAAGCACTCGTTAAAGGTAAAAGAGTCACAATAATTGCTCTATTTATTATTAACACGTACTGGTGAAAAAATACACTAATCCTCCCTTTTCCATGGAGGCTTGTCCCAAGACCCCCAGTGGATAATAGCAAGTACTAAACCCTTTTATGTATATTTTATGTGTTTTTCCTCTGCATGCCTGTCATAAAGTGTAATTTGTGAAGTAGGCACAGTATGGGATTAACAATAATAAATCACAACTGTGTATTTTCCTAAAAGTTATGTAAATATTATTGCCCTGTCTCTCTCAAAATACCTTATTGAATGTTGTATTTCGGGACATGGTTAATCACAGGTTGTCCACAGGTAACTAAATCTTCATCAAGTGAAGTTGCTGATGAGGGGGGACCACTGTATTCATTTCTGGTGAGAATATTCTTTTTTTTTTTTTTTTTTTGCTTTTTGGGTCACACCCAGCTATGCTCAGGGGTTACTCCTGGCTTTGCACTCAGGAATTACTCCTGGCTGTGCTTGGGGGACCATATGGGATGCCGGGGAACGAACCCGGGTCGGCCGCGTGCAAGGCAAACGCCCTACCCGCTGTGCTATCGCTCCGGCCCTCTGGTGAGAATATTCTTAGTGAAATAAAAATAATTAAAAAAATTAAAATAAGAAAAATAAAATGTACATAAAATTTTTTTAAAAAAGAAATAAAAGTGACTGATGTTATTAAATCATGACTTCTGCATACATCTTTGTTTAGATTTATTAAGCAATTTTTAAAGAGTCCTTGAGCCAGGTACCTTTATCTTTAATAACCATATGGGATGCTCATCTCAAAGAGGATATGGAAAGGTCCAGGGTCCCTGTCAGAAATGTAGAGTGCCCCCTCTACCCTAGGCTTGCTCCAGTGGTACTTGTGTAGCTGCTATTTAAACTGCCAGCATCATGGACAACCAACCATACTCACTTTCATCTCACTGATCTATTGGCTATGACACGAGGAGGAAGTCCTTTGGAACCCTCCTGCCCTGAATACCACACCAGTATACAACTAGGCAACTCAAACCTAAAATGTGAAGGTTTATCCTCCTTCAGAGGTATGGCTCATCCCATCTTGGAGTCCTGTGTATGCGTTTCCAGGGCACAATATTTTCAAGGTTATGTGGGATGTGCCGGGAACAACATTTCTGAACATTGATATCCAGTGATTGTCTACATTAAAAAAAAAAAAAACAACATTTGTGTACTTGAAGTGAGCTGAACTTGCCACTTTTTTTTTAATGAAGCAGCATTTTTATTTAAAAGACAAATTTTAGTGAGTCAGAGTTGGGTAGCTGGCTAATATTTCCACAAATATGAACTGTCTCTGTCACTTCCAGGAAAAACAGCTGACAATATTTGTTGCCAATGTTGGAATTTGAACTTTCTAGCAAAAATTAGAATTTTGGTAGCCTTCTAGCTACAACTGTAAGCTTGAAAATATTCCCAGTAATTGAAGACGTTTTATTGAGAACTGTGGCACTATTAACAAATGTGGTATTTTAAAAATACTGTATAATAAAATGTGTCAACATTTTGAAGATCAGAATTCTTCAAATGACCCATTAAGATATAATAGAGTTGTGCATGGGAAAAAGAGCTCCTCCAAGTTCATTTAGGTCAATGGGTTTTAAGGTAGCAAAGGACAAATATTCACTGGTCTTGTCCAGTGAATTAAAGATACATTGTAGCTATCTTTAAGAACTTACTACTTGTTGTCTTGTAAGCCAATGTTACTTTAATAAAAAATGGAAAATAAAAAAATCATCATCATCAACATCATCATCCCGTTGATCATCGAATTTCTCGAGCGGTCTCAGTAACGTCTCCATTCGTCCTAGCCCTGAGATTTTAGAAGCCTCTCTTTACTCTTTCTTTCCAGTGGTCTCACACTGGAGGCTCTTTCAGAGTCAGGGGAATGAGACCCATCATTTTTACTGGTTTTGGCATATGAATATGCCATGGGGAGTTTGCGAGATTCTCCAATGTGGACCACAAAAAAAAAAAATACAAGCAAATAAAATAAAAAAGAAATTCTGCTTGAAATTTGGTGTTTCATCAAAGCAAAAAATCTAGAGTTATATGAAAAAGACTGAATAATCATCTTTTCTCCAACTTCATATTCATATGAGCCTGGATTTTATTCATAATTTCAGCCCAAACAACATGTCTCAACAGATTGAATACAGACACAGATAAGAGAATTCAGCTGTTTTTCACTGGGCCAGGCATTAAAAAGCTTTACAAAATGTAAAATGATATCATTTTTCTCACCATTTTAGAAACCAATTAGTTTTCATTATACATTATAAAGGTTGGCACAAAATTAAATTTATCATTGTTATTTAAAATGAGTTGATAACAAGTATTTTGACTATTTCTATTATAAATATCTCTTCACATTAGGCACAAATAAGAGCTTATTCATATTTCCAGTAACTCTCAAGAATATGAAGAAGCTCTTAAATCTCAAAGTGAAGAACCATAGACTTACAGTCAAGGTTCCTCCATGTTCAGGAAAACAATCCAATTATGCAACCAGGCCAGTAACATTTTTTTGAATTCTTGGAAACTGTAAGAAATCATCTGGTAGTTGTCATGAGCACATCTTGTCCATCTTTGTAAATATACTTTAGAAAATGTCAATATGTTCTGCAATGAATTCAGGCCATAACACAGTCTCACCGAGTCTTAGGAGAGTGTGAGGAATGTTTCTATATGCGTCTATGTCAGTATATAGTGCAGAGAAGCTTCCTGTTTAGTTAGCATCATAGTCCTGATATTATGTTGCCAATATGGCAGAACCCAACTTACACGTGACAATGGTCTGAGTTAGTGAAATGTCAGAGTTTCAGAAATACTTACATATTATAGATAGATATGCAATATATAATATCCTTAACATTTTCCCATTGAATGAAGAAAGTACACATCTATTGCAAAAAAAATGTGCAACTGATACTAATAAAAACAAAATAATTCTGCAAAAGAAAATAGCTACTTTTCCAGCTTTGAAAAAATCTTTGAAAAGACCAGGAAATAGGACAGCAGTTAGAATGAGCCTGTTTTGCTCCTGATTCAGGTTTGGTCTGATCTCCAGCACCATGTGGTTCCCTGAGCATTCCTGAGAGAAGCCCTGAAGGCCCCCAAGCACTGCCTGGATGGTTCTGGAGGCCTTGGAGCACCACTGGGGTTGGCCGAGATAGTCCCTGACACCACTAAGCCCAAGGAGACCTGCATCCTCAGGCTCCCACCCAATTTATCAAGAACCGCCTTCTGAGAGCACCACTTGGTAAACGCTTCTTTTCCCCTCCCCCCCAAATACCTACAATATCAAAATGTAGAAAATGTCAATCAATATTTTTACCTATCATTTTCCAGGACATATATCATCCATGTAAAGTGAGAGCATTAGAGAAAGCTGGATTCTATGGGGGCCAGAGCAATAGGACAGTGTAGGGCCCTTGCCTTGTAGGCAATGCCTTGTTTCCTAGCATCCCCTCTGATCCCCTAAGTACCACCAGGATTCCTGAGTGCAGAACCAGGAGCAACTCTGAGCACCTCCTGGTGTGACCCCAAAATGAACGAACAGAAATTGGAGCCTAGGCATATAAAGTTTTGTATCCTTTGAATGACCTTAATTACTTTGAACACATTATTTTTAGTAGTTCTGCTGTGTTTCCATGATGCAGATTTAGGTCATTTCTGATTTATTGTTGTTTTTCCTTATTCAGATGGTGACGAACATACTTGTAGTAAGCTAATCCTGATTTGTTCAGGGTGGATTCCTAGAAATGGGATTATTGGATCAGCAGGCTTTCCAAATATAGTTTGGGCAGTTAAAAATTCTGTAACTTGAAGAATGATGATGGTGTCATGCACAAACAACAGTGAGACCCTGGAAACCGGAGGTCACTGAGAGCTCCCCAATGCAACTCTAGTTTTTCACCCACAATCGTTCTCTGGGTGCTGAGAGGTGCTAGCACTGGCAGAGCTGTCACCTCAACTCTTGAGGGATTAGCTGGAGAGCACTAAGTGTAGGTCGTGAAAACCAAACAGAGATAATCTAAAGAGATAAAAGAAAGTATTAAAATATTGATTCATATCTTGGATTTTCAGAAGCACCAGAGTTAGGATGGAGACCACATGACCAAGGTAAGGTTCCCAAATCACAGTAACTCTGGCCTTAGAAGAGTCGGTGGTGTGCACCAGCTTGTTGTAGCTGTTCCTGGAGTTCATTATTGCTGCCAGCTCCTCTGTGGATAGGAAGGAGGCCAAAACTGACTCACTTGCTCTCAACGCACAAACCAGCATTGATGCCCAGACCAGTATAGCATGGCAGATGTCCTAATTTAAGGTAGGCTAGAAAAATGTTACTGTGGTATTAGAAATGGCACCTGTTTTTCACCAAGACACCTTAAGAGTGTCAATCCTTAATGTTGAAGAGCAGTTCGGGAGTTGATCTGTCAGGAGTGACAGATATTTACTATCATAAGTCACAGTGATTGTCTAATATTCAGGAACATAAAACCCATTTTAGAAGGCCCAGAGACCAATTTTAGAAGGCTAGAGACTGGTTTAAGAAGGTCTGAGAGGCAAAATGTTTACCACAATGGAGAAGCCAGCTTGGACTTAGGAAGAAAAAGTGTCTGGTGAATCTTTCTAGTCATCTTGTTTGAAAGTTCTACTGGGAAAGTAAACGCAACTGGTATACCCTTGACCAAAAATCAGTCCGTGTGTTTTGGAAAGCCATCCTCTTCCCAGAACAGCTCTGGGAAAGACATATGGGGTGGGTTAGAAGGGAACACATATCTAGCCAGTCACATCAACCAAATCAACTCTGATGATCAATGGGGTGACAGATGTCACAACCAGATTAACTCCACATCTGGTGAATGTTCCTTGACTGGTTTCTTAGACAGCAGTATGTGGAAATGGAGGCTGAGCTTGTCTGATAGAGAATACTGACCCTATAGCCCTTCCTTTTCTTGGATTCTAACACTAGGAGTAAAGTATAAAGTGTCAGACTGGAGACTGCCATTGTTCCTGGTCTTTACCTCCTCATCTATCCACTTTGGGGGTCCTTAACAATTAACTGGAAGCATGTCAAAACTTCTAACAGTTTATCTGAGCAAAACCTGATTCCAATCCCACAGCAACAATCTGGAAGTGGTCAGGTGCTCTCCGACTTTGGAGAAGAGGCAGAGGTCAAGTCAAGATGACTTATTGGCTCTAGTTGAAGTGATAGTCTTATGAGGGAAAAATCTAGTGGGCTGCTTGTGACTGGGTTTCCTGAGAATTCGGTTTCTTAACCTTGAGAGGTAAAGGCAGTTACATAAGTAAATTGCAATGGACCCCACCTCAGAGGGCTAGAGCTCATACATAACATGTAGAAGCCCCAGCTTCAACCCTTAGCACCACCTGGTCTCCTGAGCACTGCTAGGAGTAGATCCCAAGCATCTTGAAAGAGGTTCATTATGGTTTGTTTATATAGTGGCCAAGGCATTTGAGCCATTTGAATCTAATGGCTTCCTTATTTAATTGATGTAAAAAAGGAAAATAATGCAAGTCACTATACTTCTCTTTTTAATTCCTCCTGGGCTGGAACTATAGCACAGTGGGTGGAGTGTTTGCCTTGCACACAGTTGATCTGGGTTCAATCCCTAGAATCCCATAGAGTCTTCTGCCAGGAGTAATCCTTGAGCACAGAGCCCAGAGTAAGTACTAAGCACTGCTAGGTGTCATCCCAAAACAAAACTCTCCCCTCACACACACAATCTTTCTAATTTCCCCAAAGAGTAGAGCTCATTGCGCTTTTGTTGTTGTTGTTGTTGTTGGTTGGTTGGTTTATTTTGCAAGGGAGCCAGAACCAGGAACGCTTGAGGCCTGCTCCTAGCAGTGCTCAGAGAGACAAAGTGGTGCTAAGGGTCGAACCTGGGCCTCCCCCATGTAAGATATGAGTCATCTAGTGCTTTGAGCCATCTTCCCATCCTCAGACCATTGGGATAAAGGTATGTTTTCATCCAATATGAGAAACATTGGTTCCCAGATTGAAAAAAACAATAACAGAAGAATGCATCTGGGAAGGTAAACACCATGACACCTGAGTGGAAATGTAAGATTTTCATGCAGCTGGTTGTTTGGGCAAAGGGAGTAACAGAAGAGAGCAAAAGGAATTTTGGGGGCTGGAGCAATAGTGTATTGGGAAGGACCACTTGCCTTGCATGCCACTGACCCAGATTCGATCCCCATATAATCTCCTGAACCTGCCAGGAGTGATCCCTGAATGCAGAGCTACCAGTAAGCCCTGAATGCCACTGGGTGTGACTCAAAAATTTTGAAACAGCTGTTTAACGTTGAGAAATGGGTTGCATGTGTGTTTATAGATGAGAAAAGAGGAGTTTGCACAAGAAGCTGATTTGGAGTGATTGTGATTTTCCAAGTCTCATTTCCATTATTAGAAAAGGGGAATGCAACAAGAGATGATGTCATATGCTGGAAGCATCGAAGCCCAAGGACGGTAAGGCTGCTGCCTTGCTTCATCCCTGCTCTTGCCAAGCATCCGAGCGAGACTGTGGAGATAGATGACTTGGGATCATTTTTGGCAAAGCACCTACATTTCAGTCTGTTTTTCCACGACCCTAAAGACTATTCCCTTAAAGACCCCCAGGTCTCTACCTTATTCTATTTCTGGTTTGTATTCCTCCTTTCCTAACTAGATCACTTCTGGTGTGTAGATATCACAAACACACATCGCAGCTCATTCACACATCAGAGATGCCATATGCTAATCCGCAGCAGTACTTGGAGACAGAAAAGGAGGCAAGTAGAAAACTTCCTGCTCGGGCTCACTGTTCCACCCACTGAGTCTCCCCCAGCAGGACTGTTGAGGATGGAGAACAGCTTGCCTAATAGCGCTGCATCTCGCATCCCAGATGGAGCTGACACTTTTCACAGCACGCCCTTCTCTCACTCCTCCCCAGAGAGTAAGCGCTCTGCCTTTCCCCAGATTTGCTCAAGTAATTGCTTGCTTGCTGCCAGAAAACCCAGCCACTTTTGAGGTCCAACAGGCGTCCTCCTCCTCGTCAATCTTGCATTTGAGTGGCCGCCAGTTACACTTCTCCTGGGAGCTGGCAGATGGGTCGTGTCTCTTTCGGCTGATGAAGATATAGATGCTCATTGCTTGGAGTTAAAAGCCCAACAAGTAACAAAATTGGAAGAAATCTCCTCTGTCTCTTCCAGTCCTAATTTGCCCTATAGCCCGCTGAGGTTCTGGCATGGAACTACAAGCAGAAAGTGCGTAGAGGGAGTATGAGTAAACCTACATGTTGATAAGTTGAGTGCCCTTATATCCAGGGGAGCAGGCAAGTGCATGTACTCACCTCAGGTGCAGCACCATCCAAATTAGAAACTTCAGTGTCTTATCTCAGTTCTCACTACCACACCCCAAGCAAAGAACTAATAGCGTTCCTATTTTGGTGATGGGGAAACTGAGGATTAGCCGGCAGAAGTAACATGTCCAAGGTTGCAGTTAGCAAGAAGACAGAGCCCTGGACCAGGATTGTTCCCAAAAAGTTCAGATTCCTCAGAGTACTGCCAACAGTCATAATCACTGTCACTGTCATCCCGTTGCTCATCGATTTGTTCGAGCAGGCACCAGTAATGTCTCTCATTGAGAGACTTATTGTTACTGTTTTTGGCATATCCAATACACACGGGTAGCTTGCCAGGCTCTGCCGCACGGGCTCGATACTCTCGGTAGCTTGCCGGGCTCTCCGAGAGGGGCGGAGGAATCGAACTCGGGTTGGCCGTGTGAAAAGCGAATGCCCAACTGCTGTGTGGTCAAAATAGGAGAGCAAACTCTTCTAAAGAGTTCCAGGCACCAGTCTGAGGATTCTAGGTCAATCAGTTCTGGGGATACTCACAATCAGAGGAAATAGCTGATAGTAGCTTCCTCTTGGCACATGGAGGAGATGGAAAGGAACAGAGATATTACGAGCTTGCCCAAGGTGACAGAGCCAGTAAGAGCAGTGAGCTAGGCTGTGGGCAGTTTGGAGAACACTTGGCTGGATTTAAGTCCTGAGGATGACACAGCTCCACCTCCTCCCCTCCCACACAAAAAGAAAGCAGCTTCCCTTGCAGAGCACCTTGGTCTGACTCTACAGCCCCTGGTTCTGGGGGTGCTCCTCACATCTGCATGGAACATGCCCACGTGAGATGGCTCTCCTGGAGGGTCTGTGTGACCTTGGCGATTTCCTGGAGACTTCTGAGAAAGCAGAGAGTGTATTTTGTCTTTGAAGAGAGGGATTTTCTCTGGAGAGGAGCAAGCGATAGTATCTGGGTGAAGAATTCTGCCTGGGAGGGCTGGAGTGATAGCACAGCGGGTAGGGCTTTTGCCTTGCACGTGGCCGACCCGGGTTCAATTCCCAGCATCTTATGTGGTCCCCTGAGCACCGCCGGGGGTAATTCCTGAGTGCAGAGCCAGGAGTCACCCTTGTGTGTCGCCGGGTGTGACCCAAAAAGCAAAAAAAAAAAAGAAGAAGAAGAAGAAGAAGAAGAAGAAGAAGAATTCTGCCTGGGAGAATAGGGGGTCACTGAGGCAAACATGCTTAGAGCACCCAGGAGCTGCATAGGAGAGGGCCAAGGGATTGTGGCGGTGACCGTAAGGGTGGTGAGAAATGCTCTCCCTAATAAACCCCAGGATGAGCGTGTACCCCACTTAGCCAAAGCTGCTAGGAACCAGGCTGGTGCTTTTCCATTTTCTGTTTTGCTTCTGGGTGTCCAGGGCTGTAAGGAGCAACCTGGGGCTGCCCGGCCTCTGGTGGAGTGAGGAGTGAGGAGCAAGCCTCGGAGTAGAGAGGGGTGATGACAAGAAGGTCTGGGGGACTCAGGGTCCAGCTCAGCTCTTCCTCACCCGCTTCCCTATCCCTAAATGTCATTTTCTTTGACTTCAGTGAAGCTGGGGTTGCCACGGGCACTTGACATTAAGACTGAATGACAGTGACTTCGGCTCTAAAGTTCTAACGCTTTGAATTTTGACCCTTTCCCATTAATAAAAATTAACACACTGTAGTATGACATGTTGACATGACAAGGTGCCATGGACTCCTGAGGGGCTTAAATAGTCTCACATCTCTGCAGGCTGGAGTCCAAGACAGACTGGAGAGGGTCAGTTCTCTCTAAGGCAGACACAGGCAACTGTGCCACACTCCATCCTGCTTCAGGGGTTGGCTAGTAGTGGGCACTTCTGGGCTTGTAGCGACGTCAGCTGGATCTCTGCCTTACCCTCACATAGAGAACAGCAAGTGTTCTCGATGTGGCTGTCTCCAACCCTCCTTTTAAAGGGCTGGACCACTCCCAGAGATGCTCAGGGCTTACTCCTGGCTTTGTGCTCGGGGATTTCTCCTCTTGGTACTTGGGGGATTAGATGAGGCATTGAGAATCAAACTGGGGGTGGGAAGGAGGGGAAGTCAGTTATGTGCAAGGCAAATGTATTGACAACTATACTATCACTCTGGCCCCCATCTTTAGTAAGGAAACACTAATATTGCATGAGAGCCCACTCCAAGGAGATCACCCTGAAGAGTTGGCTCTGCAATAATACTACTGTCAAAGAAGATCACATTCTGATATACCGAGGGGAGGAGTTCCACAGATGAAGGTGATAGGTTTGTGGGTGTGGGATTTTTCAGTTTAGGACAGCATGAAAGTAGCCCATGTTCAGTGGAGTGTGAGGGCTGATGCTCTTTTTTTTGGTGGGGGTGGAGGGGGTGGACACCACACCCAGTGGTACTCTGGGACTTTGCTGGCTCTGTGCTCGGGGACCATGTGTGCTATCGGGGATTTGAACCAGGATCACTGCTGCAGCTACATGGAAGCAAGTGCCTAATCCCTATCTCTGTACCATCTCTTCAGCTCAGGGGGTCAGATCAGCTCTTTTTTTTTTCTTTTTGGGTCACACCTGGAGATGCACAGGGGTTACTCCTGGCTCTGCACTCAGGAATTACTCCTGGCGGTGCTTGAGGGACCCTATGGGATGCTGGGAATCAAACCCAGGTTGGCCACGTGCAAGGCAAACACTCTACCTGCTGTGCTATTGCTTCAGCCCCTGGATCAATTTTATCCTTTCTAAGAAAAGTGTTTATTTGCATTAAACATCCTGCTAATTTTTAAAATATATATATAAAAACGAGGCTCTCCTAGTTTTCTTTCTCCACTTACCAGTGAATGGGTGGAGATAGAACCGGAAGCCAGGGAAGGAGTGTGACTCCTGAGGGGTCATTCAGGGCTGAGGCTATGTATCTCCATAAAAGCAATGTCAATGTCTTTTCCTTCATCGCTTTCCCTTGCTACCTTTCAGAAAACTCATTTTCTCATTTGTTTAAGTAACTTTGCATGACAGATCATTTTCAGAGTAGAAAACATTTACATTGACTGGTCTCCTGAGGATACAGCAGTGCGGTGCAGGATGGACCCCACTGCATCACAATGGACAGAGCTGGGGACCGGTATTTGGAGAGGACTTTCTCTAGGAAGGCTCTCCTGCAAATGACTGGGAGCATCTTGTTTTGTTTTGTTTTGTCTTGTCTTAGGTCTCCAGGCTCTGTGCTCAGAAATCACTCTGGCAGGCTCAGGGGACCACATGGGATGCAGGGATGGATCCAGCGTCGGCTGCATACAAGGTGAGCACTTTACCCGCTGTACTATCTCTCCCGTCCTGTAGTATCTTACACACAGAATTCCTCTGGGGGAAATCTCCTTCCACTGTATTCAGTGGTCGCTTGTGTTGGCCCGTCATTATGTCCTGAAGCCCTGCCCAGGGTGGCACTAAATCTGGGGTTTTGCACACTGGTGCTCCTCCCTCTGGCACCCTTTCCTAAGGCTGTCTCCATTGTGTTCAGCAGGATCCCCCTTTCCTTCTCGCCTCCTGGCGACCCTTGCTGTGCTTTCCTGCCGGGTAGCACCACAACCTGCTGGCACGTTCTTCCCCTTAACTGTTCACATCTTGGAAAAGAGAAACAATTGCTTGACAGATACTATTCATCATTGCTGGTGCTCATTAGCAATTGCTCAGTGGCAGTGAAGTTCCAGGATCATGGGTCTCCCTTCTACTCACCAAATGCTGAGGTGGAGGGTGGGGTCAGGAAGACCTCTCTCTTCCCTTTACCAATGAGCAAACAGGCACAGGGTGGCAGGGAACTGGCTCATGTGACAGCCGTGCTGCTAACCCTCCCGGGGATGCACACACAATTCACATGTGCCTTCGAAGACACTTAATTGACTTGCATGCCATTTCTTGGCATTAAAGCCATTCTCCCTTAACTCAGAATGGAGCATGCTCCAAAGTGTTTAGAGAGCCAGAGAATGGGGTCGGACTCCTAATCCAGAACAGAGCCACTCTTGACTCCGCTGGTTCTCTGGGGGAGCTGAACCGGAGAAAAATTCAGCCTGCCAGGCACACTATTTTCCAGTCCTGCGAGTGGGAGGCATATGTGCCCTCTTTCCCTCCCCTGTCACTGTGGAGGAAGAGGAATTTTCCTGGCTTCGTTCCCATGGCAAGGGGGAGGGGCAGGGACAGAACCAGAAACCAGGGAAGGAATGTGACTACTGAGGGGATGTTTAGGGCAGAGATTCCGCAGTGAACAGGGGGAATGACGGCTTTAAGAGAGGAAGAAGTGCTTGTACCAACTTTGGAATCTGCCCAATTTAATTTCTGGTTCCAATTTATAATTTCAATGACCTATCAACTTCTTTGAAGATAGGTAAAAGTATTTTTTTTTAAGTTAACAGAAAAGAAGTTTTCTGTTAGTTAGAAATCACCTGTGTAATGAAACACTGTAGAATGCTTATCTACCATTTTCCTTTCTTTTCCTTTGGCCTATAGCACAGCAGGTAGGGCATTTGCCTTGCTTGTGGCCAACCCAGGTTCAATTCCTCCATCCCTCTCGGAGAGCCCAGCAAGCTACCAAGAGTATCTCACCTGCAGGACAGAGCCTGGCAAGCTACCCGTGGCGTATTCGATATGCCATAAACAGTAACAGCAAGTCTCACAATGGAGACGTTACTGGTGCCTGCTCGAGCACATTGATGAGCAATGGGACGACAGTAATACAGTGATAATAGAGACCCTGAACTCTGGTTTAGGGTCTATATTATAACCTATAGTTCAAGGTCTATATTAGAACCTAATTGCTTTTTGCAGGAATTGTCTTTCCAAATATTTTTCTGTGCATTGGCCTGTATTATAGGCCCAAAAGTTGGGATATGATCCTTTTCTTTCCGAAGTCAAACTTTATATCATCTTCCCTTTATCTCATGAACAACCATGGACACAATCTATGTTCTCAGCTGTCTGTGTTGTGTCCTGCCTGTCTCAGGCCTTTTCCTTAGTATCCTGCCAAGTGAAAGCCTCCTCAATTCTAAAGGAGTCCGTCATAGTGCTATAGGCAAATAATCTGGGAGAGGTTCCTGGTAATGAGATTTGGGGAGAGTAATAACATATAGAAGTGATTTATATGGACAGTCCTTCAGAAACTAGAAATTGAGCTTCCATAGGACCCTGCAATACCACTTCTGGGAATATATCCTGAGGATGCAAAAAAGCACAGTAGAAATGGCATCTGTACCTATATGTTAATTGCAGCACTGTTCACAATGGCCAAAATCTGGAAACAACCCAAGTGCCCTAGAACAGATGACTGGTTAAAGAAACTTTGGTACACTTACACAATGGAATACTATGCAGCTGTTAGGAGAGATGAAGTCATGGAATTTGCTTATAAATGGATAGACATGGAGAGTATCATGCTAAGTGAAATGAGTCAGAAAGAGAGGGACAGACATAGAAGGACTGCACTCATTTGTGGAGTATAGAATAACATCACATGAGGCAGACACCCAAGGATAGTAGATACAAGGACCAGGAGGATTGCCCCATAGCTGAAAGACTGCTTCATGAGTGGAGGGGAGAAGGCAGATGGAATAGAGAAGGGATCACTAAGAAAATGATGGCTGGAGGAATCAGTCGGGATGGGAGATGCGTGCCGAAAGTAGATAATGGACCAAACATGATGACCTCTCAGTGTCTGTGTTGCAAGCCACAATGCCCAAAAGTAGAGAGAGAGTATGGGGAATATTGTCTGCCATGGAGGCAGGGGGAGGGTGGGAAAGGGGGCTATACCCGGGATATTGGTTGTGGGGAATGTGCACTGGTGGAGGGATGGGTGTTTGATCATTGTGTGATTATAACCCAAACATGAAAGCTTGTAACTATCTCATGGGGATTCAATAAAATTTTTTAAAAATTTAAAAAAGAAGAAGTGATTTAAGTATATTTCCAAGTCACAAGCCAGAAGTAACGCAAAGGCATAAAGGTACTTTCCAGATACAGAAACTGAGCCACCATCTAGGGAAGCACGAGCCTCTTCAGAAGGAAGCTCCAAGGAGAACAAAAAGCCATGATCAATGATGGGATTCCGGAAAAGACCATCAAGAATCCCAGGCTCTTGCCCTTGGTCACACCCTAGCACCAAAGTCTCAAGTGGAGCAGTTTGGGGAAAGTCCTACTCTGAAACCACCTTTGTAAAAGGCAGGTGGAGGCGCATTCCATATCTCCACATCTCCACCTCAGAGAAGTATTTTCCCTCTCCGAGTAGCCCGTGCTCTCTCCCCACACCCCTCTGCTTACTCTTCTCTCTCTGTCTCTGTCTCTGTCTCTCTCTCTCTCCCCAAATGCTTCCCTCCCCTGACTCATATTTCTCCTGCACCATTCACCTCCTCCAATCCTTTTTCTGTGAGGGAAACCTGATCAAGGGCCAGGACTGACTTTCCTTTTCTCACCCAGAGCAATTCCTAAGTCCAGTTTGAGTCACACAGCTCCCTAAGTGCTTGGGTAGTGGGGACCAGTTGCTATAGCTGGAGATCAGATGGATTTCAACTGTGGGCTTGGTGGGACAGTAGCGACCAGGCTGCAGAGATGCTCATAGCAGCCTTTCCCAGTCCTAACCAACACGAGGCATTTCCCAATTGACCAAAGTGGGTCAAGCAGAAAAGTGACAGCTTTCTTTCCTCCAGGTTACCCGGGTCCCCACATCACATGAGCCACCTGCAACATGATTGGTGAGATATCTAGGAGTCAGGTGACCTGCAATTTTACTCATGCGCCATCTAGAGAACCTACGTCTTTGGGTGGGAGCCACTTCGTCCACCTGCAAAAATATACTACAGCTTCTCCTGAAGCCTCTTTCAAACTCCCAGCTAAAAAAGGAAGCTTCTCCTCTCGTTTCTTCCCACTGTATCCAATTTTCCAATGTTCTACATCTGGCAAGTGCAGTATCCTGCTGACCCCCCGGATGTGGCGACCGCAGTCAGTTCTTGAGGTTGCAAGTGCACATTCATTCTAAGAACATTTTGATCCAGCCATATGATTAAAAGAAAAAGAATCTTCCTCTTCCTTCCCTCAAATGCTTCATCAGCACTTCTCACCCGCTCCCCGCACCCCTCCGTTTAAAAAATGGCAATCTCCTTGCACAGTGATATTCTGGGTAGCTGGACATGGGACAAGGTGGTCAGATGGTTCTCAAATGATTCCAAGTTCTTTTGAGGCATTTAATTATGACCACATGCATGCAGGTTCAATTTGAGGGTAGGCTGACTTTTTTCCTGGAACTGAAAGCTAGAATCTAATGTTGCACTTTTTTGTTTTGTTTTTAGGAAACAAGATTTTAAAAAAAAAAATTGTAAAACAATTTTTGTAAACCAAACCACAAAACAGAGCAAAACACTACAATGACCAAGCACCATTGTCTGTACCAAGCCACTTCATATAGTGGAAGAATCAAATACTTTGGTCAGTTGACCAGTTGATTTCCTGAAGTTTGTCAAACTGTGCAGCAGAATTCCCACCTTATTTCCCCCTCCCTCTATCCCTTCCATTTGTTAACTTTTTTTTTTAAATTTATCTCTGTCTCATCTTTCTTGTAATAGTTGCTAAGCTTGCATGATAGCATTCCTTTTTGCTTTTTGGGCCACACCCAGTGATGCTCAAGGGTTACTCCTGGTTCTGCACTGAGGAATTTCTCCTGGCAGTGCTTGGGGGACCATATATGATGCCAGTTATTGAACCACATGCAAGGCAAATTCCCTATCTGCTGTACTATCTCTCCGGTTCCATATGATAATAGCATTCTTAAGTAATGAGTCTGGAAAAATTTGTCTACATGTTTTACCTGGACCAGAAGACTTCTGATCATGTTATCAAGATAAGAGTGAAATAATATTGTTTGAATAGCTTTTTAAGTAGTTCATTTATTTAATAGGTTTAGCTAATCTCATTATGGAAAAAAAAAATCACTCTTATCCCGCCAAAACTAAAAGCAGTTAATAAAGAGATAAGCCATGGGGGTTCCTTTCATTATTGCTTGTGGGCCAAACTGGGGCTATGCAGGGGTTACCCACTCTGTGCTCAGAGTTTGGTTCTGGAAGTACTCGGGGACCTTGCAATGGGGGAACCAAATCCAGGACGCCTGCACGCAAAGCATGTGCTCAGTCCATTAAACATCTTCCCAGCCCATGCCATTGGTTTGAACAGGATTGCTTTCCTCTTGTCAGTTTGAAATGAATGGACTTAGATTCAGTCCAGACCATGGGGCTAGGCTGAGGCTGTCCTCTGATATTGAAGCTGGGGGAGGGGTCTGCACACACTGAATTGGGTCCTCTAGAGTAATCAAAGCATATAACCAACTTTGATTTCAATAAGAGCTGCTGACTAGAAGCATAGTGGGTAATTAAAGACAAGGAAAATCAAGTTGGGGGAGTGGGCAGAGAGATAGTACAGAAGGTAATGTGATCGTCTCATACACGGCTGACCCAGGTTGGATCCCTGGCATTTCATAGGTACCCTGAGCTTGCCAGGAGTGATTCCTGGGTGCAGAGCCAGGAGTAGCTCCTGGCTCATACCAGGTGTGACTCCTCTCCCCACCCCTCCCCAAATAAAATAGTTTAGAACATTTACAAAATTAATCTTTCTTAAGGAGTAAATAATATATATTTCTGTTCATATACATATATACATATATATCACTGTATCACTGTCATCCCATTGTTCATTGATTTACTCGAGGGGGCACCAGTAACGTCTCTATTCCTCCCAGCCTCTCCTTACTCGTCTTTCCCAATGATTGGGGGCTCTTTCAGGGTCAGGGGAATGAGACCTATTGTTCCTGTTTTTGGCATATCAAATATGCCATGGTTAGCTTGCTAGACTCTGCCCGTGTGGGTGGGATACTCTCGGTAGCTTGCCGGGCTCTCTGAGAGATATGTATGTATATATATGTATATATATATACATACATATACACACATACATATATATTAATCTCTATGAGTAATACACACACACATATACACACACACATAAATATAAGCCACACCCTGATTCTCAGGGACTACTCCCTGCTGAGTGCTCAGACATCACTGCCAGCATACATAGTCTTCCTATATGTAAAGCCCCCAAAGACCTCACTTTACTGAATCTGCTTCTTTGTAGTTACATTCTAAGATACTGCAGTGCAGAGGCGGGAGGAGGTTGGAGAACAGGATTTGAATTTCTGAATCTTGGGTGACCAAAGTTCACCCCACTGGTCTCCAACACAAATTATCTAACTTGCTTTTAGTAGTTGGATTTACAGAGGTCCCAGAACCAGCAAGAGAGCTACTTGTCTTTGGAATCCATCTGAGGCCCTTAGAAGGGACTTATCTGAGTGACTCGTGATTCACATGTTCTTTTGACTAATGCAGTGCCACGAGCATTTCTTGGGGGTCAGATCTAGGCCGTCTGCAGTGGCAGGAGCCGGAATTGGGAGGGAGATCTGTTGAGGAGGAGGCTTGCGGAGAAAACACAGTGAAAGCATTCATTGGAAAACTGCATAATTTTCTGGACTAGGGATTAGCCAGACAATATTTAATTTCTGCTGGCCATAGAGACTCTCCCAGCTACTTAAGAAAGTCCTAGCAGCTAGGCAAGTAGCTGGCGGCTATGTTCAAACAGTAGGTGTGGCAGTAGTCTAATAAAACCATATTCCCAGTATCAAGTGGCTGGTTGAATTGGCCTGCAGGCCTCAGGTAGCTCTGGTCCAGACCACACCTTTGAGTTATCTGATTTTGATTTACATAGACCCTGAGTCTACCTGACAACTGATAGCAATGCAAATGAAGTCTGTTCTGTGGAGATTTGAGCATGTCTGGTATCTTTCTTCCTCAACTGGAAGCAAGTACTTTTTCTTCCTAGAGAGATGAATATAAAATACTACAGCAGATGGGAGAGATATTATAGGAGGCAAGGTATTCAGTTTCCATGAGGCAGACCCTGGTTTAAACCCCCAATCTCCGGTCCAACCTCTGGCCAGGGACTGGGCCCAGGGAGGAGTTCGAAGTGTTGCTTTGCATGCTAAGCCCACAGCACAACCCCAACACAGCATGGATGATCTTCAGGATATTACCTCAAGTGTGCCCCCAAAAATTAATAAGTAAAATTAAATTGCTATGGACAGACTAACATATGCAAACGGGACAGAGAATTTGAATTCGTTCTTGCATATCTTCATGCATACTCTTCTAATACTGTTGGTTTCCTCTCCAGCTAAGAGGCCACTTTTCTGGAGAACAGACAACCACAAATATTAACCAACTGAAATAATAAATGAGAGGAAGGACCTGAGCTCACCTCCATAAAATGCCAACAGAGCGCGTTGTGTGAAAAGTTTTTTGAGTTGATGGGCCCACACTAGATGGTAGAATTTCCCTTAAGGAGACAACCACTCTTGCTTTAGAAAGAAACTTTGTAGTGCTGATTATTCATGAAAGTGAATCTAGACTATTCCACAACTTCAATGTGAAGAGTTAATTTGTCTATTCCACATGGGTACATGGGGGAATGTCTCTGCACTGCAGATAGGGTCTATTAGATCTTCGATGGAGAAGATGGGAAGAAGGTCTTCTCTGGAGAGGAAGGGCCTGAGGAGCAGGGAATAGTGCAAAATCATGGCCTAGAAAATAACTCGCATCATCTAACAAAGATATTAATGTTCCCTCTATTTAGGCCCCCATGAAACAATATTACCTAATAGTCTCTTATTCCCAATGGCATGGGACAAGGAAGAAAACAGTGATTCCCTAATTCCATAAGGTATCTAGGGACAAAGAGTCAAGACTGATCCTAGAAGAAGTGGAGGTGAGGAGTCACAGTCTGTGGAAAGAATCAGAGGAGCCGAGCATCAGAGGAACAGACTCTGGAGTCAGACTGAGGAGATGCAGGATTGTAGCCTGGAAAGAACAATGGGAGAGGCTCTATCTGGCGTGGCGGGCTGGGGTGGGGTGGCCATTGAACATTAACACTGAACATTGCTATTTCACATTAAGAAAAGATGAACCCACGCACTGGAACATGTGGAGAAAACTTTGAAAAGTTTTCATACTTTGAAAAACTCTGCGATGAGTTGGAGAGAAAAAAATATTAAAGACAGGAATCCAGGGAAGATTAGGTAGGGGTGATGAGAAGAGGAGGGCCCAGGGAGGGCTCCTTCTGGAGAGATTTTACAGGGAGAGGCAACAGGTCAGGGGGATGTTTCACTTTAGGCAGAGAGCAAAGAGGAATAGGATTTGTATAGCTTGGGCAGAGTCTCCTGCCCTCATGCCTGGCTGTCTTCCTCGGGGCCCCTCGGAGGGGGTGGGCTCCAGCTTCCCTCCCCACCCTGAGCAGCACTCCCAAGGCTGAAGACCTCCGGATCCTAGCCACAGCCATGCTCAAGGCCCCTCTCCACTTCTGACGAGCCTCACACATGAAGGTACCGGCAGAGGAACCCAGGTGTGTGGGACCTGGGGCTGAGACCTCCAAGCTGCTCGGATCGGGACTGGGCCTCTTTCCCCCAAATTTCCCATTTTCCAATAGCTAGGAGGGCACACACAAGGAACTGCCCCCGACGCCATGTGATCCCACCAATGGCCCACATCCAGAGACTTAAAACTAAGCTCTCGGAAGACATCTTATAGCCTAGTTCTCCCTCTTGGAGAACCTGACTAACAACTGAGAGCTTTCTGCCCACATGGGAGAGAGCCTCGCAAACTCCCCATGGTGTATTCATATGCCAAAAAACAGTCACAATGCTGGGTCTCATTCCCCTGACCCTGAAAGAGCCTCCAATATGGCATCACTGGGAAGGATGAGTAAAAAAGAGGCTTCTAAAATCTCAGGGCTAGGATGAATGGAGATGTTACTGAGACCGCTCGAGAAATTTGACAATCAACGGGATGGTGATGATGATGATGATAGCTTGGGCAGTTGGGAAGCCAAAACCCAGCCATTCACTCACAAAGAAACTACTGAAAAATAGGTTTCAGGAAAGGTCATGGACTCACCGTGAGGCATGTTGAATCTTCTGATGGAGAGGGCATGTGAAGAGTTGAGAATCCAGGGTCTTGAAAGCATGGAGTATGAGTTTTTCAAGTGGGAGCCCCAAACTCAAGCCCTGGCCTGACAATGGAGGTGGCACCTGAGCACTGCTGAGTGTGGCTCACCAAAAGGGTAAGAACGAGCTGAGAATACAAGTGGGTTCAGGAGATCCAGGGCCTAGGGCTGGTCTCATTGAGGGTGTAAGCTTCCTGCGTGTCATAAAAGCATTACTGTATGTTTCCATTAATTCAAAACTATCTATTGTATGGGTAAGCCCATACTAGATTTTGGATAAAAATGATGAATAAGATCCTTTAGAAACTCATGGCATTAGTGGAAGACTTAGCTGGAAAGCCAATTAGTGGAGTATTTTCTGAAAGTACATAGGCAAGGGTGACGCTTCATTCAAACTCTCAGAGTAGGCAAGAAAGCTTGAAGCTCTTTGGAATTCAATAGAAGCAGAAAGAAGACTCAAAACTTCCTTATCTGACTTATAGTAGAAACTTGTGAGAAATAAGGGTAGTCAAGCATTCCAATGCATGAGCGTGAGGCCCCCAGGAGGGACTCTCAACAAGCCTCCCATAAATCCTCTCTGGAGGGGAGATTACCTCTCCCTCAGAATCCAGAAAGGCAGCCTAGACCCTGTATAGATAAAACATTATCACAGCTTTACTTATCTCTTGCTGGTTCTTCTCCTGCACAATCTGTTTTTTTCTAAAGAAATGCATTCGTTCTTCCCCTAGGAGTCCTTTTGCCTATTCTCTTTCTTCTACTTTGTAATTTTTAAATTCTAATGATCCCTATTTACCCCCTAGAGAATGCCCATGGAAATTTACACAGATGCTTACATCAGATCCTGGTAACCTGTTGTTTGTCAGATTAATCAAGAAGCCCCAGGCACTAACCATAAAATGAAAATACAGTGGGTAAGATGCTTGCCTCGCCAGCAGCAACCTGGCTTAGATCCCCCACCCCATCTGATCCCCAGAGCCCCACAAGGAGTGATCCCTGAGTGCAGAGGTAAGGAGTAAGCTCAGAGCACAGCCAGGTAGGACCCCAAGACCAAAACAAAAAGCAAACAAAAACAAAATGAAAACCCCCAAGGAACTAGAAACAAACCTGACAGACAGAAACGTCTGTTCTGAAGAACTGGAGAAAAGAAAAGCAAGTAACACAAGTCTAATGGGCAGCTTAGAAAGATGACTGAGTTCAGAAGAGAATAACAGAGGCAGCTAATTGAATTTGGGACTTGGGGCTGGAGCAATAGCACAGCGGGTAGGGCATTTGCCTTGCATGCGGCCGACCTGGGTTCGATTCCCAACATCCCATATGGTTCCCTGAGCACCGCTAAGGGTAATTCCTGAATGTAGAGCCAGGAGTGACTCCTGTGCATCATTGGGTGTGATCCAAAAAGAAAAAAAAATTTAAAAAATTTGAATTTGAAACTTTTCAGGCATATAACTAGGGAAGGAGCTAATTTATCTTATGACTTACATACACCTGCTTTTCTCAAACATTGGTCTTTTTTTTTCCTTTTTAGGTCACACCTGGCGATGCACAGGGGTTACTCCTGGTTTTGCACTCAGCAATTACTCCTGGCAGTCCTCCGAGGACCATATGGTATGCTGGGAACTGAACCCGAGTCGGGTACAAATGCCCTACCTGCTGTGCTATTGCTCCAGCCCCCAAACATTGGTCATTTTTTACCATCATTTTTTCCCCTTTCTCAGCCTAGGTTTTTACCCTCTTCCTTATAATATCATTCCAAGTAGTCAAATACAGAAAAAGTACCTAACCCTGGTGCCTGGCCTTATACAATTAATTCCCTTTGGCTTACCTTCTAATTTCCCAGTAGATTTCAAGTCCCATCTTTGTGGCCTTGAGATGGCTCAACTCTATTTAGAAGCCAGGGCTTGAGTCTCTTGACTATTTCCAAAACTCTCTTTAGAAGAAGTTATACTTAGCTCCTCTTGGAGGAAGAAAGTCACCCACGCTGACATTAGGTTAGAGGTCTCCCTCACTCTACTCAAATCCTGAAGTCAAGGTCTGTTTCAAGGTCTTTGCCTCCAGTGAAATCATCTCTACTTGTGTACCTTCCCTGTTTTCTTTCTATGGCTGGCCGTCTCCCAAACTAATTGGCAGAGTGACCCGGCTCAGGGCTCAGATCTTTACTGTTTTGTTATTTCTTTCTCCATTTTTAGTGTTTGTGTCTCTGACTCTTCAGGAAAAGTATAATTTGGGGAACCAGAGAGATAATAAAGCGGGTAAGGCACTTGCCTTGAATGTGTGCAACCTGGGTTCAGTCCCTGGCATTCTGGTTCAATCCTTGGATCATTCTAGAGTGACCCCTGAGCACTGAGTCAGGAGTAAGCCCTGCGCACAGCTGGAGGTGACCCCAAAATGAACAATTACAACAGAAAGAAATGAAAAGAAAGAATAATCTAATATAGCTCTATTGCATTTTCTATAACTTAATTCAGCACTGGGAACATAATAAGAGTCCAGTTAATAATATTTGTTTGAAAACCATAAGGTACATTGAAGACAAGGTCGGCGAAACCCTGCACGATATTGAAGATAAGGGTATCTTCAAAGGTGACACGGAACTAAGCAATCTAGTAAAAACAGAGATCAACAAATGGGACTACATTAAACTAAAAAGCTTCTGCACCGCAAGAGATACAGTGACCAGAATACAAAGACTATCCACAGAATGGGAAAGGATATTTACACAATACCCATCAGATAAGGGGTTGATATCAATGGTATATAAAGCACTGGTTGAGCTCTACAAGAAGAAAACATCCAACCCCATCAAAAAATGGGGCAAAGAAATGAACAGAAACTTTACCAAGGAAGAAATACGAATGGCCAAAAGGCACATGAAAAAGTGCTCTACATCACTAATCATCAGAGAGATGCAGATCAAAACAACCATGAGATACCACCTCACACCACAGAGACTAGCACACATCCAAAAGAACAAAAGCAACCGCTGTTGGAGAGGATGTGGGGAGAAAGGGACCCTTCTTCACTGCTGGTGGGAATGCCGACTGGTTCAGCCCTTCTGGAAAACAATTTGGACGACTCTCAAAAAATTAGATATTGAATTCCCATTTGACCCAGCAATACCACTGCTGGGAATATATCCCAGAGAATCAAAAAAGTTCAATCGAAACAACATCTGCACATGTATGTTCATCGCAGCACTGTTTACAATAGCCAGAATCTGGAAAAAACCCGAATGCCCCAGAATGGATGACTGGTTGAGGAAACTTTGGTACATCTATACAATGGAATACTATGCAGCTGTTAGAAAAAAGGAGGTCAAGAATTTTGTAGTTAAGTGGATGGGCATGAAAAGTTTCATGCTGAGTGAAATGAGTCAGAAAGAGAGAGACAGACATAGAAAGATTGCACTCATCTATGGTATATAGAATAACAGAGTGGGAGACTAACACCCAAGAACTGTAGAAATAAGTATCAGGAGGTTGACTCCATGGCTTCGAGGCTGGCCTCACGTTCCGGGGAAAGGTCAACTCAGAGAAGCGATCACCAACTACATTGCAGTCGAAGGCCATGTGGGGGAAGGGAGTTGCGGGCTGAATGAGGGCTAGAGACTGAGCACAGCGGCCACTCAACACCTTTGTTGCAAACCACAACAGCTAATTAGAGAGAGAAAGCAGAAGGGAATGCCTTGCCACAGTGGCAGGGTGGGGTGGGGGGGAGATGGGATTGGGGAGGGTGGGAGGGACACTGGGTTTACGGGTGGTGGAGAATGGGCACTGGTGAAGGGATGGGTTCCCAAACTTTGTATGAGGGAAGTGTGAGCACAGAAGTGTATAAATCTGTAACTGTACCCTCACGGTGATTCTCTAATTAAAAATAAATAAATTAAAAAAAAATAATAATATTTGTTTGAATTAAATTAAAGGGAAGTATGTGAATTTTTACATTAGCCAAAATCGTTTTAAAATTAAATCTGTTTCATCAAAGTTGCCATCTTCTGCCATCTTCATGACTTTCTTATAGTTATTTGTTGTGTTTTACCCTTTCATGGTCTTTGCTCAGCAAGAGCTCGGGGTACATGAGGAAGAATGGAGGCTCTGATACCACAATGTAATTTTTGTTGTTGGCAATGACTTTGGAGATCAGGAATGTTCAGTCAATAGGCATTCCAGAATTCCAGGCCTACACATCCTGGCTTGCTTTCAGCATGCTGACTCTATTAATGGATGCCTGAAATGTACACCAATTCCCATTCTTTAGGCAATTGTCTTAAGATGGAATTTTTCCCCCTCCTCCCACCAGATTATTGGTGTTGCTTCAGCTCCAACGTGTACTGACATGATTCTGGGTAAAACGGAGAGCACTCCTATTTTCTGAGCTTTGAGTAGTTCAATTCCCAAGGACTGCGTTTCTTCTAGACTTTCTTCTCTGACAGTGTAAGCATCAAGGCTGGAGAGTAGAAAACCAAGATGAAAGGTGTTAGTGTTTTGTTTTTTGTTTTTTTTTTTAAAAAAGAAAGCTTTGAACACACAGTATAAATAAACATACATATGTTGGAGCACCTGGAGGGAGTGCTGGGTTTCAGATTGCAGTGCAAACAGTGGGGCTTACCTCTAGCTTACTCAAAGAATCCTGAGGTTTTAAAGTCTGTCCAAGAAGCCAGAGACTTGCTGATGACTTCATATTAAAATCATGCAAACCCATGAGCTCATGAGCTGGGAGACAAAACCGGATAAGACGAAAATGGCTCCAAGAGAAACTGCAGGCAGTCTACGTAAGATTATTCAGACCTGGAGAGGAGAAAGTGGAAAATCCAAGCTGTTGGAAGTTGGAGACTTTCTTACAGGGACTTGTGCTGACATGAAACTGGTTTCACCTCAGCTCCTGAAGGACTCTCGGAGACACCGGGGGAGAACTTGAGGCCACAGAGCACATTCTGTTCACTTTGAGCGTTCCCTCCTGATTTCAGTGAATGTCATTCTTAGTTCTTACTCCACACATGTATTTTTTTTATGTCTTATTTAATTTTAGGGATTTTGGTCACACTCAACCGTGCTCAGGGGACAATAGGTGATGTGGGGATCGAATCCAGACCCCTGCATAACAGTCAGAAGTACAGCATATGAGCTACACCACTGAGCCAGCTCTCTAGCCCTGCCGTTCAAACTTACCTTTATTTATTTACTTATTACTTAAGTTATGATTTTACTTTTAATTTTTGGGGGGCTTGGGGGTGACACCTGGCTATGCTTGGGGCTCACACCTGGCTCTGTGCTCAGACATCAGTGCTTAGAAGGCTTGAGGGACTACACGTAGTATTGGGGTCTGAACCCAGGTCAGCTTGTGCACCGACGTACTATGGCTGCAACCTTTATTTATTTGTTATTTCAGAACTGAGGGGAAATAGTCAGTAGTACTCAGGGGCTCCTCCTGGCTCTGTGCTCAGCAGTGACTGCTAGCAGCTCTCAAGAGGGTGATGCAGTGCTGAGAATAGAACCAGGCAAGTTCCTTAACTCCTGTATTAGGTCTTTGACTCACAATCTCGATTCTTAACAGGGTCACTGAGGTCAGCCAGTTCACACTCCTTAAGTCTAGAGATGGAACTCTAGATTTATAGGCCCAGTGACCACATCAACTGAGCTCTGCAACAGAGACTCCAAGGGCAGTTTCCTGCTTTCCTGCGCTTTAGCCTGAGGCAGCAGGTCCCTGGAGACAGGCCAGACCTGGCCCCGGTTTCCAGAAGCCCAGGCTAAGGTGGGGGTTGGTCTTTGAATTGCCTGCTGGGTTGCAGGGCTGACAGATATGGTTAGGAAACAACCCATGCGAGCAAATGAAGGGATCAGGGAGAATGAAGGTGGGCGCAAGACCAGAGCAGAGGAAAACTTCCTCAAGGGAGTGAGTTCAGTTATTGGTGGTCAGGAGCATTTCAGAGGCAACAAAGCCTCTGGATGGAGTCCAGTGGTGCTTTTCCCAGGATACCAGAATCTCGGTCACGGAGGGAATATTGTTCAACATATTGATGGATCAGTTACAGAGAACAGACATTATTCCAAGTGTTCTACAAGAGATAGCACAGTGGGTAGGGCGTTTGCCTTGCACACGGCCGACCCGGGTTCAATTCCTCTGCCCCTCTCGGAGATCCAGGCAAGCTACTGAGAGTGTCTTGCCCTCATGGCAGATCCTAGCAAGCTACCCGTGGAGTATTCAATATGCCAAAAACAGTAACAACAAGTCTCATAATGGAGATGTTCCTGGGGTCCGCTCGAGCAAATTGATGACAACGGGATGACAGTGATGACAGTGATACAGTGATATGTAGGAAAGATTGATGAGGGATTTGTGGAGCTTATAGAACCATAGAGAAAAATCAAGAAGCAGACTCAAAATAGTCCCAGGACCTGTTCACTAAAATAGGAGTGGAGAACTTCTGCAGAAGAGTTGCAGAATCAAGGGCTCTGGTGCATGGGGGCATTGTCAGGAATGCTTCTCCTCGGTGGCCTGCAATATTATAGATATCTGAAAGATGCTTGACAGAGGCCAGGTACCCCAGCCTTGCAAGAACCAAGTCATCAAGGGAGCTATGGTCCCCACTGCTTTTGGAGACTGCTATTTCAAGCAGAGAGTTGGCTTCAGAGCCCCCAGCCATTGGGAATGTCAGAAGGCTGAGGGCCAAGATTACTCCAGACCGTTGCTTAGAAAGATACAGTTGGTACTTCGAAGGAGCATGTGAAACCCACCAGAAAGGCAGTGATGGGAATCTTGGTTCTCCACGCCAACCAACACTAGATGTCCCAGAAATGCTGAGCCTAGAGGAGCAGCAAAAATAATATCAAGTGGGGAAGTCTTGGATTCAGCAGACAGATCTGAGCAAGCATAAGAAGCCAAGCAAGAGTGGACAGAGGCTCCTTAATCACATAATCAATGCCCACGCTACAAATCATGCTCCAAATAGGTTCTACTATCCTTTTTGTTTTTGAAAAATTTACATTGGCAACAATGTGGGAATTTAGGACCCAATTTATATCATTGAGGTCCTCTGAAGAATGTGGCAGGATGTGAGCGTGTGGGGAGAGAGAGCTCCTGGGCCATCTCTTCACCATTGTCTCATCCTGTAGCAGCCAAGAGCTTTGTGACCATGCATGAAAACATCTCAGCCCACACACCCATGCTCCACTGGCATTACAAGCTCTGCTTCCCCACCAACAGCTGCCACAAGTCACCCCTCATGATGTCTGCTTGGCTTAATTTTACTCTTGGCATCTGCTACCTGCACTGTTTTCCTTCCTATCCCTATCCCTTGGTTGATTTTGAAAGTTTGGGGAGTAAGAAGTGTGTCTCCTTACAAGACTTGGGAGATCATTGTTCTGCACTCGAGCAGACAGCAAAGAAGTGGAGAGAGTCCTGGGATTTGGGAAAATTCTATTGCAGTGAGCACTCTCACAAGACTCTCCAAGATTCAGTGTCATCATCTCTGAAGTAGGAATAGCAAAATACACACACACACACACACACACACGCACACACACACAAACTTTATAGGTTTTTTTTTCCCATCGTTGGTCCAGTTTTGGTTTGAGGTCACACCTGGTATGATTGGAGATGTCAACTGTCAACTCTGTGCTCAGGGGTCACTCTTGGTGATACTCAGGGACCATGCAGGACCATACAGCTCTGGGACTCAAGCCTAGGATTTTGTGTGCAAAGCAGGTACCCCAGCTCATTAAACCATCTCCCTGATCCAAAGCAATTGCTTTTTATTTATTTATTACCCTTTCTGTTAGTTTGTTTGGAGTTCTTAGGGGCTACTCCTGGCTTGGTACTCTGGGGCCACTCTGTACAGTCCTGGGGGACCAAAGATGGCCCCACACACTGGGTGTCCTGTACGCAAATCATGTGCTTCAGCCCGTCGAGCAATATCTCTGGACCCAGGACTGCTTTTTAGGAAAAATGCAAAACAAAACAAGTGGTTAAAATAGTACCCTCAGGCCAAATCAATAAATAATAAAAATATTAGCCATTATTACTATGATGGTGAATATAAATTAAACTCAGGCACAATGCTGCAGTTGATGAATAATGCCTGTTCTGGCATAGAAAGAGATGGGCTATGTTTGTGGGGAATATTTACCATTTCTGTGTTAGATCCTGTTCCTAAGCAGTAGGGGAAAAGGATTTGCTGAGAAGCAATGGATTTCAGTCATACTTCTCCCTTAGCCTCTGTGACTAGGAGGCCAGGCATTTAATCTCCCTTTGTTTAGATGCTTCCTCTCAAAACTGATCGTAACCAGGTTTACCCCCTCTCCCTTATAGGGTTATGTGTGAAGATCGATGAGATAAGGTTTGTGAAAGCTCTGTCCTTGTGGGGTGTTGTCTCAGTTCAAGTGCCTTACGAATGCGTGGCATTTGACCAGTTTGTACTTGACAAAGAGGGAGAGCCAAGTCCGTGAGAGTTTTGGTCTGCCTCAGCCTGCACCCTCCTTGAGTTTCTGAGGGCTGATCCGAAGAGACGAAACTGGATAGGGCAGAAAGAACTTGCATTTAAAACCAAACGCTGCCTCACTTCCGATCTGTATGAGTTAAGTCACATTTTGTACCCACGTTTGAGAACCCTGAGTTTCAGCATTTTCTTCTGTAATATGGAAATGTGCAAAAAAGTAATAATGACATTGTTCTCAGTTTTCTCTCAGTGGGAGGTTGTAGAGTTCAAAGGCAATATACATGAAAACATTAGACATATGCTGGGTAACTGTGAGTGGTTTTAATTCTGCACTGTGATCTGATCACTTGATAAACTCGTCTCCCTTCCTCCACCCTTTCACCTCTGTATTACCCAATCTCCAACATTCTTGCCCTATCATTGGTTTGAGTGATAGCACAGCGGGTAGGGCATTTGCCTTGCACACAGCTGACCCGGGTTCGATTCCTCTGTCCCTTTTGGAGAGCCCGGCAAGCTACAGAGAGTATCCCGCCCTCACGGCAGAGCCTGGCAAGCTCCTCGTGGTGTATTTGATATGCCAAAAACAGTAACAAGTCTCACAATGGAGACATTACTGGTGCCCACTTGAGCAAATCAATGAACAACGGAATATGTGTGAGGATCAATGAGATAAGGTTTGTGAAATCTCTGTCCTTGTGGGGTGTTGTCTCAGTTCAAGTGCCTTATGAATGCGTGGCATTTGACCAGTTTGTACTTGACAAAGAGGGAGAGCCAAGTGCAGTGCTGCAGTCTCTATAAACTCACTGCAGCAATGGTAGGGTGTCACGCCAAATAAGGATAGGCCAGAAATTGCAAGCTAGAAGAACATAAATTGGAAGCTGAACAAGTCTTCAAAACAGAGGGCCAGAGGGATAGTACAGTGGGTAGGAGTGATTGTCTTATACACAGTAAACCTGAGTTCATTCCCTGGCATCCTATATGGTCCTCTGAGCCCTACCGGGAGTGATCCCTGAGTACAGAGCCAGGATAGAGCCCTGAGTACCACTGGGTATGGCCCCAAAACAAAACAAAAACCCCAGATATGCAGGGGTCTCTGATCTGAGCAAGTGTAGGAGCTGCTGGGCACTCTCGGAATCAGAGCCCAGTCCAAGAGGATGAAGAGAAGGTGGGGAAGAGTTCATGGAGTTATTTTACCAGTGTTGATGAGTAGTTGGTCTCAGAGTTTCTGTTTTAGGTAGCTTCCTAGACCTTACCTCAATCTTTGCAAATTTTTTTTCCTTTTTGGGTCACACCTGGTGATGCACAGAGGTTACTCCTCGTTCATGCACTCAGGAATCACTCCTGGCAGTGCTCAGGGGACCATATGGGATGCTGGGAATCAAACCCTGGTTGGCTGAGTGCAAGGCAAATGCCCTCTCTGCTGTGCTATCGCTCCGTCCCAATCTTTGCAATTCTTGACAATGTTCTGGACCCTGAAATTAAAACTAAGCAGGGCGGAAGTTGCTTTGTAACACACGCACACACGCACACACGCACACACACACACACACACACATCTCTGAATCTATTTCCCTTCTCTACCCTCCATTTCCCCCTTCTTTAGACCTCTGCCAACCTTAAGCACAAAACATCAGATCTAGGTTTCTGTGTTCATTTCCTTCTGTAACCAAGTGTCACATGTTGCTGGCTTAAATAACAGAAACACATTGTCAGGCATCCTGAAGGTAAGCAGGCCAAACATAAGTAAAATTGGGACTGTCTGGAACCTGGAGGTAGAATTTGCTCCATGCCTTTCCCCTGACTTCTGGGGACTTGCTGTCAATCATCCTCATTCCTTACATTGTAGAAGCATCACCTCAGTTGCAGCCTTTGTTCTATGTTGCCTTTTCCTTGTGACTAAATCTGTGTCCAAGTTTCCCCTTCTTATAAGGACACAACCTTATTAGACTTAAGACCCACCTTGATCTCATCATATCCCCTCGATCTCATCACATCTTGGTCTTCAAAGATCTTATTTCAAAATAAGTTTCCATTCTGAGGTTCCAGGGATTAGCTCTTTACCATACAATGGGTGTGTATGGATTGGGGGTGAGTGGGTTGGGAACATAATTCAACCTATCACACTCTCCTTGCTTCTGTGTTGATTATTTGAACCAGTGTCATTGGCTGGAGATGGGAACTAGGGAAACCAGACACAGAGTCTCATTGGTGTCTGCTTTGGCTCAATTAGCAACCAGAGGAGCCATCACATTATGTAGATTGCTTCCTAGTCTGCTAGTCTGGGGAAATAAGGCCGCCAGACTGCATCTTCATGGTGTAAAGCTGCCCTGGCATGGAATAGATACTCCACAAATATTTCTGGGATTAGTAATGAATGAAGAAAGCTTGGCCCATCCCAGCAGCTCTCTCCAGTTTACACTGTATGTGACCTGGAGCAAGGCCATGTCACTGAATTCTCCATCTGTTTCTCCCATAGAGTCTACATGGGCTGGTCCTTAAGAGCCAGGCCTTGACAGGCGCAGAATAAAGAGCTCAGGGTGGTGAGTGAGATATTCAGATCCTTCTTTGGTCCTGGATCCATTCTCTCGGTCACTGGGGCCCCTGCTCTGTCACCTTGAGTCCCCAGTCTAAAACCAGTATTGGGCCCCAAACTGAGCATTCTTTTTTTCTTTTTTGGGTCACATCCGGTGATGCTCAGTGGTTACTCCTGGCTCATGCACTCGGGAGCACCACTCCTGGTGGTGCTCAGGGGACAATCTGGGATGCTGGGAATCGAATCCGGGTCTGCCACGTACAAGGCAAATGTCTTACCTGCTGTGTTATCGCTCCAGAACCCCCAAACCTAGCATTCTATGCTCGAACTCTCACATAATCCTCTTCCTCAGCAGAGTTTGCAGAGGATGCGTCTCTCTCTCTCTCAGGTCTCAGCAGCGGGCAGATTCAGGAGAGCCTCCCTGGCATGGCTCTTGTCTCCCTCACTCTGGCCTCGAGTGGAGACGCTCTCAGCCAGGCAGCCTTTTGCATGTGCTCGCTAAGCAGGAGAATCACTGTCACTGTCATCCCATTGCTCAATCAATTTGTTCGAGCAGGCACCAGTAACGTCTCTCATCGTGAGACTTATTGTTACTGTTTTTGGCATATCGAATACATCACAGGTAGCTTGCCAGGCTCTGCTGAGCAGGCGCGATACTCTCGGTAGCTTGCTGGGCTCTTCGAGAGGGGTGGGGGAATCGAACACAGGTCGGCCGCATGAAAGGCAAACGCCCTACTGCTGTGCTATTGCTCCAGCCCAAGCAGGAGAATGCTGTCATCAAATCCTACAGCTCAGGAATGCCCCAGAATGACCCACAAGGGTTTAGGGCCTTTGGCAGATTGCAGAGTAATCTGGGTCAGGCTCTCCACCCTCAGCCAGTTGCACTCTACCCTCTGGCAGGCCTTTTGCTCCTCCTGCTGGGAAAGCTGCCTTTCCATTCCCGAGTCCTGTCCACTGACTCGCCTTCCCACCGGAGACAAGCGATCCCTTGTGGAACGCCAGGTTCTGGCCCCCTCTTGACATCACACTGGGCCGCTCGCCCTTGTTTCTCAATTCTTCCTCGCCCCAGCTAGTTTCAGAGGGCCTCAACCAAGGTTTCGGTCTGTTGGTAGGTGAGCTCATGGCCTTGTGCAGGTGCTTCTTTTGTACCACGGCCAGGCCAAACTGGGCTCCAGCAGACACCTGTAGGCAGTTTGCAACATAAGAGAAGCTTGTATGAAATTCCACTAGTCACCCTGTGCACCCCATTATTTCAGCTGCTGAGTGAGGTGGTCTCTCATTGTCTGCCATGGGCCCTGTTTCCATGTCTTGGTTGCCCCACTTGAAGGCTCAACCATATTTATAAAGTGTAATGAATAATCTGTTATTTGAGAAATAAAAACCAACCAACCAACCAGATAACTAGTATGTTACCAGTCTTCACAAATAAGAATACAGAAATCCACTTATGTTTGCATTTCCAATGATACATAAAACAATGCTTCTTGAAGTATCACTTGTATCACTTGTCATTTCATTGCTCATTGATTTGCTCGAGCAGGTACCAGTAAAGTCTCCATTCGTCCCTATCCTTCCCAACACTACAGTATTTGGGGCTCTTTCAGGGTCAGGGGAATGAGGCCCATTATTGCTGTTTTGGGCTTATTGAATACGCCACGGGGAGCTTGCCAGGCTCTGCCGTGTGGGTGGGATACCCTTGGTAGCTTCCGGGCTCTATGAGAGGGATGGAGGCTTTTAGGGCAGCCTCCAATCACCCTTACAGGTTCTCCCAGTCTACTGAATGCAAGTTTTTGGTCGACTGGTATGCTGTAATGATCTTCACGATGACAAACACGCACCTGTCTGCGTCTCTGGGAAGCACCTGTTAGTTCACTCTTTTGCTCTCTTCTGGGAGCTTTGTTTTATAGTCTCTGGATCTTAGCCATTGATGAGATTACCTGTGGGTGTGACTGCCAAGTTACTGGAAAACGGGGGATCTGGGTGGAAGAGGCCCAGTCCCAATACAAGCAGGCTTGGAGATCTCAGCCAGGGGTCCCGCATACCTGGGTTCCTCTGTTGGTTCCTTCATACATGAGGCTCATCCGAGCATGTGGAGAGTGGCCTTGATCATGGCTGTGGCTGGGTTCTGGAGGTTTTCGGCTGCTAGGGCTCTACTTGGGCCGGGGAGGGAAAATCAACATGCTCCCCTCCGAGGGGGGCCCAGTGAAGACAGCCAGGAGTGGGGGCAGAAGGTTCTGCCAAAGTATCACTCTATGCTGTATAATTTTGGGGACACACTCATACTAAAAATGGCTCATATTCATTTGTATTCAAAATTCAAGGTGTTCTGTGTGGAATTCCTGCTCGGGATATGCCATGAAATACACCTTTATTCTTGCCTGTGGGAACAAAGCCCCGGTTCTCCCAGTTCTGACATTCATGGCTCTGTCTGATTGTTACTCTTCACCAGTGCTAGATCAGACACTTGGGGAGTTCCACAGGAAGGCTTGCGCATGATCCCTGCTGCTGGGAATTCCCACGAGGTGCAGAATCAGCTCATGGAAAATGAAAATGTCGCTGAAAAATGCCAGTTCATTTTTACACAGAGAGTCTAACAACAAAGAACTTGCAGATAACCTTTCCATGTCATTCCTTAGCACCTCTGCAGAAGGTCTAGCAAATATCGCCTCTGCTTAAGAGGAGCAAACACTCAGGTCATATTGGTCAAGTCAGTGCCTATAACATTAAGCCAGGGGACCCATCCTGGCTGCCAGGCTCAAAGCCCAAAGTGTCACTGTCATGTCATCCCGTTGCTCATCTATTTGCTTGAGTGGGCACCAATAACGTCTCCATTCATCCTTGTCTCATGCTAGTGTAGCTCAATGGTGTATTGGGGCTCTTTCAGGATCAGGGGAATGAGGACCATCATTGTTACTGTTTCTGGCATATCGAGTACGCCAAGGTAGCTTGCTAGGCTCTGCCATGCACTTTCTAGTTTTGTTTAAAAGGATCACCTTGGGGCCAGAAAGATAGTACAGTGGGTAGGGCCCTTGCTTTGCACACGATCACCTGAGGCTCGATTCCAGGCTGCCAGGAGTAGCTTCCTGAGCACAGAGCCAGAAATAGGCCCTGAGAACAGCCAGCTGTGCCTCATCCCCCTAAAATCCTATAAAATAAAATAAAATAAAATAAATAAAATAAAGGACTGCCTTATTACCATTTAAAACATTTTCCCTCTTAATCCGCACAGTCAGTATTTTTTCTGTTTCTAAAAGTAACAGTTAATTATTGCAGCAAAAGTGGACATGTAGATAAGAGAGAAAGGAAGAGGAAATCAGCAAAGGAAGCAATTCCACAACAATGGAGCGATAAGGACTGCTGACATGAGGCTGTATGGTCTTCCATTCTGTCTCCTCTTTATGTATATTAATATTTTATAGTTCGATTAGCTGGAGCAGTGGGAGCAAAGTGCCATGAACTTGGTAGTTTAAACAACAGAGTTGTGTTTCTTTGAGTTGAAGAGATGGGAAGTCGGAGATCCAAGGGTTTGAATATTGTATTTGGGAAAGGACCCATTTCCTCTCTCCCTGCTGTGAGAACTGTGGTACTTTGAGAGTTCAGGGGCTGGGAAGTTAAGACAGGAGATCTCTTTCTTAGCTTGTTTGTGACTGACTTCAGGTCAATCCCAGCACCATATATGGTCCCCTGAGAACTTCCGGGAAAGAGCAAGGAGTAAGACCTGAGCACTGCCTAGTGTGGCCCAAAAACACAAAACAAAATAACGATAATAATAAAACAATGAGAATTCAGTGGGTAAGTGGATGAGAAGGACAAAACTGAAAAGGTCTACACTGCATGTTTCTCACTGAAGTACAACTTGCATGGAACTTACGCCCTGGTAATTGGCTTCTCCTTTGGACACAGCATTGATAAAGTTTAATCCAGAGTTGTTAGTGTAACTCCAATGGTACTTTGGACTCCACTGTTAAGATTCTGTCATCAATGCAGTCAGAAATAACCAATGCTTGTAAATAACCTCGGGACAGCTAATTGTTTGAGGAGTTGGATGCCCTTCTTTGGAAGGTCAGCACTATAAAATTGGGAACTTCTTTATCTTATATGGCAACCAAAATGCTTTGCTTTTGCAAACAGTTACCAGACATAACTATTCAAGACAGCAGTGTCTGTTGAGAGAAATATTCTGAAGTCTTTAGGCTAGAAGTGACCCTTAACCAACATTCAGTTCATTGGGCTGACTGCAGGCTTAGTCACATAAATAGTGGTTTATCATATTGTCCCATCATATGATGTGCTGGGCCTTAGAGAAACTTCCTTTTCTTACAAAAATGAACCTCAACACACTCAGTTTCCCCTTACTAGGGCTACGAATGACAGCTTTGCAAGCTGCTATCTGCCAGGGCAGCAGATCCTACAGAAAATTACAAGAGAGGCCAAGGGGGCTGAAGATGAGAACTCTCCGGGTGTCCAACGGATCTTGTTTCTTTAAAAAGAAACTCTGGCAGAATCACTCAAGAAATGCACACACACACACACACACACACACACACACACACACACACACACACACACATATATGCCTGTGAAAATCTTATCAATGCAGGCACCAGGATATTTGTTTAATTTTACTTTTTTGCATCTCCTCTTTATATACAGATATAAGTATACGTATTTATTCATATTTATGTAGACTAGATATAGGTAGATATAGATATATATAGTGTATGCAAAGTGTTCTCAAGAATAAACCTTTATAAAAAGATTGTATTTCCATTCTAAAAGTTATTTATTTAAAAAATTTATTTATTTTGGCTTATTTATGTTCCTGCCCAGGAAGGATCACACGTGGATCTATGCTCAGGGGTTACTTCTGGCAGTGCCAAGGGGACCAAACTCAGTGCTGGGTCCCTGGGGTTGCATGCAAGGCAAGCCTTACCCACTCTTCTATCTCTTAGCCATCATATTTGTCATGTTTTGTTTCTTTGAGGGCTACATCTGGTGGTGCACAGGACTTACTCTCAGATCTGTGCTCAGGGCTTCCTCCTGGCAGTGCTCGGGAAACGATTTGTGGTGCCCCATACAAGTGCCTTACATGCTGTACTATTTATCTGGATCACCACAGTTGTATTTTGTTTCTTACTGAGAAAGTTTGAGAGTTTTAAATGCTAATTAATAGAATGAGAACCTACAAAAGCAGCATCTATCAAAAATGTTGGAACACTTTGTTTAATTTACCAAACAACAACAATAACAAAAAACAAAACACCACGAGCCAAAAGTCCAGATGATCAGTTGTTTGGTGCCTTGTTCTACCCAACGAATTGCAAAACTCCATTTGCTAGAAATGTCATTTCTTTTTTTCTCATTTTTAATTTGTTTTTATAAAGTTTATAAAAAATGTTTATAAAGTTGTACATTCAAACTCCAAACACCAATCCCACCACCATTGCACCTTTCCACCACCATTATTTCCAATTTTCCCAACCACCCCTCACGCCTGCCTCTACAGCAGGCCCTCAATAATTTACTGAGATGTCATTGCTAAGGAAGAAGTTGTGTCAAGTTTCCAAAGGACAAAAAAAAATAGGAGCGAGTCCTAAGTATAAATATTCAAACAATGGAAGGAAGACTGCACATGTGTATTTCAACAATAAGAAGTTTGGGGTCATGATTTTGACCAATCTTATGGACACATTGGACTGAATATTAAAATGCATGTCAAGGCGAGTTTCAAATGAGAATTCCCTAAAGCTGAGTTTTGAGTTGCTGAAACACCAGGGCCCTGCTTTTAACTAACTATTCTGGACCATCTTCTCTTATTCTAGACCTGTGAACGCCCCCTAGTGGTAAACATTAGTTGTGTGGAAGTTTAATTCTCAGCCCTCCTTGTCCAAAGTTTTGGAAAGCAACCCTATTCTCTCTGCTAATGTTAACTTCAGTTCATATTCTTTTCTCATTTTACTGCTGTATCCTTAGTTCTAGTTTAAAATCAATCTCATTCATTTACCTTCTGGGCTACCAAAGTTTTCTCTCACTTGTCCATACCACTAGTCCCAAACCCGTTCTATATTATTGCTACTGTTACCTGCCAAATCCATTCCATATTATAGCTACTTCAATTCCATCTCTTTTTACTTTCTGATATCGTATGCAAGTGTTCCTTAACAGAGATGCCTGTGAAAGAAAGTTCGGTAAGTGCAGCTGAAGATCTGAGAACAGGAGCAAACCCATTATTTAAATGAATGAACCATTCCTACTATCCCCATTACTACCAAGGTTCAAACCTAATTATGTCAATAATTGGAGCCATTTGTGGTAAAAAAAAATACATGAAAAATGTTGTGTACTTTTTTCATATTTTTTTAAATTTTCTCAAGTTAATCAATACATATGGGCTGGAGTGATAGCACAGCGGTAGGGTGTTCGCCTTTCACGAGGCCGACCCGTGTTCGATTCCCCCGCCCCTCTCAGAGAGCCCGGCAAACTACCAAGAGTATTGCGCTTGCACAGCAAGGCCTGGCAAGCTACCCGTGGCATATTGGATATGCCAAAACCAGTAACAATAAGTCTCACAATGAGAGACATTACTGGTGCCCACTCGAACAAATCGATAAGCAATGGGATGACAGTGACAGTGATAATCAGCATATATATGTATATATATATATGGATATATATATATATATCCTGATGCCATGGGGAAAAAACAAATAAACCAGCTTACAGCTGAGATGATGCCAAAACAAACTAAAGAACATACTATGACAAGCATGGTAAAGGGAGGTGGCATATCTCAATTCAGTTCAGTCTTTGTATGGAAGATTTTGTCTGCCATGTACTGCTCCCTGCCACCAGACCCAGAACCCTTGTAATCCATTACTATCCTTTCAGCTTCAAATTCCATCACCTTGATCCTGTGACCAGTGGACATATGGTGAGGTTTAATCAGTGTAAGAAACCATGAGGGCAATCCCTATCCAGCACCCAAAGAGGTCTCCTGCCTCCCCTGGTTCCCTCTGATATGGGCAGGGCCGGGAACCCATAGTGTCCTGCTCTCTCTGGGTGCTTCATGATGTCCACTTCACCCCATCTTGGTAAGCATTCAAGAGCTTTAAGTTATCTGAATTGATTTCATTCTTTGGCTGAGATCCTAAGACAATCCCACTGTTCATGTTTTTTTGGCTTAATCTGCTTTCCCCTTTAACTCATCTAAACACGTGTTTGAGAGGGAATGTCTCAATACAAGCTCCGGAAGGGCGACTCTGGTGTTCATTTGCTCAACCCAAACATGTCCTTGCCCAGCCACTGTGCCAGAAGACAGACAGACAGACAGACAGACAGACAGACAGACAGATAGACACACACACACACACACACACACACACACACCACAGTGTTCTTCATTTTCAGAATAAAAATGGAGACACAGTCTGAAAGGAAGTTTTCTGAATTACCTATTCACTTCTATTTTAAAAAAAAACACATTAGGAAACAATAATTTTTTTAACCTGGAATGCTACACTGGAAAAAATTCAGTTAAAAAATTATATGAAATTAGGAAAATCCATAAAACTTCTGAATATGATTACCCAAACAATGTGAGTAGGCTTTAGGGTATGGAGAAAGGTATAACTAAAGAGAAAGCAGTGGCCAATGCTAACCTCAAATCATACAAATAGGGGATTACTGAATGAATACAGCTCTTTCTTAGCAAATGAGGTAGTGGAAAGTTACCAGGGCCCACTTCATTTTCCAGCTGAGCCTGAACTGTTGGTGGAGCACACTAGGGCTTCAGGGGGCTCATGGAGGAACAGATGATGGGAATCCTTGATGCTGATATCACCTCCATCCTTCCTATAGCAAAGATCCTGTGCGTTTGCAAAGAGAGGCCACATCTTCGCTCCTTCAGTGGAATCTCAGGGATAATGCACCTCCAGGGAGCACATTGTGGTGCTTGTGTGTTAACATGGGATTAAGGTCAGGGGCAAGGGTAATTTTGTCTGATCTAACCTCTGTATTACTTCAATCACTTCAACCAAGCTCCAGGAACTTGTCTAGAATCTCCTGAGAATAATGAGCCAGGCTAAGGCAAAGGTTGTGAGACTGTGCCATTGGTCTGGTTTGTTGGAGACTGTTCAAGAGGGTCTTATGGTTGGAGCAGAGTGAACCAGCAGGCTCACAGGGGCCAGAAGATCTCTGGGGTCAGAGAACTTGAAGTTGTATAGGTCATTTAAGAACCTTATCATTTGACTGACAGGGAAGGTTGGAACCTTTTACTTCTAGTTTTGCTTATACAAATGGCTTGCTTAATGACAAAGACACATCGCTCGTCTATTCTGTCTTGTTTTTCTGATCTGTCATACAAAAGCAGACCCCTTTATTAAACATCCGGGTGATTTATATGGATGAGATGAGATATTCAACATGGATGAAGGCACAGTCATGGAAAAGGGAATGTTTACAACAACACACCTATTTCATTATTTAGAAAGACATTTGGGCTTTTTGGTGATGATTTCTTTCTTTAACTTGGCTTAAAATAAGTGTTTGGGGAAGGAAGTGGTTGTGTGCATTTAGTGAAGAGATTTTTCTTAAGCATTTAAATGAAAGATGGACCTGCAATATTCAAAGCATGGCTAGCAAGAGAAATGATAAGCTACCAAGAGGACTTTATTTATTTCCTGTGTATTTATATTAAGTTTAAATTCCAAAAAAAAAAAGGCAAATGGGATTAGGATCCTGCATCCAGAGAATCGGATCATCTGTGAGGGATACAGCTAAAAGCAAATCAATATATGCCTTGTTGACATCACAGGACAAACCTAAGGTGTGTTTGGGAAGAAAAAGAGCAGAATCAGACCCATTCTGAGATTAGTCATTAAGTTTCTTATTTTAGCTTGAAAACAAAATAAGAAATCCTCATTACGGAAGACGTTAAGAGGTTATGCCAACACTAATTTCCTTTCTTTCATCTCTCTGTCTTAGTGAGGAAAATTATGAGGACAAATTTTTGAGTCTTGATATATGGAAAAATGGCAACTCCAATTAACTGGAATTTATTCCACACTCAAATTAGCCTATAAAATTTTTCTCTAATTTTTCATATGTAATTTCTTTCATAAGCTGTTCACACGCTTTTCCTAATTGCCAATTGGACTGGACCACTTATTTGTTAGAGTGTGTGCAGGAGTCTGTTAGGGATAGGGCATAAAATTTAAAATGCTCCAAACTGAGCAAGTATTGTTCTAGGAATTGGATTGGCCATTCCATTTCTTGTTTTGTTTCATCTTTTTGAGGGTGGGGTCAAGTCCCAGTTTGGTGCTTGGGAGCCATTCCCCAGCAGTGCTTGGGGACCATGTGGCGTCAGGAATCAGACCTAGACCTTCCGTATATGAAGCTGTGTGTTCCAGCTTTTTGAACCGTCTCCCCAGACCTGCTCTCATTTCCTTTGTGATAATTTTGATGTGTAGAAAGTCTACATATTTATGCATGTGAAATTTCTTCTTTATAATTTAAAAATAATTCTCTGTACAGAGAGAGACTGAGAGTGAGAAGACAAGAGAGAGGGAAACTGGGAAAGTTGGTTTTTTAAATACACAACTAACCAAATTCTGATTTATGGCATATGCTATTGGATAAGCACCTGATTTTTTTTAAAGAGCTCATCTATCTTATTAATATTATAGAAACATTTAGGTTCCCTTACACATCAGAGCTGTTTTCTGGGTTAGTTATTTTGCATTATTGACTTATCCACCTATTTGAGGCTGAGGGAGTTGATGTATTGGCCATGCTAGCCAGTGCTCAGAGCTTACTTCCGGTGCTACATTCAGGGGTCACTCCTGGCAGTGCTCAGGGGATCAATTATCATCCACCTATTTTTTCTCTTTTTCTATTCTGTGTGTGGTACACTTGCCATGTATTAGTTGCTGTGCTAAGTTTGGAAGAATTAAATGTAGTGTAAAAAACAAGCAAGCATCGCAATTAGGAGTTATAATGTAGGAGATATGACCTATATCACCTCATCTCATCTTATGTGGATGTAAGACATGTGACCATGACATGAAAGGTACTATGACAACATTGGAAACTCATCTTTTTTTTTTTTTTTTTTGCTTTTTGGGTCACACCTGGTGATGCACAGGGGTTACTCCTGGCTCTGCACTCAGGAATTAACTCCTGGTGGTGCTCAGGGGACTAGAAGGGATGCCAGGGATCAAACCCCAATCAGCCACGTGCAAATGCCCTATCTGCCCTGGGCAGCCCCTTCCCAGTGTCAGATTCCAGCGGAGAGTCCAGAGACCCAGGGGGTCTGTTAGGTACACAGAGAAGGGAAGAGAGGGATCCAGCAGAAAATAAACAAATTAAGTGCTTTTCAGAAACAAAGAACAGGAATCACATGAGCTCTGTCTTCTGGGAAACAATCACTTCTAAAACACATCTTCCAAACCTGGAAACAGGGAAAGACTCCTGAAATGTGGAGATTAAAGTGAAAAATGTGTGCTGGTCTATTAAGTCTACATTTTTTTCTGCCTGCACACACACCAACACACACAGACACACGCACCACCCACGTACAGCTGGTGGGCTAGGCCTTCGACTGGAGCATCACATGAGTGTAGACACAATCAGGAAACGGGCTGTCAGACAGTGGGTGGGTGGCTCCATCCCGGCCATTTCCTGTCCCGGAGACGTTTTCATGATAACCCAGGAACTTTTGGAAAACATAAAGAACGCTTTTCACTTAAATAATTTATCATCTGTGTGTGTGTGTGTGACCCAAGCTAACTCTGAACCTATTCTGTCTTTTTAAATTTTTAGTGGGTGTTTATTTTACATAGAAAGACAAGTTGATTTTGATTTTAAAAAAATATCATTGGTTAGAAATTGGTTACAATATTATGGAATTTTTCGAGATTTTGCTTCCTATATCTAAATGTGTTCACTTCTCACCATTCCGACTAACAAAGGCACAGTGTCACTACACCACTGAAAGAGTCTGCTACTCATACCACCCAGCCGAGCTCCCCTTCTCCAGGAACAACTACACTTTGTGTTGAGTTCTTTTCTTGCAGTTTGTTTGTTTCTTGCAGTTCTGTTATTTATATTCCACCTTTGAGTAAAAGCATCTGGCAATTGTCTTTTGCTTCCTGACTTATTTCACTGAACACAAATCATCTCAAGGGTCCTTCATTTGGTTTTGGAAGGCGTGATTTCATCTTTTAATAGTTGGGTAGTATACCATTGACACATATCTCAACATTTTTGTTCATTAAAAAAAAAAGCCCATCTGATTGGGCAGGAGAGAAAATGCTGGAGTTAAGGTATCTGCCTTCCATGCAATCACTCTGGGTTCAATCCCAGCTCTACATATGGTCCTCAAAGCATTGCCAGGAGTGATCCCTGAGCACAGAGCCAAGAGTAAGCCTTGAACACTTTTGGATATACCCACAAAAAAAATGTTGATGAGCATATAGATTGAGTCCTTGATTTGGTTGCTGTGAATAATGCTTCCATGAACACAGTAAGCATAAATTTTTTTTTCTTCTTTTTGGGTCACACCCGGCAATGCACAGGGGTTACTCCAGGCTTTGCACTCAGGAGTTACTCCTGGCGGTGCTCAGGGGACCATATGGGATGCTGGAAATTGAATCCAGGTCGGCCACATGCAAGGCAAATGCCATACCCTCTATACTATTGCTCCAGCCCCCTTCTTTTTATTTTTTGGTTTGGGGTCCACACCTGGCAGTGCTCACAGGCTATCTTTTACTCAACCCTTGCATGTTGTTGATCTTGAAAGTGTTCAAAGGATCATATATATAGTGCTGGAGATCAAACCCAGGCCCCTGTGTTTAAGGCAGCACACTCCTCTTTGGGGTCATCTCCCCTCCCAACTCCACACCATTTTTCAAAGAGGCATTAGGGTTAAAGTTAGAGATTCTAAGTAAGGAATCAACTTAGGTTTAGGCTTTGGCCAAGGTTAGACTTAGGGTTAGGGGCTAGGGTTAGTATTAGGGTAAGGTAATTTATATACTAGAAGTTAGTGAGGGTTTTTCTTATTTTTAACATCTTGCCAGTAATTATTTTCAGTGGTTCTGACATAGCTATTCTCACTCATATAGGGTGATAGCTCATTGTGGTTTTGATTTGTATTTATTTATATTAAGTATATCTATGGACTACCTACAGGTCTTATTTGGACACATGTCTATTCAGGTCTTGCCCATTTTTGAATGAGTTGATTGTCTTGTTGTCATGTTACTTGTGTTCCTGTGTTAGTTCTTTAATATATGTTAGACATTAACTCTATTGGATTATCACATGAAAATATCCAGGAAACTACTCGTAATCCAACATCATCCAGATGGCTAGGGAATCCTTGAGAAAACATCCAGTTCAGACACCAAAAGACACTCACTACACGTTATCAGGAATCTGCAATGCCAGCCATAATACCCCTTGCATTTATTTAGCACCATTCAGTTATTAAAGTGGCTGAGCAGAATATAAGTCATTAGAGATCCTGAGCAGTTGCTCGCGAAAATGGCCCCTCTGCTCCTTAAAGACTATGATCCGGGAGGTCTACTAACCAATTTTGGCACCCAGCAGCTTCTTATAGAAATGCATCTAGACTGTGAACCGAGCTAAAATATCAGAAATCCAAAACAGAGCTCATACAATCTTCATTCTCAGCAATGGATAACAAATTAATGATGCCTTTTCAGCAGGTTTGATTGTTGGGGCAAAACTCCAAATAATAATAGTGAGTTATCTGTTGAAATATTGAAAGTATTCAAAGTATAGAGAGAATAAAGTGAAAATCATTAGACACTCAGGTGAGGGGGTGGGCGTGGAAGGGGGATATATTGGGGTTCTTGGTGGTGGAACATGTGCACTGCTGAAGGGACGGGGGTTTGATCATTATATGACTGAGACTTAAACCTGAAAGCTTTGTAACTTTTTCACAGTGATTTAATAAAATAAAAATTAAAAGCAAAAAGAATATAAGTAATCAAAGGTTTTCCTTTGACATTTGAGAAGAGACACATTTGTCTAACTTTTCCTCTAACCTACTTCTCAATACATAGTGCCCAAATTACAGGTGAGTAAATGTTTGCCAGGTTGAATTAATCTAAAAAATCTAGTGGAAAGAGGGAAGTGGTGAGTTTATCACATAAAGTTTTGGTTTCCTCCTTTTGATGCAGTTGTTTCCCCAAGAAAATGGCAACTACTATTTCTTAAGCCATATCTGAACAGAGGTAGTTGCAAGACCAGGCCTCTGAGTCCTTGGGCCAGCAGAAGGGTGGACCTGGGATAATCATCCACTGTGAGGGCAGAGGGTGAAGACCTAATGGCAGGGCTGGGAACAGAGGGTGGAAGAATTTTAGTTTCTGGGTCATATTCCTTTTTGGTTCTGGTTGCTGGCGATATGGGCATGTTTCCTTTGTGAAATTTTAGAGTGCTACAGTGAAAGGCACTATCCTACATCAAAAATATTTAGCTCCAAGCTATCGCTCCTAGGTAATCCCGACTTCCCATCACAGCATCACTGAGACAGCCTCAAGTGTGTTTACCCTTGAACATCAATTAATTGGTGCATTCAGAGACTGGGGTTCTGACCGGTTGGCTGTCTCCCAGTGTGAATTCTCTTACTCTTCATTCTCTTGCCTGGAAAATGAGAGTGATGGTGATAAATACATCTTCCAAACCAATACATCAACAAATTGTTCTATAACTTTCAAACCAAAAGACTCTCTATAAAAATCCCTGCCACTCACTGATTGGGACATCCTGGCCATGACTGGTAACATCTGGACTTTCCCTTTCTCACCCATTAAGTCAGTAAATAAGATGCACATGGGGTCAGAAGGCTAGTTCAATGGACTGAGAGCATGGTTTTTATATAGGAGGTTCAGGATTAATCTTCTTGAATGGCATAATCCTCTAAGAACTGCTGAGCGGACCCTGGGACAGAATTAGGAATAACTGTCAAGCACTGTCTGGTGTGGCACCCAAATAAAAGAAAATAAAGGAGTAGTTGAAAATACAAAGCACAGATAGTCCAAGCACAGAATTTGGACATTGCCAACTCTCCACAAATTCTAATCCTCTTCTAACTGGAGTGCAGACAAATCACAGTCGTCAAATTCCAAATGCACAAGAAATTCGACCTTCCTTCTGCTTAAATACTTGGGCATATCATTATTTTCTATGTTTTTATTCCTTTGTATAGCAGAAACACCATCTCTGTCATTTCAGCATTTTTTACCCTGCCCTTGTGATTATATCCGTTTCCGGTGGCTCATAAACATATCTTTGTAGTGTGTCTGCGCACCTGTTCTTACTCCCATCTCATTAGCCAGGGGACTTTCTCTCAGTCTAATGCAAGACTCCCCTGAGTTCTCTCCACCACTTTACTCTCAGTCTTTTGGGGAATGTGAACAACTCTGTGCTTGCTACTTGCGAAGTGAGAGTGCTGTGTGAGGTTGTTTTAGACTGTCTAGATATGTGTGCACTTTTGACTCTGGGATCTCGATCACCTTTATCATTTAGGGGAAAACTGGTGTAACATGAAGATACTAAGCATCACAGTCATTTGTTTCTCTCTTAGGTGAATGTCCAGTCTGCCTACGTGATAGGCAACCAGCTCTAATGAGGTCATTCCAGGAATCAAACTCTGTCCATTTTATTGTTCCAGTAAAGCATTGCTTATTCTCCCAGGTCAAAGTCATGTTCTGGCACCTCCAGATGACAGGAGGCGGAAGAGAGTAAGTCCAGTGAAGGTATGACCTTTAAGCAGGTAAGGCAGAGGCTGCTCAAAACATTTCCACTCAGAATCTTTTAACAAGAATGTATCATGTGACCATGCCACTGAGTTATCCCAGCATTCCTTCCAACTCTGCTCATCATGTCCTTCTGGGAAATGTCAACTCCTCCATCCTTCCCGAAGTGTTCAATATCCCTTTCAGCTGGTGTTTTGTGGCGCTTCCTCTGGATCTGCTTCTTAATTGGCTTTGAGAGTAAAATGATAATGGAGACAATGGGGATTAAACCAAGGATTTGACATCTAATTATAAAGAAATAACGCCAACTATTTTTTTAATTATTTTAATTTTTTTATTGATTTGCTGTGAGGTACAGTAACAAAACTTTCATGTTTGAGTTTCGATCATACAGTCATCCAACACCCATCCCTTTGCCAGTCCACATTATCCACCACCAAAATCCCCAGTATTCCCTCCTCCCCGCATTCCACACCTCCCCCAGCCTGTGTGGCAGAAAATTTGCACAATACTGTCTTTCTCTACTTTAGTTACCTTCGATATTTTGAGACCAGTCCCACCACCACTCATACCTGCTGAAAAGGCAATGCTAGACAATGTGTTTTGTATTGTTTATTTTGGATACAATATAATGTTGCATGGCCGCTCTTGCGGCTGCACACTCTAGGAACTCTAAAATTTTAATAATTAGGGTCTGAAGAGATCAATGCAGCAAGTTGCTCGGGTCTGAGGTTCATTTGTGTGTTTCTGGATCCTGGTCATGTAGGAGCTTAAGTAGACGGTGACTGGGGGTTGCATCATCTCAGATTTTCATCGGAGGGGGGGAGAGGAGGAGTGCCCACTCCTCCCCTGTCCCATGAGGCCTGGCATTTGGTGCCACTGCTGCTCATACCTGGAGCTTATTGCTGCCTTCTAGAAAATGGCGGTCGCTAGAGTTTCTAGAGGATAGGCAGAGGGACAGCACCTACCACCCTCTGGAGCAGCCCAGTGGAAACGGCCTATTGCAAAGTCCAGCGCCATCTCTATCTCTGTAACAAGTTGCTCGGTTCCGAGGTTTGTTTGTGTGTCTCTGGACCCTGGCCGCATGGGAGCTTCAGTAGATGATGAATGCCAACTATTTCAAATAGATTCCAAATAGAAATGAGATTATGGAGTATATGTCCTGCCCTGTCGAGATTACTTCCCAAATTCATTCATGTAACTAGAATGGTTGGATTTCCCAGTTTTTATTATTTTACCTATTAGTTATTTATTTAGGGGTCTTATGTTTTAGGGGTTAATTCCAGTTTTGTGCTCAGAACATGTGGTGCTGGTGTAATTCCTGAGTACAGAGCCAGGAGTAACCCCTGAGCATTGCTGGGTTTGACCCCGGGAAAAAAAAGAAGAAGAAAGGGCTCAAGAGAGAGTACATGGTTAAGGTGCGTATGTGGCTGTGCACCCCAGAGATTCCTGCCGCCACTGCAGATAAAGAACGCCACAGACGGGGGGAGGGAGGCAGGAACAGGAAGTCTGGTGGTCAAGCAGGTCTCCGTTTATTGGTCCCTACCCTACGCAGGGGTATATATGCATACAATCGGGGGGGGGGTATTCTACACATCCAGCACGTTTACCAGGTTGGGCTCAGTACAGATGTCAGTTAATGATTTATATATCCTGCTCTTAGGATCTGGTTATCAGTATGGGTAGGTGGTCACTGTCAAGTTTCTCATCCTCAACCAGAGTGCCTACATGTGGGAAGTTCTGGAGCAAGCCCTTGGGCCTTTGTTAACAAGGCCGGCTCTTGCTTCCAGGGGCAGGAGATTTGGTCAAAGTCTCAGGCTAGCTACTGGGACCCTAACAATAGATTATACTAGGTAGTGCTCAGAGGTCACCATTTGGTGCCAGGAATGAACCCGGGTACCCTCAGGCATAACTTGTGATCTAGCCCATTGAGCTATCTCTCTGGTCCTGATTTCCTACCTTTTCAAGGCTGAATAATATTCTTCTATGTATTTATACTAAATGTTCTTTCTCTGCTTGTCTGTCTACAGACCTATGTATTGTGGCCAAACTTTGGCTATTGTGCATAATGCTAGAATGAGCTGAAATGGTCAAACTCATAGAAGTAAAGGAATAATGGTATTGATAAGGACTGTAGTGCAGGGGAGGGGAAATGGGAAGATGAAGATGTCGATCATGGAGTACAAGGCTTCAGTTATGCTGGATGAATAATTACTCGGAATGCTAATGTATAGCAAAGTGACTGTACCTATCAATATGATACTGTAAACTTGAAAATTGGGGGCCGGAGCGATAGCACAGCGGGTAGGGCGTTTGCCTTGCATGCGGCCAACCCCGGTTCGATCCCCGGCATCCCATATGGTCCCCCAAGCACCGCCAGGAGTAACTCCTGAGTGCAAAGCCAGGAGTAACCCCTGAGCATCGCTGGGTGTGACCCAAAAAGCAAAAAAAAAAAAACAACTTGAAAATTGTTAAGAAGATAGATCTAAAGTGTTTCATCACACATGTGCTTGCATATGTAAAGAAAATAATAACTGTGAGGTGGTGTGGTGATTATTTCACCATATAGTTTATCAAAACATCAAGTTAAATATCAAGTATGTGCAATTTTTAGTGCCACTATATCTCATTAAAGTCAGAAAGAAATATTTTGCTAAATAGAAGGAGGAAGTGAAAACAAATTTTATTGGGGGCCACTCCCAAATAAACACACCTTGTAGAGATGACATGAAGTGCCAGGGATCAAAAAGCATGACCCCTGAAGTTGGTTTTCTACTGAATGAGAACAAAAGAGATTTAAATGATAATACATACACAGTACTCTATATACCAAGAAACCAGGATCTATTGAGAAATGCTGAGAATATTTCATTCGATCTTCAAAACAATTTTTTTGCTTTTGTTTTCTTAATTTAAAGATGAAAGGGTGGCCAAAAAAAGCACTGTGAGATGAAGCAAATATTCTGAGGTCAAGTTGCTGAGGCCACAGAGCAGAGAGTGACCAGTGGACCTGCATATCATCTGGTGGCCCCACACCCTCACTACTTCTACGCGCTGCAGAGAAGAAACTGGGTGTAGAATCAGAAGACTCATGTCTGGGAAGCTGCAAGGACTGATTCAACAGCAAGGGGGGTGATGGATGACTGAAGGGTCTCAGTGGCACACCCGAGGGGTCTCTGCACTCAGGGATCACGCCTGGAGGGACTCGGGGAACCATATAGTGCAAAGAATTGAGCCAGAGTTGGCTGCATGCAGGCAAATGCCTTTCTTCCTGTACAATCTCTCTAGTCCCAGTTCATTTTACACTTTGCTTCTTCTCTCCCTTCATTGTGCTGGTGAAAATGCTGTTGCAAAGATGTGGGTGCGAGTGGGGAGGGGGCTATAATATACATGCCTGGATGTGTCACATACACATTTTAAAAATTTTTTGGGGGGGTTGTGATGCTTACTGGGAATGCAGTTAGGGTTGTGGTGCTTTTACACTTGACCATGGTGAGGTTCGCACTCCTTGAGCTGTATGCTTGCACACGTGCTCACTAGTGGTCACACCTGCTGACCAGGGTGTTCAACACCTTCTTGGCTGTGGTGCTCAAGGGAGAGCTTACACCACCTGTGTGATGCTCCCTGCCAATGGTTTCCAAGTCTATTCCTACCCCTCATTTCCCAAGGCTCCTGCCTGGGCTCTTTGGGAGAGCATTCCTTCTCCCCCGCCCCTCTCTCCACCACACCCCGCCCTCTGCATTTCTGAAGTAGGTACTGGGGAGGGGGTGCTCACAATGGACAGCTGAGCAATGCTCAGTACTCATTTCCCAGTTGCAGAGAGTCGGGACTCCAGCTCTCTGCTTCATTTCGAGCCACCCGCATCTCCTCGTCACCTGGGCTATCGGGACTTGAGCTAATTTAACTAAAGCCTTAGTGCATTTTTATGGAGGTTTCGGAGGGTTTTGGAACATACGGTTTTCTATATTTGACTCCTTTCCATCCTCGTGCCAAAAGTCACGCCCATCATCCTTTCCAGCTGTGTTTTTCTCTCAGTCATAATTGCTGCTAACTTAGGCAAAGCAGGCTGCTGTGGGAACACGCTGTTACACTTCCCAGGAGCCTATTAGCTGAACAGTGTGAACTGCCTAGGTGGGCATCCTGATTTTTGTTAAATTGTTCTGCCCTAGGTGACTATTTAGACCAGAATTCTCCAACTTTACACGGTCTACTGCTCTTTTTCAAAAAACCACTCCTCCACCTGGAAATTTACCTTCTTTAAGCTAACAAACAGAACACACCACATAATCATACCCACGCTGCTCCCCTCTTCCCCAGATCCTTCTGTTGCCCTGCTGGAGGACAGTGTCACTCATTTTGGGGGACTATTGATTTAGACGGGTCTGAAGAAGCTCAGGGAGTGACCTGATCTTGGCTATCCATTAGCACTGTTGACTATAATCCCTCATTGTGGTATAAAGTCCCCCAGTCAGCTTCTGCCCTTTCCTTCATTCTCTCTCTCAGGCTGCCCCTTGTTTCTAGAAAATATTACCAATAGACCTGGGAACTAAAGCATGTGGGAGATCCTGGGCAAAGATGCCAGTCTCCAGGTACATGCCTTAGAAATGTTTCCCCCTGCCAAAATCCACAGAAAGTAAAGTAAGGGTGTGAATCTAAGAGGGGTGAAAGGTGGGAATTGCATCCAGCTAGTATTGCATCCAGCTAGCCAGTTATCTGGACCACTTGAGGTGCAGACCACATCATCTCTACCATTGCCCTCCTGTATGTGACAAGCATCGTTCCCTACTGACTTTGCTTAGATTTGCCAGGGCTGATACTAATAACAAAAGATAATTGGGAATGGATTTCATCACAGCTTTAAACTCCCCAGGTAAGCCTGGTACCTGAGCTAGTAACTTCTACGTGTTCTATGTGTTTTTGCTACATTCTAACTTCCTCAGAGCTTCTGCTTCCTCAGATCTTTTGCTCTCATGAGATCCTTATTTTTTCCAATTCCTCTTTCCTTTCTTTTTAAAATTCTTTTTTGAGGTGCTGAGACTTATACAACAGTTGATGGCAGTTTCATGCACACAGAATTCCTACACCACACTCCTTACAAGAGTATATGCTTCCCTCCGCCAAGTTCCTTCTTAAAGTGCCCCCTCACCCTGCAAACAATTCTATGGACCAACTCCCCAATTCTGTTTCTTTTTTGTCCTTTGTTCACTTTACCATGTATCTTTAAATCCCACAAATGAGAGCGGTTATTTGATATCCGTCCCTTTCTGACTATCCTCACTCATCATGTTACCCCCTAGTTCCACCCATGTGGCAGCAAATTGCATGACTTGGTCCTTTCTTACAACTGCACAATATTCTATTGTGTATCTGTACCAGAGCTTCTTGATCCATTCATGCACAGTTGGGCAAATGGGTTGTTTCCATGCCTTGGGGAATAGATGACCAGGAATGGCATAACTGGGTCATGGGGAGTTCTCTTACTCCTATTTTGAGAAATCTCCATAGTGCTTTACATGGAGGTTGACCAGATGGCATTCCAATTTACAGTGAATGAGGGTTTTTTTCTTGCCACCACACCTGTCAGTACTGTTTGCAGACTTTTTTGCGATGTGCCATTCTCAACGTTATGAGATAATGTATCTCACGAGATCCTTTTGGCTGTTCTTACTATCTTGATCACCACTCTTTCCTTTCTTCATCTCCCAGCACTACCTAAAGGTCAAACCCAGGGCCTCACACATGCAAGGTAAGTGATCTATCATTGACCTACATTTCTAGCTCATGAAAGAGTCTTGTTTCAGCAACTCATCTCCTCTAGAGTGCTTATGGTATGGGCATTAGGCCAGTCTGTCATTGCTACACTGCTGTTATTGAGACAGACAGCTGCCTCTGGCATGAGAGGAGGACAGAGTGACCTGATGCAAGTTATCTGGCTGTCTAAAGAGGTCCTAGGCAGAGTCGATGTGCGCTGGCAGATGCAATCAATGTCAGGGGGCAGTTAAACACAGAGAAATCCATGGAGGCAAAATAAGAATTCCTGCACAGCATAGTGGAAAGAGATCGGAAGCAGAGCCAAGTGAATCTGGTTTTGAATCTCCCCTCTGGGTCTTACATCAAGCTGCTATTGCTTTATCCTCAGTTTCCTTCAAGTAATAGGTATATTGTTAAGGACGAGACTGCAGGTCGTTGAACAGAAAGAGCTACAATGAATGAGTTGCTTCTCTGACTCTCCATAACAAAGTCTAGCTGCAGACAGACCCACTCACCTCTCAAGGTCTCTTGGCATTTAATATGTTTATTATAACATAGAGTATAACATGCACATCCTGTCTCTTTCAAGTAGGGAGGAAAGAAAGCAGCAACGGCCCCAGGAATATGCCGCTTACTGAGCAGAGCAAAAGGTTTCCCAGAGCTGCAGTATGTGTTTCCTGAGGTCTGGCTTCTTGGCCAGAACAGGCTGCCTAGTAGACCAGGAAAGGCTGTGATTGTGGTTTCCCAGACAGAAACAACTGAGGGTCGGCTAGCAGGTAAGGCTGAAAGGGGATTAAGGCACTGAGACGCGTGGGGTGGGCGGGGCTCAAAGAGGTTAATTTTTTTGTGTTCTCTTTCCTTCCTGGGTGCTGGGAAGATCACATATATGGTCTAGGGACTGGGATTCCTCTCAAGATGAAAATGCAGCTTCCCTGCGTTTTCCTTGCTTCTTCCCTGCCACTTTCCTTTTGCTTGTTTTCTGAAAGGCAGCCCCATTCTCCCCTCCCTGACCTTGAAGTGGTCAATTTAAGCTCGATATGGCTGATCTCTACTACTTGTTCCTTCTGGTGTCACCCCCACTAACCCACTCGCCACTCTGCACCCTTCCAACAGCCCCTGGTCCCTTCCTTCACCTGAGGTGAGGAGCTCAGCAAAAGGCCCTTGCTTGTGCAATTTCCCTGCTTGGAAACTCTTTTTAGTACCCCCTCCCCCCTCCTCCATCAGAGAAGATGACCCTGTGACTTCAACCTCCTTGAACAATCTCCTCTTTGTTCTTTCTGAGCAGTTGAGCACACTTTCATTCCAGAATAATCTATTGATTTGCAAATATATGCTCAAGGGGTGACCTTTATTTCTCTGGGGCAGGAGGGGTCATTGAGGCATACCCATCAATGCTCCTGGCTCTGTGCTCATGGCTTACTCCTGGTTCTGTGCTCAGAGATTGCTTCTGGCTCTGTACTCAGAAATCACTCCTGGCTCTTTTATTTGGGTCAGGAGGGGTCAATGAGTCATACCCAGAAATGCTTGGCATTTACTCCTGGCTCTGTGCTCAGGGCTTACTCCTGGTTGGGCTCTGGAAACCATTTGTGGTGCCAGGGATCAAACCTGGATCTTGCAAAGCAAGTGCCCTATCTGCTGTATTATCTCTCTGCCTGTCTAGGGCTGAGATTTACCATGAACGCTAAAGCCAGAGGGCCTGAATTTAAGCCCTCCTGGCTGTGTGATCTGGGCTGTTACTTTAATCTCTTGATTCCTTACTTTTCTCATCGGTAAAATGGTGATATCACTATTACCCACCACGTTGCAATTACAAAGGATTAAATCTGTAAGGTGTTTAGAACCCTGCCCTGTGCTTAGCTAGGACCATGTCAGTGTGAAAGAAAGGCATGACCGCCAGACCCCGAGCAAGGCTGTTTCATTCTGGGCAACCCGGAGGGGGGTGGCTGAGGCCCCTCCCCGCCCCAAGGGATCCAGCCCCTGTAGCTGAAAACCTCCAGAACTGAACTGCCACCAGGCTCACAGCCGCTCTCCACACGCTCGGGCGGAGCCTCACCCATGAGTGAACTTATTTCTGGACACTTCATACCACACACCCTACCCATACTCCAAGAATACCGCACCACATTTCATGGGGTTCAAAGTAGGAGGCACCCCCTTGGAGAGCCCGGCAAGCTACCGAGAGTATCCTGCCCCCACAGCAGAGCCTGGCAAGCTCCCTGTGGTGTATTTGATATGCCAAAAACAGTAACAACAAGTCTCACAATGGAGATGTTACTGGTGCCCACTCGAGCAAATCAATGAACAACGGGATGACAGTGCTAAAGTAGGAGGCAACCAGTCTTAGAAGGAAATAGTTTTATATATATATATGTGTATATGTATATGTATATATCTCCTCTAAGGCTACTTTTTAGTAGCATTTTCAGAGGTTTTTTCATAACAAACAAAACAATATATTATTTCGGTTCTGCTTTGAGGGCAGGGATTGGGGCTCGGGATGGAAACATCTGAAATCTGGTGGTGGGAAGGTGCAATGGTAGTGGGGTTGGTGTCTGAATATTAAATGTAATCAACTATTGTGAATTATTTTATAAAATTTTTAAAAATTTTAAAAGAAGGTATGACATAGATTCTTTCCACCGTACTGCATGCTCTGAAGACACGATAGTCCTCACAGCTCTTCCATGGTTACTGGCAAAACCAGGTTTAAAACTGGGTTTATCACTCATTACACAGAAAACTGAACACTGACAAAGAGAAACTTTCCACTGGGGAAAAGTTTATTTTGAGAGGCACTCTCAGAGTCATTGTTCCTCGGGTGGAGGGTTGTGAGGGCATACACACATGGAATAGGGGTCTGAGTGTTCCTTATAAAATTTCTCTCATGTCCTCCTGATGAATGAGTTTAATTATGGTTTCTTTTTGAGAATCTAGATTCTCTCTCTGTCTCTCTCTCTCTCTGTGTCTCTCTCTCCAGATAAAGGGTAAAAAGATGGCGTTGGCAATGCCTACCCCTAATGGCATTAGTTTCCAAAATTTTCTTAAAACGTCATCACAGAGGCTAGCCCTGTGCCAGACCCCTCCATCATTTAACTTACTAATGTCATTTAAACCTACAGGTATTACATATTTTTAGTGATTGGATGAATTAACAAATATAAAACCCAGTGATGTTCTAAAGGGTAAAGGGGAGGGGCTGAGTGGCCAAAGTGGCACACTGCATTGATTTCCAGGGAAAATATTTTTTTTGAAAACATTTTGTGTCATTCTTCGCAATACTATTAAGTTGCTTTTTTGGAGGGGGAGTTTCATTGTTGTTGTGGCTGTTATTTTGTTTTGGGGCCACACCTGGTGATGCTCAGGGGATACTCCTGGCTTGCACTGAAGAGTTACCCTTAGTGAGGCTTGGGAAATTATATGGGATGCCAGAAATGAACCTGGGTCAGCCCCATGCAAGGCAAGCACCCTCCCCGCAGTACCATAGCTCACAGTTGCTGCTTTATAGTTTAAGAGCGACAATATCCACATCCCTCCCTCCTCCATCGTTCCCTGTTCTTGTCCCTTCCCAACACCCTTTAGCCTTCTCAGATTCCAATTCTATGGTTTCCGGAACATAAGGACCCACAGAATTTTCTGGCTCACTTGTTTGGGAGTGGATTTTGTACCCGCTTCTGGAATCTTAGAACCGAATGCTCCTTGACAAAAGATAGACCTCGCAGGCATCACTCCACACTGTCCTCTTCTTGCGTCCCAGCTCACAAACACAATGTGGATCCATGGACCTGTCAATCACCTGCTCTCCAAGCCACAGCGGATCCCAGGCCTCTGAGGGAATGAGATGTGCTTGGACTCGGAGGGTGCTTTCACCATCCGGAGGACTGAAATATTGATTAGGTGTTTGGTTCTTCCTGTAGCTTGGCTTACACTGCCCCCTCCCCTCGGTCAGGACTCAGGGCTCCAGCTGCACTGCGTTCCCTTTCGGAGACCGCTGGGACTCTTAAATCACAGGAGAAGCACATCCAAGCAGAGCCGTGGGGTCTTACACAGGCAACCTCGCCGCTACTAACCCCCCTCCAAAGCTGGGACCCTGGGGAGCCATTAGAGACCCAGTGCAAAGGACATGGGTCACCCTGGCCGGCGGCCAGAGTTGCAGCCCTAACCCCTTCCTGTGGCCGGGGGCTGGGCTGCTCCCAGACTTCTGAGAACCCTTGTTTCCCGTCTGCTCAGTGAAAGGCCTCCGGGCTTCCCCTTTCCTGCTCCCGCCCAGCTGGAAGGCGCTTGAATGAGTTTGTTTGGAGCTAGTGGTGGTCTAGGAACTTGTCTGAAATTTCCTGGAAGGCAACCAAAGTGCCCAGAGAAATATCCGTCAGTGTCCCCTCAGACACTCCTTTCTGGAGCTCTCTGACCATCTGTGGCCCTGTCAGCACCCCCAAACACACACGCACAATCACACACACACACATACATATATAACACACACATAATTCACACACACTACACACATACACTACACACATATATATAAACACACCACACACACATACACACACATACTCACACACACTACACACACATATACAAACACACCACACACATACACACACATATAAACACACGCACTACACACATAGACACACCACACACATACACACACAAACCACACACACACACTACACACACATACACACAAATACGCCACATACACATACACACACACACACACACACACACACGCAAGCGCGCGTGTAAACCTTCCACAGGTCCTGCTGGGAGAAGAGGCCTTTCTCTCTCTCCAAACACGGGGCAGATGCAGGTACTTGCGGGAGGGCCATCTTCCATGTGGTGGGTGAAAGGTACTCTGAGGAAAAATTCTAGTTCCACCTTCAGGAACGCGTTTGCTACTTTTCTGCTAATTAGGGAGAAGTCCTGTCCTCACTGAGGTCTGTGAGAACTAAGCTGAGGGAAAGGGAGGGAAATATCAAGAGACCAAGAGTTGCATTGGCAGTAAGATAAGAACCTCTTATCCCCCGTCCACTCAAGGATCTGGAGTCACTCAAAGCTCCCCGAGCTCTTCTCCTGTGGGCCCCCATTCGCTCTCCCCACTCAGCCTGTTTGGCCACCAGGAGCTGTGTGTGACTCCCTGGGCAGCCCCTCGCGAGAGGAGGAACAGAGTTGGGGGGGTCTTGGCTAGAGGCCTGGAGGGAATAGCCCGGCTCTCACTCGGCTCATAGCTTTTGCACTTAGAAGGGAGCTCAGAAACATCCAGGACACTGGGGTCCCCTGGGGGTCCAGCCCTTCTCGGCCGCAGCCCACTCCCCTCCAGGGAAAGCCCCCTGGAGCCCAGAGGGCTGCTCTTGAAGGGAAGAAGCTTCCAGACTCTGCACGCTCACCAACTCAGCCTCTGGGGAACTAAGCGCTGGCTCTGAGAGTCTGGAGCTGACCTGGAAAGCTACTTTTTATAAAATTCATTCATATTTTTTGATCCCTTTTGTTGTTATCGATGTTGTTGAGACATCCTGTTGTTGAGACATCCTGAGGCCTGGCTGTGGGGCTTTCTGGAGGGTGGGGGGGTGTTCACATGTCAGACTGAGGTGCTCACACACTCAGCTGCAGTGCTCACTGCACTCCTTCAGTTGTGTGGCTTGTGCATGTGCTGGACGAGGTCACAATCTTTATTGAGACATAGCAGTATGGCAGTGGGGCGCACACATGTGGCAACCAGGGACACCTTTCCTGGTTGTGGGACACCCACACCTCTTTAGTTGGGCTGCCCACCTGGGGCTGGGAGCCTATTTTTGTGGTGCTTGTGTGGGCTTGCGCACGTGCACGCACGCGCGCACGCGCGCACACACACACACACACACACACACACACTCACAAACCTGACTGTAGTGTGACCGGTAAAAGCTTGTGGTGCCTGCGATAGCAAAGAACAGTGCTGTCAGGATTATGCTCAGTGCATGAAGGGCGCCAGGGATTTGAACTCAGGACCACACACTCACCAGGCAGGCTCTTTAAGCCACCACACCAGTCCTTAAAAGCCATTTTTGCCAAGGAGCCAGGGGACCTGGAGAGTAACCGACATGCCCAACCTAGCAGCTACATGGAAGCCTGAGAACCAGTGGAACTAGGGTCTCTTAAAGCCAAGTTTCATAGACTTAGGGACACTCCCTTGATGTATAACCTACATTTTAACCTGCATTTTCCACCCGGCTCTACGGTGTAAAGGCTCAGGTTTCTTCCAGCTCCTTTTAGTAATTGGTCTCAATAGTTTTTGAGAGCAGCTGGAACGAAGTCCCCTGAAGTGGGGTGTTCAGGCAGCAGATATTTGCTTGTTCAAGTGCCAGAGGCCAGAGTCCCTCTGCAGCTGCTCATCTTGCCTTACAGATCCTGTTTTCACCTGGTCTTGCCTCTGTGTGTCCAAGTCCAGGCCTTGGCAGACTGCATTAGGGCCCACCCTCATGCCTCACTTTCACTGCTTACCTCCTCAAAGACCCTCTACCCAGATATAATCCACTCCCAGGTGCTGGGTTTAGGGCTCTGACACAGGAATATTCCAGCTGGGCTCGGGGCTCACTGTAGCGTAACCATTGTCTACACATCAACTCTTCGTGGTTCATTCAGATAAAGCATATGAAAAGACGGCCCTTGAATTCTTGTACTTTTTTGGGGTCACTCCTGGTGGTGCTCAGGGGTTACTCCTGGCTCTGCACTCAGGGATCTCTCCTGGCGGTTCTTGGGGAACCATGTGGAATACCAGGGATTGACCTTGGGTAAGGCAAGGACCCTACCCACTGCACTATGGCTCCTTTTCTATACTTCTGTGCCCAGCCATCTCTCTTGCCCTTTCTTCATGCTCGACAGACTTAGACGCATGCTTTAGACAACTGGACCTCCAGACCAGGTTGCAGTTTTCCATTTGATGGCAGCGACAAGATGCATTTCTATAGGTAAAGGAAGTAGCTAAGTATTTGCCTGCTATTTAAACATATCAACATATTAAACATTTTGAAACATATTTTGGAGACTAAGAAGATTATCAACCTTCCCTTTCTTCATGTGAGAGCAGCCATTCTTCGGTATCATCATGCTTTCAAAAGAGATAAAGTCATCCTAACACTGAAATAATTACAAAGCACATACATTCATAAAAATAATAGTCCTCTGTATGAGACAAGATATGCAAATTTTTTTTGTTTGGGGGCCACATCTAGCGATGCTCAGGGGTTACTCCTGACAGTGCTCAGGGAACCATATAGGATGCTGGGAGTCAAACCCAGGTCAACTGCCTGCAATCCAGATCCCCTACATGTTGTACTATTTTTCATGACCCTATATGCAGATTTTTATGTATATGATTAGGGGAACAACTAGTTTTCGAAGATGGAGAAACACTGCAACTTAAAAATCAGAATTTGCACAGTTTTCTTTTGTATAAACTATCAAGAAAGCAAGCCTGTAAACTGCAAAGAAGCATAAATCCTTTTTTAAAAATTCCCTTTTGGTTTTAGGGTCACTCTCGGGGTTCAGGGACTATTCCTGGTTCTGTGCTCAGGAGGTGCTTGGGGGCTGGATGCGGTCCCAGGGACAAAGCTGGAGTCAGCTGCATTTAAGTAAGTGTCTTACCTGATAGAACAGCGCTCTCCAAGAATATTTGTTTTTATTTTATTTGAGGGCAGAGAGTCTTTTGCCCGCATGCCTGGCTGTCTTCCCCGGGGCCCCTCGGAGGGGATGGACTCCAGTTTCCCTCCCTACCCCAAGCAGAGCTCCGGGCAGCCAAAGACCACCAGACCCTAGCTACAGCCATGCTTGAGGCCCCTCTCCACATGTTCGGACGGGCCTCACGCATGAAGGTACCGGCAGAGGAACCCAAGTGTGTGTAATCCCATCAATGGCCAACATCCAGAGACTTAAAAGCGAGCTCCCAGATATCTTGTAGCCTACTTCTCCCTCTGGGAGAAACTGGCACGCTTCTGAGAATTTCCTGCCCACATGGAACAGCCTTGCAAGCTTCCTATAATGTATTCATATGCAAAATCCAGTAACAAGCTGGATCCCATTCCCCTGACCCTGAAAGAACCCCCAGTGCAACATCATTGGGAGTTGAGAGAGACTTCTAAGATCTCAGGGAAAGGACGAATGGAGAGGTTACTGAACCCGCTCGAGAAATCTGATTAACGGGATTTCGTGATCGTGATCGTGATTTTATTTGAGGGAGACCATATTTGATGGTGCTCAGGATATATTCCCAGCCCAGTGCTCGGGATCAGTCCTTGTATTGCCAGGGTTTGAACCCAAATCTCCAGCATGTTGAGAATTACTCCGGCCTGCTGGGTTAACTCTCCAACCCAGGAACATGAATCTTTATGTTTAGAACCAAGCTCATTTTTTAAATGTCTTTTTTTTTAGTTTTTTTAATTTTATTTTTTATTGAATCACTGTGAGATACAGTTACAAAGTTTTCATATTAGATCCACCACCAAACCCCCGCATACCCCCCTCCCACTACCCTCTGCCTGTGTGGCAGACATTTTTCACTTTACTCTTTCCTTACTTTGATTACATTCAATTTTCAACAGGAATCTCACTATTATTATTTGGAAATTTTCCTCCAACAGTCAGACACGCTCGATGGCATCAATAGATTGCATGTTTTCATTTTTCAGAAAAGGTCTAACATGGCTGCGTGGTTCGGAGCTGTCCCAGTCCCACATCCCGGAGCCATGTTAGTCACCGGGGCTCCATCTGGAGGAGAAGGCGTACCAGCTGTACCTCCTCCTTTTGGTTTCCTCGTGTTGCTGGCCCGGTCTGGGGTCCGGAGCATTCAACGGCCGAGTTGCTTACCGCAACGCCCGGATTCTTCTCCTAAAGAAGTTTTTTAGAAGTAATTACTTCTTCTGTTTTAGTTTATGTGACTTTTTATGGTAGTTTAGATAACATTATTTGAATACGATAAGCATTTTTTTTAAGTTGGGGGGCCCGCACCCGGCAGTGCTCAGAAAGGTCTCTGCACTCAGGAATCACTCTTGTTGGTGACTGAGGAGATGTGGGGGGGATGGAACCCTGCTGGGGTACATGCAAGGCAAGCGCCCCACCCACTGTGCTATCTCTCCGGCCCTAAGGTTTATGGTTACAGCCAGTGAGCTGGCTGGCCGCTGACTCACCTGCTTCTCATGTTGGCCCTGCGCTCCTCAGATAAGCTCCACTATGGAATTGTGCGTGTGCCCCTGGCAGCGCTACGGTCATCTTTTACTATGAAGTCAGTCGTTGTTTAAGTTTCATTTTCTTTCTTCCCTTCCCTAATTTATTGCTGCTGTTTGGTTCCTGGGTGCTGCTTGCTGGGGGCCAGGGGTGACTGGGATGTCCCCACACTTGCTGGCTGGAGCTTGCTCTGCTTGCATGTCTTCAGCTGTGACTGTGGGGCGCACGGGATCGTGGCTGTGTGGCAGAGGTGATGTGGCATACTTTGCTATAGTGTCAGAGGGTCCCAGAGGGCAGAGTCATAGGATGGGCACTCACAGCCTGTGGGTCACTCTGGAGATTGAACTCTGGGTGTCCGGCTTACGAGGCAGGCCCTTTTGGCACTGAGTCATCCCTTGAGCTTCAGCTGGCTTCCTCTTTGGGGTTTTTGGTGGGGACGCCCCACCCAGCGATGCTCAGGGGTTTCTTCTAACTCTGAACTCAGGAATTACTCCTGATAGTACCTGTGGGACCATGTGGGATGTCGGGGACCCAACACAGATTGGACGGATGCAAGGCAAATGCCCTCCCTGGGCTCCACTGGAAGGTGGGGAAGGGATTTTGCTGGAAAATGAAGATGACCAGCATCCCCGGCCGTGGCTTCCTCTTTCTCCCCTTGCTGCCACCCAGACTGTCTGGTCCCTGGGACTCACCTGCAGACCCAGAGTCTCAAAGTTCTACCTCCGGATCAGGTGGCCAGAAAGCTGTGGAGATTAGACATCGTGCATAGCAGCCCCCAGGTAAATGTTAGTGGACTCGGGAGTGAAGGACTCATGGTGAGGGGGGTTCACCACCATCTCCTGAGACTAGAAGGGGGAGGGGCACCTGAGCTCTCCTGGTAGCCCACATCAACCTTACTGCAGGTCCATCCCCAGTGTGTAGGGATTGCCATGAGGACAGAGTGCAGTTAGGGATTCTGGCCTGTTTCTTTCCAGAGAGAAGAATGAAGACTTTCTCAGAAACCCAAGGAGGAGGCCCCGGAGAGGGGCAGGGGGTGACAGGAGATTGGTGGGTGATGTCTGAAGGCTCAGTGCCGGGTCGCTCCGGGGGAGCCCTGGGGGCTGCATTGGCTCCTCCCATACAAGCACAGAATCCAGAGCAAGGCCAGCCCCGAGCCTGTCAAAGGCCCCACTGGGGAGGTACAAACGGACTAAAAACATTTGTGCCTGAGAGCAAAGAGCAAGTGAGCTCTCTGGAGGGGAATCACCAGGCTCACTGGGTCTCTGAAAGTCCCCCTCCCTCTCGACCTGGCGGGAGCCTGGGGGAGCAGGCCAGCTGCTGTGTCTCTGCTGCCTTTGTCTCTGGCCCCATTCACTCCTTTCCCTCCATTTGAAATCAGACCCCCGTGGAGATTGTTGTCAAATCCCCTGAACTCCTCACAAAAGTGGGTTTTTATTCTGCCCCTGCCCCCCGCTGTGTAATGATAGGCAAGCCCCCAAAGCTCTTTGACTATTCAGTTTGCCCATCCACAAAAGGGGACAACTGCTAGCACTGGCCGCCCACCTTCCCAGGAGGCCTGGCCAAAAAAAGCACCAACAGGATGGAGGAATCCTGGAGCAAGAGAGGGCTGCGAATTGCACCTTCTCCTCTCGCCTTTCATCACCAGGGTAGGAGACTCAGTTCTGCCACTCCAAAGAGTATTTGGGGAAAAGATAGACTCAATGGAAATGGCCCTGAAGGGTGGACTGGAGACCAGCTCTGAGGTGATAGTTCCACGGAAGTCTCCTCCCTTCCTCCCTGTTCTGGAAGACCCAGTGGCTCCTCTCTTTTTCAGTGGAGTGAGACTCTGCAGGCCTTCTTTTTCTTCGCCTTTCTTCGCTGACCTTAGCTGGTCTCTCTCTCTCTCCCCAACCTTTGTCTTTGTTAGATAAAGTGAGTAAAAGCCACAGGTTGGGTGGTAAGCTCTATGTGGAGAGATTCTCTTTCTGTGTATGTGTATTAACAAACGTCTCTATTCTTACCCTTTGTCAGGATGTTTTTATGCTTTCTTCATTATTTGTTCAGATTCTGAACAAATAAGAGGGCACAGAAGGCTCTAGGGGTGCCCTGACACCCATAATCAAAAAGGGAGATGCGGGAAGGCAGAGGAGGGGTGGGAAGGAGGAAAAGCAGAGGAGATATAAGAACATTCCAAGGTGCCTTGAATTATTTCACCTAACAGGAAATCCTCCGTAGTATCTGATGACTTGAAAACTGGATCTTCCAGTGAAACCACATAGAACAAAGCCAAATCCTCTATGGTTCAAAATTTGCCACTGGCTGGAACTTTTTCTCCATTAAGTTCTACCAAAGTGAGAACGAGTCCACAGCAAACCCGGGAATTCTCCCCGCCAGCTCACCTGTTCTGAGTGTACCTGAGAAATAAGGAAGACGGCAGCACCTCAGATGCAGGCCTGCCCATGCTCGGGGGGTTGTGCCCCGGTTTCGGATCCCCAATTGCGGAGAGACTTAAGACCACACACAATAATGCAAAACAAAAGGAACTTTATCACTTGCCCGAGCCGGTGCTCGCTTGAGCTAGGGTCCAAGTCTCATCCAACGCAGTGGGGTTGACAAAGACCCGGACTCCAACTCACAAGCAGTTTATACAGGGTGCAGAGTTAAGAAGCAGTTTATATACTGGTCTATTTTTAGCATCAGCCTTATTACAATGGTGGTCAGCAATTAGGCAATGGTTAGCAACAGTTTCTAAGGAGGGTATGGTGACCCTTCATGACCAGCCAGACCCAACTGCCCAATTCCTTATCTCGGCACATCACTCAACTGGGAGTCTACCAGAAACGGCGAATCTGCTCCAGGGAAACAGAAACTGAGGTCTAGTTGAGACTTACTCTTAACTGCAGCTTGTCACGGCATCAGTTTTGCCCTCACAGGGGGACCCAGCATACAGGGTGTAGGAGATGAAGCTCAAGCTGGCTGTGGGCAAGGCAAGTGTCCGACTAGCTCTATTATCTCTGCGTTCCCCAAATACATCTTTTAAAATAAATTTTATTAGAAAAGAAATACATGCTCACTATAAAAGTGAAAACATACAGAAAAGTATAAAGAAGGAAATATATCATCCAGAGATAAGCCACAATGAATATTAGGGGGCATTTCTTTCTGTTTATGGGTTTTTTTTTCTGTTTATTTTCTATCAAAAAGAGAAAAATCACAATCTTATTGAGTACTCAAACTTTTACAAATTTTAGACATGTTGCATTATGCATTCTTTTTATATCTCAAAGAAGTATTTGCAAGAGTATGAAAGTGGTAAAAATATTTCATTGAAAGAATATAAATTTTATTTCAGTTTTTTTCACCATTAGGCAGGAAATGGGTTTCTAATTTTCTTATCATCATAGATAATGAGGGGGGAAATGGTCCCAAAGCGTCCAAATCTGCATCCAAAAAATGATTATTTGTGTGTAATAACTCACAAAAAATGATACTACTAGGTTTCTTACACCCTTCCTACAATTTGTCTGTGATTTTTTGTATTTCACCTTGCTAAACTCATTTTCTTTAGCAAAACAAAAGAAACGGTTGTCAAATTAATAGCTAAAAATAGTATTGGCATACATTCTCTGTAGCGACTGATAGGATCAAAATGCGAAAGATATTGGGCCGGCTGGAACAGTCACTCGGCTGTTAGGAATGAAAATTCTCAGGCTAATAATCTGGCATCCAAGTCCCCAGACTCTGAAGGGCTGACGTACTGACAGAGACTGCACAGTGAACCAGGAGGAGTCACAGGAGACCAAACCCACCCCCTCCTGGCCCGCTGGGTGCTGTAGTAGCATGTAGAGCCAGAGGGTGCAAGTTCTGCTCTGCGCTGTGCGCTGCCCAACTCCACACACAAGGTCCATGTCCCGAGGAGAGGGGGATGAGGAGCACACGGGTGCCTGTGTGCCCTCTTCTCTGCAGGGACCCCGTCGTCACACCTAGATTACAGGACACCCTGCTCATGCGCAGGACTCTCCAGTAAAGTGACACTTGCAGAAATGAGAGCTTCGAGAACTGTGGTCTGGCCCCCTTTCCCAGCAACTGCTTGACGGAGCTGCCTGTGTTAAATTTGTCTGTGGATTCTGTAAGGCATCTGCATCTTAAGGAAAGGTAATCAGCAGCCCGTTGCGGGAACTTGCAACAGAAAAGACCCTTAACTAAGAGAGCAGGAGCAATGTTGCAACTTTCAGAGTGTTTATCCTAGGGTGAAAGGACTGACCAGGCGACAGGAGAGCTGTAGGTAAATAGTTAAGGTCTCTCTGGCCAGGGAGAAGCAAAAGCTGATGACTCCATGAGACCCTGAAAGATTGGGTGTATGCTGCTAATGCTTGTGTGTGTGTGTGTGTGTGTGTGTGTGTGTGTGTGTGAGAGAGAGAGAGAGAGAGAGAGAGAGAGAGAGAGAGAGAGAGAGAGAGAGAGAGAGAGAGAGAGAGAGAGAGAGAGAGAGGACAGAGAGGGGGTGGGCAAGGCTTTTGTAGAGCTCTTTAGCTTGGACATTACTTCTTTCAGAGCTTTGCTCCTTTGCTCTCCTCAGGAAAACCCACCTTAAGCGCATGGCTCTCCTGCTAAAATTAATTCATTCTCTCAATCTACGGTTCTTGGGCGGAGGTCTGCTGCCCTCTAATGGATAAAAACAGAAACACAAACTCTCAAGACACTTCTGAAATACAGCAAGTTTATTAAATAAGTCTATTGAGTTTGTCATTCTTGATTAAATTTAATTCAACTTGAATTTTTTGCACTTTAAAAAAATAAGCCAAAAGATTTTATGAATTTTTTGCTTTCTTTTTTTTTAAATTTTTTATTGAGTCACCATGTGGAAAGTTACAAAGTTTTCAGGTTTAAATCTGTTATACAATGCTCGAATACCCATCCCTTCACCAGTGCTCATATTCCACCACCAAGAATCCCAGTATAGCTCCACCCCGCCCCCTCACACCCCTAACCCCCCCACGCCCCTAGCCCCCCCACCCTAAGCCCCCCCCCCGCCTGTGTAACTAATAAATTTCACTTTACTTTCACTTTGATTGCATACAATATTTCAACAAAACTCACTATTATTGTTTGGAGAGTCTCTCCCCTAAAGTCAGACCTGCTGAAAAGGAAGCATTAGATAATTTGTTTTCCATTGCTGAGGATGAAGAGGTATGAGGTCGAGTGACCACACTTAGCGGCCTCTCAGTTTTGGGTTTCTGTAATTTAGTATTTTAGTAACTAAGTCCAGAGAGATATCTGCCAGAAGTTGCATCGTTGCCAACTTGCACTTCTCAGTTACATTATATTCCACATATGAGTGCAATCTTTCTATGTCTGTCTCTTTCTTTCTGACTCATTTCACTCAACATGATACTTTCCATGTTGATCCATTTATATGCAAATTTCATGACTTCATGTTTTCTGACAGCTACATAGTATTCCATTGTGTAGATGTACCAGAGTTTCTTTAACCAGTCATCTGTTTTGGGGCACTCTGGTTTTTTCCAGATTCTGGCTATTGTAAACAGTGCTGCAATGAACATAGAAATACATATGCCATCTCTACTATACCGTTTTGCCTCTCCGGGATATATTCCCAGGAGTGGTATTGCTGGGTCAAATGGAAGTTCAATTTCTAATTTTTTGAGAATCGTCCATATTGTTTTCCAAAAGGGCTGAACCAGTCGGCATTCCCACCAGCAGTGAAGAAGAGTCCCTTTCTCCCCGCATCCACGCCAACACCGGTTGCTTTTGTTTTTTGGGATGTGGGCTAGTCTCTGTGGTGTGAGATGATATCTCATGGTTGTTTTGATCTGCATTTCCCTGATGATTAGTGATGTGGAACATTTTCTCATGTGCCTCTGAGCCATTTGGATTTTTTGCTTTCTTAGTGCTTCGGGTGGACAGTTCTACGACGAAACTGACCACATGATATTCAATCGACGGTTTTGCCTGACCAATGTCGTTGTTGTCCCTAATTCCAAACGGGATCGGACCACCGTCTCCTTCGTGCAAAATTCTACTTCAGGGAGAAAAGACTGCAAAGTTTAAGTTTAAGAAGAGAACTCCCATAATGACCACCAACTGGGAGCTCTTTGGCGCTATTGTGTCAACTTGGGAAGATGCCCTCCTTGACAACATCGACAAGAAATACGATCGACTGGTTCAGCACCTCCATGATTTCGAGAGAGTGGGAAAGTCACAAACAGACGCCTGTCTTTGGAAACTCTGAAGCTTATTTGCCAACATAGTTTGGCATGAGCCTCAGGCAATCACAAGCTAACGTCCAAGCTCGCAAACCTGTGCAGATAAGCGATAAAGGAAGACCTCAAAGAGAAGAACAGCAATGTTGTCTATTGTGGCAGAAGCCAGAAAAAGTATTAGCAATTCTCACCTGTCCTTCGCCAACTACAAGACCAAGATGGCTGCCCTCCTACGTCCTGGTGGATCTGTCACATCTTTCAGGAGGGCAATAGAAAGGATTATTCATGACTTCAACTCGGATCTTCTTGACAGCCATGTCTACCTGCCCAGATACCAAATTCCGCAGGATGGATATGTCATTCCCAACGTTCTCCCTTCCGAAATCCAACATGCCATTTCATCAGTAAAGATGTGTACAGCACCCGGTGCAGACAAGGTCAGACTCGAACACCTGATGAATCTGTCGCCAGTACTCATCAATACACTGGCTCGGCTCTTCACATGCTACCTGGATGAATGCAAGGTTCTGTCCCAATGGAAAACCAGCAGAACTGTTCTGTTGTACAAGAAGGGAGACATTCGCAACATTGGCAACTATTGCCCAATCTGCCTGTTGTTCGTTGTCTACAAATTGTTCACTCGAGTCATTCTGAATAAAACAGGCAGAACGTTAGACGACAGACAACCATGCAACCAAGCCGGGTTCTGAAAAGGATTCAGCACAGTCGACCATGTGAAAGCCACATGGTGACTTTCACAAGAGTTCAAGATGCCGCTCTGTCTAATGTTCATCAATTTGAAGAAGCCCTTTGTTTCTATTGAGACTGAAGTGGTCATTGAAACCCTAGCCAAACAAGGCATTCAAACTCAGCACATCAGGAACCTACACGAGCTGTATTACAGATTCATTACCAGGATCTCACCATTCTACAAGGAAGTGATCATTGACGTAAAAAGAGGGGTTATAAGGGGTTATACCATTTCACCATAACTCTTCAGTGCTACCCTCGAGAACGTCATGCGACGACTGGAATGGGAAGGAATGAGAGTGAAGATAGATAGATGGTTGGCAACTACATCACCTCCACTTCACTGATGACATAGTTCTCATAACACCAAACATTAGCCAAGTGGCACAAATGCTGGCCGATGTCGACTGCAAGTGTGGAAAGGTTGGACTGCAGCTGAATCTCACCAAAACAATGTTCATGAAAAATGAACTAGTCCCTGATGCTCCATTTGCTCTCAATGGAACAAACATCTCTGAATGCAGCAGCTATGTGTAGAGAACTCAACATGAGGAACAATTTGGTGCCAGAACTTCACAGGAGGAAGAGAGCAGCATGGAACACCGTCAAGAGCGTCGAAGATGTTGTTAAGAGGATGAAGAACCTCCGGCTCCAGGCACATCTTTTCGACTCCACCATTTTTCCTGCACTAACATACATCTTAGAGACCTGGGCCTTATGAAAATAGGACGAGAACGCTATTCGGGTATCCCAAAGAGGAATTGAAAGAGCTATGCTTGGAATATCACATTTCACTCAAGTGAGAGAAGGAATCCGGAGTTCCGACCTCCGTCGACAGTCAAGAATCAGTGATGCTGTCTCATTTGCCAAGGTGTCAAAAATCAGATGGGCCGGACTGTAATGTGATTCAGAGATGACCATTGGCCTCTAGCTGTTACCGACTGGATTCCATAGGACGTCAAAAGACCGCTTGGCTGCCCACCAACAAGATGGTCGGATTTCTTTGTCAGAACCCTGAATGAACGGCTTGAGGCTCTTCGTGTTCCTGAAGTGAGCAGATACCATTGGGCTATACTAGCACTCAACAGGGACGAAGGGAGACATTACTGGCGCCCTCTCAAACAAACCAAAGATTAATGGGATGACAAGTGACAAGTGCTCTGGGTCTTCTTATCTGTAGTGTTGGGAGGACTGACACAATTCTTTTTTCATTGAATCACCGTGAGATAGAGTATTAAAGCTGTTCAAGATTGGGTTTCAGTCATACAATGTTCCAACACCCATGCCTCCACCAGTGTACATTTCTCAGCACCAATGTCCATGTTTTCTCTCCTACCCACCCCTAACTCCCCCACCCCCAGCCTGCCTCTATGGCAGGCACTTCTCTTCTCTCTGTATCAGTCTCTCTGTCTCTCTGTGTCTGTCTCTGACTCTGTTTCTGTCTTTCTGCCTCTGTCTCTCTGTCTCTCTCTCTGTGTCTCTGTGTCTGTCTGTCTGTCTGTCTCTCTCTCTCTCTTTCTCTCTCTCTCTCTCTCCCTTTCTCTCTTTTCTTTTGGGCCTTATGATTTGTAATACAGATACTGAAAAGCTTCCATGTATAACCCTTTACCTACTTTCAACACTCAGTTCTTGTTCAGAGAGATCATTTCCAAACAGTATGTGACTAATATCCAAGGTGAGGGAAAACAGGGGCCAGGAGGACTGGTGAATGGTTGGAAATTACGACAAGAGTGTGGGGGGATGGAGGGTAGTTAAGATAGAGGAGGGTTCGGTCTGACACAATTCTTGGACCCAGAGCGCGAATCGGACCCTCTGCGCCTAAAGACTTTGACTCCAAAGATGTAACACATTCGGGCATCCAGCGCAGCACCCGAGAGCGATGCATTGGGACACCAAACTGGGCTACAACTCGGTGCTGCTGGGGGTGGATTTTTTTTTTCCCTCCCCACCCTGTCTTCCTGCATGGAAAGCGGCGGGCTGGCAGCACCATGTGGCAGGCGCCATCTTCTGATTCCAGACCCACAGGTATTCGGATTTTACTTTGGGGGCTCCCAGGAACTCATGGGAAGGGGGCGTAACCGGCACGCCCTCGGCCCAGATAAACCCGGAGCCGCTGAGCGCGAATCGGACCCTCTGCGCCTAAAGACTTTGAATTCAGAGACTTCTTACAGCAATGCACTGGGACTGTGAGCTGGGCTATGTAATTTCTGGCAGAATTTTCCCTGGACTTTATACAGAAATCCAAAACCGCGCGGACGCAGTAGCGTCCGCGCGACTTAACATTTATAAGTGTCAGCAATGTGAAACGGTTCCATTTGAACAGGTCTGACTTGGGGGGGAAACTCCAAATAATAACAGTAAGTTTTTGTTGAAAATATTGAAGGTTTTTAATGTAGCAGCCACCTCTGGACTGTGAACTAAGCAAAAGCCTCACGCTGGCCGACGTGGCGTGGCGTACACCATACTATGAGGCGCAGGAAGGGGGATGAGGGGGAAAAAGAAAAAAAAAAAAAAGGGAAAAGAAAAAAGAGAAAAAAAAAAGAGAGAGAGTTATGTCAACTATAGTGAGTTTTGTGTTGAATTATGGAATGTAATCAAGGTAAAGAAAAAATGAAGTGAAATTCATTAGTTATACAGTAGGGGGTAGGGGGTGGGGGCGGGGGGTATACTGGGGTTTCTGGTGGTGGAATATGGGCACTGGTGAAGGGATGGGTGTTTGAATATTGTATAACTGACATATAAACCTGAGAACTTTGTAACTTTCCACATGGTGATTTAATAAAAATTTAAAAAAAAAAAAAAAACAATTCTTGGACCCACACTCAGTACCCGACTCACGCTTGACAATCAACAGATCTGAATTGCGTCTGAAGGAGAGAACACTCCCGCCAATGCCTAATCCTGTTTGTGCAACTGGAGAAAGAACAGCGCCCTCTCTTGTTCGGGGACTCTCGGCACTTTCTAGTCTAATCTGTTTTTGTTGAGGGGAAACCTTCGTGGTTAAAACGACACCAACTCAGAGTTTTGCCTGGTCTTCCTGTTCATCTAATACAAATAACCAGAGGTTTACTCATGGATGAATGAACTTAATACATAGAGTATTAAAGATTTTTTTGTTTCTGTTGTTAGCAAGGACTGGAGTGATAGTACAAGTGGGTAGGGTGTTTGCTTTGCGCATGGCTGACCCGGGCTCAATTCCTTCGTCCCTCTCAGAGAGCCTGGCAAGCTATAGAGAGTATCCTCCCGCATGGCAGAGGCTGGTAAGCTACCCGTGGTATATTTGATATGCCAAAAATAGTAACAACAGGGGGCTGGAGCGATAGCACAGCCGGTAGGGCGTTTGCCTTGCACACGGCCGACCCGGGTTCAAATCCCAGCATCCCATATGGTCCCCTGAGCACCGCCAGGGGTGATTCCTGAGTGCATGAGCCAGGAGTGACCCCTGAGCATTGCTGGGTGTGACCCAAAAAGCAAAAAAAAATAGTAACAACAATTCTCACAGTGGAGACATTACTGGTGACCACTTGTGCAAATCAATGAACAGTGGGATGGCAGTGCTACAATGCAGTTGTTAGTACACAAATTTTATAAATATATTATCATATTAAAAAAACTGAAGTTTTCACAAGGGTTTATTTCATTTGGTATTAAGGGGAGTTTCTTGTACTAAAGAACACTAGTGTGGTTGTAATCTAGCTACAGGCTATTGAAGTGTAATACCATTGCCAATTATTCCATGACCTAATTCTTTAATATGACAATAAACATCAGAAATTCTGGGGGAGAAAGAGTCACATCACAGGGACCAGAGTGATAAGACAGCAGATTGAGATCCTACCTTGCACGAAAACAATCTGGTTTAATCTCCTGCATCCACATCCCCATGCCAGGAGTGACCCCTGGGCATTGCCTGGTATAGCCCAGGAACAAACAAAACAAAGAAGGCACATCCCAGAACACAAATGCTATCATCTGTATCCCTACTGATATTCTTTTGGTTTTTTTTTTTGAATCAGCAGACCAGTCTCATTTTATAAATGAGAACAGTAACTGGATAGACAGTAACTAGCTAAGTACACATGGTTAGATCAGAAAGGTACATAGATCTAATTACAGTGCTACTTGTAACTACACATATGCATCTAAAACCCAGAACAGCTTTAAATCCACTGATTAAAGAAAAACGCAGGATGGGAGTTATAATCAGCATAGTAGCATGCCTCACATTATTTCAGAGATCATATTGAAAACACGATCTCAAAGATTTCACTGCTGAGCTCTGACATATACCAAGTTTCCATCCATTTTGGGACATACAGCAGAAAGTACTTAGCTTGAAAAACGTGCATTCTTCAGCTTTTTCCTCTACTATGCTTTCCTATCTTTCAAAACGGAACACAGATTAATTTTAATGCAAATTATGTGAGACTATGCTCACCTTAATCACACATTTTAGGAATAAAAATTAATGGTGTTTCTCCTTACTGATATTCTTTAGGAGTCTGGAAGACTAAATACCCTACCTCCACCTGGAATGGACTTATGAGAATTGTTTCTCAAGAGACAAAACCATTAATAAAGCAATTTTATGATAATACGTAATTCAGATTTATAAGCCCACCCCCTTACTTAAGGGGAAACTTTTGGAGCATTTTGAGAGGACTCTGCACTGCACTGTAATCCCGTTGTTCATCGATTTGCTCGAGCGGGCACCAGTAACGTCTCCATTGTGAGACTTGTTACTGTTTTTGGCATATCAAATACGTCACGGGCAGTTTGCCAGGCTCTGCCATGTGGGCGAGATGCTCTCAGTAGCTTGCCGGGCTCTCCGAGAGGGACAGAGGAATCAACCCCGGGTCGGCCACATGCAAGGCAAACACCCTACCTACTGTGCTATTGCACCAGTCTGGAGGACTCTGAAGTTTTCTAAATAGAGGATATGTATGCAATTTAAAACATTTTGAGGAACTGTAATTTACAAAGTTAATCATAGTTGACTTTCAGGCACACAGTTTTCTTTTCAACACCAATCCCACCACCAGTGCCAACTTCCTTCACCAGTGTCCCCTGTTTCCCTCCTGCCACCCTGCCTCTCTCCTTGACAGTACATTGTTAGTTTGATTCTTGTGACTTGGATCTCCTGCCTTAAGTGTGGTTGTTCTGTGGTTCAGATATACGATAGACCACAGCTTATACCCCCAGTGTGTCGCAGGGCCCAGAGAACGCTGAAGGCGGTTCACCTACCAGTGCTGAAAGGCCCTATGTGCTTCCTGGGGTAAAGTATGTCAGTTCTGGTTCTTGCTGGGCACTGATTAAAGGCCACTGCAAGAACACATAGTAAACTGAAGCGACCCCCAGACCCCCTCTCCCAGCCCACTTCTTGCCTTTCTTCAGAATCAGCCCTGATGGGTCCCAAATGTGGAGCTATTATTACCAGAGAACAAATTAGGGAGGCGACAGGGGTAGGGAAGGTGAGTGCCCACTCACCCCTGAGTGGCTGATACCCTCAAACCTGGCGAGTACCCTCTTGCCTCTGGGTGGGTGAGTCTGGGTGGGTGAGTGCCCACATGCCCTGGGATAGGAGCGCCCTGGTTGGGTGAGTGCCCGCTCACCCCTGAACCTGGGCTTGGCAGCCCCAAAAAGCATCGGTCAGGCCTCACTCAATCTGCATGTACTTAGGATTTGATTCCCGCTCCCAGGATCAGGGGCAGCTGTGGGATTCAGGTCCATCTGTGGTTGGACATTTGGGGCATTTCCAGATCTTGGCTACTGTCCCGAATGCTGCACGGATCATAAATGTACGTATCTTTTTGAGTTTATATTTTTGTGTTTTGTGGATAGAGTCAAAGAAGTAGAATCATTGGGTCTAAAGAGAGCTTTCTTGTTACCTCTTTATATCTCCTTCCAGAGAGGCAGAACCAGAGACATTCCCACCAATAGTTAATAAAGATTGCTTTTTCACAAAAAAAGAAACACCAATTGTTTCCTAATATTTTTTGATAAATGCTATTCTCACTGGTATGATGTGATAAATTATTGTTGCTTTGATTTTTATTTCTCTTATAAGTGACAGTAAGCACTTTTTCACAGGCCTACTGGCTTATGTCTTCTTTAGTGAAGTTATCTGTTCATTTCCTCCCTCCTTTTTGATGGGGTTACTGGCATTTTTGTCGATATTTGAGAAAGCTTTACATACTTTGTATATTATCCCTTCATCTGGTGTACTGTTTGCAATATTTCCGCCCACTCAGTAGGAGCATTCTATTTTTTAGCCGTCTGCAGTTGGAGCTACCTGCTTTTCTTAAGGGAACCAAGAGAGGGCACCATCATCCAACAGTATTTACTTTTGAGCCCTGCCAAACCATTTTGCAACTGGACAAGTCTTTCAGGCTCTAGTTCATAAGAATTCATCATTTTTGATAACCTCAGTCTTCACCATCTAATCTCCCTCCCCGCCCCCCCTGCCTGCATGCGCACACACACAGACACACACACACACACACACACACACACACACACTTCTGCTAAGCTATAGTTGTTTACAATAGGACTTTTTCTAAACATGCTGTATGGTAGAAAATTTCAACATTTCAGTTAATCCAAAGAACCCCCTGAGATGACAGCTTGCATGATCTTATTGTTGCACGTGGTATGCTTCCGGATCTTGTGTGTAGGAGAGCCGTTACAAAAATACCTCAGAGCACAGAGGAGTTTGGATAGTGTAGTATACGAATGACAGTTGCACACCCTAAAGATCACACATGCAGAATTGCATGTTCTCCTCTCCAGGAAGGGGGCATAACATGGCACATGCCATAACCATGCCGCCAAACCCTGCGTCAGACTGTTTCATTTGGGGCACCCCAGAGGGAGGTGGGTGAGACCCCTCCCCACCCCAGTGGACCCCGCGCCAGCAGCCAAAAACCTCCAGAACTCAACCACTGCCATGGTCATGGCCGGTCTCCACACACTCCAAACCTCACCCATAAGCGAACCTATTCGTAGACACTTCATACCACACATCCTACCCGTACTCTAAGGGTACTGCACCACATCTGATGGGGTTTAAAGTAAGAAGCAACACTCTTAGAGGGAAATATATTTTTTACAGATATATAATATCTGTATATATACTATATCTATCTGTATATATATACATATATGCATATGTGTGTATATATATACACATATATATGCATATATATATATGCACACAAGTTCAACCTTTAACAACATGTTAGTGATCTCTTGTATATGGGCTTAATGGCCCCTGGGTGAGGTACAACAGTCTTCACACTTTTCTTTAAGGAAACTTTTTGGTAGCATTTTCAGCAGTTTTTCATAATGAACAATATCAAATAAATTATATCAGTTTTGTTTTGGGGCAGGGGTTGGCATTCGAGATGGAAACACCTGAAATATTGTGGTGGGATTGGTGTTCAAATTTTTTTTTTTGCTTTTTGGGTCACACCCAGCGATGCTCAGGGGTCACTCCTGGCTCTGCACTCAGGAATTACCCCTGGCCGAGCTCAGAGGACCATATGGGATGCTGGGAATCGAACCCGGGTCGGCCGCATGCAAGGCAAATGCCCTACCCACTGTGCTATCACTCCAGCCCCAAGGTGTTCGAATATTAAATGTAATCAAATATTAGGAACTATTTCATAAAATAAAGTTAAATTTCTTTTTTAAAAGACGCCCCCCTCCACACACACACACAGGTTTTTTATTCAGTGGGTCGAAATGGGCAGGAACTTTGGTTCCTACCATCTCAGCAGGCCTGACATCTGTGCCCACCATGAGAGGGAGTGGGTGATACTAAAAATCTCTTAAATGATAGATGATGTGCTGAGAAAGTCACTTTACTGATTGTGTAGAGTGGACTGCACCAAGTAATGTTGAATTATTTTTACAATATTTTTTAGCTCAGCTAACTGAATTGGTTCTTTGTTAGAAGATCATATAAATACAGGGATAAAGTCAACAAATACAGTGACCAAACACGGCCTGTTTTCCTTCGGATTTCCTGAAAGCCTCCTGATTGGATTTTCGCCCTAGGGTTCCTATGGAGACTGATTCACAGCAGCCTTACCCTGGCTGAGAGCAGCATTCCTGCCAAGATTCCAGGTGCAACATGGCTGAAGGAGATCTCTGTGTGTGTGTGTGTGTGTGTGTGTGTGTGTGTGTGTGTGTGTGTGTGTGCGCGCGCCTGCTCGCGTGTGTGTTTGAGCAATGGGGTCTCTTCTGCCTGGAATCCCTCATTTCTTTTTTTTTTCCCGCTTTTTGAGTCACACCAGGCAATGCTCTGAGGTTACTCCTGCCTCTGCACCCAGGAATAACTCCTGGAGGTGCTCGGGGGACCATATGGGATGCTGCAAATGGAACCCGGGTCAGCCGCGTGCAAGGCAAACACCCTCCCCGCTGTGCTATCGCTCCAGCCCCTCCCTCATTTCTCTTACTGCACTGTCCTGAGTTTCAGAAGTGACTGCGCCGGGCCTGGCTCTCAGTCCACGGGGGCTGGATCTTGTTGTCAGAGATGTGATCCTCACCGGCTCCAACCTTCTCTGCTTCTAAAACCGGCACCCCAGGGATAGATCAGGACCGTGTTGGAGTGTGGGGCGTGGTTCTCAGGGTGCCCTGCTCTGCTCTGGACGTATGAGCAAACTCTCCGCACTACCTAGACTTTGTATGACGATTCTCCAGGCTCTGAGTGAGAGGCGGATATCTGCAAAGTGAAGGTTTTGTGCAGTGGGGAGGGAGCGCTCTGTGGTCAGAGGGGCATTTGGTGCACGGGGCACCGGAAGCCAGAGGAGTGGGGGTGGGGCTGGGTTAGGGAAAAAGCCCAGGGGAGGCAGTGGGCCTGAGGAGGCAGAGGGGAGGCCGCAGGTAGCCGAGGGCAGGCTCTCCACCTCACCGGAAACCCAGCTCTGCCTTGCAGCTGTGGGCGCCTGATGTGGGCGGGCCCCAGGGGTGGCTCATGTGAAGCGGGGAGGAGAAAGACGGTCACTTCCTCCCCGTCCACTTCTGCTACCCACAACCCAGGGTTACGGGGTTGTTGTCTCGCCTCGCAGAAAGGAATTCCAGGAGTAGAAAAGCAGTGAAGTAAAACAGATTTTATTTGGAGGTTTTGAAGAGAAGGAGGAAGAGGAAGTGTGAGAGAGCGGAGAGTAACGTGCTCAAGAGAGAACTTGGGCTACTCCAAGGGCGGAGAGAGCCCCTGCACACACCCCAGCACTGGGCATGAAAGCATGAACGTAAACATCTCAAGAGGGGAAATGCAGGTGACACATGTGCTTGGGCAACACATACGATCAGGCACCACATGTGCTCAGGCACCACATGTGTTCGGCCACGTGGGCACAGGCTACACACGGCTCAGCAGTGTATGTGCATCCTTGTCCTTCTTCGTTCCAGTTGGCGTTTATAGGGTTTCTCCAACCTGCCCCCACTTGGGGCTTCTACCTAGGTTAAAATCCATTACCAAGGCAGGTAAGGTTGGGTTGGTGATGATCTTCTTTGAAATTCCTTTCCTGGCCTTCTGTTCCTGCAGGAGCTTCTCTGGGTCTGTTGCTGTAGATAGGTGAGGGTCTTATCAGGCCTTAGTTCCTGCGTCTTCCTGTTTTCTGCAAGGTCTGCTTTTGCCATTGCCCTGGGAGGGGGGCCTTCCCTATCTGCCTGCCTACCTACATCAGGCCCAAATGCTCTCATGGCTGAGTACCTTCCAGGGCCAACAGGAGTACCTCTTTTTTTTTTTTTAACTCGGCAGAGGTAGGTTCTTGCAAAGGCCTATTTCTTAGGTGCAGAGAACACTTTTCTTCTTTGAATAAGGAAATCCTCCCCCACGTAGGATCCCTTGCCTTCCTGTGAAGTCATTCTGTGAATAGGGAACTTAGTAATAATAAGCCCCCGAGTCTGGTTTCATTTAAACAGATTATCAATGGTAAGTGATTTTGATTTATTAATAGCACTGTAGCACTGTCATCCTGTTGTTCATTGATTTGCTCGAGCAGGCACCAGTAACATCTTCATTGTGAGACTTGTTGTTACTTGTTTAGCATATCGAATACACCATGGGTAGCTTGCCAGGTTCTGCTGTGCAGGATACTCTCTGTTAGCTTGCTGGGCTCTCCGAGAGGGATGGAGGAATTGAACCTGGGTCGGCCACGTGCAAGGCAAATGCCCTACCTGCTGTGCTATCACTCCAGTCCATCATCACTGTGGAGAGGAATGAATTTACTATGCAACCTCTGGAAGTTTTATTATTTAAGTCAGGCAGTGTGAAGAGCAGACACAATTTTTTTCGTTTCTCATCTTCGGCAAGAAGCCGAGAAGAGTGAATGTGTATCTGGGGTGATGTCTGTGACTAGTCTCTACTGTCCTAAGAAGAAGACCATAGGGTCGTCTGGCGTTTCATTCTGTAGGCCTCCATTTCTTCCTCTGTGGGCTCCCGGGTTTCACAGATTCTATTGTATGACTGCTTCCTCTCATTGATCTACATGATCTCCTTGACATGAAGAAGGCAGGCCTCCTTGGCACTCAGCACCTTCTTCGGATTTTCCGTGTTTCTTTTCTTCATCATCACTCTCTGAACTACTCTTTCAGATGCATTAATATCATTTAATAATAATTTCATACTATTTAATTCTATCATTTAACACTCATAATTTAACATTCTGTAATACAATGATTACAGAATGAGAATGTTCAATTATTTGCTATTATTTTAACATACATCTTATTATTGAGGTGATATGGTTATAATAGTGTTAATGTTTATGCTTTTGGTGTACTAAGTTACTGCACTTTCACCACCACCAAAGTTCAAGGACTTTGCACACTGTCCTGAGGCAAAACATCTAGTGACTTAATTTCTTGGCTTAGCTCAGGGCAAATGGAGCCACGAGACTTTCTGGACTTCAAAAGAGTCACACTTAATGGTGCCCAGAGAGACATCAGGCCCAGCATTCCTGAATTCCTGCGTAATCAGAAAAAGGAAAGAAAGCCCTTAATATGGCAGGGCATGCATCAGTGACAAAATAAACATGTGACTGAATTTGTTCTTAGTGTGGTGGGCACTAGGTACCTGAATAATGAATAACCACACCTGCCATGGTTATGTAATCTGAAATGCATGAAACTTGGAGAAACCTCTTAAAGAAAAAGTGTCGAGGCCAGAGAGAAAGTAAAGGGGTTAATGTGCCCATTGTGCGTGCAGCTGACCCCATTTGTTCTGGTACCTCATGGTTCCCTAAGCCCTGCTGAGTGCAGCCCACTGCAAGGAGTGCCCTGGAGGCCCTTAGCCACTTCTGGAATGGCTGATGCTCCCTGAATGGCAGGGCCTGAGCAGCAGCTTATACCGTGGACCAAGGTTGGCTGAGAATCACTAGGAAAGGTTCCTAGTCTCCCTGAGAGTGATTTGGGGAGATTTTGTCACTTCACAAAAAAAGAAAGGAAGAAAGAAAGAAAGGAAGAAAGAAAGGAAGGAAGGAAGGAAGGAAGGAAGGAAGGAAGGAAGGAAGGAAGGAAGGAAGGAAGGAAGGAAGAGAAAAAGAAAGAAGAAAGAAAGAAAGAAAGAAAGAAAGAAAGAAAGAAAGAAAGAAAGAAGAAGAAAGAAAGAAAGAAAGAAAGAAAGAAAGAAGAAAGAAGAGAAAGAAAGGAAGGAAGGAAGAAAGAAAGAAAGGAAAGAAAGAAGGAAAGGAAGAAAGAAAGAAAGAAAAGAAAGAAAGAAAGAAAGAAAGAAAGAAAGAAAGAAAGAAAGAAAGAAGGAAAGAAAGAAAGAGAAAGAAGGAAAGAAAGAAAGAAAGAAAGAAAGAGAAAGAAGGAAAGAAAGAAAGAAAGAGAGAGAAAGAAAGAAAGAGGAAAAGAAAGAAGGAAAGAAAGAAGGAAAGAAAGAAGGAAAGAAAGAAAAAGAAAGACAGAAAGAAGGAAAGAAAGGAAATGAAAGACAGAAAGAAAGAAAGAAAGAAGAAAGAAAGAAAGAAAGAAAGAAAGAAAGAAAGAAAGAAAGAAAGAAAGAAAGAAAGAAAACAGAGAAAGAGAGAAAGAAAGAGGAAGGAAGGAAGGAAGGAAGGAAGGAAGGAAGGAAGGAAGGAAGGAAGGAAGGAAGGAAGGAAGGAAGGAAGGAGGGAGGGAAGGAGGGAGGGAGGGAGGGAGGGAGGAAGGAAGGAAGGAAGGAAGGAAGGAAGGAAGGAAGGAAGGAAGGAAGGAAGGAAGGAAGGAAGGAAGGAAGGAAGGAAGGAAGGGAGGGAGGGAGGGAGGGAGGGAGGGAGGAAGGAAGGAAGGAGGGAAGGCAGGCAGGCTTCTCAGGCTCTAAGACCACAATCAGGCATGGATGTGATTATTCGGAATGAGAGCAGAAATCACGACAACTGGCAGAACTTTGAAAGCAGTCTGGGTTGGATTCTGGTGACCACTCTAGCAAATTACCACAAACCTAGTGACTTAAAACAGCTCCCCGGTTCTGGAAGTCAGAAATATGAGCAAATCCGCCAACAGAGCCAAGCTCCCTCCAGGAGCTGCAGGCCTCGCCTGGCTTCTTTCAGTGTCTGGAGGCGCTCCCAGAAAACGCCTCTGTGTTCTGCGGGACCGTGTCTCCCTGTCATTGGCCTCAGTGGTTTTTGGCCTCCATTTCTCTCACCACTGCATCTCTTATAAGGACACTTATCTTCGTGCTGAGACTGTGTCTATACATAACCCCGTGTATTTTAAGATCCTTAACTAATTCCACCCACAAAGACCCTTTTACCAACTCATTTAGCATTTGTGGGCTCCGGGGATCTCATGGTGACTTATCTTACACAGCTCACTCTATGTGACAAATGCCATAGACATCATCAATGGCAGGAAAACAACATTACATTTTTATTAAATAGCTAACACCCTTCCAAATACCATTTTTTCTATACTACTGGGCTGCATACTCTTTCCTCCCCTTATAGTAATAATTCACTGTTTCGTTTTCTATAGAAGTGTAGGAAGAAATTCAGTGGCTTTCTTCCATCATGGTTGATTTGGATGTGCGTATTAAACATTGGGATGATAATGATAAAGGCAGGCATCATTATCATTATGATGAAGGCAGGCCACCATGCAATGGAATTTCTTGGGAAGTAATAAAACCACTAGCCCTAAGGCTGTCAGGACCACCTTGAGAACACAGGAGGCTAAAAACCCATTCCTGGCTCCAACAGACCCAGAGAAGACTGGACCTTCCCCCCACTCCCCTCCAAGAGAAGCTTCAGCAAGAACAAAGGCCAGGAAAGGAATTTCAAAGAACACCATCAACCAATGCCAATTCTGTTCCCTTGGCAACCATCCTAGCAACAGATGCTTACCTAGCTAGGAACCCCCATGTGGGGTAGCTTGGGGAAAATGATAAAAGTCAACTTGAATAAAGGAAGCACGTGCATATGCTGCCCAAGCCCATGTGCTGCTTGTGCCCATGTGACCAAGCACATGTGGTGCCTGAGCATATGTGTCTCCCAAATCTCCCCTCTAGAAATGTGTTCTGGGGCCCTCTCCACCTTTTGAGAAATCCTTGTTCTCTCCTCAGTGCATTATTACTCTCTCTCCTGTTCTCTCCTTCCTTTCTTTTCCTCAAAAAACCTCCAAATAAAATCTGTTTTTACTTCACTGATCATCTACTCCTGAAATTCTTCTCTGTGACAAGGACAAGGACTGTGCAGCCCTGGGCAAGGCCTAGCACTGGCCTTCCTTTTCCTGCAAAGAGCAATTCCTCTCCAGCCTGAGTCCACGGCTTCCTGGGTGATAGGAATTAACTCCTGTGCCACGCAGAACAAGTGGGCAGCAGGTGTGGCTTAACTGCTACCTAGTGGAGCTGGTGGCACTCGAGGTCCGTGCCTTGCGGGAACTCATAGCAGGCTTTGTCAGTCCCAGCCTTCCTAGTGGTCCCAGGTGGCAGAGGCAGATCGGGATAAAGTGGCAGTCTCTCTCTCCTCCACCTCACATAACTCAACCACGGGGACCCACCAACTTCATGTAGAATAAATATATCACTGTATCACTTGTCACCCCGTTGTTCATCAATTTGCTTGAGCAGGCGACAGTAACATCTCCATTTGTCCCTGTCGCATGCTAGTGTAGCCCAATGGCATACTGGGGGCTCTTTCAGGATCTGGGGAATGAGGACTACCATTGTTACTGCTTTTGGCATATTGAGTACACCACGGTAGCTTGCCAGGCTCTGCTGTGTGAGTGGGATATTCTTGGTAGCTTGCAGGGCTCTCTGGGAGGGACAGAGGCTTACAATTCTATTTATTTATTACTCTAAGTCTGCTATAAACCCATACCCTACAAAAAGGAATTTTATTAATATTAATATTTTGTTTCATATTAATTCCTACCCAAACAAATAAAAAAGAAAAAGAAATAGAAAGGTGCTGGGTCAAAGCATAAGTATTCTGGGGAAGGCATTTGCCTTGCATGCAGTCAGCCTAAGTTCGGTCCCTGGCACCCCATATTGTCCCCTAAGCACCATCAGGAGTGATTCCTGAGTGTAGACCCAGGAGTAACCCTTAGCACCCCATGCCCTCCCCATTGCAGAAAGAAAGAAAGAAAGAAAGAAAGAAAGAAAGAAAGAAAGAAGAAAAGAAAGAAAGAAAGAAAGAAAGAAAGAAAGAAAGAAAGAAAGAAAGAAAGAAAGAAAGAAAGAAGAAAGGAAGCAAGGAAGGAAGAAAGAAAGAAAGAAAGAAAGAAAGAAAGAAAGAAAGAAAGAAAGAAAGAAAGAAAGAAAGAAAGAAAGAAAGAAAGAAGAAAGGAAGCAAGGAAGGAAGAAAGAAAGAAAGAAAGAAAGAAAGAAAGAAAGAAAGAAAGAAAGAAAGAAAGAAAGAAAGAAAGAAAGAAAGAAAGAAAGAAAGAAAGAAAGAAGGAAAGAAAGGAGAAAGAAAGAAAAGAAAGAGAAAGAAGGAAAGAAAGAAAGAAAGAAAGAAAGAAAGAAAGAAAGAAAGAAAGAAAGAAAGAAAGAAAGAAAGAAAGAAAGAAAGAAGGAAAGAAAGGAGAAAGAAAGAAAAGAAAGAGAAAGAAAGAAAGAAAGAAGGAAAGAAAGAAAGAAAGAAAGAAAGAAAGAAAAGAAAGAGAAAGAAAGAAAAGAAAGAGAAAGAAAGAAATAAAGAAAGAAAGAAAGAAAGAAAGGAAGGAAGGAAGAAAAGAAAGAGAAAGAAAGAAAGAAAGAAAGAAAGAAAGAAAGAAAGAAAGAAAGAAAGAAAGAAAGAAAGAAAGAAAGAAAGAAAGAAAGAAAGAAAGAAAGATAGGAAGAAACCCAAAAGAAATAGAAAGGTGCTGGTTTCCTGGAACTGAAAAAAAAACACTATAAACATGGAGGATTAAAATAGCAGAAATAGGGCCAAAGTGACAGAACAACAGGTAAAGCACTTGCCACGCACGTGGCCTGCCTCGGTTTGCTTCCCAGCACCCCAAGCTGGCCAGGAGTGATCTCTGAGCACAGAGCCAGGAGTAAGCCCTGAGAACCACTGGGTGTGGCCTAAAACAAAACAAAAACTAGGTACTATAAAATAACAGAAATACAACTATCATGGCCAGTGGGTAGAGGTGTCCAAGTTGAGATGTCAGCAAGTGGTGCTCCTCAGACTCTGAGAAGGAATCATTCTCTCCGCTCTAGCTTCTCAGAGACTCTTAGTTTCCTTGGTAGCAGCTGCATCATCCCAGACTTAGCCTCTGACCTCTTTGGAGACATGTTCATATTTCCCGTATGTTCATTATGTTCATATCTCTCCTCCTATAATTCTTCCACTGGGTCCAGGTCACTGTTACCCCAATAGGAGCAAGTATGTAAGTAGGATATCATCTTGAAGCAGGCAGGCCGACTAAGGAGTCCGCAGCAATGAGTTCTTCTCTCAGGAAGTAATAAAAGCTAAGATGTGAATTAAAGCACTCATTTTTTCCCTCCAGCCCAAAGTCACTCAAAGGCATGGAGGCCAGAAACATTGAGATGCAGAAACAAAAACAAAGGTGAGAACTGGTGACAGCATCAGCCCAGACTAGTGCCATGAGAGGACCAGCTCTAGCAGAATAAACAGCCCAATAAGAATGTCACTGTCATCCCGTGGCTCATCTGTCTGTTCGAGCGGGCACCAGTAACGTATCTCATTGAGAGACTTATTGTTACTGTTTTTGGCATATCCAATACGCATGGGTAGTTTGCCAGGCTCTGCAACGCAGGCTCGGTATTCTTGGTAGCTTGCCGGGCTCTCCGAGAGGGGCGGAGGAATCGAACTCGGGTTGGCCATGTGAAAGGCGAACGCCCAACCGCTGTGCTATAGCTCCAGCTCACCCAATAAGAATATGGGAAAAAAAAAAGTTTCCTGATTAACTCTTACTTATTCAGAGAACTCCAGTTGAAGGCAATTTCTCATGCACTCAGGAATTGCTCCTGGCAGTGCTCAGGGGACAATATGGGATGCTGGGAATCGAACCTGGGTCGGTCGCGTGCAAGGCAAACGCTCTCCCCGCTGTACTATCACTCCAGCCCCTTAACTGACATCTTAATTCTAACTGCAGAGACTATTTCCAAATAAGGTCACATACATATATAACTTTCACTGTAGCTCATTAATGACAATCAAGTACTCCATTTACAGTTTCGTTTTTAAAATTTTTTTAATTTTTTTGCTTTTTGGGTCACACCCGGCAATGCACAGGGGTTACTCCTGGCTCCACATCGTTCTAGAGATGTGTTATCTAGACCACCTATTAAATTTAGTCCTAGCAGTGCTTGGGGGGGACCATATGGATGCTGGGAATCGAACCCAGGTCGGTCGTGTGCAAGGCAAACGCTCTATCCGCTGTGCTATCACTCCAGCCCCTCCACTTACAGTTTTACCCATCTGATGATTATAAGCTTCTCACAGATTAATTTCTAACTCTGGACATTTCAATTCTGGTTTATTGTGAATTTTATAATTTCCTAGAGGAAATGGCATATATTATAACTTTCAGAAACAGCCAGCAAAAACCATCCTTTTAATCTTTTAAAGAAAGATTTAAAAAAAAAACTGATTTAGAAATAAATGGCTCAGGTGAATCAGTGTTAGTTCTCATCTCAATGAAGAGTATGGAATGGATCCTTTGTTTTTGAAGGTGCAAAGGTAGATGATCTTGCTACTGCTATCAGGCTTTATAAAGCTTTCATTTGATCCCATATCTCTCCTGCTTGCTTTAATCCCATCTCTTTGAGTGCAAGAGTCTGAAAACAGTCAACAATTGCTTTGAGTATTGGCCCTTAAACCTTCCCATCTGTCAAAATGGGACCTGGCCCAGACAGCCGGGTCCGTGAGCCGGGGCGCCTGGCTGCAGGAGCTCCAGCTGCAGAATGACTTCATTTACATCACTATTCAGAAGCAAATGGCCCAGTTCAATGGAAAGTCTTTCATTTCTAACCAGCCGGTCTGTATGTGGCATTTTTTTTTTTCTTTTCCTTACTCTGCAGGGTAAAATGGACCTTGCAGATGTTCGTATAATACCAGGAGAATAATTTTCGCAGATGGGCTGCTGAGAGTGACTTGGCTCTGCGGCTGGTTAGCCAGTTGCCATGTGGCCTGTGGTCGAATGCAAGGGAGCAGCTGGGAATCATATTTGGAAACTGACTTCATGGTTTGTCCCAAACTGCAGTGAATGCTTCCCTCTGATAATAGGGCCTGAAGCAAAGGGGTTTTGATAAAATCTTGTCCAACTAAATTTGTAAGGAACTCAGCTTCCTCTAACTTGGCATTGGTAATTGGTTAGGCATCATCAATAAGCAATAATCACTGGGCCAGACTCTGTAGAAACCACTGAGAGAGGTTCTGAGGGAGTCAGGGTCCCTCCCAGTAACTATGTGCAACCCAATCACTGAAAAGACCATTCGGAATGTTAGGTTCCATTTCAAGTGTTTACTACCTCCTACAGGTGGACAGGTTTTACTTTGCAACTCAAGTCAACTGCATGTAATTACAATGGACTTTTATTGAAGGAATTCTGCCTTACAGCAACAGGAGCATTCGACTCACTTAGTAATCAAGGATGGAGGGATGGGAATGAACTATTTGAGCTGGAGCTTTTGGAGGGCTGATGGTTGACAAGCAGCAATAGAGTTCCAGAGAGTTCCTTTGCAGCTGTCTATTCAGGAGATGGTGTGTGAGGAATTGGCCCAGAACAGACCTTAGGAACTAGTTTAGCTTTCTCAAGATTCTTTTTTCAGGAGCCCGCATTGCAGAATAACTTGTTTTTCTGCCCCTGAGCAAGGAACTCCGATACAGGTGCCCCAGGTTGCAAGTCAGACCAGATAACCAGATGCCTCTTAGATGCCTCCTTAGTCCATGCCACTAGACCCATGACTGCCCTAATACCCAGGACATTCCTGAACATTGACTCAAATGCTGATCTCTAAAACTATAGGCTAAGGAGTGATGTCCTAAATGGATTGGTTAGGAATATATGTATCATTACAAATCTATTGGCTATGAAATGCACGGGCTCTGCTGTAACGGCCGGTGAAGGCCCACATAAGATCTCCTTTGAAGAAGCTCAGGGCCTTGCCTTGCACACGGGACCTGCGTGTCGCTGTGTGCGTATGCACGACCCTGGCTAGCCAGCTTAATAAACTATATGCTTGCTAATTGCATTCCTGTGTGGTCCTTGTCTGTGGTCGGGATCCAGAACCGTGCCCTAACAGGTGGAGCTCTGTTAGAAAAGTCTTCAGGACTGTGGACATAGCATATAGAAGTCTCAGATTTGGCCCAACTCAATGCTCAAACTTACGCTATATTTTAGAGATGTGTTATCTAGGCCACCTATTAAATTTAATAATGTGGCTCTCACACAGCCAAGACATCTGTCCTTGCCTTTTCCATGTCAACTTACATTGATAATTGCAAGTGTCTCAATTGTGCCACTTTTGCATATTCCAGTGCCCCTTTCCATTTCATCAGCTGGGTGCTGCACCAGTAATCACTACCTTTTTACCAGCTAGCATTAAAACATTAATACGCAGAAGTATTTCATTCATTGGGATCATTAAAATACCTGTACCAAACCGTTATCAAGGAAACTTTCAAACCAAAGTATAAGGAGCTGTTTCTACACTAATTTGACTGACAGATCCCAAGCTCCAGGTCACTCACAGGCCAAAATTTTTTTTACCAGCGCCAGGCACATACATTTGAAAATTGCAATTCCTATTTTCAGTAGTCAGAATTGCTTTAAGATGGAATCAAGTTTATTAGCAAGTGAAATGATTATTAGATTTCTACAGAACAAAACTTTGTTCCCACAAGCATCACTGATGCTCTGGGGTGCTTGCTTTCAGAGAGATGCCAACTATCCTTTTCATTATTGATTTTCACCCTTGTTTACTATACTGGTGGAAAAAAATAAGACTCAGATTCTGTACCTGGGACACTGGAATTTAAGCTAAAAGACTGATTAACATGGGGGAAAGGTATATAAATCTTACTTGACATTAATGTGTGTAGGTGTGCAGAATGATCTTCATATGAAAGAAACAAAGATGCAAAGAGGAGGTTAGACTTGAGTGTTTAGAGCCAAGCAAGGGAACTGCTGTTGTGACCATCCTATATCGTAGAAGGTAAGTACAGAGCTAGACAGAATAGTCTCCTGCACACTTAGGTGTATGGTGTAGCCTAATGGAACCACAGTCTTCTGCATGGTTTGTTGTTGACTAAAAAGCCATTATGTGAAGCATGGTCATATATCATTTTTATCAAAAAGCAACCTACCATGGGACAATGCCCCACAAAAGGAAAGCAGTTTGGGCTCCTAAGGGTAGAGAGGAAGGTAAGTGCTTTAAGGGCATTAATGGAGGATATATGGGGTTTGGTAGGTTTTCTTGTACAGATTTTTGGGGTTGTCTCTGGGTAGATAAGAGTCCAGAGTCATGGCTGCTGGATAGCAATCACGTGATTGTGTGTTGTTCTGTTCTTTATGATATGACAGAGGGAAGAGGAGGTACCTTCCCAAAGGCAAATGTTGCCCTGCCTTTACAAGAACTTTTCTGTCTGTTAATGGGAAAACCTGAATGAGACATTAAAATGGTAAAGATAGACATTTAGGACCACTGTTATAGAAGAAAGGAGACCTCAATCCTGATCTTCTGAAGTTACGGTATCATCCTGACAAGGCCACCATGAGTTGTCAGTATCCTAAGTGGAGAACACTGACAGGGAGCATTGAGTGCTGCTATCCAAACAACACAAAGAGAATATCCTACATGGTTTCTTCTCATTGCATCTCTGCTCCCATGGAAAGTCCCAAAGCCCCAAACTGACCCAGTGGAAGTCAAAGTCAATCTTCATAGACTGGAACACAACATAGGCAATGTAACGATGAACAAGGAAGAACAAAAGTTGAGGCTTTGTGGAGCAGAGGGCTTAGAGGTGTCTCACTAAAGTTTATTCAAGAAGTGATTCTGTCAGTCTGCTCTTTTTCAACTGGCTTCAGCTCAAAATAACCCTTAGTGGCAGATTTGGAGCATCATATTTGTTTTTTTGTTTATTTATTTGTTTATTTATTTATTTATTTATTTTCCTTTAGCACCCCAGGGATGGAATCCGGGTCTTGATGCCTCACATAAGCTAGGCAAATACTCTACCACTGAGACACCTGCATGGCCTTGGAGTGTTACATTTAAATCCTCTCCAATGTTCTCACAGAGTCTTATACGCAGGCATCACGAGAAAACTGACACCTGTGCTGACTTTATTTTCAAAAGGCTTCATTTTAAATAATGTCCACAGCTACAGAGGCATGTTCTGTTCTGGTTGCTAGAATTCTTCATTGTAGTGATGAAAATACACTACAATTCCAAGGATGCAATAAAATAATATAGAAAGTAACTAATGAATGCATTGTTCCAATGCCTTAGAAATGTGTATGCAAACTTCTATAAGGGTATTTGCAATTACATATTTGTTGAGTGATTGCATCTGTTTTCCAACGAAGTGTAAAATCCTTCCTTGTGGGAACAAGGTCAGTTGGAACCTGCAAAACAGCAATGATTGTTTTACCAAATGAACAAATAATTTCCACCAACCAAAGGCATTGTAGTTTCACATTCTTCTTATGTCTATAGATTTTTTTTATTTGTCAAAAAGTCCTGAAAGTCTATTTATCTCACATAATTAAATCCAGAACTGTATACCTATGAGATGGCACGTTAGCACCCAAACTCATTTCATTGATTCTCTTTCTTCGTGTGGCTTCAAACTTGTTATACAAAATAGCTGTTTGAGCTCCAGCAATTCCATCCACAGTTCATCAGCAGAAGGGAGAAAAGATGAAGATCTCACTTCTATGACTTCTTATGTTCCATTGGCCAAAAGTTAGTCATAAGGCTACCCTTGCTGTAAGGGAATTTTTAGTTCCCTTGAAATCCTGCATGCTGGCTGCCAGAGTAGCCTATGGTAAGTTGAATATATGGCTGAAAAGGAAGAACAAAACTACAGAAGAATTGTTATCTGAATACTGGTTAAGTAGGTCTTTAAACAGATATAAAGGTCACTAATGAGCAGATTATATGAATAATTCATCTCCACCAGCTTCGTCTTCTTCACCTAATGCTGCCATAGGTCAACATTATGTGGCCCACATCCTCACAGCTCTTTCCCTCTATCTTTCCTAGAGTTTTAAATAATTCAGCAGGAGGCAAGTGGCAAGCAAGCTGATTGTAGTGACATTGCTCACAGTGCAGCAGGTGCAGAATTCCATGAAGTCCATGAAATAATACTATGGGATCTCTTGTCATAGTAAAGCCAATGACCATTACCTACGATGAGTGAGAATAATTAGCCAACATTTAAGAAAACATTAAGGCATTTCAGGAGTATATAAGAATTGAAAATATATTGATTTAATTATAAAAGGGTTAGGAACTGTACCATATAAAATTTGTGAAAGTCAATCCCTTGGATTTTGTGAAAACATGAAATGAAAGGTGTATATCAGGAAAAAAAAACACTAGAAATTAAACTCCAGCTACAATAATTATTAATTCATTTAAATTATAGCTCCTGAACTACATTACAACCTAGATTTAAATAGGTGTTTTAATTTTATAATTTAAATATAAGTCTTTTGTAGTTTTTGTGTTATATTTTTCAAGATAAAAATCTTTTGTCTGTTTTTGTTTGGGGGGCCATACCTGGAAGTGCTCAGAATTTACTCCTGGTTCTGTGCTCAAGGCTCACTACCAGTGGTCCTCAGGAGACCATATGTGGTGCCTGGAATTGAGCTATGGTTTGCCACATGTAAAATAAGCACCTTAACCCCTCTACGGTATCTCTCTGGGTCTTGAGATAAAATCTTATATCTTTTGGTAACTTCTGTCACAGGATTTGTGCCCTGTTTTAAGTGGATGCAAGTGATTTCTTTGTAGGAAAATTGACTAATGATTATTTTGAATAATTTACCTATTTGCAATACTTTGGGTCTGGGTGGGGGGAGGAATTCCAGAGTTGCATTTAGGTGCTCTAGGGCCCCTGTTGGTGATTCTTTGCCAACCACAGATGCAGTGTAGCTTGGGTGCTTGGAATGCTCATAGGGTGTCATGGTGCTGGGGACTGAGCTGCATGCAAGGCGTGTGCCTTAACCCTTGTACCATCTCTCCAGTCACTTTCTTTGCGCATTTGGTTTGTTTGGGGGCTAAACACCTGGAAGTTCTCGGGCTTGTTCCTCTCTGTGCTCAGGGATCATATGGGATTGTGAGAATGGTACACAGATCTGCTGCATGCAAGGGAAGAGTCTTTTTTTTTTTCTTTTCTCTTCTTCTTTTTTTTTTTTTAGAAAATAGAAAAGTTTAGCCCTTTTTGCCACCGCACGAGCTCGACCCCGGAGGCAACTGAACTACTTTGAACACGAGCAGCGCCCCCAAAATGCCTCCAAACTGTGTGATCGGAGCTACTGGCCCATGTGCCGCCAGCGGGGCACAGTTCTTCTCTCCAGGCTCCTCCATCATGTGAGCACCACAAAAGGGAAGTAAAAGATCGCAGTGATGCAATTGCCAAAAGAATTTTCCCTGGACTTCATATAGAAATCCAAAACCGCGCGGCTGCTCGAGATATTAGAGACCTAATATCTCTTGATTGTCAGCAACGTGAAAAGGTTCTTTTTTAGCAGGTCTTACTGTGGGGGGAAACTCCAAACAATAGTACTGAGTTTTTTGTTGAAATATTGAAGGTAATCAAAGTAGCAACTATTTCTTTAGACTGTGAACTAAGCCAAAGCCCCACACCGGCCGAGGTGAGGAAATATCCTTCTTTCTCGGTTCTTTTCCCTTTTCTGGGAGAAACGCGGTGTGGTGTCCACCATATTATGAAGCCTATTAAGCAGGCATGAACTTAGAGGCGCGGGAATGGGAGGGGGAAAAAAAAACTATATACTTGGAACAGTGGGACGCTTGGGAAGTCTTGGGCCGATACCAGCACATGCTCCGCCGAGACTCGACCCGGGTGGCCACACTTTTGTGTGGCCACGATGCTGCTGATCAACCAGAATCCGGAGCCTAACTAGACTACTTCCGGTTCCAGAAACTATTTGCAACCATTTCTCTAGACTGAACTAAGCCATAGCCCCACGCCGGCCAGGACTGGAAATATCCTTTTTTCTCGTCGGGCGGCGTGGTGTCAGCCATAATATGAGGACTATTCATTAAGCAGGCACGAACTTAGTGGCGTTGGAAGGAGGGGGGGAAAATTCTATGTACTTGAAACAACGGGACTTCATATCTTTCCAGTCTCAGCAATGGAAAACTAATTATCAAATGCTGCATTGGCAGTAGGGCTGTCTTTCTTGGGGAAAAACTCCAACAATACTGAATGTTGTATTGAAATATGGAATGTAATCAAGGTAAAGTGAAAATGAAGTGAAATTTATCAACTAAGCAAGCAGGGATGGGGGCGGGGGGCGGGGGGTGGGAGGTATACTGGGGTCTTTGGTGGTGGAATATGGGCACGGGTGAAGGGATGGGTGTTTGAGTATTGTATAACTGAGACATAAACCTGAGAACTTTGTAACTTTCCACATGGTGATTCAATTAAAAAAAATAAGAATTAAAAAAAAAAGAAAATAGAAAAGTTTATTGAAAAGTAGAAGAGAAACTCCTCAGCCGAGGAAATTAAATTAGTATAGGATAAAAAAATATCACTTGTATCACTTGTCATCCCGTTGCTCATCAATTTGCTCAAGGGACGCCAGTAACTTCTCCATTCATTCCTGTCATGTGCTAGTGTAGCCCAATGGTGTCTGCTCACTCCAGGAAGATGAAGAGCCTCAAACCGTTTCTTTAGGGTCTTGACGAAGGAGTCTGACCATCTCGTTTGTGGGCAGCCACACGGTCTTTTGACGTCCCATGGAATCCAGTCGGTAACAGCTCTAGTTCAACAGTTGTCTCCAAATTGCATTATGTGTCCGGCCCATCTGATTTTTGATGCCGTGGTAAACAATAAAGCATCCCTGATTTAAAAAAAAAATTTTAATTTTATTGAATCACCGTGAGATAGTTACAAGCTTTCATGTTTGGGTTACAGTCACACAATGATCAAACACCCATCCCTCCACCAGTGCACATTCCCCACCACCAATATCCTGGGTATACGCCCCTTTCCCACCCTCCCCCTGCTTCCATGGCAGACAATATTCCCCATACTCTCTCTCTACTTTTGGGCATTATATCTTGCCACACAGACACTGAGAGGTCATCATGTTTGGTCCATTATCTACTTTCGGCATGCATTTCCCATCCCAGCTGGTTCCTCCAGCCATCATTTTCTCAGTGATACCTTCTCTATTCATTCTGCCTTCTCCCCTCCACTCATGAAGCAGTCTTCCAGCTATGGGGAAATCCCCCTGGCCCTTGTATCTACTGCCCTTGGGTGTCAGCCTCATGTGATGTTATTTTATACTCCACAAACGAATGCAGTCCCTCTATATCTGTCCATCTCTTTCTGACTCATTTCACTTAGCATGATCCTCTCCATGTTTATCCATTTATAAGCAAATTTTATAACTTCATTTCTCCTAACAGCTGCATAGTATTCCATTGTGTAGATGTACCAAAATTTCTTTAGCCAGTCATCTGTTTTAGGGCACTCTGGTTGTTTCCATATTTTGGCTATTGTGAACAGGGCTGCAATAAACATATAGGTACAGATGTCATTTCTACTGCGCTCTTTTGCATCCTCAGGATATATTCCCAGAAGTGGTATTGTGGGGTCATATGGAAGCTCAATTTCTATTTTTTGAAGGACTGTCCATATTTTTTTCCAGAAAGGCTGGACCAGTTGACATTCTCACCAGCAGTGAAGGAGCATCACAAGGGAAGAGTCTTACCCGCTACACTATCTCTCCTGCTCCTAACTGTTCTTCTTAAGGCACAAAAAGAGGGGATTTTCATAATCCATGTTCCCCTTCATCTATGGGATGAGTAAGGGAATTCTCCTTCCTCTAGTGGTGGAAAGACAGAGTGGGGGATTGTCAGAGCAATCATTATGGAGCAGGAGGGTGCTCACTCCTTAACTCAGCAACTATTATCAGTTTGGGGGTCATGTCCAGCAGTGCAGAGGAGAGCTACTCCCAGCTCTGTGTTGGAAGTTTATTCCCGGTTGTCATGGGCAGACCAGATAGTTCTGGAAATTGATCTTGATGGTCCTACCTGGAAGAACGTGACAAATCCAGCAGTACAACAAGAACCAAAATAATGGGTTGGTCTTTCATGGCTTGAGAGAACAGATGTGCACTTCCTCTAGCCAGAGACATGTCAGGATCCACAGAAGATAACACGAAAAGTTATCCACTCAGTCTGAAGAAGGTAACACAGTAATGTAGAATGTTCCAGGTAACCTGTGAGTACAGGGCTCATGAGAGACTGAGGTTCTCCATGAATCCATGAAGATGGGCTCAGACCATGCATTGACTCTGGTGGCCCCAGCCCCTAGAACAGGATAGCAAGGCTTTCTTTTCTTTCTTGATATTTGGGCTGCACCTTATGGTACTTGGAGGCTACTCTGAGCTCGGTGCTTGGGGGTTATTCCCAGTGGTGCTTGGGGGATCATGTAGCACCAGGGATTGAAATGGGATTCCTGCATACAAAACATGTTAGCTCAGCCCTTTGAGCTCTCTCTCCAGCTCTGAGTTTCTGCTGTCTTGGAGTTGCTCAATGAGTATACTCCTTTACTGAATGGAAGGAATGGACTAGACAAAGTGGGAATTTCAGGTGGACCATCCTCATTAAAATGGAAGGTGAGAGGTAGAGGAAGTGAACAAGACAAAAATGCAGCCACCTCAACTTAGATTGTGATTTTACTTTTTAAGAAAAGACTCTCAAGGGAGTTAAGCAAGGAATAAGCCTTCCCAAGCTTAGATATCAAGGGTATATCCTGGTCACTATGTGGGAAATGAGAGCTATGAGCTGGATTGGACCGAGTGGACTGTGGGCAGAGAGGTGAGTCCGGAGACCATAGTCAGAGCAATCGCCGTGGAGCAGGAGGGTGCCCACTCCTCAATCAGCAATAATTATTGGTCATGTCCAGCAGTGCTTTGGGGAGCTACTCCCAGCATTGTATTGGGCGTTTATTCCCAGCAGTCATGGACAGACCAGGTAGTTCTTGGTGGTACTCCTGGTGCTCCCACTTGGAAGTATGTGCTCCAGCCCATTGGGTCATCTCCTCAGCCCAGCAACTATTTACTATTTTCCAGATATTCATAAATAAAATTTCATCTCAGAAACTCTGTATTATTTTATACTTTGTATAAGGAACCATCCTGTCCAAGAACGGGAGCAATAGTACAGCAGGTAGGGCACTTGCCTTGCACACTCGGGATCAATCCCATAGGATCCCCTGAGCCCTCCGGGAGTGATCCCTGAGCACAGAGCCAGGAATGCACCCTGAGAACCCCTGGGTATGACTCCACAACCAAAAAACTAAAGTACATCCTGTCCTTTCCTTTTAAAAATGTAACCAACAGGGAAATGTTGATACCTTCATGTCCATGTTATCAAGAAACAGAGATCTTCCTCTCACAGGGAGAAGAGGGATGCATGGAGACACCCAAGGAGGCTTTGGAGGAAGAAGGAAGAAGAATCTCCACAGACTTGACATGAAGAATCACGTGGAACTCCATGCCCTGTAGAACCAGACAGTGATGTCATTTCAATGAGAAATTGCTTGCACGAGAAGTGTCTGCGGGTAAGCTACTATAAATAGTTACCTTCTGCACACTAATCTGACTTGACTAAAAGGATTATTAATGATGTGCCTAATCTTCCAATCAGGCACTGAGGAAAGTGGCTGATAATAACAACCCTTTAGAGGCCCAGGGAGATGGGGAACCAGAGCTTGGGCCTGTGGTTGTGGTTCATGTTGGAGCCAAACTTCTGGGGTTTGAGGTACAGCTGGGCTCTTCACAGAATATAGACCTTCTCCTGCGCTAAACTCAGTTTCCCAGAACTTATATGTTGAAGGACCAAATTCTAGCCCCTCAGAATGTGACTACATTTGGGGGCTGGAGCTGTAGTACAGTGGGTAGGGCATTTGCCTTGCACGAGGCCAACCCGGATTTGAGTCCCAGCATCCCATATGGTCCCCCGAGTACCGCCAGAAGTAATTCCTGAGTGCAAAGCCAGGAGTAACGCCTGTGCATCGCCGGGTATAACCCCCCCCTCAAAAAAAAAAAAAGATTGTGACTAATTTCAGAGAAAAGACCACAAAAGAGATAGTTAAGGTAAAATGAAGCTTTTTGTGTCAGCCCTAAACCAGTCTGACTTCTACCCTTATAAGAAGACATTTGATTGTTTTGTTTTAATTAAGATATTGCTGATATACTGTTGATTATTAATGTTATGTGCATTTCAGGATATAGTCACAACTCTCTGTGGCTATAGATTTCATCATATCCACAACCCAATTCTAGCACCGTAGCCATTATCAGAACGACCCCCTTTACCTTTTCTTGTCACTACCTTCTCCTTCTGAGGTGATAGTCATTGTATTTTACACAGTCAAGGAGAGATATTTTAGCTGTGATGTGTAAGTTTTGTTTGCTTTGGCTGTTTATATTCCCCTGTGAGAAATTATTTAGCAATTGCCTTTTGTTTTCTGATTATTTTTGACTGGTTAAACCCCAACTTTTGTCCAAGCTGTCACAAATAGCTGAATTGTATACTCTGCTGAGTATGAATAACAACTTTTAAAAATTCCATTAATCTTGGATACATAGATGGACACTAAGTTTGTTTTCATGTCTTAGATATTGTGGCCAAAGCTACTGTTAATATAGGGGCAGGTACATCTTTTTGTTTGTTTGTTTGTTTGTTTTTGGGGTCACACCTGGCGATGCACAGGGGTTACTCCTGTCTCTGCACTCAGGAATTACTCCTGGCAGTGCTCAGGGGACCATATGGGATGCTGGGATTTGAACCTGGGTTGGCCGAATGCAAGGCAAACGCCCTACCCGCTATGCTAGGGGCAGGTACATCTTTTTGAATGAGTTTCTTTATAGGTTTTAGCTAACTTCCTTGGAAGAGACCTCAGAAGAAACCAGCCCTACCAATACTTTTAACTTAGATTACTAGTTCTTGTATTGTGAAAAAACGATATTTCTGAATTTGAATTCATGACTCCTAAAGTCCTTTGTTATGTTGGTAAAGAATGTAGTTATTCAGAGCGGCGCCTGCACAGCACCTCTGCTTCCTCTCTCTTCTCTTGTGCCAGTCCAGACCTTTGCCATAACTACACGTGGGTGGCTGTAATTATTTGCTCCCCTGATGGCTTTATCGTGACTATAATTCCTCAGAGAAAATGAGTTATTTTTGATCAAGTTGTCTCTTCAGTATTCTATTGTGTGGGGTTGGGGGAAGTATCATTGGAGGCATTTACATTCATCTCGCTAAAGATACAAGAGGAGATTTTTTTATCTAGCTATTCAAGTATATTTATTAAAAACTTACTTTGTATTTGTTATCATTTTTTAATTAAATACTAATGCTGTCATTATTATATATCTGGATTATCCTGCCAGGTTAGACTTCAGAGAAACAAAATAATTAACCTGGAGTTCCCAACCATAATGAATTGGTGAACTCAGGGAAGTAAGTATACCTACTGCATTGCAAATGATAATGCTGTTGTGGGCAGAACAAACCCAAAGATAAAGAGAATAAACGATACCAATTTCACCCCTGTAAGAATGTGAAAGAAGACTGCTATGGATGCCTTAACAGTCTCCCTCAGACTTTCTTAGAGCTACACAGTGCAGTTGAAAGTGTGACATGCCGTTGAGGCAGCGGAGGGCAGGAAGATGGTGGCAGTGGGTGGCTGCTGAGGAAGGGGTGTGACATCAGCCTGGCAGCCCTGCAGTGTCACAACCCAATATCAATTGCATAGTGGACGTGACCAGCCAGGTAGCCCTGTATACTTTTGGCCATCGAGCCAATGAGTGGGAGAAAACGGATGTGGAAGGAATCTTATTTGTTTATACAAACTGTCAATTAAATAAACATCAGTGAGACAGACACAACACTGAGTCCCAGAAGACACCACATTGCTGAAAATCTCTTCAGGACCTGTACGAAGTCAATTTCACCAGGCCACCTCAGATGGAACAGGTGCACTCTCCCTGCTGCTCCAGATGAAGCCTTTGTGACCACGAGCTTCCACAAACATGGCCCTGGTCCAGGCCCTGGTCCAGGGATTTCCAATTGAATCACAAAATGGATTAGCGCCCTACAGAGATATCTCTGGACCTCAACTATTTACATTCATAGAACCCCGGAATTCCAACCTCTCATATTCAAAGTAAGTAATAGAAAATAAATTATCTGGCATCTGTCCCTGACAGGCAGACCTGAATGGTGGTGGGAAAATTCGAACATACTATAATACCCCAAAAAAGAGAGAGTATATTGGGGAAATTTTCTGTTATAGAGGCAGGGGATGGACTGAGATGGGAGGTATAGGGGTATACTGTGGACTTTGGTGGTGGAAAATGAGCACTGGCGGAGGGATGGGTGTTCGATCATTATATGGCTGAAGCTTAAACATTAAAGCTTTGTAAATGTATCTCATGATGATTCAATAGAAGGAGGAGGAGGATGAGGAGGAGGAGGAGGAGGAGGAGAAGAAGAAGAAGAAGAAGAAGAAGAAGAAGAAGAAGAAGAAGAAGAAGAAGAAGAAGAAGAAGAAAGAAGAAGAAGAAGAAGAAGAAGAAGAGGAGGAGGAGGAGGAGAGGAAGAAGAAGAAGAGAGGAAGAAGAAGAGGAGGAGAGGAAGAAGAAGAAGAAGAGAGGAAGAAGAAGAAGAAGAGGAGGAGGAGAGGAAGAAGAGAGGAAGAAGAAGAAGAAGAGGAAGAGGAAGAAGAAGAAGAAGAAGAAGAAGAAGAAGAAGAAGAAGAAGAGGAAGAGGAAGAGGAAGAAGAAGAAGAAGAAAAGTGTGACTTTCTCAGCTTGAGAATCACATTTGTGATTCTAGCACTTAGATTTGAATGTTGACTTTCTGCAACTTTACTCATATCCAAGCCTTTGAGCTGGACTAACTCTAGAGTGAGGAGGAAACTGAACTGGCCAACCGGGTGACATTTCCATCCCCTATTTGCTCTGGTATGCCCTGAGGGCTGGCCAAACTTCTCTTGCCAACCCATCATTTGTCTTACTTAGGCTCTTGTCTGGGTTGCAAGCTATCGTATTCTGATGAGAATGACAGTTCTCTGAGAGCCCTGGTGTGTCTGGAAGTGTACCAAGGCGCTCCCCAGTAAACCCATGGTAATGAGATGTGTGGCTAAGTATAGAGACTTCGGTATGAAATCTGATAGGAAAGCATTAGGCCGGTCTGGTTCTTTCTTTTCTCTCAATCTCTCCTTTGCCCTACCCACACTGTCTACCCAAAATAAGTTTATGGAAACAGAATGATCTTTATAATTCTTCAGAGATGTGCAGAGGTAAGGGACTGAGGATGAGAAGCAGGTCTGGAATGATTCTCCTGTGATATCCAGAGAGAGGAAATGGACATGATGAGAAAACCAGTCCTGCTGAAATTTCCCAGAGGATGTTCTTTTCACAGACAGCACGATTTATCTGGGAGTGTCTGGAAACTCTGAGCTGTGCTCTTCAGGAGACTGAGCACTCTTAGAGACAAGCCAGTGTAATCCTCTGACTTCCTCCTCAAGGATGGTCCAGGAGAGAGCTCTGGAAGCCAAGTGCTAGGAAAGGTCTTGGTCAGAGAAACAATAAAAGCTCTTACCCAAAGGCTGGAAGCATCCACTAATCCTCCCAAGTTTAGCATAGGGAGAAAAGGGTTTACTTGGATCTACTTGAGGAGACGTGGATATGAGAAACTTGAAATACCTCTTGGTTATTTTACAGAAGGCATGCCTTGTTATCTCTGAGTAAAATTGGCCCTGGGCTCTCAATCTTTTATGTTGACATAAAGACAAGTTCCTGAATTCAGAGAAACTTGTGCATGTCATCAAAAAACATTTCACCTACTAAATTATAGCTTCTAAAAGGAACCAGGAGAGCAGAAAAGCGGCCAGGCATTCTGGTGAGCAACGCGGCCCGGAAAATGCTCCGGACCCAAATTGGGGCCAACAACACCGGGGAGCCGGAAGGTGGAGGTGCAGCCACAACACCTTCTCCAGATGGAGCCCTGGCGACACTGAGCAGCAACTAACATGGCTCTGGGATTCGGGACTGGGACACATCCGAGCCTGAAAACATGCAATCTTTTAATGGAAAACTAATTATCAAATGCTTCCTTAGTAGGGCTATCTTGTTTGGGGGTATAACTCCCACAACAATAGTGAGTTTTGTGTTGAAATATGGAACGTAATAAAGGTGAAGAGAAAATGAAGTGAAATTCATCAGTTATACAGTTGGGGTGGGGGGCAGGGGGTATACCGGGGATCTTGGTGGTGAATATGGGCACTGGTGAAGGGATAGTGTTTGAATACAGTATAACTGAGACATAAACCTGAGAACTTTGTAACTTTCCACATGGTGATAAAATAAAATAAATAAAATAAAATAAAAAATAAAAAGAACCAGGAGGCACATATATGCCTATTCTAGAATTACTGATAGGCATTTCCACCTGAAAATACTGTCTATTGGATAAAGGACTACTCGGAAGATATCTTGAGGAGCAAAATTAGGCAGGAAGTGTTGGCTTAAGGGACAGTTGCATTTAGATTTCCCCAGATCTTAATGTTAATCTGATCCAAAAATCACACTCACAGAGCCCTCTGAAATAATGTTTGAGAAAACATATGTGCTGGGGGATATCCACCCCCATCCACTGGTGCACCAGGCTCAGCCATGAATCTGCTTCCAGGATCCAGGGGGAAAGCCTGAGAAGCACAGAGGGGGCGCTGTTCATGTGGAGATAGCAGCCATGGGTGCAACTATGGGCAGGCGTGACTTGCACAAATCGGAGTACATTCCAAGGCATGCTGGACATGAGACAGCCGGGGACTCATGGCTGCCTCCATCTTAGATATTCTGACACCGAACTCAGCACTAACCATATCCAACAAGGTCACCTAAGAGGCCCAAAAGACCCTCACCAGTCTCCCAGATTCCCCAACATTGGATCTTTCTGCCTATGAGGACCAGGGAACAGGAGGAAATCAGAAGATGAAGAGGCAAGATCCTGTGCATCTCCCAGAGAGATGCTTGTGTATCCAGGGAAGAGACCAAATATGGAGACAGGTCAAGCCATTTAGACCTGAATCACCCAGGAAGGCGGACCCCTTCTAGAACTGGTAGCCTATGAACATGTGCACAGTATTTGTATTCTACCACTCTTCACTCTGCTCTGCTCTGCACTCCAGCACGCCCTCTTCAACGCCCTCTTGTTCTGCTGAGTACTCCCATCTTCTCAGATAATTCTCTTGCAGAAGGACCAGAGCCCAGCTGTGGGATTGAGGAGCAATCCCTGCCTAAGTTATCTGGGGGCTGTGATCCAGACAGGTGGACTCACAGAATCAGCCATTCATAAGTCCCATCAACAATACTGAAGATTATTTCTAAACTTCCTTTCAAAGTCACTGAGTCTAGGATTTCAAACATATGGGCACCATCTCCTTTACTCACCACTTCCCATGAAGACCCTGTCTGTTCCAAAGTGTGATCTTTGGATTCCAGTCGCAGGTCCATCAATGCAAAGCAGAAGCAGTGACAGTGTGAGAGGGAAAGAAGTTGGTATAACAATCTTTACACATTTTGAAATGTAAGATTACATCTTGACCTAGAAATCCCAGAGTAGTTTTAATAAGTGGGAAATCTTTTCAGGAAACCCAAGATTGTATTGGACACACGGGCTCATATGGTTAGGATGTGATTAAATGATATTAGTACATTAGTAGGTTATTGCTGGTGCATGCTATGATTTTTTTTTAGGGGTTACTCTAAAGCAGTGCTTAGAAGACACAGAGTTAATTGGGACTGTAGTTCCATACAAGGGCCTAAGTAAGTGTCGCTGCTTGGGTGCTCCAGGTGTGGAATTACAGGGGCCACCCCAGAGATGCTGGGAGGGGGTGCTCCAAGATTACATCAGGTAGTGCTCAGGGGCCTTCAGGGCTGCATGCAGTGATACCTGAGGGACCATATTATGCTGGGGATCAAACTAGAGCACACATAGGGCATGTACCTTAACCCATACTAACTATTGAGACCCTGAGTTTGTATTTCTAAAAGTTATTCTAGTTTATAAAGGTAGAAAGATGTTAACATTTCTGATATTGAGGAAGTTACCATACTCCACCATCACCGAAGTGCCCCCAACCCTCCATTTCTGTTCCTATGTCTCTTCCTAACCCCACTCCCGCATCATACTGTTTGGAAGCCAATCCTGTATTCCAATGCCAGGGGTTTGTCATTGCTCAGTACTGTCTATATTCTTGAGTCTCTATAGTGAACAGATGAGTGGGTACATCTGATATTTGTCTTTATCCCTTTGTCTTATTTCACTTAGCATGATAACTTCCAACTCCATCCGTGTTGCAGCAAGCTATTCAATTTCACCTTTTCTTATAATTGTATGTTAGTGTGTATGTATACAACTTTATGATACGTTAGGGAATAAAATCAAGGCAATAATAAGATATTTAACACCAGTGATAATAGTATACATAAGATTGGAAACAACCAGTGTTGGCAAGGATAAAATGAGAAAGGAACTCATTACCTGTTGGTGGGAATATTATCTGGTTTTGACCTCTATGGAAAGCAGTATGGAGATTTCTCAAAAATGTAGGAGTAGAACTCCTATATGACCCAGTGATTCCACTTCTCAGTATCTGTTCTTAAAATACAAAAATATTAATTCAATATAGTATATCCAAATCCATGTTTATTGACCATTTAGTACAATAGTCAGGACATGGAAACAAATGACCAACTAAATTTGTAATTTTTATTGCTATGTTTTTTGTGTCGGTATGTTTTATTTTTTAGAATAAAACTTAATTGATTTTCCATTGGCCTGTAATAGCATTTAAGCCTCAGGACTCCAGTTTCATACCTTAATATTTGCATATGCCTCACCATCTCTCCACCTCCAAAGTTTCAGAGCCATTTCCTTGATCAATTTAACCCTTTTGACTCTATGCCCCCACCTCACCCCCTGTCCTTCTGGCAACCTCTTATTTTCCACAGTCTGAGATTTTTTTTTTCCATTGTTAACTTTAGATTTACATTATATCGTCTATGGACAGAAAAATTTCAATTACCTAGACTAGTTCTTTAGAATTTGAAGCTATTATAAAAATTAATAAGTGAATGCCTGCAACCCAGAATATTGTCAAACATTTTATTTTATTTTTAATATTTATTTATTTATTTATTTATTTTTATTGAATCATTGTGAAAACAGTTACAAAGCTTTCAGGTTTAAGTTTCAGTCATACAATGATCAAACACCCATCCCTTCCCCAGTGCACATGTTCCACCCACCAGGAACCCCAATATACCTCCCCTTCCATCCCCCACCCTTCCTGTGTGACAGATGATTTTCACTTTACTCTCTCTTTACTTTGATTACATTCAATTTTCGACAGAAAACCCACAATTATTATATGGAATTTCCCCTCAACAATCAGACCTGCTGAAAAGGCATCATTAGATAATTTGTTTCTTATTGCTGATAATGAAGAGCATATGATGTGACACAGACGCAATAGTGGCCATGGGGTTTTGGAATTCTGGTATTTTAGTAATTAAGTCTGGAGGTATTTCTGCCAGCAGCCACTGCGTTCCAAGATTGGTTTGTGTGCCTCTGGGATCATTGCCGTTCAGGAGTGGAGGAGCCATTCGTGGGCAGCCACTTGGAGTCTTGTCTAGGCGGGGAGCAGGGCCAGTTCCGTCCCCCCTCCTATCGCAAGATTTCCCGTGCACCCCATCACTGCAAGCTCCTACCTCTCTGTCCAATTGGCTCCAAAAGGTAGCAGTCACTATGCTGCCGCAAAGGGGGCAAGGTTGAGGAACAAAAACCCTCCCCCTCCCGGGGTGGCACGGGGCCATAGCTTAGTTCACAGTCCAGGAGCATTTATGCCAGCAGCTGCTGTGTTTCAAGATTGGTTTGTGTGCCTCTGGGATCATGGCTGATCAGGAGTGAAGGAGCCATTCCTGAGTATTTTTTTGCATATAGGAATGTGGCTGTGCAGTTTGGAGAAATAATCCTGGTCCCCACATACTGGAGCCATGTTTGTAGAATATCATGGTCGCTGGGATTCCATCTGGAGAAGGCGGGGAGACTGCACCTGCTCGATCTGGGGCATCCTGGTGTTATCGACTCGGTTTGGGGTCCAGAGCATTCTCTGGTGTTGTGGTGCCCACCGGCCAGGATTCTTCACTGCTCTATTGTCAAACATTTTAAAGGTGAGTTAAGTTTCCAGGAAAGTGCTAGATATTAATTGGTATCTTCTGGCATAAGTAAAACCACACATATAATAAATATGCACAAGTAGCTGTCAAAGAAAGTGCAAAGAAGTTACAGCATGATGGCAACTTAAACTTGTTCTTATTTGATTCTATATTCATGCTGCTCCCAAGCCGTCCCCTTTCCCAATGGGTGGTCTGCTGTGAAGCCATAAAATAATGGCTTGGAACTTGTCAAAATCTTGACTAATTTTCAATCAAAGTGAAGAACAATTTTCTGGTAAATGAATTACATTACTCTGGATCGAGTGTAAAATCATACAATTCAGCATAAAATTGATGCATTGTACTCTTGAATTGGAGAAAAAGAGATCCCTTAAATTCTAGTGACAATGACCAGGTTAGATGATACATCTTAGGGTAATCCGTTACAGAGAACTGCAACCATTTGAATAGAATGTCTGGATAATGAAAGAGATCCCTTAAATTTTAGTGACAATGACCAGATGAGATGATACATCTTTGGGTAAGTCCGTTACAGATAACTGCAACCATTTGAATAGAATGTCTAGAAAATGAAATGTCCAGATAATGTCTGGGACAATGAACTTTGTCATCTGAAAACTGAACAGCTGTCCCTCAGCTGCTGTGCATTTCATTTGAAAACAGATGAATGCTGATTTCCTGCTGCCTGTTGGAAAACATGTTTTCATGGGCACCCCTGCCAGAGCCTTCATCTGTCTCTGGAGCTTCCAGTTGTTGGTAAAACCTCTGTGAAATTAGAAAACAGATGTGAGCTTCCCCGCACCAACAGGCGGCATTTGTAACCTTATGATCCCTGCTGTGAATTGAGAATGTTGCTACACTCTGAGGACTGTCAGTCTGGTGAGGTTGACACCTACATTGCACGGCCATCTGTTCCTATAAATAAAGTTTTATGAGATCACAGCCACACACATTCACTTCCATGTTGTGTCAGTCTGCTTCTGAGCTGCAGGAGCCAAGCGGAGTGGATGAGAGAGACACTTGAGAGAAAAGGTGGCTGGACCTCTGGGAACTGAGCTTCAGAAACACATGTTCCACTTGCTTTTCATTCCTTGCCTCCATATCCTCTTTTCCTGCCAGTTTCTCCACACTGACGGTATTTCATGGAGCTCTTTGCTGTTTCAGATGGCTGGGACCCATGTTCCTAGAAGCAAAACAGGAGAGGAGATGAGAGCAGCCCAAATCTCTGTCCTCCTGTAGACCTCCCTCACTGGTGGTGATTGGGGTGGGGGGCTCCAAGAGCTGCTTTTGGAGGTAGTGATTGAAACGAAATGATTAAGGACACAAAGCTAATTTGTCAAGGGGAGTCCAGAGCCAAGACCAGATGTCTCTGAATGAGGCCTGGTACGCTTCCTGCCTGGCTCTTCATCATCAGGGAACTCTTCATGGAGGTGGTAACATTTGGGTCTTGCTTTAAAGCTCAGTGAGAGCCAGTCCAGCCAAGACCATTTGTCTCCCTTCAGTGTCTCAGTGCTGACATGCAGCGTAAATTTTATTTTGCTTAATACAGAGTCTATGGGCTGAAGCAATAGCACAGTGGTAGGGCGTTCGCCTTTCACGCAGCCGACCCGTGTTCTATTTCTCTGCCCTTCTTGGAGAGTCGGGCAAGCTACTGAGAGTATCGACAACTACAGAGCCTGGCAAGCTACCCGTGACGTATTGGATATGCCCAAAACAGTAACAATAAGTTTCACAATGAGAGATGTTACTGGTGCCCACTCGAACAAATCAAGGAGCAATGGTATGACAGTGACAGTGACAGAGTCTATGCCCTTCACAAAGTATGAAGATCTCTAGTTCAGAAGTTTGCAGACTGACCCGCCCATGTTTTAGCTTTCACACTGCTGCTAACTAACTATACCTCTTGAGTTAAGTACTTTAGGTTAGGTACTCAGTTAGGTCTACCTGTCAGTTCCTTAAACACAACAATGCCGGTGAATTTAGTCCAATGGGCTGCAGCCATCTTGGCTTTTTTCTCAAAATGCCGAAGTACTCATAAAATAAGAGACCTCTCCACTGATTTGCATCCCAAGAAAATACAGAAAAAACTGACCGGCTTCATACCTGAACGCATTCTAAGTGGGGCTGGGCACAGATAGAGGGAGCAGGAGCGTTTGACTGGATTGGTGAGAAGAAAACAGACAAGGGAGGTGAATGGGCACAGAACATGAGCACATCACCACGTCACCCCAGCAGACAGGGACCAACGGGGCCAGCAACATCATTAGGGGACTCCTTTAGAAGGACCCTGGTGGGGAATCCCAGAATGTCTTTCCTTTATGGCTGAGGTTAAGGCTTGGAATAAAGAAAGTATCTGGGAAGCCAACCTCAAATCTGCCCCCTCTGTGGTTGGGGTGGAGTGTCTGGAATCAGCATTACTCATGTGGAAACACTTTGCTCTTTAATACCTCCAGAAGATCCTGGAACAGGCTGTGGCAAACCATGAAAGCAGGCCAGACAGAGCTGCCCTATTATTTGCTGAATCAAGTGATTCATTTTCAAGGTGGATTAAGAATGATCTATATTCTCTTTATAAATCCAAGGGTTTTTATCCAGCTAGGAGGTATGTCTCTTCCTGTATAGAGAAGAAACATATCTTTATTTCTTAAATGCATCCAGAGTAATAAAAGAAGTTAATGCATTTTTTAAAAAAATTACATGAGAATCTCAGGCTATTTATTGACTGTCACGCCTTTGTAGATTCCGCAGCTGAATTCAATGGAGGAAAAAATTCTTCAAGCATTTACTTACAAAAGATTGTTTTATTTTTGTTGATGTGAATAAGTACAAGATTCAAACATTATTTTTAAATTGCCTAATCACTATCAGGAAGTGTGATAAAGTTCATATTGATCTGATTTTTCTTTCTAATAATTCCCTCCAGCTTCATCTCTTTTTTCTGTCCTCCCTTTATAATGGCAGCTAGTGGGCTCCAGGCAGCATGCTGGAAAGAGAGTGACTTATACTGAGTTATTTCTTTAATATTCACAATCACCTTATAACATGAATTTTATTAGTTGCATTTTGTCATAGGGAAACAGTGACTTTGAATGGTTCAGTTATTACAGCTAAAAAATTGAGAGTAGGGAATCGAACTCAGATTGAAGCCAAAACCAATATTTATTTATTAACATGTCCATCATTTCATCCATAATTTATGTCCATAACTGCAGGCATCACCCATCTATCTACCAGCCATTCATCCACTCATCCATCTATTCATCACCATTCACACATCCATTATTGATTTCTTTCTCCACCATCCTTCTACACGTCCATCCAGTCATCATCCTTCTACCCATCCATTCACTCATCATTCACCTTCCCATTACCCACTCCTTTATCTGCCCCCTTCTCTCTCTCTCTCTCTCACACACACATACTCACACACACACACAAGTGATTTGGCTACCTACATCTATTAATCAGAGTTTACTTACCTGGTCTCAAATTAATTCTCTGGGGTGTTGGGGAATATGTAGGTAAGGAGAGAATGAAATGGAACATAGGGTGTAGGAGCAGTCAGGAGAGACTTCCCTGAGAAAAGAGAGCCTTGAATGTGGAAGAGGTACTTCATAAGGTATTTAGGGACACCCAAATAATAGAAAGATTTTGGTCCTTTTAATCCCCAAGCTCCTTCGCAATTGGTTTATTTGAGCTCAAATAGATTTAACTTGTTGGCAGAAGATGCCTGCTCTTTCCTTTAGAAACTATTTATTTATTGGCACTGGACATTTTGATACTATATTGGCTACTGGAAATATAATATCGAAAGGAAAAGTTCTCATAGAAAAGAGAACATAGTAAAATAACACAATTTTAACTCCGTAATTATTACAAGGAAGATATTTTAATGATCTAAGAACATATAACAAAGGTAATAGGTATAGTTAAGGATACGTATGAGGTAGTGGAAGATAAAGAATACCTGTAGGAACGTGTTAATTCTGAAAGCAAATTGGTTTAACAATAAAGCTCATTTATCATTCAAAGACAATATTTTGCAAGACTCATCAAATTTCTCCTCCACCCAGTCGTGCAGAGATCCAGGCTGACAGAGGCTCTGCCATTCTAGCTCCCATCTGGAGCAGGGGGCCTCCAAGCTCAGAGTAAAAGGAGATGAAAAGTGAGATAATCTCAGTCAATGCTATAGAATGACTGAACTCATTTGTGGGATATATAAAAAATAAATTAGCATGAGACTACTATTGAAGACCAGGAAAAACAAGAATCAGGAGGATTTGTCAATGGTTGAAAGCTTGCCACAATCATGTGGGGACAAAGGACAGTTAGGTTAGAGAAGGGACCAGTATGACAATAATAGTTAGAAATGATTACTCTGGACAAGAACTGAGTGTTAAAAGTAGGCAAAGGGATATACATGATAACTTTTCAATATCTGTATTGCAAACCACAATTCCCAAAAAGGAGGTGGAGAGAGAGAGAGAAAGACAGAGACAGAGAGAGATAGAAAGAGAAAGAGACAGAGAGACAGAGAGACAGAGAGTGCCTGCCATAAAACAAATGCATTCTCAGGACACCTCCCAAAGGTTCCTACATTTGTCTAAGGCTTGGTAGCCCCTAGTTCACCAAGGTGATGCTATTCTGATGAGTCTACCAACTTCTCGGCATGTTCTTTCCTACTGCTGTCACACACAACCCTGTTTCCTTTCAGGGAACAAATAACTAATATTCAGAGGCAATGGCTCTTTTCCAAACACTGTGTTCCCCTTTCATTCTGCTCTTTTTTCTCCACATAAAAAATTTTGATGGAATAATCTGAGAAAGCCTTCAATACCAAAACCTACCCTTACAGCTAGCCTGTCTCACCTCAACTCTGATTTGATTTTTTTATTTGCATTTGAATCACGTTTTTGTTGGTTTAAATCAAAGGGGTGGAATCTTGATTTTAGAGTCTCCACGGAGTTCAGTGCACTGAGTTGAGGGAACTTTTTAGTGGGAAGTTGTCGGAGAGAAGCGGTCAACTCCGACTGCTCCCCCAAACTCAGGCAAACAGGCGCCTTCTTTAGCAACTCTATAAGCTGGCGTTGATATAAAGACACGTTCAATCCGACACAGTTCTTGACTGTGTCTTTTGCCAGACCAGTCGGATCTCCTTTTGGCCCAGGACACAGAGGAGCACCGTGGGGGATGCCAGAGGGAACCTACACATCTCACAATGGCCTCCTTTGTAGAGTTAAACAAATATTTGCCTCTGGCATATAGGGCCGATTCATGGCCTGCGCTCTCGTCCAGCTGCACCTCTGCTCGCAGCAGGGTGGCTGTGCCCGCTGCCGGCTGGACCCTTGCAGCCAAGTAAACAAGCTTCCATGGCAGCCCCAGCACGTCACAGCAGCTGGGGACTCTCAGGGGTCCAGGTGAGAGCTCATGCACACTGACAGCTGTGGGTCTGGGATTTCTGCTCTTCCATTCCCTGGGGAGACACCTAGATTTCTTTAGCTTCTGCTCCATCATTGACAAAGTAGCCCATCATCCAGTGTGATGTTTCTCTTCATGGACTATTGAGGACCACGCTTTTCTCAGCATCTCAGTGTGGGTCAACTTTGTAACTATCAGCTGTGATTTTTCTGTCTGACTTCTGACTGGTGGAAACTTGAACAGGCTGAAACATGAGGTTCAAACTGTGACAAATATTTTGCAACACAATAGTATGTATATGTTTTCATTTGCTGCCCTCAAACCCAGGGACTCACACAGGCCAGGCACACATTTTACCTCTGAGTAATATCTCTAGTTAAACATTAAGGCACATTTTATAGGGATATCAAGCAAGGGATATCATATCATTCTGTTGTTATCTGAATAAGACTGGCTTATTCGGAAGAAAGACTGTAGTGTCATGAAGAGAGAAAGAAAGACTCCAGTGTCTTGAATCTTTCCACACAGCAAAGCATTGAAGCTTTCTGGAAGGGAAAGGCGGTGACAGGAAGAACATTGAACCTCTAGGCCAAGTGTCTGTCACTAGCCCACCTCTGAAGCACTCCTGGTAGGTGTGCTGAGTATTTTAGTTGCATCTGACATTTCTACTTCTTCCCCCCCCCCCTCTGACCCCAATGATTCCTTTCTAACATTATGTTTTGATACCAGTGGGGTCCCCGAATGACTTATGTGAAGTGGAATAGGGAAAGGCTGGAGCCTAGAAAAAGGGGATCTGCCATTTCCTCTCTAGCCAACTCTGCCCTCTGGGGTAATGGCTGGGAAATCTAGAAGTGTGGGCCTGGCTCCTTGCAGGAAAGGAAAGTCAGTCCTTGGCCTTACCCAGGCCTTTGGGGTTCTTGCCTTTCTCTCGGAAAAAAATTTCAGGAGAAGATGAAGAGTGAAGTAAAAAAACAGATTTTATTTGGAGGTTTTGGGCAAGAAAAGGGGGTGAGAGAGAGAAAGAGAGGGCTGAAACATGAGGTTCAAACTGTGACAAATATTTTGCAGCACAATAGTATGTATATGTTTTCATTTGCTGCCATCAAACCCTCAAGAGAAATATCCTCAAGAGAGAGAATGTAGGATTCTCTACAGAGGAGAAGGAGCCCAGTACAGGTGAGAGCATGAAGGTACACATCTCATCTCAACAGATGAGAAGGGAAGATGAGGGCGACATCTTCAACAGGGAAGATGCGGGTGACACAGGTGCTCAGGTACCACATGTGCTCAGCAGCAACACATGGGCACAGGCAGCAGATGCACACGCTTCCTTTGTTCAAGGTGGCTGTTGCAGGGTTTTCTCCCAAGCTGCCACATGTGGAGTTTCTGTCTAGGTAAGAGTCCATCACTAGGGTAGTTGTCAACGGGGCATAGTTGGGAGTAGTTGATGGTCAGCTTTGAAATTCCTTTCCTGGCCTTTGTTCTATAGCAGGAACAAAGCAAGAGAAGGCTGGAAGCGGGTGGGGGAAGAGGAGAGTACAGCTTTGTCTGGGTCTGTGCTGGCACCAGTGAAGGTCTTACCGGCCTTAGTTCCTGTGTCCACAAGGTGGGTTTTTGCAGCCTTCAGGCTGTTTTTTTTTTTTTAATTTCCCAAGAATTCACTGCCCTGGGCCCCCTTCCCTATCTGCCTTCCTTCCTGTTCCACTTTTGTATTAGAAAATACATGTGCATTTTCTAAGTCCCTTAAATGGAAACAAAGTAGAGTTTAATAAATATAATACGCCTTCTTTAATTAACAAAATAACTGAAATTATTTAACTAAAACAAGTTTTCAATAATCAATCCATAGGCAAGAAATGATGTATTTGCTTTAGTTCAAGTATATAAACAGAATACAATGGACATCGGCAGAGTATGCATGAAATGATAACCCTTAGTTAGATTTAGCAATAAGCCAAGGCTTAAAGTGCATTCAGGGAATTTCTCCTACGCAGTGCTAAAAAGGTGTGGGAACCCCACTGGCAGTACTTGGCCAACAGAGCAAGCTGGTGGTTCAATGCAAGGGTCTGAGGACGTGATGCTACTTGAGTCTTGTGGTGCTGAAATGACCCAAGCCAACCCCCAGTGCTTGGCGACCTCCATGGTCATACCAGGTGGTTCTACTTGGGGAATTATGTGTTGCCAGGAATTCAACCCATGTTGGGTCATTGGGTGCATGCTAGACGTGCATCTTAAAATTCAGAAACAGAATGGGAAGTAAGAGGTATCTACTGAGAGCCTGGGGATCCCTCCCTGGGCCAGTTTTCTACTCTCCCTTCTTGAACATGAGCAGTTAGCTGAACCCCCCAGTTAGCCATAACCTCCTCTGCTGTCTCATCAGGTCTGGAGTTTCTTAAAGCTTCCAGACACTTTGTGAGGTTAATGGACAGTCTCCTCCAGGTCTTTCTCCTCCTACTTAGTGGTTTCCTGGTAATCTCTGACATCTCTTGGCTTCTAAATATATTGCCCTGATCCCCGCCTTCATCTTCATGAGGTGTTTCTCTGTGTGCATGTCTGTCTCTGTGCCAAATTCCTCCTCTTTGTAAGAATACAGTCCTACTTTAGGCCTTTCCCAATAACCTCGTCTTAATTTGATTATTTACAAAGACACTCATTTCCAAGTAAGACAATAGCCACAGATGTGGGAATTAGGACATCAGCATCTTTGGGGAGCTGGTAGCAATTCAGTTCACTGCTTCCAACTGCTTGGTTCTAGTAGGCATATTTCCTGGCAGCTAAGAAACCAGCTTCTCTCTGCAGTTACTCTTTTACTGGCCATTCAGCTTCTCTGAAGGCAGACAGGTAGACAGGAAGAGAAGCCTAATGGGTTACAAGTGAGTTCCACTGGATAAGTCACTTACATTTCTTTTCTGAGTCTCTGTTTCCTTAACAAGAAAAATAGTATGCTAAGAAAAGCCAGTGAACTCAAACAGAAGGGCTGGCTGGCACATAAGTGTTCAGCAAATTATAAACATCACCACCATCATCATTAATTCCTTTCACATTGCAGAGAAGATGGATTAGTAATTACTAGCCCTGGATGTGTGCTGGAATCATCTAGGAGAACTTTTAAAAAGCTACAAGTGCCAAGGACTCACTACAGGTTCTGACTCAGTGGGTCTGGGATGGGGTCCAGGCACTGATCTCTGTAGAAGCTTCCCTAGTTTACTTTGAGTTGCAGGAAGGATTAAGGGGCACTAGAATAGATGACAGGATTGCAAAAGGCTGTGGAAAGTCTCATTGCAGTTGGAAGTCAGCAGTTCTGACTTGAGTTCCTTAACTAGATGGTCCAGGTTGTGGGAGATGCCAGATTGCAAATCCAAACACTGCTCTTCGCAAATGATGGACCAGGGGACCTTGCTTCCACTTCATTCCTGGCTTTCTTGTCTTCCTGTCCACCTTTCTCCAGGCCTCCACGATGAGGGAACACCCTATTGAAAACATACCCCTTGGACCTTTTCTCCCAGATCCATTTTCTTGCCTCCAAGAAAGTTCTAGTTCTGATGCCTGCCAGGTACGAACCAAGGCACCAAGTTCCAGAATAGTTGCTCAAGAGCAACTCACATTGTAACTGAGAGGCAGGGGACTCTGTCCAGCTCCTCCTGTCAGGGGATCCTGAGCACAGTAGGGCAGACCTGTGGAAAGGATGTGGCAGAACTTCTAATTTGGGAGTGGGACACGGGGTTACTCCAGCAAGTGCTCAGGAGCTGTTTTGGCTCTGTGCACAGAAGTGATCGTGGCAGGGCTCCCAGCCCACCTGCAGTGTCGGGTCAGCCACCAGCAAGCTGGCATGTAACGTCCTGTGCTGGCTCTCCAGCCCAGAGCAGAACTTCCAGGTTCCACTCAGTGGGATCTGCCTGCGTTGGCTAACTCCCTGCCTTTGTGAACTGGACAGTTGTCATTTTGCAGAATCCCTCTCTCACCCCATCCCCAGTACCAAATCCCTTCTGTGCATAAATGTGGGTGCTAGAGCTGAAGTTCTGAAACCTGGATGCCTTGCGACGTTGCAGGGGTGGCTAGGTCAGGAGATGCTTTTGGTTCTCAAGCGTCATAGCGGAGAGTTTGGCAGCTGTGAGCACCTCTAGCTTTTCCATCCTTTCTCCAGCTGCTCTGTGGTTTCATCATAGGGCCTGGGTCCTTCCAGTTTGAACTTTCTTAGAACGCCGCCCCTGTCACCTGAGCATGACCGTTCCACATAGCCCCTTCCAGTCTCTCAGTATTACCAGACTTCCCGGGGAAGGGCCAGTGGCTTTTTAAATCAGCCCTGAATGAGTAATGATTCATAAAATGATACATAGATAGAAACCATTTTTAACGGCAAAGCTCTGTAAGTTCTTTTAATTTATTATCCCCAAGGAGGGAAGGAATGTCTGCCTGCTCTTTGGCCCAATTAATGATGTTGTACAAGTGAAATGAAGGAAGACAGTCATTCTCTCCGTTCCGATCTGCTCTGCGCTGTGTGTTTGCCTTGGCGCTTCCCCCCTTCCTTCCATTTTATCAGGAATCTGTCAGAAGGGTAAGCCCCCAGAGACGGATGACTCTCTTAACACAAAGCAGGGGGTTGTCTCCTTTCGTTTTGGCTCTAAACGAGTTGGCTCATTTGGATGTAAACTTTGGCTTCTGGAAAACCCAAGGGAAAAGGAAATAAAATGTGGGGTGGGACAGTATCTTTGCTGAATGGGGTGGGTGCCCCCCAAAATCTTATGTCTCTGGAGTGCAGAGGGGAAAGAGTGGCAGCTGGGAGGGGGGTTTGCTGGGGAGCACGCATGCTCACTGCAGAGGGCCGGGCCAGGCCTCGGCTGCCAGGACGGATGAAATAGAGGCAGTGAAGCCCGAATTTCCTGGCAAGCCCCACGAGAGGTTTTTCCAAAAGGCCTCCGAGCCCGCGAATGCACAGCCGCTCCGTGTCTAATCACAAAAGCCCACCCCCCGGACACACGCTTTCTTGTTTCCAGCGGCTGGTGTGTGTTTTCTTCACCCCTGAAGCCCCCCACCCCACCCCACCGTGCCAAGGTGTGACATTTATGAACCCCACCAACTGGAAGCCGCGCGCGCGGGCTGGGATTTGCCCGCGGTGTGGGAAAGTGATGAATGGGGGCGGGTCCGCCCGGGGAGGAGGACCGTGTTCCCTCTGGCGTGCTGCAGCCTTATTTATTACACATCCCCCAAGTATAAAACCGCCTGGCCGCCGGCAGCAGCTCGCACCTCCTGCCCTGGCCTTTGCCCGAGGAGAGCACGGCGCCCGGAGCCCCGGCCCGCTTCAGCTGGAGCCTCGGGGTGGCTCTGTGGAGAATCATGCTGGGGAGACAGCTCGCCTGTTGGCACCTGCTGGCTTTGCTTTTCCTCCCATTTTGCCTGTGTCAAGATGAATACATGGAGGTGAGCGGAAGAGCTAATAACGTGGTGGCCAGGATAGTGCAAAGTCACCACCAGACTGGCCGTAGCGGCACCAGGAGGGAGAAAGTGAGAGAGCGGAGCCCTCCTAAAAGTGGGACTGTGGATAATAACACTTCTACAGACCTAAAATCCCTGAGACCAGATGAGCTACCGCACCCCGAGGTAGATGACCTAGCCCAGATCACCCCATTCTGGGGCCAGGTACTCCGCCTTCTCTTCTAAGGATTACTGTAAAGCTTCATGAGTTGTGTTTTTCCTTTTTTGTTTGCTTTTTTCCTTCTTTCCTTCCTTCCTTCCTTCCTTTCTTTCTTTCTTTCTTTCTTTCTCTTCTCTTTCTTTCTTTCTTTCTTTCTTTCTTTCTTTCTTTCTTTCTTTCTTCCTTCCTTCCTTCCTTCCTTCCTTCCTTCCTTCCTTCCTTCCTTCCTTCCTTCCTTCCTTTCTTTCTTTCTTTCTTTCTTTCTTTCTTCCTTCCTTCCTTCCTTCCTTCCTTCCTTTCTTTCTTTCTTCCTTTCTTCCTTCCTTTCTTCCTTCCTTCCTTCCTTTCTTCCTTTCTTCCTTTCTTTCTTTCTTTCTTTCTTTCTTTCTTTCTTTCTTTCTTTCTTTCTTTCTTTCTTTCTTTCTTTCTTTTTCTTCCTTCCTTCCTTCCTTCCTTCCTTCCCTTTCTTTCTTTCTTTCTTTCTTTCTTTCTTTCTTTCTTTCTTTCTTTCTTTCTTTCTTTCTTTCTTTCTTTCTTTCTTTCTTTCTTTCTTTCTTTCTTTCTTTCTTTCTTTCTTCCTTTCCTTCTTCCTTTCTTTTTTTCTTTCTTTTCCAGCTAAGGTTCTTAGGATCGATGCTTTTGAGAAGTGTGTTGAATTGTTTGTGGGTCTCTTCTGGGTTGCTCTGATGCACCAGGGGTGCCAGGCCTGTGCTAGAAAGTTAGCAGGGAGGGCATGGGTGTACTGGGATAAAGCAGGCTGTCGCGCCAGCCCATCGGAGGGAACCTGAGCAGCCAGTACGGGCTATTTTGAAACTTGGCTTCCTCCTGCTCAGCCCGTGCTGACCTCTGTGGAAAGATGAAATCATCCTAGAGAGTCATTTGCAGTGTGTCTATAAAAGCACTTGGACTTTCTGAATTCCTCCTCTCAGAGGAAAAGCAGCCCTTTGAATCTTTCACTTTGATTTGTGTGTTTCCTCTGACCTCTCATGCCAGTCTTGTGGTTCTATTTTATATAGCATGTTAGTTTGTAAAGCCTGTCTTAGAAAGGGAATCAGAATGAAAACAACTCCCTGCCCGACCCACCCCCTCATACACACACTCCTGTCCCATATAGTATTTAAAATGAGAACCTTTTTGTGTGATTCCATGCCTGACAGTCATGGGAATACATGGTTTATACGTTAGAATATAAGCATGGCGACTAAGGGGACAGCTTAAAACTCAGATGGAAGTATGGCAGTGAGTTAAGTTTTCAGGGGTTAAATGGAAATTGATGAAACTCAGTTTAATTGAGGATAACTTTTAAGAGCAGGAAGGCAGGTTTGTACTTATTTTCCAACTACTGAGCATGCTGAAATGAGTTGTGAAGCTGCTTTTATTATAGGATCATTATCTTGTTTTGTTTCGCTTTGGGATCACTAGTGATCAGGTACTGATGTAACTCAGGGCCGGTGGGGGCACGATTCCCAACTTGGTGATTGGGGGTTGTTTGCTAAGTTACTGAGGATGGAACCTGGACCTCCTGCTTCAAAAAATGTGCTTCATTCAGCCCATTGAGCTAGTCCTCCAGCACTTTTGTTCATAGAATCTGAATAAATGGGTCTTACAGTAAGGACTGACTGCATCCATGCACTAAATAGACCCTGAAAAAGTCAAATAGGTGAACTAGAAACTGCCCATTTTCAGATTGAGACTGGTTCTACCCTGGACCACAGAATCAGCAATGTCCTTGGGCTTTACATGGTACTTCTAACTCAGTCACACAACTGCTTTTGACCAATTTTTCCTGTATTAGGAAAACTTGATTCTTTAAGGAGCTGTAGAAGAAGTGCTAACTTCTAAAGACTCCCTTCTATTTTCTAAAAGGCATTTTTAGAGCTTTCCTTTTATCCGATAGTCATTCGGGCTGCTGGATGTCTGTTGCTAATCTGTGCTTTCCTTTGCAGTGAAAATGCTTTCACTTTTGTCCAAGCTTTGAGCTGGGCTTCCCATTTAATTTTAAGAGGTCTTTGTTAAATTCTTCTGGGCTTTGGCTGCAGGAACCCCCTGAGACAGGAACAGATGGCAGGTGTAACCTGTCACGGGATTATTTCATGACAACAAACACCCATTAGGTCATTAAAATCCAAATTGCATTTCTACTTATATGTCACCTTCCTAGTTTCTATAGTCATCTAGCATGATCAAATCAGATGACCAAATCAGATGATCAGAAAGAAAGAGAAGAAAGACCAAACCAAACTTCTTTTCAAACCAAAAGGAGGTTTCAAACAAATTCCCAAAAAGAGGTTTAAAACTAAATGATGATATTTAATAATAATATTCAGCAGATTTTCAGTACAACTTTACACCCCTAGAAGACTTGTATGGAAAGCCTCTCGAACATCAGCTGATTTCAGGATTGCCTTCTACCCCACTTCCTCTCTACCTCTCTTTTTTGAGTTCTTCCTTTTCCTCATTTGATTACTTCCCTTGCCTTTCACTGTGCTGTGCTTTAGCAGGAGGGTAAATAGGCACACACTCCTATTTCTGAACAGCTCTGAAGGAGAATAAAATGAGTGAATGGAGAAGTGTTTGACCCACCATATAATAAGCCACATCATTGCACAGGAGACAGACTGGGCTGGGCAGGGGTGGGGGAAGTGAGTGGTGGTAACTACCCTATTGGACCTTAGAAAGATGAGATAAAAAATTACTTCTTAGAAAGACGAGATAAAAATTATTGCTTCTTCCTCTTCCATGGAAGAATAGAATTTTAAAATCAAAAGAGACGAGGGAATCCCTGGAAGTCCCCTGGGCTCTGGGGACAGGAGCACAGCAGCGTGAAGTGGCCAGACTGAAGGTGGCCACAAGACCAGTAAGGGAGCACAGACCTTACTTTGCCAGCACACATTTGATTTGTTTGCTCGAGGCTATTAGTAGCATAGCCTCAGGGTGATTAGATGTGTATTCTGGAAGGATGAATCTGGCATGAGGACAATGCTGGAGTGTGCGGGCATCTGGCTGAGCTAGCTGACTCTGTTCTCCGTTCCCAGCTCTTTCTTCTCTGCAGGCCATCACCACTCTTCTCTCCCAATCCCACCACCTCCTCTTGAGTTCGTTCCTTCTACCCCCTTCCTGTCTCCTATTTCCTTAAGTTAGAGTTGGTGTTCTGCATAGTCTTTTCTAGAATCACCTGCCAGTAATAGTTGAGCTCAGTTCTGAGGAGCTGCCTCTCAGCCTCCTACTATGAAGTGGACTGAACTTTCTCATCCTGCGCTACCCGTCTGCATCCCTAGAGGGTACAAATTTGACACTATGAGGTTGATAAACTTCAGGGTGAGGTTGATAAACTCCAGAAGGTGCTACAGAATAACTGCCAAGTTCACAACCACTCCTTAGGTAGGAGAACACTTCTCAATGACCATCACCTGTCCAATGGGTTCAGAGTCCACCACATGCTTCATGAACCATAGTCCATCGACTGAACTTTGCATAGACAAGGCCAGAGGATGGAACATTCCCAGGAGGAATTTTAGGAGGGGGCTGCCTACTAGTAACTAAAAATCTCTCCTGCACTAGAAGAAGTGCTGTCCTCAGCTCTCTAAGTGCCAAAGGGCACGGCCCTGCCCCTGGAGTGTGCGGACATCAGGTCCGAGTTAGCTAGTTAGCTCTGGCACCTAGTTAGCTAGTTAGCTCTGGCACCAGACAACCAAGCTGATTTATTACATCCAGGTACCAGTCTTTAAAAACAAAATGTTCTCAATCATTGTTTAATGAGGTGCTGGGAAACGTTTAGCATCTCCCATTGCATCTGAGAAGAGAACCAAGACATATGACCATTCACTAATGTAACAGACAAGAAAAATGATGTCTGTGGGAAGGGGACTGCAGAGCCTGGATGAAGCGCTGATTCCAATACATTTGTCTTCTCCACATCTGCAGCATCCTGGTGTTTGAAATCTATTCTTGCTTCAGGATTTTCCATCCATCACACTTCAGGATTTTCCATGTGTCCCTAAAATCCATTACTGGCAAAGCCCTAAGACATCCTGGGGTTTAAGAAGCTGCATTTCCCATCAGCAAAACCATACCAGGAAATTAAGGAATATTTCTCAGATTGCGTCTTTACATCAGAATGTGGAGTGGTACGGTGGTATCTTCCATTTTTCAAGTGTCTCCGACCAATTACTTTGGTTGATTTGATTTTCTTTCTGTCCCTTGACCAGTTTGACAAAATCTTTTCATAGACTTCCAGTCCTTTTCTGCATTAGGCCCCAGGGCCTGAAGCCTGGGCTAGGAGTTAGCTCCCAATTCTACCTCCTGCCCACTCAAGATTTGAACCCTGCGCTATTTCAGGAGAATCTTGGACAACAGTTTCTGTTCTGTGTTTTCCCTAAATAGCAATGTATAAATCTGCAGGAAAAGGAATGAGAGAGTGAGGGAAAAGTTCATGCCCATTATTATGAAAAAAAAAAGTTTTGAATTTCCAGTGATAGAGAAAACTTGAATTCCTTTTAAAAAGGGGTTTTATTTAACTTTATCTCATTGATTTTTAATGTTGGAAGACATTTGAATATTGGAGAAAACTTGATTTCTGTCTTCCCTTCTAAACCCTCCTTCCCTCCCTTTCTCTCTCTCAACCACACTTGCCTTTTCTGCTGTTTTTAAATATTACTCCCACTGAAGGGGCCTGGAGACATGTTCAGTAAGCTGAGCTGAACCTATGCTTCGCTCTTAGGAGGCCAAGCTTAGTCCTGGAATCTCATGGTCTCTCAGCACCTCCAAGAGCAACCTCTGAGCTCAGAGCTGAGAGTAAACCCTGAATGTCATCAAGTGTGGCCCCCAAACAAAAATATCATTAATTTATTATAATTTTGGTCTGAGTTTCCACAAGTAATTTTGTAATTGCCACTTTGTTATTATAAAATAATAAGGCATATTGGGTTGGAGGTAGTATTGCAGATAGGGTGCTTGTCTTGCAATGCAGCCTACCCAGGTTCTATCCCCAGCATCCCACATATCCCATATGGTGCCCTGAGCAATTTCTGAGTGCGAAGTCAGGAGTAAGTCTGAGCATCACCGTGTGTGGCACAACAAGCAATAATAATAATAAGTGATAGCACAGCAGGTAGGGCATTCGCCTTGCATGTGGCCGACCCCAGTTCAATTCCTCCGCCCCTTTCAGAGAGCTATTGAGAGTATCTCACCCTCACGGCAGAGCCTGGCATGCTACCCATGGTTTATTTGGTATGCCAAAAACAGTAACAACAAGTCTCATAATGGAGATGTTATTGGTGCCCCCCTGGAGCAAATTGATGAGCAACAGGATGACAGTGACAGTGACTAATAATAATAAATATACATTATTTAAAATGAAAAGACAATTAAGGTTACACTAGTGTCTAAGTTTATAGTATTCATGTACAAAATTAGGGCACGACATTGCCAGTCAAACCCATGACCCTCCCCACTGTCCTTAAGTTGCCTCTGGTTCAGTCTTCTCATCCCCATCTTATTCACGGACAAGTTAGGGTTTTGGTGCATACTAAAATTTGGTTTAGGGTTTTACCTTAGAGGGCCCCACTTCTAGGCCCCTGTATTATTTCTGGCCCACCTCATCATACTTCCATTACCTCCCTCTCCACCTGGTATTCTCAGGTCTGTAATTCAATGTTCAAGGTGTATTAATAATGAATATTTTCCATATCTTTAATTTATTCCTCTATATACCACAGAGAGTGAGATTGTTCAGTAGCTGTCCTGCCTCTGGCTTATTTTGCTCAGTCTGGTCCCCCCCCCACAGTTCCACCCAAATTTCTGTGGAAGGCTCTGCTTTATGCTAGTGGCTGCATAATATTTTATTGTGCATATAGCACTGTAGCACGGTCGTAGCACTGTCGTCCCATTGTTCATCAATTTGCTCGAGCGGGCACCAGTAACACCTTCATTGTGAGACTTCTTGTTACTGTTTTTGACATATTGAATCTGTCACGGGTAGCTTGCCAGGCTCTGCCATGAGGGAGGGATACTTTCAGTAGCTTGCCGAGCTCTCTGAGAGGGATGGAGAAATCAAACCTGGGTCGGCCGCGTGCAAGGCAAATGCCCTACCCACTGTGCTATCGCTCCACTTATTTATCCATTCATCTGTCATTGAACAAATCAGGTTGTTTCTATATTCAGGCTATTGTACAAAGTGCTTCAGTGAACATAGATATGCATATATATTTTCAAATTAATGTTTTTCTATCTTGGGGTAGATGTGTAGAAGTATTTTGTAATCAGTACTCTGACTCTTAATATATATGTATATAAATGCATTTTTTATTGAGAAGGTTCACACCCCAAAATTTGTGCAGCAATACCTGAGGGCATCACGGTCATAGTCAGCAGTTCTCTGGATGCCGTGTAGTGCCAGAGATTGAACTCGGGGCCTCCCGTATATAAGGCCAGGGTTCTACCATTGGAGCTACATCTCCAGCCCAGCAAGGCTAACTCTAGCTCCTCTGCCAACCAACTGCCACAAAAATCTAGCTCCTTGCCAGTGAGAATAAAGTTTAGAAATTTACTTCTGAATAAATAAACATTTAGATCAGTGTCATATTTGAAGATATTAAATATTCATTAAATACTCATCAAATTTTGGTTCAAATAATGAGCCAACTTAAAAGTTTGGATTATCACATAGAACATCACGTTGAAAACTTACTAAGAGGGAGTTTAAAATGTTTCAAGATGTAGAAAATGATAAAACTATGATTGGGGCTGGAGCAATAGGACAGAGGGGAGGGCATTTGCCCTGCATTCAGCCGACCTGGGTTTGATTCCCAGCATCCCATATGGTCCCCTGAGCACCGCCAGGGGTAATTCCTGAGTGCAGAGCCAGGAATAACCCCTGTGCATCGCCGGATGTGACCCCTCCCCCACAAAAAAAGCAGAAAAAAACCAACTATGAGATAAATGAATATTTTCTTAATTTTATAAGGATAACTGTTTATTATGGCTATTTGACAAGCTAGCATTGCAATCTAAGAAATCCTTATTTTTTTCTATCTTGAACCACACTGGCATTGCTCAGGGGCCACTCCTGGCCGAGTGCTCAGGAGTCACTCTGGACAGTGATTGGGGATACACACAGTGTGGGAATCTGGGCTTGAACCCAGGCCTCCTGCAGTCAAAGTATGTGCTCACTAGCTGACCTGTCTCTCTGGCATTACAATCTCGGATTTCTAAAAACTCAACTCAATAGTGTGAATATGGAAACCCTTAATAACTATAATTGAAGCCAATACTTCTTGCTATATGATTGCAAAATTTACACTATTCACATACTGACAAAAAGAAAAAATTTCTACTAAATAGCTAACCAAAAAAAACAGCTGTCCTGAACTAGTTTTAACACTTTCCAAAAAAAGAGGCAGAAATAAATACAGAATTGGGCCACATAATGTAAAAGTCATTTCTATGTATACTTTATTTAATTTCTGATTTTTAAGGCTTCTAGCACCTTTTTTCCCCCTACCAGCTTAAGCTGAATAGACACCAAGCTAGGCAAACAGTAAAATATTGAAGCCATTGAAATTGGCTAGGAAAACCCTCATATCTGTTTCAAAGGGAGTGTCTTCCTTCATTGTCCAATAACAGAAGACAATGCATTCCAGAACTATCTCCCCAATCTCCCACCCCTGCTCACTCTTCTTTCCAAATCATGTGTCGTCTAGTGACTCTTGCTTCTTCTTCCTTTAGCTCACTAGCTCCTCTCTGATTTCTTTGCCATTGACACCCCCATCTTTTAAAATGCTGTCCTGAGTTGTTCAGAATTAAATAATATGTTGGGCTCAAGGCCAGAGGAGGCTCACAAGTCCATATAGCTCGCAGGTAACCTTTCTCTGAAGCTTCTCTTTGTGTTTTTCTACAGTCTCCACAAACTGGAGGGATGCCCCCAGACTGCAGCAAGTGTTGCCATGGAGACTACAGCTTCCGAGGCTACCAAGGGCCCCCCGGTCCTCCTGGACCCCCTGGCATTCCAGGTAAGAATGAGAGAGACGTGCTGTTGAAAACATCACGGAAGACAGTGCCAGTAGAGGGACCAAGCTGTACCTAAATAATTGGGGCTAAATAATTGGGTGTGCAACTTCAAGGAAATACGTGGAAAATTCAGGAGAACTTGGTAGGGGACTGGGTTTACCAAGTTAGGGAGAACAGTCTAAATTCTGATAGTATTAATAATCTAGACTGCTTACAGAATTCTGTGGCAGGGTTAGTGCCAGGGCAAGTCAGGACATGCTTTTATTTCAGCATTTCTGCTAAGCCTGCTCTTTATAACCTTTTATACCTAGTTTTCAGGGAGCTTATAAAGGGATGAAGGGTTGGAGTATCAGGCTTACCAGTCTAGATGATCGCTGTCTCTACAACGCCACTCTTTACCATTCTTTCTCCCTGATTCTAGGTCAGGCTAAGCTGTTCTTCTCCTTGCTTTAGTTCCCCTCGGCCCCCAGTTTGCTCTTGTTGACTTTACTAACACTCTTGAACTCATGGGAATATTTTTGGACCACAGCACCAAGTGCTAGCAAGGGGAGTGCTCTAGGCTTCCCCTGCAGACCACCACTATTCTGCCATCTCTACTGTGAGTGTGTGCCCCAGATACGGGCTTCTGGGAACCTAATAGTACCCAGCGCCAACCAAGGAAAGGACAGTTCACGTTTCCCCTCTCTTAGGGCTTCTAAATTTATCTAGGGTCATGACTCTTTCCTTCCCAGATTAAATTGGGGTTCAGACCTTTATTCAGAGTCCAGGAAAGGTTGTTTCTGACTCATGTCCACTGATGCTAGCATGTATCAAAGGAGGCAGAATTTATTTTATTCTTTGGAGTGGCTTCTCATTAAAACAAAAAACTAATCAAAAAAGAGAAAACATATTATTAGATTTAAAACTCTGCTTACTGACTTGGAAAATATGTCCTTGACGATAAGGGAGGTGGACAACAGGTGCAGTGATTAGGGATAGGGCTGGTTCTATAGACAGGCTGGCTCTACAATCCTTGGAAGCCTAAACTTGGATGAAGTTACAGGGTAGGCGGGGATGTTAAGTGTTTCCCATGAGAAACAAGTTAGCTATTAGCACTTCATTTGTAAACATAGTCAAAGTTTATTCACCCGGAAGGACAGTAGGTATGTTCTGATATTTGACCAAAGGTAGCATACAAAATGTAACAAAAGGGTTTGAAATCTCACAAATACAGAACTAAGAGAAGAGGTTTAAAAATAATTTCAGTGGCAGAGAGGCGCTGAATTATTATCAAAATGTACTTTCAAAATCATTATATTTTTACCAGTGATTTTATTTGTTTTGTAAAAACTTTCAAGGTGGAAAAGTATTAATTTATAGAATGATATAAAAATCAGTCTTATGAATCCCCCAAATCATATGTATTCTTAATTTAATTTGTTCCAAATTTTGGGTATTTATATATCAAAATATCTCCCAATAAAATGTTTCCCTATTGATTCACCACCTTTTTAAATATAAAAATATAAGGACCAGAGCAATAAAACAATGGGTAAGGTGCTTGCCTTGAATGTGGCAGATCTGGGTTTAATCTCTGACACCCCCCTCTCAAGCCCACCCAGAGTGATTTTCGAGCACAGAACCATGCCCTGAGCACCTCTGGTGTGGCAGAAAAAAAGGTTTTTTCATTAGCGTTTCTTTTTGTGTGATTAATGCATCACTTACTAGGATAGGTCCTTTAAAAAAATTATCACTTTCTGCATTGGTAGATATTTAGGAGGTTTATGACTTTTGCTATTATAAATTACACATTGATAGTCATTATACAATTTTTCATCAAATCTTGCTTTGTCAGAAAACGAACCTTTGGAACCTTAAGAGCATCTAAGGCAGAGGTGGGGAATGAGGAAGTGAGAAGGGGAGAGACCAAATTAAATAAAAGGATAAGAGTTTTCTGGGTGTTTTTTTTCTTTTTGGGTCACACCCTGTGATGCACAGGGGTTACTCCTGGCTCTGCACTCAGGAATTACTCCTGGCGGTGCTCAGGGGACCATATGGGATGCTGGGAATCAAACCCGGGTCGGCTGCGTGCAAGGCAAACGCCCTCCCCGCTGTACTATGGCTCTGGGCCCTCGAATAGTTCTCAATGTCCATTTGAGAAGGATCCATTTGAAGTGCCCCACCTGGGGAATGCATTTGGAGTTGTTTCAAATGGTCTTTCACAATTGAGTTAAGACATATTTTGGGGCTGGAATGATAGTCCAGAGGGTAGGGCATTTGCCTTGCACACCCCGGACCCTGTTCGATTCCCAGCATCTCATATGGTCCCCTGAGCACCGCCAGGAGTAATTTCTGAGTGAAAAGCCAGGAGTAACCCAGTGAATTGCTGGGTGTGACCCAAAAAGAAAAATAACGATATATTTTGAAGAAAGGGACCATGTTTGTATTTTTTAAAAATGAGTATGAGTGATAAGGATCTCTCATTTGATGATCTCTGCCTGTTTAAGGAAATCATGGAAACAATGGGAATAACGGAGCCACTGGCCATGAGGGGGCCAAAGGTGAGAAAGGAGACAAAGGTGACCTGGGCCCACGCGGTGAACGGGGGCAGCACGGTCCCAAAGGAGAGAAGGGCTACCCAGGGGTTCCGCCGGAGCTGCAGGTAACTCACCCTCTATACATCCAGGTGCCTTCAAATGGGTCTGGTCAGCAGAGCAGGATTCCAGACGCCGGATAACCACTTCAAACTCTCACCGCTGTAGGCTAAAATTAATTTAGGCATCTCCCCCAAGGACTGTGTTATTTAGAGTGCCTTGAAATTATTCTTAGGGAGAAGAGAAATTTATGAAGGGTGAAATTCAATAACCCTCGTGAGACCAAATACAAGTAACCCCAAATATAATCTAACCCCTCATTCCCAAAGAGAAGATGTGCAAATTAGAGATGGTCTTGGCAACCTGAACGCATTAACTTTTGGATAGAGGAACAGAACATCTAAGGACCTTAAAATATTTTACCCATTTTTGATATAGTACTTGTTAAAATGTATAAGCAAAAAATGTTGGTCCAGAGCCGTAGCACAGCAGGTAGGGCATTTGCCTTGCACATGGCCGACCTGGGTTCGATTCCCAGTATCCCATATGGTCCCCCGAGCGCCACCAGGAGTGATTAATCCCTAAGTGCAGAGTCAGGAGTCACCCTGAGCATTGTCAAATGTGATGCCCTCCAAAAAAAAATGTTTTCTAATAATAGAATTAGTGGTATGTTTTTATTCTTTTTTTAACAATATATTTTTGATCACTAGAAACATTGTTTTTAACCCATTCACTCAAATATAGTTAGATAAGACCATATTCATTTTAGCTTCAAGTTTTTACATCTTAAGGCTACAAGTGAGATATTTTAGTACAATCTGAAGTGCCACTTATATGGCTTTTCTCTTTTTAAATCAATTTCAAAATTCATGCTCTCAGTAACTCTAAAATTTATGTAGATTATAAAAATTATCTAACTTATGAAAATGTGAGCATAGGTTATAAGAAAATAGTAATCAAAATGAAACAGAGAACATACTGTAATATAAGAACATAAAGTGTAGAATATAAGGCAACTGCTCTTAGAGATCAGCTGGAGCAAATATTCAACTAATAATGAATTCTGTAATTTTTCTGGGCCTTAGGTTTTTAAAATGTAAGCTCTTAGTTTCTGGATATTACTTTCAGAGGTTTTGTAACTATTGATTAAATCTTATTAAGTTATTTTAGCAATCCAGGATTCATGTGCCAGCATTAAATGTTCTGAAAGAGAGAAACAAGCTGTTGGACAGGTAAAACACATCTTTTTAAATTTTTTTTTTACTTTTTGGGTCATACCTGGCTGTGCTCAGAGGTTACTCCTGGCTCTGCACTCAGGAATTACTCCTGGCGGTGCTCAGGGGACCATATGGGATGCTGGGAATCAAACCCAGGTCGGCCGCATGCAAGGCAAATGCCCTACCTGCTGTGCTATCGCTCCAGCCCTGTAAAACATATCTTGACAGATGAACATCTTTGACACCTGCAATGCTAACCCCAAAGGTAATAGTGAACACATGCCAAGGTGGGGCGGTCATAGGATGGCTGGCTTACTGGAAAATACCCTACACTTGCAACATTCACTATTTTATCTAAAAAGCACAACACAATTCCCAGGGAGAATTTTTTCACATGTTCAAAGGATTGGTCTTAAGATCATGAAGGAGGGTGACTTGCCTGTCTTGTTGCCAATGCTAACACAGTGGAAGTGTCATTATGCTATGGCAGCAACATAGCAGTGATTGATGGAATCATTGGCCAAAGATGCTTGTACTCAGCCCCCAGACCATAGACGTCAGAGGAGGTCACTGAGAGTTCCTGCCCACCAATGGTTCCTGAGTCCCTGGAAAACCAGTTCCCAAGTTTAAGGACTTTCCAAAATTCACCTCTTTAACCTAACACCCCCCACCTTGCTGGTTCTAAATACTGAGGAAATGTGAAGAGCTTTGTGCCAGAACCTGAAATATCATCACAGGTGTCTTGGGGCAGCAGCGTGGGGGAGGAGAAATAGCACAGTTTTAACAAAATTCAAAGCTTATTTGGCTGTAAGATTTCTCAGTTCTTTTAATATGTCACTGTGCATTTAATAGCTACTCATGGAAAGTTTCAGTCAATTTTTTTCCAGTTTTATTTGACTATAGAACTTTAATATTTCAAAGAAGCATTTTCTCTATTATTTAATTTCTTAAAATTGGAATTGAGGTAATATAGCTGCAATAGTATTTGCATTTATGCTCATGGTAAACACAGCTACAGTCCATCTATATCAAAATGCCAAAGACCCTTCACCACTGTCTTGGTGTCACTTCTAGTCTTCCTCTCCACACCCTCCCAAATAACTCCCCAAATCATTTTAAATTCTAATGTTTCCTGAAACACATGTTCATCACCATTACTGTATATTATCATTTTAATGACCATATAGCATTAAATTGTTAGAAGTCGCAATGAATCTCCATAGATGAATGTTTGAGTGAGTTCTAATCATGTTGTTATAAATAACTTGACACAGGCTTGTATAAAAACCTTATTTATTAAAGATAAATTGCTTATTAGTTACCTGTTTTCTTAGATTGCGTTCATGGCTTCTCTGGCAACGCACTTCAGCAATCAGAACAGTGGGATTATCTTCAGCAGCGTGGAGACCAACATCGGGAATTTCTTTGATGTCATGACTGGTAGATTTGGGGCCCCGGTATCAGGTGAGATGTAAAGACAAAGAAATCACTGGAACAGTCAATGTAGCAGGCAGGAAGAAAGGGTGGTAGGGAAGATTGAGGAAGGAAGGAAGAGAGGAAGGGAGGAAGGAAGGAAGGAAGGAAGGAAGGAAGGAAGGAAGGAAGGAAGGAAGGAAGGAAGGAAGGAAGGAAGGAAGGAAGGAAGGAAGGAAGGAAGGAAGGGAGGAAGGGAGGGAGGGAGGGAGGGAGGGAGGGAGGGAGGGAGGGAGGGAGGAAGGAAGGAAGGAAGGAAGGAAGGAAGGAAGGAAGGAAGGAAGGAAGGAAGGAAGGAAGGAAGGAAGGAAGGAAGGAAGGAAGGAAGGAAGGAAGGAAGGACAGAAGATGAAAAAGGAGAAAATACAGGAAGACACTGAGTGATTTAAGAATTCTTGGATTCTGGTTAAAACTATCAACTTCTTTATAGATTCCTGTTAGATTTCAAATACAATGAATTAGAATCTGAAAAGCATAAGGGTTGTGTGTGTGTGTGTGTGTGTGTTGAAATCATTTCTTTAGAAAATATGAGGGGCTGCAGTAAGTGATGTCTCAAAGGGTTTTGCATGCAGGTGCCCAGGAGAAAATCTGGGAGAAAAACTTGTAAAGTAAAAGAAAGGAATCACGTACACAGAGATGGGATGCAGGTGACCCTGGAATGGATGGAATGACACAAATGTTTGTTAAGATGATTTCCGTCATGACTAAAATTATTAACTCTAAAAAGAAATAAAAATAAAAGCAAAGAAAAAAATTGTAGTTAATCAATTCTGATTCTAACTGAACGAAATATGTCACCAGAGGGCATAGTTACCTCTGCTTTACAAAGTTTATGTCATAATCCTTAATTTAAAAGACCTTAGATTATAGCCCTTACAGTTTATATCTCATAATTATCTTCCCTTTACTACCAAGCCAAGGAGTGTCTGAGTCTATTTTTTTATTTAAAAACTTTGTGTAGGTAGTATATTTATGTAGGTTAAAGTCAGTTTATATATTTAAATATACTTTTTTTTTCCTTTTTCTTTTTGGGTCACACCTGGCTATGCTCAGGGGTTACTCCTGGCTTTACACTCAGGAATTACTCCTGGCAGTGCTTGGGAGACCATATGGGATACTGGGAATCGAACCTGGGTCGGCCACGTGCAAGGCAAATGCCCTACCCGCTGTGCTATCACTCCAGCTCCACAAATATGCTTTTCTTTTCTTTCCTCCTTTTTGACACTAACCTAACTTATCTCGCATCCTGACTGCCTTACTTGTTTGTGTTTAAACTAACAGTGTAGCGGGAGAGACACAGGCCTTGTCTGCAAATGACTGGGTTGTCTCCCCAGCACCCCACAGAGGGCCGAGCACTGAGTGCAGAGCCATGCAGAAGCCCTGAGCACGGCTGTGGATCGCAAGACTCTCCATGTCATGAACTCTGTAGTAACCTTGACATACACTATAAAAAAAACCTTGGCTTGAATTTTGTTTTCATTGCTCCATGTTCTGGCACGTGGCTTGTAGAACACTAAAATATGTTTGAGTATTTTCTCTTATAAATGAACTCTACTTGTTTGTTTGCCTTTTCACAGCATTATTTCTGTAGTTTCAAAATACCACACTTTTTCTAGTTAAGTAGTGATCACTTAGGGTCATATTTTCTTTCTTTCCTTTTTTTTTCTTGCTTTTTGGGTCATACCCGGTGATGCACAGGGGTTACTCCTGGCTCTGCACTCAGAAATTTTTCCTCCTGGTGCTCAGGGGACCATATGGGATGCTGGGAATCGAACCCGGGTCAGCCGAGTACAAGGCAAACGACCTGCCCACTGTCATATTTTCAGGGTCATATTTTCTTAATATGCATTATGTCCTTTTGCTATGTGATGTAAGATTTCTTTTGTTCAGAAAAGTTTTTTAAAAATTATATATATAAATAGAAATACTGGGTTTTTTTCCCCCTTGTTGCTGTACTAAGGTGGAGTGTCAGTGGAGAAAATTTGACTTGTATTGAGAAGTCAGAAGGTGTATGTTCTGGAGTAGTATTCCTCAACACTTTCCTCAGTTTTTTTGTGGGGGGAGAGTGTCATTTGTGTTTTTTTCCCTTATCATTTTTTTCTGCAGCCTCCTTGTTTCTTAATATGGCTCCATTTATGCAATTTTCACCTGTGGTCTGCTTGGATATGCTGAGGGCTGTATGGCCCCTTTTTGAAAAGTATTGCTCTAGAGATTATCATTAAGAATTAGGTGATTCTGATACATTAATTTTTCCCAAATGATCAAACTCAAGATCATTCGGAGTTGGAGAGGTATTTCTTTTTGTCATCTCTCTACTTTTGGATTTTTTTGACCACTGAGTGGAGACAGTTGCTAAAATTAAAAGCAGTCTGAGGGACTGGAGCAATAGCACAGTGGGTAGGGCATTTGCCATGCATGTGGCGACCTGGGTTCGATTCCCAGCATCCCATATGGTCCCCTGAACACTGCCAGGAGTAATTCCTGAATACAAAGCCAGGAGTAACCCCTGTGCATCTCTAGGTGTGACCCAAAAAGCAAAAAATAAAAATAAAAAAAAAAGCAGTCTGAAGGTGAGAGCTGATAAGGGTACTGTTATGTAAATAAAGTTCAAGAGGAGGGGCAGGGAGATGGTCCAGTGGTAAATACCTTTCTTGTAACTACAGGGGTTTGATGCCTGGGGTCCTTGCATTGAACCTCTGATCTGATTGGTCAGGAAGCCCAGGAAAGTGCCCCTAGGCCTCCTGAGCACTGCTTGGGAAGCCCCAATCCAAAATGAAATCTCCAGTTCTCAACATACGTGCAAATGTGTATAAATGTTTGCCCCTTTCAGGTGTGTATTTCTTCACCTTCAGCATGATGAAGCATGAGGATGTTGAGGAAGTGTATGTGTACCTCATGCACAATGGCAATACTGTCTTCAGCATGTACAGGTGGGTGACCTTCTTATCAAAGGGTGGCCAAGGCCAGGAACTGGGATTGGAATCAACAGAACCAGCCATGGACTGCATTCTCACTGAGCAATCTCCTCCTACAGCAGCTGGGGTGGGGGTGGGGGGCAGAATACAGTAGCTATTTGGGAATAAAAGAATCAGATAAACCTGAGCATTAGCAGATTGATGAACCTTAAGCTACACATTCAGTTACTTGTCCTTTATGTACATTTCTTAACTGTCCTTCCTCTGCCTTTTCTTCTGTCAGTTCCCTAGTGATTAGGCCCATTCTGTTGATGACCTTCGTCAGTCACCATATTGGTAGGCTACAGGTCCAGTCCAGAGTAGATCTCCCCCAGACTGGCTGTGCTTGCTTCTTTTAATTATATAGAAGACTGATCCTAGATAGACTTTGTGGGGTGGGCGTGGGGGCAGGGTGGGGACAGAGCGGCGACATTTCTAAAAAGAATGATCTCAAGTGCTCTGATATAAGCGTTGGAAGAGAAGGTTAGACCAACACCTTTCCCCTAATTGAAACGGAAGTGAATAATCTTTGAAAAGCATGGGGGTTGATATTTTTTTCCTTGTTATGTTTGGTGACATGAGGATTATTAAGCCAGATCTCCAAGAGGAGAATGAACTTGTGAGGCAAGACAAAATCAAAACAAAACAAAAATAACCGGCTGATGGAGCTACTAAAATTAAGAGATCCAGAACATAGTGATTGGACACATCAGAACTTTTCCTGATCAGTTCTTAGCTAGAGGAGAACAAAGGTCAGCAGAAAGTGGTGGGGGGGTTACTCTTCCTGGTTTTTGAGGATACAGATTGATGAAGGCAGCATAACCACCTATAAAAATGATTTCTGAGCTTATCTTTTCAGTAGCTGTGTTTCTAAAAGTTCTATTCTGGCTTCCTCCTTTCTTATTGTATACGTAGGCTTGCTACCTATTGGGTCTTTCAAGGGTGGTCCCTTTTCCTGAAATGTTGTCATGGCAGAACATGCATTTCCTCTCCAGCTTTCAAACCCACAATATTTTCTTCCTCACTACTCTCTGCTTGTCCTCCTGTCAAGGCAACATATTTTAATCTGGCCATGGCAGTATGCTCTTTCAGTCCCCAATTCTGAATTAAAGAAGAAAAAACTGCTCTACCACTGACTCAACATAGTAGCTTGAACAATTGAAATTTTGTTTCTTCTCATAGAACTTTGCAGAACCCAGTTTGGTGACAGGGAGTGAGAATTCTCTTGTACATAGTCTTCAAGAACTCAGGTTTTGTCATATAATTTCCAAGGTCATTCTGGTTCCTGCTATGGTCACTCCTTCCTTAATAAGCAAGGAGCACTAAGAATTGATGGTGGGTCTCATTGTCCTGACCCTGAAGAGCCTCTAATGTGGCATCATTGGGAAGGATGAGTAAAGAGAGGCTGGTAAAATCTCAGGGCTAGGATGAATGGAGACGTTACGGGGCCTGCTCGAGCAAATTGGCAATCAAATGGGATGACAGTGATACAGTGATTAAGGATCGAACAAGTTATACTGTCAGACCTAATAGTGGGCATGTCATTTGTCCTGATAAGCCTTTTTGAGAGTTGTTGAGGGTCTATGCTTACATTCATGAAATTCCAGGAAAGAAGGAGAGGAAAGATTTGGTAAGTAATTGACTGTGCACTACAAGACTAAGTAGTTGATACTTCTGTTTTTCAATTTTACAGCTATGAAACAAAGGGGAAATCAGACACATCCAGCAACCACGCAGTACTGAAGCTGTCCAAAGGGGATGAAGTGTGGCTAAGGATGGGCAATGGCGCTCTTCACGGGGACCACCAACGTTTCTCCACCTTTGCTGGTTTCCTGCTCTTTGAAACCAAATGAATTGAGAAATAAACCAACTCCACCTGAGAAGACTTATAGCTGTATTGGTGTTGCTATGATCTGAGAGATATTGGAGTCGAGGGTTCTACATACTGAATTAAATACATTTTTGTTTTAATGTTATTTTTGCATCGCTAACTATGCTACCAGTGCACACATAGCACGGATGGCTCAGGGGCTCTAAAGAATAAACCACCAAACAGTTTTTTGGAAGATTCTGAGAAATATGTTTATCCCCTTTATCCCTCTTCCCTGAGTACTTAAAAGAGAATTTACTTTCTATTGCAGATTGTAAATAATAGTTCCCATCAGAGAAATCATTTGCAAAAGCACTTTTGGTGGTTCTGTCTCTAATTTAATAGCAGCTTTCAGGTGTCCCTGGAGCTTGAACTTCATTGTTCTCTTTAACATTTCAGAGAATAGGATGCAGTGATTATGATGAGGCCATGGAAAAATAGGGGCCCTTACCAGTAGCTAGGTAGCAAAAGCATTTGTAAAGCCTAGATTAGGAAAAATATTTGATTCACTGGATCAATATTCATGCACAAAAGATATGTATTTTCTTAAGTTCCCATAAATGAATGACTCTTCCTCCTCTACTTTTTAGTAAGAATACTTCTGTAATTAAATTCTTAATCTAATAACTTTTAATTTTTGAAATAGAATTTTCTCGAAGTCCAGATGTGAGATGATGAGATCGGGCATCATCAGATTGAATCATTTTCATTGTGTTGCTGAGATTGCAGTCAATCTTTGTTGATTTGCGCCTACGGAATAATCAGCTGAGGTGAGCTTAGGTTCATGTGGCATAGATGTAATCATCTAATTTTTTCAATTTAGAAATTACCCTATTAAATTTTACATGCACTAACTTGTACTACAAGAAAATCTCTTCATTTCTGAAGTAAAAAGAGTTTTTTGGTTACTCTAGGTGATAGTATTTACAGAGCAGCTAAGCCTCTTGACTTTGGCTTATTCCTCTCCAAAAATTATTTTGAAATGATTAAATTTACCACCAAATGATAAGTACAAAATTTGATATGTATCTACCGGATTGGTGTCATATTTAAGATGCCTATCTGAAAATTGTTATGTAATTAATTCCACAGAGCTATCCAGCCCATAATTTATTTCGAGATGCCTATCTGAAAATTGTTATGTAATTAATTCCGCAGAGCTATCCAGCCCTTAATTTATTTTCAATTACAATTTGAACAGGAAACAAAGGAATTTTAGCTATGGATGTGCTTGTTTTACTTACCTCGTACGGCTAGAAGCAGAGACAATTCATCAGGGCTGCCCTGTTTGCTGTCTTTATTATGTTCTATACTCAGTTTCACTTTTTACCCTTTTCTTTTGATCAGAAATATTTTAAAAGCTCTTCTCAGATCAAATAAAATGCGATTTTAGAGTGAATAGATGTTACCCACAATGTGCTTGACTGTTAATGTTTCTGTAATTTTGTGTTTGTGACTCTGTTTCCTTCCCATTTGTGGGCTAAGGGATTGAGGTTTACTATCACAACGTGTGATAAATATTTCATAGATATGTATTGCTGATAGATTGATGTTGCATGTTGCCCAAGAGGGATGTTATAACTAACAAGATTTACACTACTAGCAAAGTGCCTTAGAGGATATAGGCATGACTTTTGAGAAAACTGAGTAAAATATGTAGTCAATATGATATGGAAATAAACAGAATTTTGTTAAATATCCATTTTGTTTGGGTTTTTTTTGGGAGCTATACTGAGTGGTGCTCAAGGATTCCCTTCTGGCATGGTGCCTGAGATAATTCCCAGTGAAGCCTGCGGGACCACATAACTCCTGGGATCCAACTTGGGGCTCTTGAATGTATATCATGAGCATCGGGACTTTGAATCAGCTTCCTGGCCCCTAAATGTGCAATTTAGCAATATTCTCAATGAAGTTGAATTGTCATCACTGTCACTGTCATCCCGTTGCTCATCGATTTGTTTGAGCAGGCACCAGTAATGTCTCTCATTAAGAGACTTATTGTTACTGTTTTGGGCATATCCAATACACACGGGTAGCTTGCCGGGCTCTCCGAGAGGGGTGGAGAAATCGAACTCAGGTCGGCCGCCTGAAAGGCAAATGCCCAACCGCTGTGCTATCGCTCCAGCCCTTGAATTGTCATACAATTTGAATTCACATGAGTTTGTTAAATAAAAACATCCTCATTCTGATTATGTGAATAGGTCCACAATGTGGCAGAAAGCAAGGTTCCTCATCTGCAGAAAAGTTTGCAGTCAATTTGAAATTTTTTCTTCAATCTTCAGTTCCTGAGACACTGATGTTCTTAGGGTCACCTAATAAAATCGACTGTCCCTGAAAGGAAGGGGACTTCATCACACACCAAAAGTTCTTTAATATTGATTTTTGTCACCTTTTTGCAGAGACACACAGGTCTGGTTTCCCAGGCAGGTGGTGCGCACCGCATGTTTGCAGTTAATTGCCAAGTGTGATGGGGAAATGAAGTGGGAGAAGCTAAGATAATTGTCAATGATTCACAGTTTTACGCATAGCCCAAGTTATAATCAGAAGGTTGATTTTACAAGTTCTCCTAAAACTGAGAGCTAAAAAGGAGTCATAAGAAATTAAAGTATACCATCTGGGGCTTCGAGATAGTAGTTAAGGTACACACAGACCTGGCATATACCCTATTTGGTTTCATACCCGTCATCACATGCTCCTTCATGAGTGTTCAACTTAACAGAGAATAATAAGCAAAACAAGGGCATGTTCCCATTTGACCCAGCAATACCACTGCTGGGAATATATCCCAGAGAGGCAAAAAAGTATAATCGAAATGACATCTGCACATGTATGTTCATCGCAGCACTATTTACAATAGCCAGAATCTGGAAAAAACCCGAATGCCCTAGAACGGATGACTGGTTGAGGAAACTTTGGTACATCTATACAATAGAATACTATGCAGCTGTTAGAAAAAAGGAGGTCATGAATTTTTTATTTAAGTGGATCGGCATGAAAAGTTTCATGCTGAGTGAAATGAGTCAGAAAGAGAGAGACAGACATAGAAAGATTGCACTCATCTATAGTATATAGAATAACAGAGTGGGAAACTAACACCCAAGAATTGTAGAAACAAGTACCAGGAGGTTGACTCCATGGCTTGGAGGCTGGCCTCACATTCTGGGGAAAGGGCAACTCAGAGAAGGGATCACCAACTATAATGTAGTCGAAGGCCATTCGGGAGAAGGGAGTTGCAGGCTGAATGAGGGCTAGAGACTGAGCACAGTGGCCACTCAACACCTTTATTGCAAACCACAACAGCTAATTTGAGGGAGAGAACAGAAGGGAATGCCTTGCCACAGTGGCAGGGTGGGGTGGGGGGGAGATGGGATTGGGGAGGGTGGGAGGGATGCTGGGTTTACTGGTGGTGGAGTATGGGCACTGGTGAAGGGATGGGTTCCCGAACTTTGTATGAGGGAAGCATAAGCACAAATGTGTATAAATCCGTAACTGTACCCTCATGGTGATTCATTAATTAAAAATAAATAAATTTATTATAAAAAAAAACAAGGGCATGTGCGTGGAAAAGAAAACAGGATGTTGAGTCTTTAAATAGGCACAGAAGGCAAGTGGCTAGGGAGTCACTGGAGTGATAAATAACCCTCAGCTCAAAGATGTGGAAAACAGCTGGAGATAGAGATAACATCTTGATTTTTGGTAGTTGGAGTTGTTTTTCAAATATTCTTTCATAACTGTGGGAGCTAGAGAGATAGTACGGGGATTAAGATTCATGCCTTATGTGTGGCCAACTCACATATGATTCTAGTACCACATGGTTCTGCAAACATTGCTGGATGAAGCCCTGGAGATTCCTTCAAATATTGATGGCAAGTACTTTATAAAAGGCATAAAAATATGCTGTAGCGCTGTAGCACTGTCATCCCATTCTTCATTGATTTGCTCTAGCGGGCACCAGTAAAGTCTCCATTGTAAGACTTGCTGTTACTGTTTTGGACATATCAAATACGCCAGGGGGAGCTTGCCAGGCTCTGCCATGCGAGCTGAATACTCTGGGTAGCTTTCTGGGCTCTCCGAGAGGGACAGAGGAATCGAACCCGGGTCAGTTGTGTGCAAGGCAAATGGAGTGGAGCGATAGCACAGAGGGTAGGGCGTTTGCCTTGCACGCAGCCAACGCGTTTACAATTCCTCTGTCCCTCTCAGAGAGCCTGGCATGCTACCAAGAATATCCTGCCCGCATGACAGAGCCTGGCAAGCTACTCGTGGCGTATTCGATATGCCAAAAATAGTACCAAGTCTCACAATGAGATTTTACTGGCGCCTGCTCGAGCAAAAATATCCTAGCAGATATTAAATAAAATTAGTCCAGCATACAATAAATAATATTAGCATTTTGTGCATTTATTCCCATTTTCTCTATATGTTTGTTGTGTCCATTTCCTAAAGGTATAGTCATGAAAATGACCATTTAATTAACCATTATGTATTTTGGAAACTTACTTTGGTTTGCAATAACAGATTAAAAACACAATCAAATGCTATGCTACTAAGGTTTCCTTGAAAACAAGGTTTTAACAATTTCATTAATAATTAACATTTTCTGTTGGGGGTATTTCTGTTATTTCTAGCAAATGTTAATTTTAATTCACAAATTAATATTAACTCACAAATATTTTCATTGTATTTTTATGGTGAATAGTATCCCCAAAGCTATGTGAATATATACCTACCATACAATCCAGCAATTCCTTTCCTAGGCATCTATTAAAAAAACACAAAACATTCATTTCAAGGCAGGAACAAGAGTATAGCAAGTAGGCATTTGCCTTGCATGAGGTCACCACAGGTTCAATCCCTGGCATTTGTATGGTCTCCTGAGCCCACCAGGAGTAATTCCTGAGTGCAGAGCCAGGAGTAAGCCCTAAGCACTTCCTGGTGTGACCCAAAACCCAACAATAACAAGAACAACAACAAAAACACCTCATTTTACAAGAAATATGCAGACCTATGTTGCAGTGCTGTTTATAATTGCCAAAATATGGAAATAGCTCAAGTGTCCGTTTATTGACAGCTAGACAAACAAAATATAGTATGTGTATGTTTATATTCAATAATGCATATATGTATATATACATGCACAATACACACATACATATACATCTACTCAGCGGGAAACTACTCACTATATTACTAAATACAACTTATCTCTAAGAAAACATTAAGCCTTGCCTTAAATCTTGCCCTTTGGGATATTGTCTGCCATAGATGCAGGGGGAGGGTGGGAAAGGGGGGGTATACCTGGGATATTGGTGGTGGGGAATGTGCACTGGTGGAGGGATGGGTGTTTGATCATAGTGAGATTGTAACCCAAACATGAAAGCTTGTAACTATCTCAAGGTGATTCAATAAAATTTAAATAAAAAATCTTGCCCTTTTGTTTACATTAGGTTGAGATGGCTCTAATGCCTGGGCAGCCTCAACAACTTGGCAGCAAGCACATGCGTAAAACCTTGCAAATGCCTCATCTTGAAACTGAAACTAAGGACAACCAGCCACAAAAAGTCACCTGGGCTTTAGCTCCAGCCAACAGATAATTTCCTTCCATTGCTTTTGCCTTTTGTGTAGAAAGACTCTCCTCCAGCTTCTGAGGGAGAGCATTCTGGATCAGTTCTACATTGGAGCAGATTTTTGGCTTGAATTCTTAAGATTTATGCACCTGTTACTCTTTAAATAAGATATTCAGAGATGAGGGCAGATAGACGTTAAGAGGGAGGCAACCAACCGTAGGGACTCACCAGGAACCTTGAGGTAGTTGCTGAAACTGATCAAGAATATCTCAACTTGTCTTAAAAAGTCTCCATTACAAGTCTGTTCCGTTTTGCCTTTTGTAACCTTCCTCAAAACTCACAAAAACACACTTTTCAAAGAATTAAGGGAGATTAGGGCGCCCATTTCTGGCATTCTATCCAAATTCCAACAAGAGCCAAATAATCCATCACATTACCTCTACACATCTCTAGGAAAGAGGAAAACTTGTGATAGTAGTAGAACTTTTCGTGATTTTTAAATTTTGTTGTTTTTAAGAAAAGGTGTAGATTAAATTTTACAAACCAAAGCCTTGACAAATGAAAAATATATTCAAAGCTCTTTCATTTGGATCAGCCTATTCTGTTCCCTCTGATTGTTTCTGATAATTTCGCTGTACCATGAGTCAACTTAAAAAAAAAAAAAAGACTCCTCCACAAAGTCCGCTACTCATCATCGAGTGCCTTTTAAAGGGCTCTGAACTCGTTTCTGCGTGAAATCACCAGCTGGCAGACCAGTCAGGAAGTCGAAAGGGACCAAGAAAGAGTAAACGTCTTGGCATCTTTGCAAATATCTGTGTATTTTGCTGTTATTCTTCTTGTTACTCTGGGCACTTAAATAACACAAGAGTTGGTGTGGCTAAGGTAGGAGCAGTGGCGTCCTCAAAGGACAGTATCAGCAGAAACACCCAAGGTCACGTTCGACGAGCCGCTCTCCAGAGTGTGGGGAGGCGGGGCTGGGAAACGCCCCAGTGCGCAGACTCCGCGCGCAGGCGCACGCCCCGGCGTGGGGGGAACCCGGGGCCCGGCGCGGGCGAGGGCTGCAGGGTGCAGGAAGCGTCGCGGAGCGCTAGCCCGGCCGCGCCTGGGTCTTCGGGGGATGCCATGGCTCTGCGGGGCATCTCGGTGGTGGAGCTGGCCGGCCTGGCCCCGGGCCCTTTCTGCGGCATGGTCCTGGCGGACTTCGGCGCGCAGGTGGTGCGTGTGGACCGGCCCGGCGGCGGCGGCGACGTGAGCCTCCTGTCCCGGGGCAAGCGCTCGCTGGCGCTGGACCTGAAGCGGCCGCGGGGAGCAGCCGTGCTGCGGCGCCTGTGCGCGCGGGCCGACGTGGTGCTGGAGCCTTTCCGCCACGGTGAGCCCTCGCCCCGAAGGCCCGGGCACAGAGGGGGGAGCCGGGCCGTGCGCTGCGGCCGAGCCTCTGCCAGCTGCGCGCTTGCCCTTGGATCGGAGGACTCCGCGCCCGTCCCTGGCCGGCCGGGCCTCCGGGTGCCCGCGCTTCTGTCCCGCGCCTCGGGACATGGATTCGAGGCCAAGCTTGGGTTCAGAGATAGGCAGTTGCCCTTGTGTCTCCAGGTGCTGCTGCTCTCTGGACCCCGGTCCCGTTTTTTTTCCCCAAGTTGAGCTGCGTTTCCTGATTATTTGAGTCACGGATACTATGAAAATTCTAGCGAGAGCCATACTGTTCTCTCCCTGGAATATTGCACAGAAATGCAGGCTTATTGCTACTGTGGGTCGCTGATCGATCTAAATCACCCAGGGTTAAACGCTAGCGTTTCCAAGTTGCAACTTAAGCGCATTTCGTTTCTTTACACACTGCTTTCTTACTTTTCACACCGCTTCCGTACTTGGCACACTGCTTCCTTTGCACACTGCTTCCTTACTTTGCACACTGCTTCCTATACAATCTGGGTCCATTTTTACCTCGAAAGCCAACATGCAAATCTCTGTGTTTCCCTCTAATTATATACCCCTCTGAGTATTAGGGAGCTGCAGATCTCCCCAAAACTCAGGTCCTGCCCATCTCTATCTGACTCTCCCCTAACCCCTGCAATTTACAGAAATCCTAAACTGACCCCACTCTCTTCCTTACAAGTGGGCATCTCTGGAGGCCAGAGAGAGTCCAGCTGGTGGGTAGGTCACGTGCCTTGCATGAGGCTCACCCTGTTTCCATCCCCAGTACCACCTACAGTCTCCCGAGCACAGCCAGGACTAGATCTCCGAACACAAAGCCAGGTTTAAGCCCAGAAACATCCCCTCCCCCTTCCTTTAAAAAATGAGCATCTTTCTTCCTGGTTTAACAATGTCAGTGAATGAAACCAGAATCTCCACTATTTCCCAAATAAGAAACTTATGTCCAATCTGTCCAGTTTTCAGTGATCACTGCCCAATTGTTTTTCTTCCATTTAGTGGCTTGGGGTTCCCTCCATACCTCCAACCTCCTGGATCCTATAAGGAAAAGTTGTTGCTGTTGTTTATTTTTTGGGGGGGGGGGTCACACCTGCCATTGCACAGGGGTTCCTCCTGGCTCTGCACTCAGGAATTATTCCTGGTGGTGCTCAGGGGACCATATAGGATGCTGGGAATTGAACCTGGGTTAGCCACATGCAAGGCAAACGCCCTACCCACTGTACTATCTCTTCAGCCCCTGTTGTTGTTTTTAAAACTGGTATTTGAGGCTAGCGTTACTCCAGTACTTACTCGGGATTACTCTTAAAGCAGTTTTCATTGTCCAAGTACATGTCCCAAGCTTTGCCTGCCATAAAGCTGCCGGTCACTAAATATAGGTGAATAAATTACATACCACTTATGTGTGGCATATTTAAATGTCTTAATTCTTGCAGTCATGGTTTAAATTGGAACAATAATTTAACTTTAAGATTACATCATACTTTAGTAGAGTGCCATTTGAAGGTGAAGTTTGCTCAAGAGGTTAAGCAATTTGTCCACTTGGGAGGAAAACAGTTGCTCTGCCAGGCAAAGGTTTGCACAGGGTTTAGGTTGGTAATTGATGTTCTTTGACAAACTGTTGCAGGTGTAGGAAGGCAAAGTGGTTCTATAATCTTCCTTGCTTTTAATCCCTCAAGGCTTTAAACAATACATTTATTGCACAATACCCCCCCGGGTATTGTGCAATAAATGTACTAGTCAGTTGACAGATTGCAGATACAATGTGGTTTTGGGGGAAGGTACTGATGCTAGGTGCAGTGCAGGCCTGTAGGAACATTAGGCAGAGTTCTGTTGGAGTAATTTCCGGAGTGGATGGGGAAAATGGATAGATGAGCTGAAGGTAGAACTGTGTTCCCCAGAGTGGGCTATTATTACCCCTCGGGGGGTGCAGAAACATTGGGGCTTGTTGAGGGAGTGGGGTGATAGCATGATAGTAACCTCAGGTACAGTTGTGGACGGGTTGCATTTTGCCACTATGTGATTTTTTTTTCCTGAAAAGGGGATGATAGGACAAATAAAGTTGGGAGACATGGAAGTAAACATTGAAGCAGAAAAGGCCCTAGAAAGAAGAGCAGCTTGCTGACACTAAATTTTTGTTTGTTTGGAGACTATCCTCCAGCAGTGCTAGGGGCAGAGGGGCTACTTCCGGCTCTGTGCACATGGGTCCTTCCTGGTGGTACCGTGGGGACTGTGTGGAGGCTAGAATTGAAATTGGACTTCCAGCAAGCAGAGTCTGTGCCCAGCCCTTTGAGCTCTCTTCGTCCCCTCCCCCAAGCTGTTGTTTCCCCTCAGAGAAATCAGAAGTGAGGGCGGCTCCCTCAGACCCAGACTCTGAAGGGGCTCCAGGGGTGGGATGTTAAAAGAATTCACCAACTAGATCTCCAGACATAGGGAAGATCACAGTTTATTAGAAAGGAGACTGGTCACGGTGAATGCCTCAGCACGAGACCTTTGCAGCCTGTGCTGGGTGAGACCTCTATCTTTCTCAGATGCCCCCATGGTGGCATGAACCGGGATAGTGCCTTGGTCCCCCATTGCAACCTCATGAAGGTGCAGACTGGGTGGAAGGAGGAGAAGTCAGGGAGTAGTAGCCAAACTTCCTGGGAACCCTGTCACTCAGAACTGGTGTGGAGGAGATTGTGGTGGCTGATAGGGAGGCATCAGGAATGGGGCACTAGTAGAGGCTGCCAACATTAGAAGGGAGCCAGCGCCTTACCCTGTACTGTCTCGTCAGCCCCCATTTGGATTTTTAACCGAATAAAGACTCGTTGTAACATGCTAAAGAAAAGCAGGCATTTCTGTTCAAGGAGTAAGGACATAACTGGGGGAACTCTCATGGGACTGGTCTAAAGGAATGAAATGCCATCTGGTGATAGAAACGGCTTAGATGTGTCTGGAGGGACTAAGTTCTGGGAGGAAATGGCATTCGGGAGCACAAGCCACATGCCATTCGGGAGCACATTTCAGAAATGATGGCCTCCCTCTCTGAGCCCTTTTTGCGAGCACCCTACACAGGCTTGCAGTGAGTGTTACTAGTATGACTCCCGGAAGTATTATGATAGCCACACTGAAGGGATCTTACACATCCTCTGTGTTTCTGAAAAGTTTTCCTTTCTTCTTACTTTTCTCCTAAGGTGTCATGGAAAAACTCCAGCTGGGCCCTGAAACTCTGCAGAGGGAGAACCCAAGGCTCATCTATGCCAGGCTGAGTGGATTTGGGCAGTCTGGAAGATTCTCCCAGGTCGCCGGCCATGACATCAACTATTTGGCCTTATCTGGTATATTGAAAGAAATAACTGCTCTGTGTACTTTATTTGCTTCCAATCAAGTTATTCAGTAGGATGTTTAATGTAAGGACTTAGGTATTTCTTAGAGTCAACAAAAGTATAGTTGCTTAACATAGTTGCTTAAGAATTGTTGGTTTGGAGCTGGAGCGATAGCACAGCAGGTAGGGCATTTTTGCCTTGCACTCGGCTGACCCGGGTTTGATTCCCAGCATCCCATATGGTCCCCTGAGCACCGCCAGAGGTGATTCCTGAGTGCAGAGCCAGGAGTAACCCTTGTGCATCGCTGGTGTGACCCAAAAAGCAAAATAGAAAAAAAAAGAATTGTTGGTTTGTCTTGGAACGGTCATTTTTCAACCTTTTTCCATCTTAACACACTTAGGGAATAATAATAATCCTGTCACTCGTGACATTTATTTTATCCCCATGTGAAATTAATTCTCAGTCCATACCTTACAATGAAGTCGGAAACTTCTCGGCACTATGTGGAGCATGGCAACAGGCCAGAGCAGAAAAGATCTGTCCCTGCACAGCAGACAAGACCTTCCCTGCATAGTGACCTGGTAAGGAGTGTCAGTGCATTTGACAAGCACCAGGTATGCGGCCTTGAGTCTCACCCAAGCCCCCACCAGATTGTCACCTAAATGCAGCGTCTAGCTCTAATTGGGATTCGGCCGGGGCAAACAGAGTTGGAAAGGTGATAGGTCAGTTAGGCTAAGCTGTATGTGGTTGGACCATCCTCTTCAGCCCAGATCCCCTATAAAATATGTGTGTTTGGCAATAAAGGGAGCGGCCATCAGCTGTCTCCCGGAGTGATTTCTCTGCTCATTCGTCATCTTTCACCCTGCGTCTACCCGGACCCAGTGCCCAGTCTGTCTGGCCACGTTGAGGAAAAACTGTTCCCCAACAGCACTAGAATGTTCACTCTGTACTTTGAAAATTCTGTTGTAGTTTGATGCTGACTCCACTCTCTCCCTGCCTGCACTGGGAATCATGACCTGAACTCTCATTTCAGAAAAAGTCCATAGTTTTTAGGTGTAACACCACTTCGCTGAAATTTTTGCTTATAAATAAGTCTTCAAATGGGTGATGAGACGGGTGTTAGAACATTGTATGAGTGAAACCGAATCATGAATAGCTTATAACTGTGGATCTCCCTGTGATTCAGTTAAAAATAATTTTTTTTTTTTTTGCTTTTTCAGGTCACACCTAGCGATGCTCAGGGGTCACTTCTAGCTCTGCACTCAGGAATTATCCCTGGCCGTGCTCGGGGGACAATATGGGATGCTGGGAATCAAAACTGGGTCGGCTGCATGCAAGGCAAATGCCCTACCCGCTGTGCTATCACTCTACCCCCTAAAAATAAATTTTTAAAAAGGATTAATTCTAGAATTCTAAAAACTGCATGCTTTTGAATAAATAAAGGCAATAAACATAGTTAAATATTGAGGCAAAGATTGGATTATGCAATTTTTTAATCTGGTTTAAAACTCAACTTTAAAGTTACATTGTTACTGACTTTTGAGTCTTTTAAAATATGAACGTTAAAGTATAATCTTAATTGTTAAAGTATAATCTCAGTTGATCACACCCTTCCCACTACATTCAGAGTTTCAATGAGTAAAAATGTGGCAGTTTTATGAAGGCTGGAGCGATAGCACAGCAGGTAGGGCATTTGCCTTGAACGCAGCCAACCTAGGTTCGATTCCCGGCATCCCATATGGTCCCCTGAGCACCGCCAGGGGTAATTCCTGAGTACAGAGCCAGGAGTAACCCCTGAGCATTGTCAGGTGTGACCCAAAAAGCAAAAAAAAAAAAGTGTCAGTTTTACTTTGTAAAAATTATAGTTCATATACTTACGGTACTGTTAGAATTTAGAGTATTGCTATACCATATTACTTTACCCCCCCCCCCCACACACACACCAAATGCCCACCTCTGTTCTCTGGCTCCTTAACTCTTGGATTCTTTCATCCCCATCACTCCCTCCACATGTTCTGTATTTCTGTATCAAGGGTTTTTCATTGTTCACTATTGTGTTCTTATTTTGATAATAACATTAAAGTATCCATTGAAATAAAGTTCTAGAGACGTGGAAGTGAGAACAAAGAGATCCCGAGAGATACTACAGGGGTGAAGGTACTTCCCTGCGTGCAGATCACCCTGACACCACAGGGTCCCTCTGAGTATTGCCAGGTGTGACCCTGGAGGGCCCCAGACATTGCTGGGGTGTCCCAGGTCCTCCCTATGGGACTCACAGCAGTGCAGTGCACCCGTGGACGAACCGCACAGTTCGCCATGGAGGGAGTCACCAGGAGGGACCCCAGACCTTGTGAGCAGTGCTTGGGAGACCACCATGCACAGAACAAAGATCCTTGCTGGAGGAGAACACTTGCTTAGAAATGTGCAGAGTGGGTTGACATGTGGGGAAGCATGGTGTGCCAGTTTTCACTTAATGTCAGCAATGAAGGGGGTCGGTTGTCTCGGGGAGACGTCCGTTCGGGTGGCAGTGAGTGCTCTCCGTGTCTTTAACGCCGTAGGTGTGCTTTCTCGAATCGGCAGAAGCGGCGAGAATCCCTACGCCCCCCTGAATCTCGTGGCTGACTTCGGCGGTGGGGGCCTCATGTGTGCCCTTGGCATCGTGCTGGCTCTTTTTGAACGAACACGCTCTGGCAGAGGTCAGGTCATTGATGCCAACATGGTAAGTGTTAACTGGGGGAGGCGCTAAGTCTGTCACTTATTACCTGCTAGACCCCATGGCTACTTCAAATCCTTTTCTGAGCAAGATTAAAGAGTATGGGATTAGAACTTTGAGGCCAAGTTACACAGAACATGCTTTTTTTTTTTTTTTTTTTTTTTTTTGCTTTTTGGGTCACACCGGGCGATGCACAGGGGTTCCTTCTGGCTCTGCACTCAGGAATCACTCCTGATGGTGCTCAAGGGACCATATGGGATGCTGGGAATCGAACCCGGGTCGACCGCATGCAAGGCAAACGCCCTACCCGCTGTGCTATCGCTCCAGCTCCCCCCCCCCTTTTCTTTTTAAGTTGTCTCATTTCATGCAGGGAAAATGGCTCAGGGATAGAGTAGATGCCTTGCTTTCTGGTCTCATTCCCTGTTCTGCGAAGAAAGAGAGAAAAGAAGGAAGGGAAGGAAGGAGGGAGAAAGAAAGGGAAGAAAGAAAAGAGCCTTGTATCTTTGGCATATATCAAAATGTCATGTTTTGATTTGATTGTTTTATCTTCTCCCTTCGTCCTTCATCCTCCCCTTGACCCCCGCCCTTTGTTCATTCTGGTCATAGTGCACTGGAGGTCACGCACACTTGGCCCTGGTGCTCTCATACTTGGTGCCAGCGTGCTCGGCTTGTTGTGTGGTCGTCATGCCCAGCATCACACTGTCAGTTTTGGGGTTGCAGTGCGCAGCCAAGACTGGGCAATGCCGAGGTCTGACTTACAGCTTTGTGCCTGAGGAGCAGAGCAGAAACTCAGCTCACTTGCCCTGTCCCTAACCCTGGATTCCCACATCTCGGTGCTCTGTGATCCTCCTGGCTCCTGTGATATATTTCAACATTGTCTCCTGAGTTTTTTTGTAAGCTTGGAAAGTAGCCTTCAAGCATTCCACATGAAAACGGCTCTGGCCGGCTCCCCGAGCAGACAGAATGTTCTTAAGGGTGCTTATGTGAAATGGACCCACCGGCCCCTCCTGCAGGAGCTCCCTGGGCCTGCGAGCTTTGCCTTCCTGCTGCCACCCGCTGAGTCTGCACCTCCTGTGCTGGTGTGTGAGCTCTTTCCCTGTAGGAAAACATAGCCTCAGGTAGTTTAGGTTTATTGGGTTACTCCCGTTACAGTGCTCCTATTCCTCTTTGTTTATTTGTAGCTTCTTTCTTAGTGTTCTGTTGGCTTGTAAATAATGTTTTTCTCTTCTCCTTGAGTCCTTTGCATAGTTTATTCAGAGCAATGTCCTTTTTGTATGGACACAGGAAGACTTAGCAAATGCTATGCTTTTGTAACCTGGGAGTCATTTGACTCTACATGATATTTTCCTCCTGGGCATCTGTTCTCTCGACCTAAGCCTCAGCTGCCCTTACTTCCTAGCACCCTAAAAGCAGGGTCCCGACGAAGGACGAGACGGACCCAGGGCAAGCGGTGAGTTGTGTGCTACCCTGGCATCGAGATGGGCCTGGCCAAAGTGCCTAATGCTTAACTATAAGTTAAGAGCTTGATCATGGACAAATGCTGTCAGGATCCAAACAGTGATAACTAGATTCGGACCCTGCTAGGGTGAGGAATGATTAATCTGACCTGAGTGCTGTAGTCTGAGTCTGTGGCAAGATGTTGCCAGGAGAGCTGCCTTGCAAGCCTCAATGTATCTCTTGCTATGTCCATACAAAAATAACTAGTACTAAGATGTTAATAAGTGTTTGGACTAAGGAAAGGAAAAAAGAACCTTAAGAGTCAGGAAGGGCTTTGGGATGCCCTACCCTCAAGAAGGGCTTTCTTATGTCGATTTTGCTACCTGGCTGGGTGTAGCCTGGAGGGCAAGGTGGGAGAGACAAGTAGGGGGAGAGACTAGAGAAGCCAGAGAGGCGGCAGCAGATCCAGAGAGAGGCCGGAGCTGGGAGTGCGGGAGATGAGAAAGATGGAAGATTGAATAAATGGTAACTAATCAGCAACCAGCTTGGTCCTCGTTCTTCCGTCGCCTGTCTTTGGCCAATGGCCGTCCCTATCCAGCCCATACACAGCGGTTCCAGAGCACCGAATGCGGGTGGTGAGACAGCCGCCCGGAGAGCCTGCGAGTGCACGTGCCAAGGGGCTTTAGTTTTTTACATTTCCCCGTGTGATTTCTTTCAGTCCTCAAACAATTTGGGGCTGGAGAGAATATGGGTCAAGGTGCAAGCCTTGCCTGTGGCTGTTTCTCTCCCAGGCATCAGGTTGTTCCTTGAACATTGCCAGATGCAGCCCTGGAGGCCCCTGGGCACCGCCAGGGGTGGCCCAGATAATCTTTGGCACCACATCCTCTGGCCTTGGCATTGAACCTCTCGCCCAGTTGGCTTAGAATGGTGGAATGGTCCCCTGAGGCTCCTGAACACTGCTAGGAAGGGCACCCCCCCCCGTATAAAAAGCCCACCCAAAACAAAAAGACACACATTACTCTTGGAATCATTTTGGAATCATTTTTGTTATGCTTTCATTTGGTAGGAAAATGAAAGCATAGGAGTCTGCCCAAGAGCTCGTGGCTAGTTGGTCAGAACCCAGGCCAGTGCCTTTGTGCATGTGCATTTGGGCTGATCTTTGGAGGTAGGACGGAGAACAGATTTGAGGGAGACAGACTAGAGTCAAAGAAATGATTTTGAGGATGAGCATTGAGTGGTATGGGCAAGTGTGAAAGCGGTTAATAGTGGAGTGGATACATTCGAGGAATATTTGAGATGTAAAATTGATAGGATTTGGTGGTGCAGTGCTGGTGAGGGGAGGGGACCACCAGGGCCATGTAAAGGGGGCAGGGTGTCGGGGAGGGGGTTGCTGGTGAGGGGTGTGTAGCGGCAAGGGTTGTACTCAGGTCTCTACCCATGCAAGCCATGCATCCCAGCCTTTGGCCCTATCTCCCTGGCCTCATGTGCTTTTGAGTAAGTTATTTATCTTCCCCGTACCTCAGTTTCTTTCTTTGAAATGCAGAGGTGATAATGGCTTTGAGGAGAGAGAGAGAGAGAGAGAGAGAGAGAGAGAGAGAGAGAGAGAGAGAGAGAGAGAGAGAGAGAGAGAGAGAGAGAGAGAGAGAGAGAGAACTGTTAGGGAAGTAAGTGAGTTCATCTGCTGTTCATGGTGTGAACACACCTGGCAGAGAGGAGGGGATGCTCTTGAGTGAGAGAGAGCCGTTTCTTCTCTGTTATGGAGAAGGGAGTTCCCGATGGGGACTGGCTGCAGAGTCACCAGGGAGCCATGTGGGACTGGAACGACAGTCCCTCTGAGGGAGGAACAGATCCCCAGCCTTTGAGCAGGGAGTGGGCAGAAGGAGAGGAGTAAGGGCTAAGGAGAGCAAAGTGGCGACTTGGAAGGGAGTGTTGTCATGGAAACAAAGCACTGGAGGTGAAAAGGAAGGGTCGGGGTCATTTTTTGCAGGATTGAGGCATTTAAAACGGAGCCTTGTAAATATCTGTCCCTGGTGACCTTTGGGAAAGTTCTGTCTTGCCACAGTTGCTCCTCTAGGGGTCAGGGCTGCACTTCCGTCTCCCCTCAGCCTAATCACACCCAGCCCTTAAGACTTGGGAACCTCGAGATTCTCTTTTTAAAAACTGTTTTAATTCATTTATGTCTCAAACCGATACTGTTTATACACACAGTGCAACTACAGATTTGTGACTTGAGACTCAGTCTTGGAGTGTGACTGCCACCTCCAAGAGCCGGAGAGAGTCAGCTGAACTCAAGGCCTGTGCCCTGGTGCTGTCCCCTGCCCTCAGTGGACACGGCCTCTCTGGTCAGGAAGGAGAGAACTTGGGGGTCTTACAGACAATTTAAAGCTGAATATATTTTTCTTTTCTTTTTGGGTCACACCTAGTGATGCTCAAGGGCTACTCCTGGCTCTGTACTCAGGAATTACTCCTGACAGGGCTTGGGGGACCGTATGGGATGCTGGGAATCGAACCTGGGTCAGCTGCGTGCAAGGCAAACGCCCTACTCACTGTGCTATCGCTCCAGCCCCCTAAGGCAGAATATTTTAATGAGACTTATTTGAATAATTTATTAATACCATGTAATTGCATACTTTGTTTCAGATGTACATTAAAGGTCACTCTTACTTTAATCAGACATGTCTAGTCAGAATTAGGACAGAAAGGGTGTTGGTTAATTACTGCAGGCCAAACAATAAAACTTTATCTCCATTACTTTCCCATCTCTAGGATCCCTTGTGGTACAAATGATGGTCAAAGATGATTAGAGGACAGGCAGCATGTGGCCCAGTGTATCCAGCCAGTGATAATTGTGCCGAGAGGGTGAATCCATTTTAAGTACTTCAGCATTAGGTGCAGAGTGGACGTTCCCAGCCTACTTTATCTGGACTTAAAAAACCCAACTCCCCTATCCCACAAATGCCATCCATAGTGTTATGTTTACTTGTAATCTTCTACTGAGTAATACTAAAGTTTATGCACATTAAATGTTCAATGATAGTTTTCTTAAGCTTGGAGTCACCTAAGTAAGCTAAATTCATGATTCCCTTTTAAAATAGTATGCATCTGTATGTGTTAACATGTTTGGGGATGTTAATCTTTTGCTTCATTTCATTTTTTTAACATATATTAACAGAGGGGGATGGGGTGGGGGCCGTGGGAGGGATACTGGGAACACTGGTGGTGGAGAATAAGCACTGGTGGAGGGATGGGCACTCGATCATTGTATGACTGAAACATAAGCATGAAAATTCATAGGTCTGTAACTACACGTCTCTGTGATTCACTCATAAAAAAATTAAAAATAAATAAATAAATATGGAGAGAGTATGTAGTGAACTTTTGTATACCCTCACCTCAAAAATGGTCAACATTTTGCCAGTTTTACTTGAAAGGAAGAAAAAGGTAGTTCTGCTTGAGACTTTTGTTTTGTTTTGGGGCCACAGCTGGCTGTGCTCAGGGCTTATTCCTGGCTTTGCACTGAGAGATCATTCCTGTTAGCGCTCAGGGAATCGTATGGAATGCAAGGGATCAAACCCAGGTTGGCAGTGTGCCAGGCTGATACCCTACCCACTGGACTATCACTCCAGCCCCTTGTGTTAGTCTTTTCTGAATGTAAGGGTCTGAAAACTTGCCTCCATCTGCCTGCTCAGGCTTTTCTTCAAATATCAAAGAAGTTCTATAAATAAATATTACCTTCCTGTCTCAATGATAAATATTTTAATGCAGATACTTAGGAAACACCTAGGTAAGAATAAGCTGTGCTTTTAAATTGATTCATGTTTGTATCATACTGTTTTTTCAAAGGTGGAAGGAGCAGCATATTTAAGTACTTTTCTGTGGAAAACTCAAAATACTGGGCTGTGGGATATGCCACGAGGAGAGAACATGCTAGATGGCGGAGCTCCTTTCTACACAACATACAGGACAGCTGATGGGGGGTTCATGGCTGTTGGAGCTATAGAACCCCAATTTTATAAGCTGCTGATCAAAGGTAAGGAATTTCCACCTCCAAAAAAATCCCTTTCTCTGTGGATATTCTTGATCCTCTGTTTTTGATATTCATGATGCCACTCATGTCACCAGTTTCTATAACTAATGGTTATAGCTATGATTATATTGGGAGGCATTTTCCTCAGTTTTAAAATGAGGAAGTCTGTAAAAATGGCTCAGGTATTTGAAAAATACTCATCCCTTTTGTGGGAGTTCCATCTTTATGTATTTATCTCTCCTATTCAGTAGTTTGGATATATATATGTGGATTTTTGACATACGATGTTCCATCACCAATCCCGCCCCCAGTGTCAACTTCCCTTTACCAGTTTTATATATGTGTTATATATATACATATATATGTACAAGGATATACATATATATATGTATATCACTGTATCACTGTCATCCTGTTGTTCGTCGATTTACTCAAGCAGGCACCAGTAACGTCTCTATTTCTCCCAGCCCTGAGATTTTAGCAGCCTCTCCTTACTCGTCTTTCCCAGCAAATGGAGGCTCTTTCAAGGGTCAGGGGAATGAGACCTATTGTTACTGTTTGTGGCATATCGAATACGTCACGGGTAGCTTGCCAGGCTCCGCCATACAATAGCTTGCTGGGCTCTCTAAGAGGTATATATATACCTCCTTCTGTTCTTGGAGCGAGCAGATATCATTGGGCTACACAGCACGGGACAGGGACAAATGGAGACATTACTGGTGCCCGCTTGAGCAAATCGAAGAACAACAGGAAGACAAGTGTTACAAGTGAGATATATATATATATATATATATATATTACTCTCTATGATTTGTTGCCTACTGTCTGAACTGCATCAAATATGGTATACTAATTATGGAAAATGGGTAGGAAATGTCTTATAATATGTCGGAAAGTGGCCCAGAAACTGGTCTGGAGCGTAGCGGCAGTTGAGTAGTGGAGGTCGGCTGCCGGGGCTGGGTTCCTTGGGGCAGGGAGAGCTCTCACCCGTCCCCCTTTGGGGCGCCCCAGGTGAAAACAGCCTGGCAATGAGTCCACAATGTATATGTATGTATATATATATATATATATATATATATATATATATAGTTGTGGGGGAGGGCGGGAGGTGGAGGTTGGGCCACTCCCAGCTGTGCTCCAGGCTTATTCCTGGTGCTACACTCAGGGATCATTCCTGACGGGGCTCAGAGGACCACGCAGAGTACCAGGGATTGAACCCGGGTGGGCCATTTGCAAGGCAAGCTCTTTATGCTATCCTGATGCTCTAGCCAAAGTAGTTTGAATATTTTTGTGGCCACATTGCATCGTTCCCTAGAAATAATCTGCCCTTCATGACTGGCGGGGCATCTGTCCCGGGGCTTAGTGTCAGGAGTAACCAGGAACAGAGAGAGTCTGGGGAGTGGGTGCTTGTTGAAATTTTTCATGACTGCATGGTGCTTCAGCAGGTGACCTTACTTGCAGCTTGTTACCTGACTGGCATGTAGTCACAACTGTGCAGGAAAATGTGGGATCTCTTCTTCCCCAATTAGGCCATTGAACTTAGTGATGTTCAGTTGTTCCTGTGAAATATTTGAATTTAAAGAATAGGGATGACTTAGTGTTTGAGGAGCTGTGGAATAGTCTCCGAAGTGGTGTGGCAAGCTGCTTGCAGTGTATTAATCTCCAGCTGGAAGTCTGGTGCTCTGCTGTTGCTTTCGTGGCTGTCCAGGTGCAGTATACAGTCCCTCCTTGGGATTTGCTTCCCTACATCACGGGCTTCTTTTTGTAACCACCCTGAGAGTTTTGTGAGCTCTCCTGATTTCCTTGAATCTCTCTACACATTAAGAGCCCCTAGTGTCCACAGACATCTTCCCTCTGTAGAAACTTTCACCTCTTTAGAGCAATTTAAGAGTTTATTGCTTTCAACAACAGGATAGCACTGCACTGTAGCACTGTCATCCTGTATGTAGTTCATCGATTTGCTTGAGTAGGCACCAGTAACGTCTCCATTGTGAGACTTGTTACTGTTTTTGGCATATCAAATATGCCAAGGGGAGCTTACTAGGCTCTGCCATGCAGGCGGGAAACTCTTGGTAGCTTGCTGGGCTCTCTGAGAGGAGCAGAGGAATCGAACCCGGGTTGGCCGTGTGCAAGGCAAACGCCCTACCCATTGTGCTATCGCTCCTAAGGAAGGAAAGGATAATAAAAATGTGAGTTATTTGGCAGACGTGGCTAAGCCTAAGCAAAATATTATGTATAAAAAGTGCATTTCACAGGGGTCCAGGGTACTTGGGTACATTGTTGGTGTTTAGGAACGATAGCGAGAGATATCCAAACCAGAGCCAGCACACTGAAATCGCGAGACCCAAACTTTAAGAACCAGTTTTAAAAGGTATCTATCAAGATGGCCAACTAGACTAGGGTTGAGGGACAAGAGAAGGAATAGGGAACACTGGTAGAGGGAAGTTGACAGTGGGGCTGGGATTGGGGATGGAACATTGTATGTCAAAAACTCAACTGTGAATAATTTTGTGATTCTTGGTAATTTAATAAAATTTGGGGAGGAGAAAAGTGTCGTTTATCATCATTCCATGGATAATTCTCCACCTTTGAAAATCATCTTCTGCGCTAGAGTGACTATACAGCAGGTAGGGTGCTTGACTGCATGTAGCAGACCCTGTTTCGATCCCTGGCACCCCATATCATGCACAGGACACTGCAAGGAGTGATCCCTGAGTGCAGAGCCAGGAGTAAGCCCTGAGCACTGCCAGGTGTGGCCTCTAAAGAAACAGTCACCTTTTGTCAGAGACTGAAAATGGTGTTTATACTCAACCCCAGTTAAGAGACCCATTGGGTGTAATTGAGTTAATGCAGAGTTCAGGTGTATCTGCAGGGTGAGTCTTTGAAGTCAGGAAGGAAACAGACCAGACCATGGTCAGTTAGAGGTCACAGGTGGATGCTTTCATGGTCTCCGCACTGGCCCCCCAAAGCCTGAGGGGCCGAAGAGAATAACTTGCCTGTTCCACTGTTGCCTGGCTGGTAGATGACCACTGGCTTCGGGAGTAACTTGCATGAGTCTGATTATTTCTTTCACGTCCTTTGTTCCTAGTTTGCAACAGTGTCTACCATTTCCTCCTCGAGCTCTGTTTTGTTTTTATTCACCACAGTAAAGGGAAATGGATATTATTCATAAAATTTCACTGTTGAATTTGATCTTTTAAGTAAGATACTCGATTTTATCCTTAGGCTTCTTCCTTCAAAGCTGAGTCAAGTATAATATTGTATGAACTTCATGTTTTGTAGGGCTTGGGAGCATTATGTACAATATTTACGTAATATTCTGTACAGTGTTATTTCAGTCTAATGTGATGGATGGTAACCTCAGGAAGAGGTTTGTTTTGGAGAGAGAACTCAGAGGGAAGAAATTGATTTTGGAAAGCTGGACCCCTTGTTATAAAATGTAAATAGCAGAGTCTTGACCATGGGAAAGTCAGTCTGTTTTAGCTTTTTTTTTTCTGCTTTTTGGGTCACACCTGGCGACGCACAGGGGTTACTCCTAGCTCATGCACTCAGGAATTACTCCTGGCGGTGCTCAGGGAACCATATGGGATGCTTGGAATCGAACCCAGGTCGGCCGTGTGCAAGGCAAATGCCCTACCTTCTGTGCTATCACTCCAGCCCCAAAGTCAGTCTGTTTTGAGTTCTGTAACCCCGACTATATCTGCCCTCTTCAGATTTGGCTGTGACTCTAAGCTGAGTTTGAATTTCTTCTAGACCACTTTTAGGGACTATAATAGGACATCTTAGTTGGGACAGTATGGTGATCTTGAAATGAATTTCTATTGATTATGATCAGTATATCCAAAACATAATCATCTAAGAAATTGGTGGGGTTTTTTTTTGCTTTCTGTAGTATTCTTTTTTTTAATTATTTTTTTTTTAATTAGTGAATCACCTCAAGGGTACAGTTACAGATTTACACATTTTCATGCTTGTGTTTTCCTCATACAATGTTTGAGAACCCATCCCTCCACCAGTGCCCATCCTCCACCACCAATGAACCCAGTTTCCACCCCACCCTGCAATCCCATCCCCCCACCCCACCCCGCCTCTGTGGCAGGGCATTCCCTTTTGTTCTCTCTCTCCTTTTGGGTGTTGTGGTTTGCAATAGGGGTATTGAGGGGCCATCGTGTTCAATCTACAGTCTACTTTCAGCAGGCATCTCCCTTCCCTTGTGGCATCTCCAACCACATTTTACTTGGTGTTCCCTTCTTTATCTGAGCTGCCTTTTCCCCCAGCATGTGAGGCCGGTTTCCAAGCCATGGAACCAACCTCCTGGTACTTATTTCTACTATTCTTGAGTGTTAGTCTCCTACTCAGTTATTTTATATTCCACAGATAAGCGCAATCTTTCTATGTCTGTCCCTCTCTGACTCATTTCACTTAGCATGTTATTTTTTCCCTCTCAGGACTTGGGTTGAAGTCAGAAGAACTTCCCAATCAGATGAGCACAGCCCACTGGCCAGAAATGAAGAAGACATTTGCAGGTATTTTTGCAAAGAAGACAAAGGCGGAGTGGTGTCAGATCTTTGATGGCACAGACGCATGCGTGACTCCAGTTCTGACTTTTGAAGAGGTTGCCCATCACGGCCACAACAAAGACCGGGGCTCATTTATCACAGATGGGAAGCAGGACACGAGTCCCCGTCCTGCACCTCTGCTGTCCAACACCCCAGCTACGCCTTCTTCCAAAAGGGAACCCATGGTGGGAGAACATTCTGAAGAGATACTGAAAGAGTTTGGGTTCAGCCAGGAAGAAATCGATCAGCTGAAAGCAGATAAAATTATTGAGAGTCACAAAATGCAAGCTAATCTCTAAGTTCCAAGCCTTACTGCCCAAATGATTTGAGTATTGCATGATAGTATTGAGTAATCCGTAAGATCACATTTGTGTGAAGATGAAAAAAAGAATTATCACCATGATCCAACAAGACTCATCACTAATGATTGAATTCTGAAAATGGTTAACAGTGTAGTTTTTAAAGGAATTTTTAAATTTGCTTATGTTAAGTGCTAACCATTCTTTCTACCTCTCATTTTACTTGAAAGATTATATTTGTTAATATTAAATAGCTTCATATAATATACTTTCAAGTAATACGATGATTTGTATTAAAGCTTTTCTTCTCTAAACTTGTGCTTTTACTTTTTAAAAATTTTATTGAACCACTGTGAGATAAACCATTACAAAACTTTTCAAGATGGGGTTTCAGTCATATGATGTTCCAACACCCATCCCTTCACCATTTTCACCACCAGTGTCTCCAGTTTCCCTCCCACTACCCTACCAACATCCCCAACCCTGCCAACTTTTCTTCTGTCTCTGTCTCTGTGTCTGTCTTTCTCTCTCTCACTCTCCTTTTATGCATTAAGGTTTATAATACAGGTGCTAAGAGGTCATTGTGTTTATTCAGGGCTTACAGTACTTTTATCAGGAAGGTACAGCTGGAATAGCTTTTTTTTTTTTTAACTGGGTGGTCATTTTGGGGTGTGGATGTGACCGCCGGGGCTTCAGGAGACACAGGGAGGTCAGGAAAGGTAGCCCATCCTGACCTTGAGAAAGCCTAATTTCAGTCACCAAACCCACAGAACGACTGCAGCCAGGGCTTAATTAATATCTCGAGGGGGTCCATTCTAAAGTAGCGGAGCACAGCCAGGGGCATGGCAGCAACTGGATTGTGGGCGTGAGCGGCTGCCACGGGCCCTGTTTGGGCGGGCGCCAGGCAAACCCCCTCCCTCAGATCTGCTCTGGTCTGTTCAGCTTTGCACAGGTCCAAGATTAATGGTGACTTTCTACCTCTTTCTAGACTCTTTTTATGGGTCTCTGGAGCAAGGCCAATAAATGAGCTGGTATGGCTGAGTGGGAAGTGGTTTGTGGGTGTGTCTCCCACATACCTAACTTGTGGTTTAATTTCTCACTTGTCCTGAGTTGGAGTCCTGCCAGAGGCTTTGCAGCGACTTTGGGGTGTCAGGAAGCCGAGGGCACCGTCAGGCTGCTGATGTCCTTGTCCTCATATTCAGGTTGACCTGCTGGTTGCCCTGTGTCCTTTGGGCCCCAGTGGCACTGGCAGCTGTAGCCCTGGCAAGGACAGGGACCTGGAGAGCCCTGTTTGTTCACGCCAAGCTTCTGCCACCATGGTGGCTGGCTGCCCGTAGTTCGGAGAGTTGTGCTGGCTGCGGTAGTTCTGTGAGCTTCAGAGCCCGCACAGCCCCCGCCACCATCTTTGCAAGTCCCACTCTGGCTGGGACTCCACTGGTTTGGTTTCACTTCAAGCCACTCTTTTTTTCCTTCCTTCCTTCCTTCCTTCCTTCCTTCCTTCCTTCCTTCCTTCCTTCCTTCCTTCCTTCCTTCCTTCCTTCCTTCCTTCCTTCCTTCCTTCCTTCCTTCTTTTTCTTTCTCTTTCTTTCTTTCTTTCTTTCTTTCTTTCTTTCTTTCTTTCTTTCTTTCTTTCTTTCTTTCTTTCTTTCTTTCTTTCTTTCTTTCTCTTTCCTTTCTTTCTTTCTTTTTCTTCTTTCTTTCTTTCTTTCTTTCTTTCTTTCTTTCTTTCTTTCTTTCTTTCTTTCTTTCTTTCTTTCTTTTTCTTTCCTTCCTTCCTTTTTTCTTTCTTTTTATTGAATCACTGTGAGATACACTGACAAAGCTTTCATGTTTGAGTTTTAGTCATACAATGATCGAACACACATCCCTGCACCAATGTACATCTTCCACCACCAGTGTCCCCAGTATACCCCCATCCAACCCTCCCCCTGCCTTTATGGCTGACAGTTTCTCCCATTCTCTTTCTACTTTGGGGCATTATTTGGTTTGCAATACAGATACTGAGAGGCTATCACGTTTGGTCCTTTATCTACTTTCAGCACACATCTCCTATCCCAAATTATCCTTCCAACCATCATTGACTTAGTGATCCCTTCTATTTCAGCTGCCTTCTCCCTCAGCCCATGAGTCAGGCTTCCAACTATGGAGCAATATTCCCGACCCATGCGTCTACTGTCCTTGGGTATCAGCCTCCTATTATATTCCACAAATAAGTGCAGTCATTCTATGTCTATCCCTCTCTCTTCCTGACTCATTTCACTTAGCATGATATTCTCCATGGCCATCCACTTATAAGCAAATTTTGATGTCTTCATCTTTCCTAAAAGCTGCATAGTATCCAATTGTATAGATGTACTAAAGTTTCTTTAACCAGTTGTCTGTTCTCGGGAATTAGGGTTCTTTCCAGACTCTGGCTATTGTGAAAAGTGTTGCAATGAACATATAGGTACAGATGTCATTTCTACTGTGCATTTTTCCACCCTTCGGGTATGTTCCCAAAAGTGGTATTGTGGGCTCATATGGAAGCTCAATTTCTAGTTTTTGAAGGACTGTCTATATTGTTTTACAAAAAGGCTGGACCAGTTGGCATTCCCACTAACAATGAAAGAGAGTTACTTTCTCCCCTCATCTGTGCCAGCATTGATTGTTCTTGTTCTTTTTGATGTGTGCCAGTCTCTATGGCTTGAGATGATATTTCATTGTTGTTTTGATTTGCATCACCTGATGATTAGTGGTGTAGAGATTTTTTTTCATGTGCCTTTTGGTCATTTGTATTTCTTTTTTGAGGAAGCTTCTATTCATTTCTTCTCCCCATTTGTTGATGGGGTTGGAAATTTTTTTCTTGTACAATTCTACTAAAATATACTCTCTTGTATATCCACTCTTTTTTTGGGAGAAAACACTTAAAGGACACTTACAGTCATTCACGCAGAAATGTTATGACGCTACTGACCCCGCTGTTGCTGCTCTGCCAGTTCTTGCACCTGCTGCCAGCCACTGCCGTCTCTCTCTCCTGTGCTTTTACTTATATAAAAACATTTTAAGAGGGCCTGAGTGATAGTGCAGTGGGTAAGGCATTTTCTTTGCACACAGTTGATGTGAGTTTGAGCCACAGCACCCTACAGCTCTGAACTCCGCCAAGAGTAATCCCTGAGTGTGGAGCCAGGAGTGAGCCCTGAGCCAACAGCAGGTGTGACCTCCCAAAACAAAACAAAACCATTTTAAGAACATCCTTCAAACAACATTCTCCCGCCTCCCTCCTCTATGGGTTCTCTTTATCCCGAGCCTGAGTCCTGCATCTCATCTCCAGCAACATCCGAAAGTGAGGCTCTCAGGAGGCCTTAGCAAACTCATGTCTCCTCAAATCAAGCCAAGTCCGTACAAGGCTAAGAATAAGAAGGATGATTCTTAGGTAAAGTTAACCTGCTCTTCAACAACCACACAGGGAGGAAGGTAGGGCAGATGCCTGATTTCACAGATGAGAACAGAGGCTCAGATGACCTTAAGTCTTATTAGATCCCATTAACTTTGCCTCTTCGTAACTTCTTCATGGTGTCACGTGCTGAAGGAATACTCAACCATTTCATTTGTAAATAATTAAGTCCCAACAACTTAAGTACTTATCATCATCATCATCATCATCATCATCATCATCATCATCATCATCAACTGCTGTTTGATGATATAAGCACATCAAAGGAGAGAAAGCACTGTTAGTTTTTCTGATTCTTCTTCACTGTTGCATAATGGGCCAAATGCCTGTCAGTCACAACTTGTTCTATGTTGGCATCAAATTGGACTCTACTACCCAAGTGCTTTTCATACAATACTAATTTTTTTTTATCATGACTGAAAGCCTCAGCTTTACAGAAAGGTGAAAGGAAAGTAGAATAATCCTGTGTTAAAGAGTTAACTATCTCTGAGTAGTTCATGAATGTATGATGTGGACTATCATACTATTTACTCTCTTCAATATTTTAAATATCCACTTCAATATTTAAAAAATTCAACCCTTTTGAGTTTACTGTGGTGTCCTGTGAAACAACTGGAAAATTGACGCATAATTGTGGAAACACTGGTTTAACAATTCATCCAGGAAAACAGCCTAAAGGGGAAAAAAGATGCAGAATCAGGGGTCAGAGAGGTAGTCCAGTGGGTAGGGCACTTGCTTTGCACACGGCCAATCTGAGACAGAGCCTCAGCATCCTGGGTACCACCAGGAATAATTCCTGAGTGCAGAGCCAGGAGTAACCCCTAGGCAGCACCAGATGTGCTTCCTTCTAACCCTCACCCCATCCCACCATCATCAAAAAAAAAAAAAAAGAGGGTGAACCAGAATTGAAACAGCAATCTGAATATAAGTTTTGCTCTTAGGATTCTACCGCTAAGATACTATTTTCCTTGCCACACAAACTTCACACGTGAACTCAGGATTCAGCAAGGAAAATATGAACTTCCTAAAGTGTTTAAAGCAGAGAAATTTAATATAGAGTAATCCCTTGGCTATTAAGCAGCATAAAACCCAGTGCAATAGTAAGACACCTCAGATATTGCCAGAGGGAACCTTAAAACACTCCTCTGTTTTCAGGGACTAGGAGAAATGTAGTGCAACCTGGACCAGGAGCTAAGGTTGCTGGTAGAAGTTGGACCCACAGAAGTGATACAGAAGTGATACATCTCTCAGTAAGGATTGTGTTTCAGAGAGGAAAACACCTGGATTTCTTCCTTTCTCCTACCTGGAGTCTTCCCATCCATGTCTCTCATTTGACAATTCTGCCCAGCCACTGGAGAGCAGAGGAATATGGGAAATGTAGTTTCTAGTGATAGAGAGCCTAGAAATTGGAAAGAGTACAGAAACGATCTGAAGAAGCTGTTGGCTAGCATTGCAAATTGTATGTTCATTCTTGATTCATCTACTAATTCTTGGACACCTGCTCAGAGCTAGGTGCTCTTAAGGGGATCAAACTAATGTAGAAGAATTGGCATTAAAATGGAATTTTAATAAGAGTTAAGTGCAATCGTGCTGAAAGTAGACTAGAGACTTAACACGATGGCCACTCAACACCCCTATTGCAAATCACAACACCCAATTGCAGAGAGAGAACAAAAGGGAATACCCTGCCACAGAGGCAGGGTGGGGTGGGGGGAGATGGGATTGGGGGGGTGGGAGGGATGCTGGGTTTATTGGTGGTGGAGAATGGGCACTGGTGAAGGGATGGGTTCTCAAACATTGTATGAGGGAAACAAGAGCACGAAAATGTATAAATCTGTAACTGTACTCTCATGTGATTCACTAATTAAAAATAAATAAATTTTTAAAAAAGAGTTAAGTGCAATCAAGGGGAATATCGCAGTGCTTTGCGGTTGCTAATAATTTAGTGGAAAATGTGCAACTTCCCACTGTTTTACGCCTACTTAAATGATTGACTTTAATTATTGACACTAGAGGAGAATGTGTGAAGATAACTTGTGTTCAGAAAAGCACAGAATATTTATATCCCAAACCATTGTTTATATTTATAAAATGACACTGACTCATATTTGAACTTAATAACTCCGGGCGAGCTGTTTCAAAGCTCCATGCCCGTGTGCTGTGTATGTGAGAGAGAGAAAGAGGCCAGGAGAAAGTGTGAGAATGAATAATAGCACAAAGGAGAGTTGGAAAACGTTTCTGAGGAGCCTGCAAGATCTCTGTAGCTAATCCCCGTCACGCTGCCGCGCCCCGCCCCTTCCCCCTCCTCTAAACTTGTGATCTTAGAGGCATGAAAGAATTTGAGCCCCTCCTCCCGCTGGCCCGCTCAGTGGGCTGCTGGCCACAGCTGCTGGCCATGCCAGCTCAGACCCCAGGAGCCCAGACCCCAGGACCACGGCGGTGGAGGACTTGCGGGCAGGCTCCTTACCCAGTGGCCATGGGCAGCGACAGCACTGGGCAGCCTGGCGTTCACACCTATAAATCCCTGGCCGAGGATGGTGCCTTTGGCTCCCTGGAGCCTCCCAAGAGGTCCACGGGCAGACTGGTCATGCACAGCCTGGCCATGTTTGGCCGGGAGTTTTGCTATGCCGTGGAGGCGGCCTACGTGACCCCGGTGCTGCTCAGCGTGGGCCTGCCCCGGGGCCTGTACAGCGTGGTGTGGCTCCTCAGCCCCGTCCTGGGATTCCTGCTGCAGCCCGTGGCGGGATCAGCCAGCGACCACTGCAGAGCCAGGTGGGGCCGGCGGAGACCCTACATCCTCACGCTGGGCGTCCTGATGCTCTTGGGAATGGCTTTGTACCTCAACGGGGACGCGGTGGTATCAGGTCAGTGCACTGCACCCGTGGGCACTCAAGGGGACCACTCCTGCTACCCAATTGGTGAAGAGGGTGAATTCCCCGGGGTGGGGGGCGCTTAGTCAGAAGTTGGTGAGCAACTCACCATCTCTTCTTGATTCCATCGAATTTCCACATTTGAACGACCCCAGTTTTTGTGGTTGGAGTCTTTACTTTTTAGAAACATCAGAATGTGTTATTTTGGGGGCTGGAGCGACAGCACAGCGGGTAGGGCGTTTGCCTTGCACGCAGCCAACCTGGGTTTGATTCCCAGCATCCCATATGGTCCCCTGAGCACCGCCAGGAGTAATTCCTGAGTGCCGAGCCAGGAGTAATTCCTGAGTGCCGAGCCAGGAGTGACCCCGGTGCATCGCCAGGTGTGACCCAAAAAAGAAAAAAAAAAAACACCAGAATGTGTTTTTTGTCTATTTTTGTGAGCATTTACAAATAGGATTTAAGTTTTATCTTGTACCAATGACATTTTTACATATTTGTCAGCAATGCTGAGTCTTTTGGGGAGCCCTTTATATTCTATTTAGTACTTTGTCATATTAACAAACTGTTAAATGACTTTAAGGTATTTTCTATAACATTCCTTTGTGTCAAAACAAGAGTTAATTCTGCTCATTGCTTTACATAGTCTATGAGGGGAGTGTGGGAATCGGCCTGTCAGCACAAGGGAACATTTTAGTGGTGCAAATTTTGGGCATAAAACTGCAGTGAGCACTTTTTTTCTAGCCCTTAGTTAGTCATCAATGAGTTGGTGATTAGTGGTAGCACTGTCTGTAACACTGTCATCCCGTTGTTCATCGATTTGCTCGAGCGGAAACCAGTAACATCTCCATTGTGAGGCTTCTTGTTACTGTTTTTGGCATATCGAATAGCTTGCCAGGCTCTGCTGTGCAGGCAGGATACTCTTGGTAGCTTGCCAGGCTCTCTGAGAGGGTCGGAGGAATTGAACCCGGGTAGGCCACGTGCAAGGCAAATGCCCTACCCACTGTGCTATCACTCTAGTCCGGAATTAGTAATAACAATTTAAAAAAAACCCTTTTTTAGCCCTTAATGAGTCATCAATGAATTGATGATTAGTAACCAAAAAAAATAGTTGCATTTGCAAAAGGATATTTTTAAAAATCCTTTTTAAAAAGTTGCATTGAATAATATTACATTCCAAGTGGGCAGAGTGGAAAATGAGTCCAGATAATTATCAGTTATTATTTATATATATATTCAAAATAGGACATGCATACTATAAATGTAGGACATTTCTGGAAGAATTTACAAGAAACCTGTCAAAAATAGTTGCCTCGAACTATTGTAGCAGAGGTGTGGTATGGGGTGGAATGGAGTTCTGGAAGGGACCGGTGGACCTCTCTTTCACTTATTATTTTGGGGAGAGCTTTGGACTATGCTCTGCAGGGCTTACTCCTGGCTCTGCACTCAGGCATCACTCCTGGCAGTCCTTGGGGGAACACATGTCGTTGGGTCTGACAACATGTAAGTCAAGCACCTTAAGCCCTATATTATCTCTCTGGTCACATCATTCACTTATTTTTATTATTTTGCTTTTGGGGTCACACCTGGCCATGCTCAGGGGTTACTCCTAGTTCTGCACTCAGGAATTACTCCTGGCGATGCTCGGGGGACCATATGGGATGCTGGGAATTGAACCCGGGTCGGCTTCGTGCAAGGCAAATACCCTACCCACTGTGCTATTGCTCCAGCCCTTTTCACTTTTTTTATACTGCAATTTTTAAAACATGCACATATTACAGAAGATTTTTGTTTCAAAAAAAGGAAAGTAAGGAAAAATTATTGTGATTAATTGGGTAAATTGTGGTATAGTTATACATTGCTCCTTATTTTGCAGTTAAAACTGCAAAGTTGCTCTCCATTCATTGAACTGGAGGTAGATGAGCACACACAACATGCCCCCATTAATCAGTGCTCCTCAAAATCTGGGCATCAGACACGCAGCAATGAGAGAACTATGAGAGATGCCAATTCCCAAGCCTGCCTCAGATCCGCAGATTCAGATTCCAAAAATATTTTGACAGGACTCCGAGAAAAGGCTCTGGCACCTGAAATTCATTTCAGCTGAAGATTGAGAGCACACGTCAGGGCACAAGACCTTTCTCTGTCAAAGTGCCTAAAGGATGAGCTCGGGGGACCCTCACTGTTCTCATCTCTGGTTTCCTAGCATTACTTTGTCTTTGGAATGGCTCTAATGAGGATGCAGAATTTTTAAAACTGCTTGATTTAAAGAGCTATGACTCACATGCCAGAAAAGTCACCACTTAAAAGTGTACAACCTAATGCTTTCCAGTATATCTAAAAGGCTGTGCAACCAGCATCACTAATTTCATAAATTTTTATCTCTCCCACCCAGAGCAATCTGGTAACCATTAGCAATTACTTTCTCCTTCCCTCCACTTTGTCAGTCCTAGGCACTCGCTCAATCTACTTTCTGTCTCAATAACTCTGCTTCTTCAGGACACTAACTTGCATAATTTTTAAAACCTGCAGAAAAAATGATGTCTTTTTTTATTGAAAGAGCAACACCAAATGGATACAAAGGGAGAGAATTTGATAATAGAAAATTTTGTTGGAAACTAAAATGTGGATCGTTTGAGTCCAAGCTTTAGAAGATGTTAGATGTTTATTTTTATTTGGAGGAAATTTGAGGACGGCACCCATGTGCTCAGGGTAGCATGCTGTGTTTCCTGGGATGGAATCAGAATCACCGGCATGACATCAGAATCACCTTACACCCTGAACCATCTCTCTAGCTAGAGACCGAGATTTCTTTCTCTTTTAGCTTTGATTGCTGATCCCCAGAAGAAGCTGATTGGAGCCATAAGCATCACCATGATAGGTGTGGTTCTCTTTGATTTTGCTGCTGACTTCATTGATGGGCCAATCAAAGCCTACTTGTTTGATGTCTGTTCTCATCACGATAAGGAAAGAGGCCTCCACTACCATGCCCTCTTCACAGGTATGAACTATTCTGGAAGCTGCCTTCGGCTCCTCAGACAGGGCTATGCTTCTGTTGAATGCATGTGGTGTCTCTGCCTGTCGAGGGTTTTCAAATGAATTGGGCCAGTTGATGGAACGCGCCCGTCACGAGGGAGCCGTCTCCTAGTGTCTTTCTCTAAAGTTAGCTTGTGACTGGACTGTGGCAAACTTGCAAAAGGAAGTTTATATAAGAACGTTCAAAAGAATCATTTGGGGAAACATTTTCAGGGAAAAGAAAAGAGGCCTTGTGCGCTTTACTGATTCTGTTACTTTTTATTTTCAATTTGTAATAATGCATTTCTGAGGAGTTTTTAAAATGCAACTTCCTGGAACTCTCTTCCGATTACTCTGATTCAATAGATTCGAGCTGGGGCTAAACATTTGCATTTTTAATCAGCAGTCTAAATTATTCTGTGGCAGGTATCTAAGCACCATGTTTTAAAATAATATTAAAATAAATCAAGAAAAGGAACGCACACACACACATACACATACACACGGGTTAGAGCTTTCTTAGTTATGTAAAGAGTTGGCATTTCCTCAGCCTCATGCTTTGAAAAGTCCCTGCCAGAAAGACAACGGGGGTTCTCTTCATTTCTTGGGCTGTTGCCCTGTCTTTCATTTTGAGCAATGAGGCTAATGTTCAGCCTGCATTTATAGACAGTTAGAACTGTTCTAAGACTACAGGATGATGCTGGTCCTAAATCATTTCTCTTTGTATATTTTTTAATTACCATGAATTACATAGGTATAAAATTATTCATTATTAAGTTTCAGGTATACAATGTTTCAATACCAATCCTTTTACCAGTGTCCACTCCCCTCCACCAATATACCCAGTTTCCCTCCTGTTCCCCAGTCTGTCTCTGAAGAAGGCACTTTTTCCTTCCCTTTTATCCTAGTGTTCACTTCCTTCCCCAGAGAGTCTCTTGCCCGCATGCCTGGCTATCCTCTATGGGGCTCCTCGGAGGGGATGGGCTCCAGTTTCCCTCCCCACCCCGAGCAGACCTCCCAGCAGCCAGAGACCACTGGAACCTAGCTACAGCCATGCTCCAGACCCCTCTCCACACATTCGGACAGGCCTCATGCATGAAGGTACCGGCAGAGGAACCCAGGTGTGTGTAATCCCATCAACGGCCAACATCCAGAGAGAGACTTAAAAGCAAGCTCTCAGAAGCGTGCGGCCGCAAAGTGGCCACGAGATATCTTATAGCCTACTTCTCCCTCTGTGAGAAACTGGCAATCTTCTGAGAGTTTCCTGCCCACATGGGACAACCTTGCAAGCTTCCCATGGTGTATTCATATGCTAAATCAAGTAACAAGCTGGATCTCATTCTCCTGATCCTGAAAGAGCCCCCAGTGCAACATTGTTAGGAGGGCCAAGTCGAGATAGACTTCAAAGATCTCAGGGAAAGGACAAAATGAGAGGTTAGTGAACCTGCCTGAGAAATCAGTGAGTAATGGGATTTCATGGTCGTGATCATGATCGTTCCCTTCCTTAATTATCCATCCACCCCACCTCCAATCCAGTGGCAAACTTCCTACTGAAAAACAGTTTTGTTCTTTCTTTTATTTACCTTTACGACTTTGTTATTCCCTTATGATGTCTCTCTATATCTCACATATGAGAGAGATCATTCTGTGTCTATCCTCCTTCGTCTGGCTAAATTCACCCTCCAGCTTCTGCCTCTTACAGTGATTTATTTTGGTTTAGAGACTAAGCCCAGAAATACTCAGATGCTCCTCCTGACCTGGCCCAGGCCTCCCACATGCCAGGAATGTGTATCTCCTCAGCCCCGCCTCATTTTTAAAGGGGACTTTGAAGTGCTCCATCACTGGTGTATGTGTGACCAGGGTAGATTTGCCGGCCCCATCTCTGTCCTTCGTCTTGTGCATATGGAGTACATATGGAGTTTCTCCTTTCTGTCAAAATGCTTCTAGTGGAGTACGTTTTTGCTACAGTGAACCAGGTCCTGTTCTCCTTAGTTGTAGGCTCTGTCCTGCTTCAGAAGGCCTGAGAGAGACATGAAAAGAACCCCAGGTTCCAATCTTGCTTCCTCTTAACTGCTGAGGCCCTTCTCTAGGTCTGGACTTTGGTTTTCTCAAAGGATTTTGAATTTTTATTCCATGGCTATTTGCTAGTGTCTTGGCAAATGGTCACAGGCCCAGGGCAAAAAGCCATTTCAAAGAACGCAACAACAAACCTTCACATTTATGTGACTTCCTCTCCCCTTCCCAGGCTTGCAAAAGTTTCATTTGTGGTGAGTCAGCCAGGAATTTGACCCTTGTGCTTCTTGGAAACAACGGGTATCTTGTTAAACTCACCCTCTTAACTCTTCTTCTAATTCTTTTCTTAATACTTCAAAGTATGCATAAAAATTAAAACAAAACCCAACCCAACCCTGATTTGAAATAATTAAGAACAAGAACAGTCTTAAACTGAAGTTTAGACATGGGTTCTTTGACCAAACCTTTAAAAAAAAACCCCTGAAAGCCATATTTCTTATTTGAGTCTGCTTAATTATTTTTAATTTTTTTTAATTAAAACAATTTTTTTTGTTTTGGGCCATACCCTGTAATGCCCAGGGTTTACTGTTGACTCTATACTCAGAATCACTGCTTGTTGTGCTTGGGGGACCATATGGGATGTGGGGAAACCCAAATAGGCCATGAGCAAGGTAGTATTGTACTATCTCTCTATGTACTATCTCTCTGGCCCCAACTGCTTAACCTTTTAAAGTAGAGTTAAAGCCTTCTTCCTCCTATGGTTGTATGAGTGGTTTTCTCTCATCTGCTCATCTGATTGGTCCCATTAAATTTTATTCTTGTGGTGACCTTTCACATCCCTTCATCCAGGCAGCTTGGAAAGGATGTGGCCAGAGCAGAAACTGAGGAGACAGGATTTCAATTTTGAAGGTGCCCTGAATGACTTAGGGCAAATTAGAGAATGCTTTTAAACTGCCCTATTTTCCATTCAAGTGTGATTCATATACCTCACAGAAGATCTCAGAGATATGTTTGAGCAAGAGGCAATGGAAGAGATTTTTCTTGGCTCCAACCTTTCCCTTTATACCAATCAGCCTGGTTTTCTTCCTTGCTCTGTTATAATCCTTACTTTATCTGGTCCCGCCTCAGTGATGTGATTTTCATTACCTGGCCGTGTCTTATTTATTTACTTGTTTATTATTTATTATTTTCCTTTGTAATAAGCATATGAAATCTTTGAAGGCAGGAACATTATATTTGCTGTCCATTGTTCCACATGCCATGAGTAATTTCTGGAGTTGTTTAAGAAATATTAGTGGGACAAATATTCTATTCAAGGACTGTAATTTTACTATTGAGGAAGCTGAGTAGCTGAAGGTCATGTGACTGACCCAAAGTCATACTGCTGAGCTGTGGTAGACTAGGGGCAAAACCCAAGCAATCTCTCAGCCAACAAGCCAATCAGTTAACCAGCCAACTGAAGACATTGTTTGTGTTTTTGTCTGGTTCTTCTTAGAACTATTTACCAGGGACTGGAGTGATAGTACAGTGGGTAAGATGTTAGCCTTGCTTGCAGTGAACCTGGGTTTGATTCCTCAGCTTCCCATGTGGACTTCTAAGCACTGCCAAAAGTAACTCCTGACTGCAGAGCCAGGAATAACTTCTGAGCATCATTGGGTGGACCCCCCAAAGAAACAAACAAACAGAAGAAGCTATTTCCCAAAGCAGAGTGTATCTGCAGACAGATTATTAAGATGTCCGGAGAGTGTAACTGTCACTGTCATTGTCATCCCGTTGCTCATTGATTTGTTCGAGCAGGCACCAGTAACGTCTCTCATTGAGAGACTTATTATTACTGTTTTGACATATCCAATACACCACGGGTAGCTTGCCAGGCTCTGCCTTGCAGGCTCGATACTCTCAGTAGCTTGCTGGGCTCTCTGAGAGGGGCAGAGAAATCGAACACGGGTCAGCCATGTGAAAGGCAAACGCCCAACCTGCTGTGCTATCGCTCCAGCCCTCCAGAGGGTGAGAGTGAGGAAATGGGAGAATGGAATGGAGCTAGACCAGCAGCATCACAGAAAGGGGGTCTCTATTCTGGGAACATCTTAGTGCCTTATAGAGCCTAAGAAAGCACCTCTCAGAACTGTCCATCTGGGATATGAAGGAGGGGCATTGGGCCAGACTGGCTCTTTTTCCTTTGACCAAGGATGGTCCTATGGGTGGTCCATCTGAGGGTGATTTCCTTCAGGCAAGATGCCATCCATGACCCCTGAGCAGAATTGACCAAGACTGGCTTAGTACTGGTCCTGTAGCAGCTCTGGGAGCCCCCGCATAGTCTCACAAGGGTTCACCCACATGGTTCAAGACCTTAAGCCCAGATTTCTTCTATCTCCTCTTGGTGCTTCATGTTTCTGGGGCACTCTTAGGAAGAGTTAAGGCATTTTGCTAAATTCTCACGGGTTTACCTGCCCCAATTTGGTGCAAAAATATTATTGACACCAAGAACTGCAGAAAGCCAAGCATGGCTCCCAAATCAGGCCAAATAATAAATATGTGATTTTCACATAATTTCAAATCTATAAGCAAGAACAGAAACAAGAGCCAGATAATTGTCAGGTCAGAAAATGTGACGCTTCCAGAGTCTCATCAGCTATTGGATACCATTAGTCAGTCAAGTGCTGAAGCCAAAAAACTGGCTTTGGGGAAAATGACACAATCATTAAGGTGAGTGCTTTTCTAGAAAACATTATTGTCATAGGCATATTAGCAGACATCAACAGCTATCAGCCACGAGCACAAACTGCAGCCTCTGCATTTTCCTCCTCTAGCCAGCATACTCTCACAGTTTCCTGCATTTATTTGTTCAATAATGGAGAGGAATTTGACTTTACTGTAAATTGCCAAACTTGCAACATAAGTGCTTAGAAATGGATAGCATTGTATGCATCTGTATGTCTAACCTGTTTATGTGGGAATCCCCAAACCTCAAATTTAAATAAATTGCTTCTGACCTGTGCCCTATTGCTGCAGATTGGTGGAAATTCAGACTTAGTTTGGAATGTTCTTTCACCCTCTTCCACAACAATCATATCTAAATTCTGGAGGCTTAAAGGGACAGAGTTTGAGGGGCAGGGAGGGTTTTAGTGCCGTGTGTTCACATGGACACTTTCCAGGATGTCTATTTTCTCACCAACTCCTAGTTGAGTTCTCTCTCATTCTCTCATACCAGCCCTTGAACACCATAGTCTCCTTGGCCATACCCAGACCAGTATATTCTTCCTTCCGCCACAGAAGGGTGTGGGGAAGTCTGTGAGCTGCAAACTCTGTTTGAGTTTCCTTGTTACTCTAATTGATATAGAAATACATTGGGTCCCCGTTACGTAGAGATTCTGTCCTGGCAGATTCAGCCACTCACTCAGATTTATATACAACAGCAAAGTCAGTCCTGGCAGCTCATTTGTGATCATTTGCAGACAAGGGCAGGGCAGAAGGGAGCCGCTCTGCGCTCCCCTTCCCAGCTGAAGCTCATCAAGAGGAAACTCTGCTTTCTTGTTTTGAATCTCATGCTATAAACAAGAATGTTGTGATATATTTGGTGCCAATTTTTTTTTTGTTCTGGCAGATTCACTGTGTAAATGGTCTCAAAAGTAGTGTTGTGAAGTGCTGTCTTGGGTTCATAAGTTCAAGAACAGAGTCATGTGCCTTGTGGAGAGAATATGCGTGTTCAATGAGCTTTGTTCAGACATAAGTAGTAAAGCTGCTGGCCGTAGGTTCAACGGTCATGAATTAACACTCTACATTAAGTCAGACATCTTTACACAGAAGTTTATGGAAAGTAAGATTTTGTGTTGTTACGTTGATGAGGATGTTGTGACTAGAGCTGACAGGAACTTAAGCCTGTCTTCTCTCTGTGAGCTGTTAACATCTCTACTAATTCAGTGTTTAAGGTAACTCTCTAGACTATAATCACTACTAATTATGTGAATCAGTTACAATGTCTTTTTTAAAGGGTATTGTGAGCACTGGATGAATCCATCCATACCTACCACCCAACAGAGTCCCTTATCAACTCTAGATCCACTTCTTCAGGGCCTTGGTCCTCTCCCTCAGGATCTAACCAGGAAATAAGGCATTGGTTCTTCTGCCTTTGGGGTTCTTCCCTCAACCCACTTGAAGGAGGTCCTGCTTCCCACCTTCCACCCTCCAAAGCAATCAGGCCCACACAGCAAGACATGGAGCCTCTAGTGCCTGAGGGATTCACAAAGAAATGTGTGAAGCTCTGTCTAGTCTGGCCTGCTCACGAATCACATTTTCTGTTCCACCTAGCTCTATGGTTTTGGAGTTGAAGGGCTTTTGAAAATCAGAATCATGGAAATGCATTTTTGGGGGGTCATGGAGGAAGAATAAAAACAAGTATTCTATTAGCTATGAAGTTTTGAACTGGTACAATTCCTTAGAAAGATAATGGCAATCTCTGCCAAAGTTGAATATATATAATCTATATCCCGTTGCTCATCGATTTGTTCGAGCGGGCAAGAGTAACGTCTCTCATTGTGAGACTTATTGTTACTGTTTTTGGCATATCCAATACACCACGGGTAGCTTGCCAGGCTCTGCCGTGTGGGCTCGACACTCTCGGTAGCTTGCTGGGCTCTCCGAGAGGGGCGGAGGAATCTAACACGGGTCGGCCATGTGAAAGGTGAACGCCCTACCACTATGCTATCGCTCCAGCCCATAATATATATAATGTGTATATATATAATATATATACTTAGCAACTTCAGTAGTAGGATTTTATGCAATATGTTATATTTTCACTTTTTCAATCGAATTACGTTTATGAAGTTACCATGACTGAGTTTCAGTCATACAACGTTCCAATACCTGTACCTTCGCCAGTGTATATTTCCTGCCACCAATGTCCCCAGTTTCCCCTACATCTACCCACTTCCACCCCCAGCCTGCCTCTCTCTCTCTCTCTCTCTCTCTCTCTCTCTCTCTCTCTCTCTCTCTCTCTCTCTCTCCCCCATTTTTCTTCTAGGCACTGTGGTTTGCAGCACTGTTACTTTATGCAGCACTGTTACTTGAAAGGGTATCATGTATATCACTTAACCTCCTTCCTGCACTCAGTGATGTCCAGAGTGATCAAGAAATGACAAGCTCTCTCTGAAAGTAAGGTAGCATCATGGCTCATTTGAACTGGAAAGGGGGCTGGGTAGAAGTCAAGGTGGAGTGGTGGTGTCAAGCTACACTATAGATAGTGGTGTGTCTATATTTTACATATGTGATCATGCCATCATTTAAGAGAACAGGTGCTTTGTAATTCTAAAGAAAAAACAGTCTTCCCACAACCAGATCATCTGTGTCATTTTTACTAATGTTTCTTTATTCCTTAAGCTCTGAGAAGGCATTTTATATCTGTCTTATTCACTACTGCACCTAGCAGAATTTTTGGTTAGAGTAAGTAATCTATGAATTTCTATTGTAGTGGCAGTCAAGCAATCAATGAATTTCTATTTATTACTAAAGGAATAACTGTAATTGATTTCTAATTTTCACACACCAGACACACCCCCCCACATACGTGTATACATACATAGATATTTATCTAATAGTTGATATTTAAATTTACTCTTTAGTATTTCCTTATTTTCTGTGCATGTTAGGAGTTGTTTGGGGGTTATTTTTTCATAAACTAGAAAAGATCCAACATGACTCTGTCACAGGCCCCAAAGGAATGTGAGGGATCTTTACTCTGAGGTAGCACCTAGCAGTACCTGATGATCTCTTCATTTGAGTGCATGATTCTGGATGAAGAATGGCCAGCAGGGAGGCAATTACAAGCATGTGACGGGTGCAGAGTCTGATTCAGATAGATCCACTTTACATTCCTTTGTCCTGAAACTGCCCCAGTAATGACCTAAAGGGAAAAAATACATATTTCTGTACACTTGGGCTTCTTCCAGAATGAACCGTTATTCAAATAGTATCATTAGCTGTGAAATATAACATCTGTCTGCACAGCTATTTGCTCCCCCTCCTCTGGCCCCGGCTGAGGTTGAATGCAAGCTTGACTCTGGGAAGGGTCAGCTGGATCCCTGGATGGCCTTTCCTTGTAAAGACTTCTTATCTTATGTGTCAGGGGACATCATGGGATAATCCTACTCATGATTTGTCACACACTCTGGGGATTGAATCCAGGAGCCACAGTGAGGTTTGCATTGCTGGTGGAGAGAAAGGAGGCCTAGATCTAAGTGTGAGAATTGGTATTAGCTTTCCTTGCTAATAACCAGGCCTTGTGTAGGAGGAGAACTTTGATGAAAATATCCTTGATTTCTACAGAGGAAGCCAAAAGGAGAGACTTGAGTGAATTCTAACAGCTCTTTGCTGCTCCTCATACCTGAAAGTGGAGAGATGAAGCTGAAACGTTTCCATCCAGTGTTAAGTTGGTGTTTGTTAGAATCATTTCCCCAATGACACACACATTCAAAATCAAGGCATATTTGGTTATGGCATTTAGCTACATCCAACTGTAGCTCTGGGACACCTAAAACCCAAAGTCTTTTCAGCTGCCATTCTCTGAAGAACACTGGATCCTGCCACCGGGAGGAACATCCAAGAACTTACCACCCTTTGCTGAGAAACAAAATGACTTGCCCTTACCAGGTGCACTATTTTAAGACTATAATCCACAAGAATAGGTCACCAATAGCAAGATTTCAAATATTGGACCATTAGGTGGAGAGAGAAAACTTTCATTAGTATCCCTTAAGATATCACATATTTAAGCAGAAACAATAAACACCAGAGGCTGGAGCAATAGCACAGCCCGTGGGGTACCTGCCTTGTTCAAGGCCAACTTGGGTTTCTGGTTATGGTTCCCCCAACTTGGGTTATGGTTCCCCAAACAGCACCAGGAGGAATTCCTGAGTGTAGAGCCATGCGCGCGCGTGCGCGCTGCAGCGCGCGCGCGCACACACACACACACACACACCAGGCTCCAGAAAGATTCCAGGTCAGGGTCCTGTAAAACGATAGTCAACTTTTGAAAAATTCATGTGTGAACTTTTGTTCTTATTTTTCCTTTGGTTATCAATTGGAACAAGTCTCTTTCTCATTTCCTAATGGAACAAAGACAAATTTAACTTTCTTTGCCCTAAGAAGCTTATTACTAGATAAGTGATAATAGAAATGATGATATTGTATTTGAATCAGAAATTGTTTCTTCTTGGGAGCTTTTAAGGTCCTGAATTTTTCATCTTAAACAGTGTAGAGTGGTGTGCTTTGGCCCCCAGTCCATCCATAGACCATGGATGGGTGCCATTATGTAAGTTCGGAGGTTGAAAATCACTGGTCTACCACTTTGTTTGTAACTGCGAGTCCATGGATCAGTATGCAGGACCAGTATGTCAGTCCACGGGTATGAAAATGTTAAGGAATACTGGTGTAGAGAATTGAGTTTCAAAGTCTTCTTTGCACACTGCTCCTGAGGGTGGCAGTATTTACCAAGCACTGAACTGAGTGTCTAGTACTATTTAATTTTCCATTTGCAACCCTACTAGCAGGTTACTATCATATCATGAGCGAGGAAATCCAAATTACAGCACGTGATCCAGCCCATTAGAGCTGGACCTTACATCACTGCTTCCTCTATATTAGCCCTGGCTATACTTCCTCTCCAAGCAAACCAGTCTGCCTCTGCCTCTGCAGACTGAGAGGGGGTAGGCTGGGCCTGTGAGAAAGGGAAGATGGTTCACTTCATATGCTAATACAGCTCTTTCTTCCTTTCCAGGCTTTGGAGGTGCCCTGGGCTACCTTTTGGGTGCCATTGACTGGTCCCATCTGGAGCTGGGAAGAGTGTTTGGCACAGAGTTCCAAGTCATGTTCTTCTTCTCTGCCTTGATGCTCACTCTGTGTTTACTTATTCATCTGTGCAGTATCCCTGAAGCCCCACTTACAGATGTGGCAAAAGACATTCCTGAAGAGCAAGCCACCCAGGATCCTCCACTGTCTTCAGACAGAGTGTTTGAGTATGGGTCCATTGAAAAGGCTAAAAATGGCTATGCAGATTCAGAGCTGGTGATGCAAGGAGGGAAAAATAAAAATCTGGATGACCAGGTAAAGATGCAACTTCTTTTTTCCCTGAAAATGTTCTTGACTTTCTTCTTTACATCATTCTTTGTTTTTTTTTGCTTATTTGATGAGAAGAGTTTTGTGAAGTCTGATTGAATCCTCAACAGCTAGCATTTGGGATTGAGACTTTGTACCCTAATGAAAAGTGCACGTTTCCCTTTTGATTTCCTGTCTCTTACCTTTACAGGATATCAGAACTAGGAAGATAAATCCAGCTGGGAAATGTTAGACAATACAGAAAGCTTGGCTTCATTTGTAGGCCATGAGTAATACTGTCGCTGTTTAGATTTTGATCACCATTCCTCCAAAAGGCAGCAGTATTCTTTAGGTTGGCAATTCAGTTAGGCATCTTGAATTTGTAGTTCATGAGTTGATTATGGTCATAGTATTGATATTGTTTATTTTCAATGAATTACCAGTGAATTAATTAGCTTAAAGTTTTAAAGTCTTCGTGCCCATTTTCCATAATTACCACACCATGATTGATGGAGTTCAGACAGTAGGCAACAAATCATATGTGTGTGTGTGTGTGTGTGTGTGTGTGTGTATGATTTCCACCCCAGTCTAGCTGGGTATATATATATATATATATACATATATGTATATATATACATATATATACATATATGTGTGTGTGTATATATATATATATATATATATTTCAAATAGCCCGGCAAGCTTCCGAGAGTATCCTGCCCTCACGGGCAGAGCCTGACAAGCTATCCATGGCATATTCAATATGCCAAAAACAGTAACGATGGTCTCATTCCCCTGACCCTGAAAGAACCTCCATTTGTTGGGAAAGACGAGTAAAGAGAGGCTACTAAAATCTCAGGGCAGGGAGGAATAGAGAGGAGAGGCTGCTAAAATCTCAGGGCAGGGAGGAATATAGACTGGTGCCTGCTCAAGTAAATCAACGAACAATGGGATGACAGTGATACAGTGACAGTGAAAATTTTAAAGCAAGTTCTACTTAATGCCAGAGAAATTGAACTAGGTAAATATGAACTAGTCAAAGAGAAAAGACTAAAACCATGCTGACCATATGATGGCCAATAGCCCTTACAACTATTAAATTAAAATGAATGGAAATAAATTTAAAACTCAGCCCTTAGTCTTGTGGTGGCATCTCAGATGTGCAAATGTTCCTTTGATCTACAGGGCAGCGCAGATATAGAACATACCCATCGTTGTAGAAAGCTCTTTTGGAAAACTCTGATACACAGCTGTATCTTCTTCAAGTTGAGTTTGAATGCAATACAAAGAGTACAATAGAGTACAAAAGAATTCTTCACTGCAAAGAAGTTGTGGAAGACCTTTGCATTCTTCTAACAGGGGTGGAGGCTTCTTTAATTTTTCACCCAAGGGTCATTTGGATATTTATTATATTGTGCACAGGCCATACAATACAGGTAGATGAGCCACAGGCAGCCAGCAAGTATACTCTCTGATCCATCACATATCAGGGCCAGACCCTGGGCCTTAGACGACCTGCGGTTTAGACATTTCCACCCTGGCCTAGCAGGTTAACCTATGCAGTTCATTTAATGAACATCTCTCAGGATCTTGTAAATGATCTAAAGATTAAGAATATGGATGTTCAAATCCTACTGTCACCACCTCTGGAATGTATGAATTTGTATATTGACATTTCTGTAAAATGAAAAAGTAATTTTACTTACCAATGAGGTCTTATTTCAGGTTATAGAAGATCACTCAGGCAAAGTTAGGTGGAGTATTTTTCACTCACACAGTAGGTTTATCTGCTGTTATAATTAGCCCGTCAGAATTTTGAGTGCTCTAAGAACAAATTGCATAGAGACTTAACCTCTGGTCTAATGGAACTTTCGACTGCCCGCAAGAATCTCATCTCCTATCTCTTACAAGACTGACCTCTCTTGTTGGTTTGGATTGTCTGTTTTTCGGTGTTATTGGAATGATCAATGAAGATAGATCATATTAGCAATACTTTTAAAAGCTCTACATAAACATAAATAGTGGTAAGGTGAGATAACTTTATATACCAAGACCATAAATGTCAACATCACTGGGATACATTCTCTTAACTATTAATGGATTTTTAAAAGCCGCTGGTTCCAGCTGATTTTTGTTATTTGGCTTAGGGAAAAAAAATGTAAGAATAAAAACTAAGTAGCATATCTTAGATCAAAACCAAGAGTCTAATTCTTATTCACTTCCAATTGTGAAATCAGAAAGTTTCCTTTTAAGCCCTGTGATTCTCTACTATGAGCTAGGGCCCTGGTGTTTACTGTTTATTTCAGTCCTTACTCTCCAGAACCAGGCTGTGCAACTAGATAAAGGGGGTTGTTTGCATAACAATAGGCCTGAATTATCACGGTTCAACCAGATTCCTTAAAAGCTACCACTCCCTCCCTGCCTTCATTGATCCCTTTAACACAGAGGCTACAGCGTGCTCTAATAAGATTTCTCTCTCCCCCTATGGTTTGTAGCTTTTGTTTGTTTGTTTATAAATCCATGGACATCCAAACTCCAGTTGACCGAGGTGCATGCACAAACCATGCAATAAAATAACGCCCAGGTACTTGGAACCACTGAAGAGGCCTTACCAAGGATTCTGATGAGTCAGGAAGAGGATACCATCTGAATGTCCATTCTGAGTTAAAAAACCACAGAATCTTCGAATAATTGCAGTAGCTCCAAGTTTTAGAGAAATACTAAGCACAATTTGAAACCTCACATTTTTTGGACATGAAGGGAAATTTAGATTAATGAAAGTTGTAAGAAAATTATATAGGAGGCCAAAGCATAGATGAATATTTGGAATGAGGATAAATACTCACTGACCAGATCTATATTTTAAAATTTTGTTTTGGGAAAGAAGGGAAGCAAAGTGAAGTAAAATCATGTAGTGTTAGGCATGAAAGCCACATTGTTTTATGAGCAAGTGCTTTAACAGTTAACCTTTAACTGCTTCTTCCTGTGATCCAGGAAAAAGTCATAAGTTTGCATTAAGTTTCCATTATGGTCACTACTTTGATAGTGACTGTACACACATAAGAGTATTTTTTTCTTAATTCCAGGGAAATGTCTATATTTGTAATACTGGTTAGGTATAGAGAACAAGTTCAGTCATGGTTAGTAGGTTAAATACTACTATATTGATGAGTGAAAATAATCAATTTATTTGACAAATATACAATGAGTAAATATAATTTCCTGCCACAAAAAAAGTCATAGGTACTATCACATAAGAATTTTAAGAACAGCAAGAAGAATTATAAGAAAAATATGCCATTATAGTTTGTTGTCAATCCTGCCATCTGGTCTCAGAGAATGAGAATAGCAAACAGGAAATAAATGAACACATATGAACTGTCCATGCTTTAGAATTGTCCAAGCTTGAGCCCAAAATGTTCTCATGGGTTGGACATTTATTAAGTACCCAATTGCTCCCCCCACCCAGGTTGACATAGTCTGAGTTGGCAGAGGCATTCATATATAATAGATACATGATAGCTAGTCAGCAGGCACATTTAAAAGAGTAAAGTGGGGACAATTTCCTATTTTGTTTTTGCCCATATTGTTCCTATATCTAAAAGACCCTAAACAATCTTATTCTATGCTTGCCTGGCACAGGAAGGTATTTGTCATTTGTTCTATCTTTTCCTGGTATTTTTTGCTTTCCTGGGTGCATATTTGCAAGCTCTGTGCATTCTAATACCTAAACTATTTCCCTAGGGGCATATCCCACGCTTGGGGGCTTTTGTTAGGGGGAGGGATTCCCACAATAGTTAACCAATATTGAAAGTCTTGGAATACCATCTTATAAATGAATGAACCAAGACTCAATCTCATTATGTCAAGAATCAGAATAAAGAAAGGTTGGGATCAGAACAAAAATATAACAGGTAGGGCATTTGCCTTGCAATGAGCCAACCTGGTTTTATTCTCAGCATTACATATGGCCCCCTGAGCCCACCAGGAGTGATCCCTGAGAGCAGAGCTGGGAGTCATCCCTGAGCACTGCTGGATGTGGCCCCAAAGGAAAAAAAAACTCAAAAGGAAAAAAAGAAAAGTTGACAAAAGAGAGTCATTGCCCCTCCACACTGAAGATCATAGTTTCATAGGTTCATATTTATAGTAAGTGCAACCGTACTGCTTATTATTCCAAGGACTCTTCTCTTATATGACATGATGTGAAAGACTGTTTTATTAAAAAATTATTCTCAAAACAGTTGTATCAAAATTCTGTCAAAAGTTGTTTCTAGTTTAACATAATTTAAGTCTAAACTAAAAAGTTAAAGAGTTGGGGCTATATATATATGTATATATACATGTATATGTGTGTATATATATATTTATATATATATTTATATTCCAAGGAATATAAATATATACCTAACCAGTATTTATAATCTTAAATTATAAATATAATTTATTTATAATACTGGTTAGGTATAGAAAGCAAGATCACGCATGGTCAATAGGTTAAATACTACAATATTGATGAATAAAAATAATCAATTTATATGACAAATAACAATGAATAAATACAATTTCCTGCCACAGAAATGTCTAATTGAACATGGGCTCATTTATATTCGTTGATTAATGGCAGACTCAGAGAAATAAATTGAGAGGAGGCATCTGCCCAAGAGGAGAGAGATGATTGGCTGTATGTAGCAGTTTTCTATTGTTACCCAATATATTACCACAAATGTATCGACCACTTATTATCTCACAGTCCAATAGATCGGAAGTCTGTGTGGGCTCTGCTCAGGCTCTCACATGTTAAAATCAATATGAATGCAGAACTGGATTCTCGTCTGAGAATTAACTGAAGAAGAATTGGCTTCTAAATCTATTCTGGTAGAATCCAGTTTCTGAATTAGAGAATGTGAGTTTCCTACTGCCTGTTGACTAGGAGTCTCTTTGTCCTGGGGGCTATTCTCCATTCATTTCCATTTGTATCCCTCTCCCCACCCCATTCAAAGCTAGAAATCCTCACATTTTGTAACTTTTTATCTTCCCTTATGTACCATGCTAGAAGAAACTCTCATTTCTTAAAAGAGTTTGGACCATTTGGTTAGGGTCACCCATGAAATTTCTCTTTTGATTAACTAAAAATTGATTGATTAATCACCTTTTATAGCTTCAAAAATCTCTTTGCCATGTAGCGTAACATAACCAAAGGGCTAACACCAGGGGTGGAGATCTAAGAGCAAGCCTGGAATTCAACCAGCTGCGCTTTCAGAGTTAAAAATATAAACAGTGGGCCAGGGCTCAAAGGGCCATGCATGTGTTAATGTATGAATTGTGTTAAAAATTGTTAAAAATTGCTTTAAAAATTGTTTTTAAAATTGTGCTAAAAATTGTTAAAAATATAAACAATGGGCCAGGGAGATGGCTCAAAGGGCAATGCATGTGTGAATATATAAATTACGCAAGTATGAATTGTGTTTGTGCATGCATGAGTTGTGTTTGAATTACATAGCAGCATCATACGTGTTATGCATGTGTAAATTGTGTTTTATTCCTGGCATGTCATGTTCATTGGAGCACTGCTAGGAGCTACCCTCTCAGCCAGGAGTAATACCCGGCAGTGCCCCAGTAGCTTGAAAGCAAAAGCAAGCCCCACCGCCCCCAATCTAAGAATTGTAATCATTCATGGGCTGGCTTAGATATGTGAGCTTTATTTATGTGTTGCTATTTTCATTCCAAGATAGGTTATGTTGGGGCTGAGGAAATAGTACAGGAATGCCCTGGTTTTATCCCTGGCATATGGCTGTGGAGGTCTCCCATATCACAGGAGTTGGTGACCCCAGTACCACCGGTCTCTAGTGGTACCTTGCCTTCAGGCCCTAACACTGAGCCATCTGACAGGGTGGCGAATATTTGCTGGGAGTGAGTCACAGTTGCTCTTGGCACCACTTGGGAGTCATCCCCCACCCCAGATCGCAAAAAAAAAAAATCTGAAAGCAAACATTGGTTGTTTGGGTTGTTTTTCACCTTTGACCCAAAGCACACACTGTGTTTTGGTTTTTCCCCTTCTGGTATCACAGTAAACAGTTAAGTATACTCCTATATTGCAAACCATAATGCCCAAAAGGTGACAGAGAGTATGGGGGAAATTGTCTGCCATGGAGGCAGGGGGAAAATTGGAAAGGGGGAGCGTATACTGGGAACATTAGTGGTAGAGAATGTGCACTGGTGGAGGGATGGGTGTTCAATCATTGTATGATTGAAACTCAAACATAATAGTTTTGTAACTGTATCTTGTGGTGATTCGATAAATAAATAAACAAATAAATAAATGAGTAAATAAAGTTAAGTATACATGTATAATTAAAATCATGAGGGTGACCTACTGTGATGGTCAACAGGCAGATCTACATGAGCTGCATGCCCTGGCTTTTAGAGCTGGCTGTCTGGACCAAAGGTGATACCGGCTTCATGTTTGATTCCAGACTCCAAGGACAATGACCATGAAGTCCCTGCTGAGGGCACTGATGAGCATGCCTCCCCACTACCGCTACCTTTGCATCAGCCACCTCATTGGATGGACTGCCTTTCTGTCCAACATGCTCTTCTTCACAGATTTCATGGGCCAGGTAACAAACGTGTCCACACACATGTTCATTGATTTGCATATCAGTCCCATGGTTGACCCTGTGGGGGTTCTTCTGGACTAACCTCTAAAATGGACATTGTGGACTTATTGGAAAGAGCACTGTCAAGTTGTTTATTCACACACTGGTTCCAAAGTCAATATAGTTGTCACAATACTGTCGACAACTGCGGGAGCAGTACTTGATCAAATCCAAGAACTAAGGGGAAAATATCGACGTGAGCTGTAGTGTTTGTGGCAAGTTTCCTATTGGAGGAACATTGTGATTTGGGCTTTGAAAGGTGAATAGGAGTTGGAGAGAGAGAAGGGGGAGAAACATTCTGAGCAGAAATTGGAATGACATGTGTGTAGATGAGTGAAACCCATCTAGACTGTTTGAAAACAGGTGAACAGGTGATAGGATTGCCTAAGTCAGGTGGGTATAACAGGAAGTTGAAGGATAGATGTCACTAACCCAGGGAGATGTTGCTTAGACTTGATGCAATTGGCAAGAAGTCACTGAGTCAAGGTCATTTTGACATGGGAGAAGAAGCTCTGTACCTAGCATGAGTCCCGTGGGCAGAGAGGCTACTTCCCATTGGAGAGAAAGAGACAGAGAGATGCTACTTCCCGTTGGATGGAGAAGCAAAGCCCATAAGAAGGGGTTCCTGCCATACTGCATTTATAGCCCACCCCCCCAATCTCTCTTTCAGATCGTGTACCATGGGGATCCCTACAGTGCACACAATTCCACAGAGTTTTTCATCTACCAAAGAGGGGTCGAGGTGGGGTGCTGGGGTCTGTGCATCAACTCCGTGTCATCATCGCTTTACTCATGTGAGTGTGACCCTCCATGGGATTCTTCTAAAGGGTCAGTTCGAACTCAGACTTTGACATACCAAAGTCCTGGTGACACGAAGGAGGTCAGGAAATCCTACCCCCATATAAAGAACCACACACATATCACATTTGATTATATTCCATCCTGCCAGCAACCCCCCTAAGAAGGGGCTTCTTGGCTATGTCCGTGGAGGAAGGTGAGGTTTTGAGACATTCAGGAATTTGTCTGTGGTGAGTGAAGGAGCCAGCAATGAGAGGTGCTGAGGGCAGTGTGATCCCCTTCCCAGCAAGGGACAAGATGCAAAGTCTGGGACAGTGTCACCCATTTTTTTTTTTTTTTTGCTTTTTGGGTCACACCCGGCAATGCACAGCGGTTACCTCCTGGCTTTGCAGTCAGGAGTTACTCCTGGCAGTGCTCAGGGGACCATATGGGATGCTGGGAATCGAACCTGGGTCGGCCGCGTGCAAGGCAAATGCCCTACCCGCTGTGCTATTGCTCCAGCCCCAGTGTCACCCATTCTTGCACTGTGCCCTTTGCCAGCTTCTCAGCTGTGCAGGCAGCACTCTAGGTCAGGGGTTCGAGGGGTGGGGTGGAGAGAAATGGAATGACTTAGGTCATTCTATAGAATCTGGTGGTTTTCTCTTCCTTCTACCTGAGTTTGAACCCTGGGGTCAATATAAATCAGCAGGGGCTGGAGCAATAGCACAGCTGGTAGGGCGTTTGCCTTGCATGCGGCCGAACCGAGTTCAAATCCCAGCATCCCATATGGTCCCCGAGCATTCCTGAGTGCATGAGCCAGGAGTAACCTCTATGTATTAGGGTTGCCTATGACCTGCTTGGCTGACCCTGGGATTCAGAAAAACCATTTCCCCCCTCTGCCTTGGGGCCACAAGATCCCAGATCCCACAGTCACTGCACTTTGCTACCACTTTTTTTTTTTTTTTGCATCCTATTAGTTGTATGCCAGGTCTTTCCCCCAGGAGAAGAAAATTAACTTAGCCAGGCAATTTGCAGCTCTCCTTTATGCAGAGGATTTCAAACTGTTTCCCAAATGCCAGCTGTTTTCAAGCTCAGATAAGGAGCCTCTTTTGTTCCGGCTGCAGTATCAAAAGGCTCCTAAGAGGAGAGAATCCACACAAGAAAGGATGGTCTGGAATTAGTAAGTGCCACGTGGCCCTGGCAGCTATAATCGCTCCTTTTTCTCTCCCCTCAGACTTCCAGAAAGCTCTGGTCTCCTACGTGGGATTAAAGGGTCTTTACTTCATGGGGTATTTACTGTTTGGCCTGGGGACAGGATTCATCGGGCTGTTCCCCAGAGTCTACCCCACTCTGGCTCTCTGTGCCTCATTTGGAGTGATGTCCAGTACGCTGTACACCGTGCCCTATAACCTCATCGCCGAGTACCACCGGGAGGAGAAGGAGGAACAGGTGTGTTTTGAACTTCTGCCCTGGGTAAGGGGTCAATTCACCGGAAGACTGGGGAGAGTAGAAGGCAAAGATGAAAGTGAAAGATTCTTAGGGCTGGAGCGATAGCACAGCGGGTAGGGCGTTTGCCTTGCATGTGGCTGAAACGGGTTCGATTCCCAGCATCCCATATGGTCCCCCAAGCACCGCCAGCAGTAATTCCTGAGTGCAGAGCCAGGAGTAACCCCTGTGCATCTTAGGGTATGACCCAAAAAGCAAAGAAAAAAAAAAAAAAGAAAGTGAAGGATTCTTAAAAATCCATGCTAAGGGGCTGGAGCGATAGCATAGCGGGTAGGGCGTTTGCCTTGCACACGGCCGACCCGGGTTCTAATCCCAGCATCCCATATGGTCCCCTGAGCACCGCCAGGGGTGATTCCTGAGTGCAGAGCCAGGAGTGACCCCTGTGCATTGCCAGGTGTGACCCAAAAAGAAAAAAAAAATCCATGCTAAAATGCTTAGCCATATGGAACCATAGTCTGGTCAATGACGGGCCCTTTCCAGCCCTTCTTCCTCCTCACTGAAGCCCAGACTGGAGTGGAGAGTCAGAGGGCGGGTCTGTTTATGGTTCAGCTTAGAGAAGGAGACACAGCTCTGTGAGACGCCATCCCACTGCTCTGAGTCAAAAAAAAGGGAACCTGCTAGTCGGGCCCGTGCTCGGCTCCGGCCGGCCGGGTTTTCGGCCCGGGCGCCCATGCCCCTGCAGAGCCGGTGGATGTGGAACAAGCGGGAACCAGAGACAGCTTTAGGAATTGGGGTTCCAGCAAGTGCCTGCACCCATGTATGGAGACTGTGAATTAAGCCTTTGCCCCACGCCGGCTAACGGAGGAAAGAACCTTCCTTCTTGGTCTCTCTCCCCTCCGGGAGAAGGCGTGGTGTCCGACATTTTGTGGGTCCGTTGAGAAGGTACGAACTTGGTGGCGCGGAAAAAAAAAAAAAATGTGTGCTTTGAACTTGAAACAGCCGCAGGATACAGAGCCAGCCCTAGTCGGGCCCGTGCTCGGCTCCGGCCGGCCGGGTTTTCGGCCCGGGCGCCCATGCCCCTGCAGAGCCGGTGGATGTGGAACAAGCGGGAACCAGAGACAGCTTTAGGAATTGGTTTCTGGCAGAATTTTCCCAGGACTTTATACAGAAATCCAAAACCGACTTAACATTTATAATTGTCATCAATGTGAAAGGGTTCCATTTGAACAGGTCAGACTTGGGGGGGAAACTCCAAATAATAACAGTAAGTTTTTGTTGAAATATTGAAGGTTCTTAATGTAACAGCCACCTCTGGACTATGAGCTAAGCAAAAGCCCCACGCTGGCCAACGTGGCGTGGAGTACACCATACTATGAGGCGCAGGAAGGGGGATGAGGGGGAAAAATTAAAAAAAAAAAATGGAAAAGGAAAAAGAGAAAAAAAAAAAAAAAAGGGAACCTGGGGAGGGAGCAATACTAGGGCAGGGAGGGCACTGGCCTTGTGTTTAATTTCCTGCATCTGAGCTCTCCAGGAGTGACCCCTGAGTGCAGACCCAGAAGTAGCCCTGAGCACAGCAGGGTGTGCTCCCCTTCCCTCCCTCCCCCCAAAAATATCCAAACAAAAAATAAAGAGAAAGAGACAAGGAAAAGGGAACCGAGGGCTGGATATGTCGTACAGATATTGGAACACTTTTGCATGGGCAGTTCCGATTCAATTCCCAGCACACCATATGGTGGGTGAGTGAGTGATCCCTGAGCACTCCAGGGTCTCTCTCTCTCTCTCTCTCTCTCTCTCTCTCTCTCTCTCTCTCTCTCACTCACACATACATACCAAGAATAAAAGAAAAAATAAAGAGAACCCAGAACTTCAGACATTTGCCAAAAATGCACCTGCAGCACCCACCCTCCAACTGCTGCCTGGGAGGAGTGGGGGAATCATTTATTGGCCAGGGATGGGGAACTCCTAAGCAACAGTGGCCATGGAAGTCCAGGTTTCAGTAATTCAGCCTGTGTAGGAAGGATGCTGGTCACAGGGTGTCACTCTTACCAGCTCTTCGCTCTCTGCTGTGGAGCTCAGGCTCTAGATGGAACCAGAAGACTACCAGCCAGGGAATTTCTGCTCTAAAATGTTTGTGTTTGGGGCCAGGGTTATAGTACAACAGGTAGAGCACTTGCCTTGCATGCTACTGACCAGCACCCAGGTAGTCCCCCTCAAGTCTGCCAAGAGTGATTCCTGAGCACAGAGTCAGGAGTTAAACCCTGAGCACTGCCATTTATGGCCCCCAAACAAAAATAAAATAAAAAGGTCACCTCTTCTTTTCAGAATTTGGCATATTTACTCAGTGGAAAGAGGCTTATATCCCTTTATATGGAACAGTGATGTAAATTCTGAGGGCACAGTTTAGAGCTTATTCCATCCCAGCATGAAACTGTTAAAGACATGCACACATGTCCATGAGCTGGCCTTCATGCCAGTCTTTTGATCTGGCACACGCAGCAAGGTGTGTGCCATCAATGACCTTTCTATCAAGACCTGCAGCTCACTGCGTTCCTTAACAGTATTATCATGAATGTTTCCATCCATGATGGGGCTTGCCGTTGAAGAGATAGCTATCAGAGAACTGTCTCTGGAGAGATTTAGGTGGTTCTAGGCAAAAGCTCATCAGCTTGGAACTCAGAGCAACCTGAATGCTAATCCTGCCTCCTCCACTTGACAGCAGCATGATGTTGAGGATGCTGCTCATCTATCATATAAACCAGTTTACAGATGTAATCGGTTCATCTGATTCAACAGCCCCAGTGCTTCACAGAGTGTATATTGAGAAGGGACTCCTACCTAGCTCTCTCTGCACTCTCTTCTTGTCTTCCCTAGGCTACTATATCTAACCACTCTGTGTTTTTTCTGTTTGGGGGCTACACCCAATGATGATCAGGGGTTACTTCTGGTTCTTCACTCAGGAATCACTCCTGAGAGTGTTTGGGAGGACCACCTGGGATGTTGGGGATGGAACCTGGGATGAGCACGTACAAGGCAAGCAGTTTGCCTGTAGCACCATCTCTCTGGTCCACTTAATATAACCACTCTACCGAGTATTTCGGGGGATTTTGTTTCTTGGACTTCCCAAGTGGTGCACAGGAGGTTCTGGAGCCTTCCATACAGTTTAATTCAAGAGTCCAGGGATGTGGTGGTTCCCAGGCCCTGTGGTGCTGGGAACTTAGACATGGTGGTAGGGCTCTGGGACTGCAACCAGTTGTACTGGGAGATTCTGTGATGCCAAGGAACGGAACCCAGGATTACTGCATTTAAGACATGCACCTTACCCCTATACTGTCTCTTCAGCCCCCTGGACCAGTTCACTTGTTTTTGGTTTTTATGCAAAACAAAAACTGCATTTTGCAGTGATGCTCAGGACAATGTAGAATAGTAGGAATCAAACCTGGGTCACCTGTGTACAAGGCAAGCACCCTTCCTACTGTACTATTTCTCTAGTCCTGTGTATGAAATTTCTTCTACATTGTAGTCAGTGACTTCTTAAGGAAGATTATTTTTGTATGCTAATCTTTGAACCCATGGGGATATCAGTGGTGGAATTTAAGATTTTGGAGAAGGAAGGGATGACTGTCACAAGCAGCAAGGTGGAATTTCTTGGTGACCTTATGTCAGGGGCTAGCAAACTTGATCCTACTGGCTAAATAAGACCTATGCAGCCTGTGAATTAAGACTTCTAATTTTTTTTCTTTTTTTTCTTTTTGGTTCACACCCGGTGATACACAGGGGTTACTCCTGACTCTGCACTCAGGAATCACTCCTAGCAGTGCTCAGGGGACCATATGGGATCCCAGGAATCGAGCCTGGTTCAGCCACATACAAGGCAAACGCTCTACCCGCTGTGCTATCTCTCCAGCCCCAAGACTTCTAATTTTTTTAATGATTAAAAAAATCAAGAGAAGGATGATATCTTGTGACACGTGAAAATTACCTAAAATTCAAAGAATATTGCTGTCCACAAAGCCATATCAGAACATCAGTTCATTTAGGTACTATCGCTGCTTTGTCACCCAAAAAAGCAGAGTTGACTAACTGCAACCAAGACTCTTTGCAGGAAAAGTTGTTTCACCTCGTCCCTGAAGGGAAGTCGGATACAAAGCAAACACAGTTCCTCTGTTTCCTTTGCAGAAGCGGCAGGCCCAAGGAGCTGACCCGGACACTAACTGTGGCAGAGGGCAGGGTCTGGACTGCGCTGCCCTCACCTGCATGGTGCAGCTGGCCCAGATCCTGGTTGGGGGTGGCCTGGGCTTTCTGGTCAACATGGCCGGGAGCGTCGGCGTCGTGGTGATCACGGCATCTGCGGTGGCGCTGATTGGCTGCTGCTTCGTCGTGTTCTTTGTTAGATATGTGGATTGAATCAATAAAGAGACTTAGTTCCTAAACTCAGACACGGGGAAGCCCGTGTGGCTGGAAGTCCATTTTCTCTTTAGCTCGGCCCTGTTTGGATCGCTGGCTGGGAGCCCTGTGCTGTGTCTTCAGCGATAATCCTCTTACTAAGCTCTAGCTTTCAGCGGGCCTCCTGCACTACAGCCACCGTGTATCAGGATGGATTCACATGTCCTAGGAGGTGTGCATGCTCCCATTCACAGCTGCGGTGACAGTACTCGCCTGTCTCACTGTCTCAGTGCAGGGCCACAAGAAGACACAACTGTTCTCCAGGGAGTAATTCAAGCAATGGTGAAACTTCAGAACTAGGACTGGAGTGGTAGTACAGCAGGTAGGGTGCTTGCCTTGCATGCAGCAGACCCAGATTCAAGCCCTGGCATCCTATATGGTCCCCCGAGCATCGCCAGGAGTAACTTCAGAGTGCAGAGCCAGGAGTAACCCCTAAGCATCACTGGTTTTAGCCCCCTAACCAACAAAACAAAGAAACAAAAACCCAAAATCTTGAGAAGCAAACTACAGCTACATAAGATGCTTGCACTTGGGGCTGGAGCGATAGTACAGCGGGTAGAGTGCTTGCCTTGCACACAGCCGATCTGGGTTCAATTCCTGGCATCCCATATGGTCCCCTGAGCACTGCCAGGGGTAATTCCTAAGTGCAGAGCCAGGAATGATCCCTGTGCATTGCCAGGTGTGACTCAAAAAGCAAAAAATAAAAAATAAAATTAAAATAAATAAAAGTGAAGAGGTAAAAATCATCTCTATGTTTCTCTAAAAAAAAGAAAGAGAGAGATGCTTGCACTTATTGGGGGAGGGGCGCTGGAGGGTGGAAGGTACAGTTTTGGTTATATTTGGGGATGCGCAGGGGCTGCTTCTGGCTCAGTGTTTGAGGATCACTCCAGATAGTTCTCAGGGGATCATTAGTATCCAAGAAGAGACCCAGACTTCCCACATATTAAACTCCAGCCCTTTGGGCTCTGTCCAGGCCCTCGTCTTTGCTTTCCTCTGGGGCTAGCGGGGAGTATTGGGAGGATGAGTAGTGATGGTGCTCAGGGGCTATTTCTGGCTCTTGCCCAAAAGTGACCTCTGGTAATGCTTGGGGGACCAAATGCAGAGCCAGATAGTGAACTGGGGTTGTGTGCAAGGTCAGTGTGTCTTACCTCCTGGACCATCTCTCCAGATCTTCCACCCCTGTTCCATTTTCCAATCACTGTCCATATTGAGTTGAGTTAGCAGGAGTTATATTTCTCATGAACTATGCCAACACTCAAAAAGCTAGAGATTCCTTTTGTGACATTAACTTCCCATATTTATTTCATACTTAACTTACTCATATAAACTTAGATATCCCTGACAAGTCTACTTGAACATCTCATGTCAGAAAATTTACCCCATTAAATCAGCTCATTTTGGCTGGACCAGTAGTACTGCAGGTAGGTTTGATCCCTAGCATGCCTTATAATCCTCTGAGTATCAGCAGGAGTAATTCCTGAGTGCAGAGCCACAAGTAACCACTGAGCATCACTGGGTATGGCCTAAAACAAAACCAAAACAAATAAACTAGCTCATTTCTTGTGCACCTTTGTTCCATATGAAAATCTTTCGAAAACTGTCTTCCCATTTCTTTTCTCATCTCCTCCACAATAAGAAATGTTTTTTCTGGCCATGTCTCTTCCACTGCTTCTCATGACCAGGTTTTCATCAGGCTGGGCAGGCAGTAATTTAAGGTCTAATGGGCTGCCAGCTTGGGGACTGGGCTGCTCTTTAACCCTTGCTTTGCCATTCACCCTTAAACCGTTCAACTCTACATACCCCCCTTGTTCACGATCTAGTTGGGATCGCTCCATTAACAATACCTGATGCGTGTGCAGTGCCTGCTGCTCTTCTGTGTCACTGCATTACTGTGTTCTAGGCTGCTGTGCTGATCTGCAACCTTGGGGCAGAAGGTTGATACGGGACTCCTTCATTGGAGATGAGGAAATTGAGGCAGAGAGGCATGGCAGGACTCACCTGACGCTCCCCGCCTGCATATGGTAGCCCTGGATTTGGATCTTGCTCCCCCAGTCTCTGCTGTTTGCTAGAAGAGCACTTAGCCAGGAGCCTGGCACTTAAGCTGCAAAATGACAACTCTTGTCATACCTTCCACGCGCTCATCTCCCACTCCTCATGCCGAGATCCTGTCCCGGTTCTTCCGTGGTGCTTGGCTCTGCACCCTGCTGTGACAGGGTATTTGTGAGCAGCTCTTGCTGTCTTCACTTTCTCGAGGGCAGTGGGGCCAAGGCCCTGGGCATCAGCTCCCTGGGGTAGCACTGCTGGGAAGAGGAAGCCTGTTCTGGTATGGTTTTCTGCGAGATTTGGGTCCCCTTTCACACACCTGTGGATGTATGCGGGTGCAGACTGATACGGAACATTTGCAGAGCCAGACTATGAATGGAAGCCCCTAATCTACAGCCCATTCCTGCTCCCTTTCCCTTGGCTCTTATTCCCTCCAGATCTTCTCCTGCCATCCAACCTCTACCACATCTGCCCACAGCACCTTCTTACTTCCCCTCCCCCCACCCCCAGCTAGCAGGGTGCAGGCTCAGCAGTGTGGTCCCCTCCTCTGGAATCCAGACCCAGGAAAGGATGCCCAAAGCCCTGAGAAGTAGACCCGGGGCCATTTTCTTCTGTGGTGTTGGGTACTGGAGTAAAATCTAGAAGGTGTGGGTAGTCTTGTGATGGCTAGACCTGGTGGTGGAGAGAGATAGAGCTGACGGGGGGAAGACAAAACAAAAACTCCTGAAGAGCAATCTGGGCCAAGGCCCTGGCCACCACGGTCCAAGGCTAAAGGAAGCTGGCTAGGAGCACAACCTAAGAGCTTCCCTGGCTCCCCTCTCCTCCCTTCCCTACCTCCTTCTTTTTCCTTCCCTCTCCTCCTTCTCCTACCTTCCCTCTCCTCTGCCTTGTGTTACCTCAGACCCGTGTTTTCCCCTATTGCTCGGCAAGCAGCTCACTGCTGCAATTCTCTGGGCAGCCTCTCTTTGAGCCTAAGAAGCATCTCTTGGCTGTTCCCGGTGAGTGACACCCCTGGCTGTATCTATGTGTGTGTGGGAGGGGCGGGGGGCTTAAGACTGAAACCAAAGTGCTCCCTCCTTTCTGCCCACTGCTCATGCCCATCAACTGCTGACCATAAAGCTTTACTCCTAGCTCCAGGCCACAGGCCCTTGTGCTTCCTACCACTTCCTGGGGGCTTCCCACACCCGGTGGGGCCTTCTGCTCTGACCTCTGTGGGTACCATAGTTTCTATTATCATCCTCTGCGGGTTGCTTTCTTCATTTGTACGCTTCACATTTTCTGCTTCCCTTCCTTGTATTTTGTCCTCACACCCAAATGAAGCGATCTCTTTCTTTGGGAGAGTCACACTCGACACTCCTTCATCTCCCCAGTCTTCCTCACTCCTCATGCTCACACCACTCATGGTCAAGAGGCAGAGTCATGACTGACTTAGGGTGGCCTTAGCACGGGGAGGGACGAGCTCTCTGGCTTTGCCTACCTGTCCTCAGACTTGGCAAGATTAAGAAGTGCAATTCAGGCTGGGGGAAACGCTTAATGCGTATAGGAGGCCTAGGTTCAACCCCCAGCATCCCATGGTCCCCTGAGCACAGAGTCAGTAGCAGCCCTGGAGCACTGTCTGGAGTGTCCCTTACACCCGAAATAAATGGAAGTGAAATTATTGCCAGAGTCTAGTGTTTATTTTCAGATTATTTCTCCAAGGGTTTCTTTGGGTTATGAAGATTTTGAAAAGAATGTGTGGAAGTCCTGGGACAGTGACCTGCAGCTGAGCGCCCTCTTATGTGGATCCCCCAAATTCAGGAGTTGTCATCTATGGCCAAGCAGGGGACATAGCCTTTACTGGGAATGACGCTCCTTCTGCAGGAACACTGGATGGGAAACAAGGATGAGTAAGAGACCAGATCAGATGTTCTCTTTCTCGTTCCTTCTTCCTTTTACCTCCTCAAATATTTAAAGACTCACACCATCTCCACTGAGGTTGGGATAAATTGACAGAATTCAATTTGCCACTATCACTGTCATCCCATGGCTCATCGATTTGCTCGAGCGGGCACCAGTCACGTCTCCATTGGGAGACTTGCTGTTACTGTTTTTGGCATATCAAATTCAACTGAAAAGTCTTTAACCACTTTTGAACACGCAGCTACCCACTCATGGTATACCAATGCTATGTTTTCTCTCGAATGAAAATGCCCCAGTCCCAGACAAATGAATAAGTCATATACACAGATCTGTGCATACTAATACCAATCTTGGGAAATGTTGTAGGAAAAAAGGATGCTGAATTGCTTTGTTTCCTGCTTCCCTGCAAGGCAACTAACATTGCAACCTCTGAGTCTTTGATTGCTGTGTTTCTTAGCTCAGCTACCTGAAATCCTCATTCCTTGTCTTAATAGTCATTTTTTGCCAGAGTTGTACTTGTATTTCTAAATCTATCTCAAAGACTCTGGCCAGGGGAGTCTCTGAACCCCCAGCAGAACCAAGTTTTCTAACCCCTCTCTTTCCATGATATTTTCTTTTAGCTCTATCTATAATATGCAGTTTATAGTTCCAGGGTTTTCTATATTGAGTACTTGGAAGTCAGGAAAGTCGTTTGTGTATGAAGTCTCAGTACCCACTACAAGACTTGGCATACAAAACAGGCACTCTAAAGATAAATAGAAAAAAAAGATAAATAGCTGACTTCAAACTTCAAGTTGGTTTCAAAATTGGCTATTTTCTCTTTGTGGTAGACAAAAATCTCCTGTGTTGCTTCCTCACACCATGACCTCAGAAGTCCTCAGAACTCTATAGGGACAAGGTGATTCTCTTGGCAGTTTTTCCCATGAATCCTTGCCCCAGCCCCTTCTGTTTTTCTTGCACGCACTGTAGCAGAAATACACCTTTTAATACACTTTTCTAAGAAACATGAACTACCCACACATAGTTTTATTGTCAAAATTGAAATGGCAAGTTGCTGTAATAAAGAGAATTCCTCACCAAGAGTCTAATGGCAGCATAATGTATGGGTCTCTGGCATGCTAGAATTTGCTCTTTCTGGGCGTTTACTTTTTAATTTATTCTCTATTTTGGAACTCTGAGAAGGGCTCCATTTCAGTCTTCATAAGCCCAATTGCTAAACGATTGATATATTAATGTTTTCTTCTTAGAGGACAAAGAAAGACTTAATTCAGTCCTTTGCTTTAAAAAAGCGTTATCCTGTTTTCTAAAAATAGCTCACTTCTGAAGACTGTGTAGTATAGAGTCAGTCAGGTTTTGTTTCTGCAGCAAGGTGTCAGTTTAGCAACTGCACTGTCACGTTTTGAACCTTAAATCTCAGACACTCACCCTTTGGGCTTTAAGTCTCAGATACTAAGGGACTGAACTCAACAATACACAATACAATACATAAGAAGTGAGAAACAGCTGACCCGGGTTTGATTCCTCCATCCTTCTCAGAGAGCCCACAAGCTACCGAGAGTATCCTGCCTGCACGGCAAAGCCTGGCAAGCTACCCATGGCATATTCTATATACCAAAAACAGTAACAAGAAGTCTCACAATGGAGACGTTACTGGTGCCCGCTCGAGCAAATCGGTGAGCAACGGGATGACAGTGCAGTGCTACACTAAGGGACTTTTCCAGCACAACTACAACATACTGATATACAGTTCAAGAAGCTATTTAAGCAGACATGTCTTTTGGAATGGCCATTTATTGTATTAAAATTATCACACCAGGAGTCTGAGCAATAGGATAGAGGACAGGGCACTTGCTTTGCACATGGTCAACCTGAGCTCGATCCCTGGCACCCCACACAGTCCCCCGAGTCTGCCAGGTAATCCCTGGGCACAGAATAAGGAGTCAGCCTTGAGTACCTCTGAGTGTGGCCAACAGGCAAATGAACAAATAAATAAAATTACCACACCAATTAATGTGTTTTTTTTTCTTTTTTGGACTATACCCAACTGTGCTCAGGGTTTACTCCTGGTTTTGCACTCTGAGATCATCCCTGGCGGGACTTGGGGGACCATATGAGGTGCCAGAGATCAAACCCAGATGGGACGCATGTATGGCAAGCACCGTCCCACTCTGGCTCCCAGTTGCTGTTTCTTGACTTCAAACCATGTTGCCAAAGACACTGGCATGCATCTCTGTCAAAGCTGCCAGATGAATGGGTACATGCAGTTGTTTAATTCCAGTTCTCAGAGTTCCCCCCTGCTACCCCCCCATACAGCCCAACAACAACAAAAAAGAACCAACCCGTGAGATCAGGACAGAATTGTGCTGAGAAATGTATAGCTCTCCAGAGACAATTCTATGGACATAGAGGCAACCAGGAAGAATTCATCTTTTATTTCCCACCTGCTCTCCTTGAACCTGGTGAGCAGTCGAGAGACCATCACACCTAAATTTTTTCTACCCTCATCCCCCAAACAGACCCTTTAGGAAGCTTGAACTTTAACTCAAGTCTTCCCATAATCTCCTTCCCCACTGCATACTCCCTTTGGAAAGACCAGACATCAGCTAGCAAGAATTTTGGTTCCAGAAACTGTCTGAGCATTCCCACAGCATCCGTGTCTTCCATGGAAGCCCACAAAACACCCAAGCCGCTCGTCGTGTTTCAGAATCCCAGTCAAGATCCCACTCAAAACAGCACCCTCATTCCCACGGTCCGGGCTGGTCAAAGTCTGCAGGGAAGTCCAGTTCCGGGTAGCGAGTGCGCTCAAACCCTTTAAAGTTGCTTCCCTGGGCGCAGCCCAGGTACCATTTCTTCCAACTAAGGGTGGGGGGTGGGGGAGGGGGAGGGGAGCTGAGGATGGAGCGGGGCTTTCTGACTTCCCCTGCCTGCTAGGTTACCAAGGAATCATCATCCCCTTTTCTTTTAGGGGAGTAGCCTGAGGGGGTCTGTCCACCCGGGGAAACACGCGCTGAGATCAGAAGCCACTCCCCAGCCTTTAGTTCTCAAGCACAGCGATCAGGGTGGGCTCCAGTGACATCTGAACTCGGAGGCGGTTTCCCGGTCGTGCTTTGCGCTCGCCATCTGCCCACCTGCCAGGTCGGGACAATCAAGGGTCCAAGGGGACCCGCCCCTCTCGCGGGGCATTTCTCCTTGGGGCAGACCGAGTCTGTTTCTCTATCCCAGACATTGCACCCCCCAACCACCACCACCACCGAAAACGTTCCTTGCGCCTGACTCTCCTTCCCAGAGAACTCTCGCCGGAAGCCAGCTCTTGGTGCGGGCAAGCTGGCCCACCCCGGCTCAGAGGGAAAGTTCAGGCACTCCCCTGGCTGGAGGCACCTTGAAGCCGCCTAAAAGTTTCTAGGATCAGTGAGCTCAGCTGAGCGCTGTGAGGCCCGACCCCAACTTTCTGGGCATCCTCAACGCCTTTCTCCGTTCTAGGAGCCGCCCCACTGCGCAGCGCTGGAAGGAAAACAGGTGAGTAGGGCGAAGGGACGGGGTGGAAGCGCGCGGTCCACCTACCTCTCCATCCGGTTTCCCCCTGACCCCCAGCCTCCCCCAATTCACTCCCCAGGCAGGCATCGCGCGCCCCGCGATCAGTCCAGTCAGTCCGCGGAGCTGCTGGGCAACAGGTCGTAGCGCCCCCCGCTGTAGACCACCACCCCTGGCGGGTAGTAGAGCAGGTCGGGCTCGGGGGCGGCGTGCAGCGGCGCCAGGGCCTGCAGCCCCGGGTCCTCGGGCTCGGGCTTGGTGGTGGCGGTGAAGGGGCGCATGCTGGTGAGCGAAGGCGACGCCAGGCGCCACAGCAAGTTCTTGAGCGCTTTGCGGAACTCGCGGCGCACGAGGCAGTAGAGGACCGGGTTGAGGCAGCTGTTGGAGTGCGCCAGGCACACGCTCACCGGGAAGGCGTAGACCTGGCACACGAAGTACTCGCGGCTGAAGGGCACCGCGTTGAACTTGATGAGGATGCTCCAGGTGGTGAGCGCCTGGTTGGGCAGCCAGCACAGGAAGAAGGACAGGACCACGATGGTCACGGATTTGGTGACCTTGGAACGCCGCCGGGCGCTGGCTCCGGCCGGGCCGCCCCCCGCCGCCGCCGACGCCGCCGCTGCCGCCCCGCCTTCGGTCCCCACCACCCGGCGGTCGGAAAGGAAGCGCAGGAGCAGCACGTAGCACAGACTGATGACGAGCAGCGGCAGCACGAAGCCCAGCACCACCTTCTGCAGGTGGTAGAGGCCCAGCCAGAACTGCCGGTCGCCGCCCAGCCACTGGTCGGGGAAGCGCACCAGGCACAGCTCCTCGCCCATCACCTTGACGGTGCTGGAGAAGACGGCGGTGGGCAGCGAGGCGAGCGCGGCCGAGGCCCAGATGAGCGCGCACAGCGCTTTGGCCGAGCAGCGGCGCCCGTTCCCCAGGCGCCACCGGCCGCAGCAGTCGCCCAGGCGGGACCCTCGGGTCCGGTGGCTCCTCACGGCCGAAGCCACCGAGTGGTAGCGCGCCACGCTCATGGAGGTGAGGAAGAAGACGCTGGCGTACATGTTCATGGACGTCACGACCGAGACGATCTTACACATGGCCTTGCCGAAGGGCCACCTGAAGTCCAGGGCGTTCTCCACGGCCCAGAAGGGCAAGGTGAGCACGAACTGGAAGTCGGTCAACGCCAGGTTGGTGACGAAGAGGTTGATGGCGGATTTGCGCCAGCCCTGCTTGCTCTTCATCAGGTAGAGTACCAGCAGGTTGCCGGCCAGGCCCAGGGCGCACACCACCCAGTACACCACGCTGATGAGGACGCGCACCCGGGCCTCGGTGTCCGCGCTCACCGCGTGCCCGACCCCGGGGGGATGCCCCGGCGCCGCACCATCCGGCAACTCCAGCCCCAGCTGCCACCAGACGTCCCGGAGCGCCAGCGACGCGTTGCCGCTGGCGTTGGCCGCCTGGTCCAGAAACTCCGGGATCAGACTCCAGATTTCCGCGAGTTCGTCCCCATCCGCCGCCCTCGTATTCATGGTGGCGTTTCGTGGGAGCAGCGGCCACCCGCACGCACGGGCTCCTCTAGGTCATGGTCCCTGGGACACAACTGCGAGGGGGTCCAGCTCGCCCCAAGGAGGAGGCCAGGACTCGGGGCGCGGCGCGACAGGTATCGAGGTGGCCACCGAGGACGGAGCCTGGGGACAGGGTGGCAAGCACGCGTCACGGGAGCCAAGCTCAGCGTCTGCTCTGCAAGGGGAGTTGGAGAGAAACAGAGGGACGAGCGGTGGGTGGGCGCTCAAAGGGGGTCCCACCCTGCGCGGAGTCCCCCGCGCCCCCCCCCCCCCCCCACTCTATGACCCATTAGAGCCGCGCGTCTCTCCAGTGCGTTTTCCCACTGTCACTTGGGTACCGGCGCGAGATCCACTCTGCCGCCCCGGAACGCAGGCGGGAGCCCCCCGCCCGCTACCTTCCAGCAGTCCCCCTCGCCCCTCACTCCTTCTCTTTCCAATACCTCTGGCGGGCTCCTCGGCGGCGGCGGGATGAGGTTTCAGCTCTCGGAGAGAATTCTGTCCATCCCGCCGACTCTCTCGGGGCTCGGGGCGTTGCTGCGGCCGCCGCCTCCCGCTCCGACTCCCCGCTCGCCCTGCTCACCCGCTCACACTCGAACCCGCAGAGCCGCGGCTGCGGGGCGTCCAGGGAGCATGCGTACACGCGTGCGGGAGGAGAGGGGGGCGCTTTCCGAGGTGCTGAACTTGGCCGCGCCTTCTGGGCTTGGGGTGGAGGAAGGAGGGAAGAGGCGTGGGAGCGCAGAGCCCCTCCCCCCAACCCCCACCCCAGGCCTCTCTAAACTTTCCGCAGGGAACTGTGTGGTCACCTTTGTACGGGTACGCGTTGCTGCAGATGCCTGGGGTCTGCGATCTCGTGCCTTGTCTTAATCACAAAATTCTAGCCCCCTGCTCCCGTTCTCTTTGAAATGCTCCCCTCCTGGAGAAAATGGTTCAATATCTCTCCCACTTCTTTTTCTTGAAAGCGAAGACAGTGGCCTCTTTCTCATGCCCACACGCTGAATCAGATGATGGACTTTCACGCAGGCACAATCTAGTCCCCTCACGCCCCCATTCCCCGGTTTATTCGCTTTATTAATTTGGGAGCCACCCCCCGCGGTGCTCAGGACTTGTTCCTGGCTCTGCAGCGCTCAGGGATCACTGCTTTAAAAAAAATTATTGAATCACTATGAGATACAGTTACAAAGCTTTCATGCCTGAGTTTCAGTTATGCAATGATCAAACACCCATCCCTCTACCATTGCACATTTACCACCACCAATGTTCCCAGTATCCCTCCCACCACCCCTACCCCACCCACCTTCTGCCTCTGTAGCAGGAACCTTCCTTCGTATTACTCTCTTTACTCTTGGGCATTATGGTTTGCAATTCAGATACTGAGAGGCCATCATGCTTGGTCCATAGTCTACTTTCAGCACACATCTCCCATCCCGAGCGATCTCTTAGTGGTGGTTTGGATAACTTAGTGGTCTCTTCTCCATCCCACCTGCCTTCTCCTCCAGCATGTGGGGCAGGCTTCCAAACCATGGAGTGATCCTCCTAGCCCTTGTCTCTACTGTCCTTGGTTGTTAGTCTCATGCTATTTTATATTCCACAAATGAGTGCAGTCATTCTATGTCTGTCCCTCTCTTTCCGACTAATTTCACTTAGCATGATACTCTCCATGTCCATCCACTTATAAGCAACTTTCATGACTTCATCTTTTCTAACAGCTGCATATTGTGTAGCCTAGGAGGACTCAGGAGGCTGTATGTGCTGCCGGGGATGGAATCCAGGTCTGCCCCTTGCAAGGCAAGAGCCTTACTGCTGTATTATCTCTCCAGCCCCACTTTTGAACACACAATGGAATTTTATTATAGTTTAGGTATCATTAGTTATGGTGGTTTTGGTGAAAAAAATTACTACACCTTCACTACTATGTATGCACAAGACCCTTCATCTAGGTCTTTGTGTCACTTCTAGTCCACCTCTTCCTCTCCCAAACCAGGAGAGGATGCTTGGTCATCTCAGATTTGTCATTCAAGGCCAAGGATTTACCATCACTTCATACTGTCTATTCTCTATTTCTCTCTCTTTATACCATGAATGAATGAGATCATCTGGTATTTGTCCTTCTTTCTATGGCTTATTTCAAAGCCGCACTTCTTTTATAATTAATTGTCCACTTAAAATAGTGATGGTTAAGAGTTTTGGAGGTGGGGGATATCATATTGCAGGATCCTGGATTCAGGCACTGTCCTTGGCTTTGGTGTAATCTGAGAAGTTACATAAAAACATATAGTTGGTGAGCTGATCTTCCAGACATTTGATATCACCATTTGAGACCTGACCCAAAGCTCTTCCCCCAAATTCAGATACCCTTGCACTCTCTTATCTTGCTCCAATTAGAGCAGAGGACCCATCACTCTGGTTTTTGACCACCAGCCTCTCCACTTGCTTATCCTACTACTCTAGTTTGAGTTCTTTCCCAGGGTGTTTTAAAAAGGTCAATAGAAGTAAATGCTAAGGAATCTTCTAGGTAGTCCTTTAGACAAAGGTAAACAGTATTAATTATTTGAATTATTTCTTAAATTTCAGTTTCCAAAATTCTTGTCAGTATCTCTGGTATAAATCATACCTTTTAAGATGTGATTTATGCCACTGCAGAAATCGGAAATATTCTTCTCATTGAGACTAAATTGAAGTGTCAAGAATATATTTGTTCTTATTTCTGGGGTAATGTGGAACTTGCAATTTTGCTTACAGTGATAAAAAAGATGTGACCTTGCATGAGAAGAGATAGGGAAAAACTTAGTCTATAAAAGATGAAGAAAGAAGAAATGTGGTATCCAAAACATACCTTGGGTCTGATTCCAAAGTAAGAACAGTCGGGAAACGACTCAGAGTTGACTGCTCAGCAGGCCCGCTAGAGGGCGCCAGTACTTTAGTAAAACGAAACAGAACCAACTCCTTCCACTTTTGAACAGTTCTGAACTGGAGTTTATTCTTCCCCAATACTCTATTGTTCTGTAGAAGTTAATTATCTCAGCGTTATTTTTTCAAGTTCATTTTTTATAACTTGAGAACTTGAGGTCACTCCTTTGTTGGGTTGGTCTCTATGCTACATATGAGTGAAATGATGCAATGTTTTTCTTTGACTTACTTAAGCATGTGATCCCCAAACAAAGGGATTTGTTTAGAGAGCACTCCTGCTATGTTTGAAAGAAATTTATTTCGAAAGGGCTGGAGTGGTAGTATTGTGGAGAGGGCTCTTACCTTGCACAGGGACAATCCGGGTTCAATTCTCAGAATTCCAAACAGTCCCCCAACCCACAACAGGAGTGATTCTTGAGTGTCAAGTTCGAATAAGCCATGAGCACTGCCTGTTGAAACACACATACAGAGACACACACACATGCATGATAATTTTTTGAGGCAGAACGAGACTAAAGGGCTGTTCATGCTGAGTCCCTGGGGCTGCCCCCATGGCGGAACCACTCTGGGGGCTGTGGTTGCTGTGGGCAGCCTTGAAGCTCAGGGGTGCTTAATCAAGGGAGCTCCTGGCCTAGGAGGAAGCCCCTGGTTAGGCCCATAAGGACCTTCCTTTGGGCGCAGGGAGGAGTCCCAGATCTCAGGGCTGCAATATCCTCCCATGTACACTGAGCCCATCATGCCTGTCCTGACAGCCAGCCAGAGTTCCAGCCTGCTATGCATCCCCAGGAGAGGATGGAGCATCTGGCAGTGTCTCCCCTATGTGGGGCTGCGACCTGATGTGGGAAGGTACTTGTCACCAGGACATTTCCGGGTCCACGGCAGGGACTTCCCAGGTCTGGGCTGGAGGTTTGTCCTCTCTCTGCTCACAGCTCCTCCAGGTCTTTGTTTGGAGTCTAATGCTGATTCTTGGGATGAACAGGTGAGATAAGAGGATGCTGAGGAATGGTTCTGGAGGTTGTTGGAATTCACATGGAATCTTTGTGAATTTTGTTCTTAGCATGAAAACAAAGATCTCTGCTGCATAGGCCATCTGTTCAGTCCCTCACTCTCCATTTATCTTGAACCTGGACTCCGGATTTCCTGGTCACCTGATTGAAGGCAAGAAACAAAAAAAAATAATTTACATTCCTTACCAGAAAATTAGCCTAGTTCTCCCTCTTGGAGAACCTGGCAAGCTACCGGGAGTTTCCTGCCAGCAAGAGAGAGCCTGGCAAGCTCCCTGTGATGTATTCATATGCCAAATATAGTAACAATGATGGGTGTCATTCCCCTGACCCTGAAGACCCTCTAATGTGGCACTGTTGGGAAGGATGAGGCTGCTAAAATCTCAGGGATAGGACGAATGGAGATATTACTGGGCACGCTCAAGAAAATCGTTGATCAATGGGATGACAGTGACAATGACAGTGATTTAAGCATAATGCCCTCTGGGTCCATCAGTGTTGTTGCAGATGGCGAAATTTCATCTTTTTCAATTAAAAATTCACTTGGGTAGTATTCTGTTGTGACTATATACATCATATTTTTGTATCCAGTCATCTGTTGACACACAGAGCCTTGAATGCTTTCCTAGACAAGGAAATAATAGATCTATTTATTAAAATATAATAAAATAGATTTGGGACCAGAGCGATAGTACAGCAGGTTGGGCCTTGCATGAGTTTCAATCCCCAGTATCCCATATAGTCTCTCGAACATCGCCAGGAGTAATTCCTGAGTACAGAGCCAGGAGTAACCCCTGAGCATCGGCGGGTATGACCCCAAAAGTGGCAGACATATTTATCTATTTAAATAAATAGATCTGTTTATTTTCTTGTTTAGGAAAGCATTTAGGAGCTTTTCTTTGTGTGGGAACTGGAAAAATGCATGTTTCAATTTCTTATACTACCCATGTACCTGCCCTGGTGAGATTCATCCTTCTTTTTCTTTTTCTTTTTGGGTCACACCTGGCAATGCACAGGAGTTACTCCTGGCTCTGCACTCAGGAATCACCCCTGGCGATGCTCAGGGGACCATATGGGATGCTGGGAATCAAACCCGGGTTGGCTGCATGCAAGGCAAATGCCCTACCCTCTGTGCTATTGCTCCAGCCCCGAGATTCATCCTTCTCATTAGAAAGCCCGATCTCCAAATGCTGTCCAGATAAGCTATTACAGAGCTCTAATAAAATTCAATGAATTCTGTCTAAATGTTACTCTGGTTCATAGATGAATGTATATTCTTAGAAAATCTAAACGGGGGGCTGGAGTGATAGCACAGCGGGTAGGGCGTTTGCCTTGCACGTGGCCGACCCGGGTTCGAATCCCAGCATCCCATATGGTCCCCTGAGCACCGCCAGGGGTGATTCCTGAGTGCATGAGCCAGGAGTGACCCCTGTGCATCGCCGGGTGTGACCCAAAAAGCAAAAAAAAAAAAAAAAAAAAAAGAAAATCTAAACGGTTCTGGCCCATGTGTTAAGCCTCATACCCTGACCTTGTCTGGTTAGAAGGAAAATGCAGGAAACTTGGTGCATTGACTGCTACAATACCCATCTGCAGTGGAGCAGTTTGGCTTCGTGGTTTCTCTTTGGTTGGTTGGTTGTTGGCTGGTTTTGTGTTTTAAGCCACACACAACAGTTCACAGGGGCTGCTCTTGGCTCTGTGGTCAGGGAACCACATAGTGCTAAGTATTGAATGCCTAATCTGCACGCTTTGCATGCCTTGCAGTATACTATACTCAGCCCATGAGTTATCTCTCCAGTTTGATGACATCTGGATACTACTACCATTGGTTACTGCACTCAGGGGCACTCCAGGTCACTCAGTGTCCTGACCTCACCCTGGTGTTACTCTGCTGCTAGTGGTCCTGAACTCATGTTAGAGGAGAGGCAAACTATGAAAGGAGAAAAGTTGTGATGTCTCAGATATCTGCCAACAAACTAAAGTGGGCTGGAAAGATAGCACAGTGGGTGAGGTGCTTGTCTTGAGTGCTGCTGACCTTGATTCAGCACCATATGGTCACTCAAGGCCTGACAGGGTGACTCCTGGACACAGAGCCTTAGCAGTGCCAGATATGTCCCCCAAACAAAACAAAACAAAACAACAACAACAAAGCTGAAGGTTTAGCTTTTCCAGCAGAAGTTACTTTTTACTGCCTACAGTGGGCTGGAGTGCTAGCACAGCGTTGGGCGTTCGCCTTTCACACAGCCGACCCATGTTCGATTCCTCCGCCCCTCTCAGAAAGCCCGGCAAGCTACCGAGAGTATCGCGCCCGCACGGCAGAGCCTGGCAAGCTACCCGTGGCGTATTGTATATGCCAAAAACAGTAACAATAAGTCTCTCAATGAGAGACATTACTGGTGCCCGCTCGAACAAATCGATGAGCAATGGGATGACAGTGACAGTGACGGTGCAAGGTGAACGGGTAACTATTTTCTCACATATCATATCACCTGAGCCCACCAGGAGTGATCCCTGAGTGCAAATATTTAGTCCCTGGGGAGCCAGGGATTGAACTCGGAGCAGCTGCATATAAGGAAAGCGCCATAGCTGCTGTACTATTGTTCCAGCCTGCGTTTATTATTGTTTTTCAAGTGTAGCTTCCAGACTGATGGATCCTTCATTTTTCTTTGCTCATTCAAACGTTCAAACTGATTCTCTTGCTGTATGTTTCATAATTCTGTTTGATAAGCTTGTATTGCTACTTTATTTTTTCCTTTAGGCATCATAATTTTTTACTTCCTATGGTGGAAGTTGAATGTTTAACCTTTTTCTTATGTATTTCCTTCCCTGTTTAATATTTTAACATCTCTCCATTTAGCTATATTTGCTCTTGGACAGTCCATTCCCAGTATTTGCATTGCAATGACTATATAAATATTAAAGGTTGAGCCAGATAGCATATGATTATTTTTTTCTTGTGCAACTTTTCTTAGACTCCATTGATGACAATTATCCTTGTCTTTTTACCCTTTAAAATTTCTTTGAATTATAAAAAGTCCTTCTCAGTATCTTGGGGAAACATGAGTTTCATTTTTTAATCTGAAGACAGCTCCCCTTCCCAAGAAACTGCTATGTCCCCCTAACAGGTACTTGTAGGGATTGTTGTTCTCTAAAGGATCTACTCTGATGGGTTCCAGTGTGACCTGTCATGAAATCCAGAGCCCACCGAAAGCACTGCAAAAGTTTGCCGATTTTATTGATGGAATCAGGGAACACTGAAGAGAAATGCATGCTAAGAGTGCTGAACCAGGGTGGAAAAATGAATGTAATGTGGGTCTGGCCACATTTGTTGATATGAGTTCACTAGACAGAGCTTCTTGGTTCTGTGTATTAGATCAAGGACGTGGTTCCAGCAGTATCTTTGATTTTTGACTGAAACAAATTGAAATATCAAAAACCTTTCAGTACACTGAAAAGACAACACCCCCAGGATCAGGAGAGCTGAAATAAAACACCAGCAACATTTCTGTGTGGGACAGCAGGCACACACACAGTTGCATTTTCCATGACTTTCTGACCTTGTTTCCATTGGAAGGGCAGCTGAAATCACAGTTATTTCTCTGCCCACTTCACATCTTCCTTCAGATTTTTAACCCCAGGCCTGGCCTGTGGACAACGCCATGGCAACCAGCTTCTATGGAGCATCTGCACTAGTCATGTTGAAGGCAATGGGAAACGTATGGGTTCAAGTTTCTCTTGGTGGATCCCAACAAAAGAATATGGAAAAAAGAGAGAGGACAAGGTAATATCTCTGGGGGAGGTTGACAGCTTTCTTACTCCAGCTCTGAGCAATAGTTGACTAATAGAATCGGGCATTTCATTTCATCAGGCAAAGCGACAGACCAAAGTTAACCTTGGCAGGGAGACCATTCTGGAAAGAGGGCCTGCTTGATGAGAACAGGTGAGTGAAAACCAGGTTAGACAAGCCCAGGAGGCATGACTGGGAGGTTAGATTTCACTTGAAACCCAATGGGAAGCTGCTAGAGAATACTGGAGTAGGTATAGATGCCCTTGGCATCCTGCCACCTTCCCTCACAAGTACTCTCTGTTTACTCGCCATCTTATCTTTCAAATACCAGCACGTGTAACTCTCTGGCATCCAGAACCTGTTTTGCTCCCTTGTGGGATGAGTGAGAGGTCACAGGGATCTCATCTATCCTCACATGCCAGAAAATTTAGAGCAAAAGACAAATGAGAATTGATTGATAAATTAATACCCCTACATTCTATTTTCTTTGTCAGTCTTTCATTCATATACATATGTATACATGTACATATATGTGCATATATATACACGTATCATTTATTTCATTCACACCTGGCAGTGCCGAGAGGCGTGACACCCAGTGAGGTGTCGTGATGGGATTCACACCATTGTTTTAGTAGCAGCTATATGCAGTTAAGTGTCCTAGCCTCTGTACCAGCTCTCCAGCTCTATTTTCTTTTTCTCAGTTAAGACATAAACTTTCTGTTGGCAATCTGTTTGTTTTCTTGGTAATGTACTCTTTTTTTTTTGGCGGGGGGGGCGGCGGGAGGGTCACACCCGGCGATGCACAGGTTACTCCTGGCTCTGCACTTAGGAATTACTCCTGGTGGTGCTTGGGGGACCATATGGGATGCTGGGAATCGAACTGGGGTTGTTCACCTGCAAGGCAAATGCCCTACCTGCTGTGCTAACTCTCCAGCCCCAGTAATGTACTCTTGATTAGATTTCTTCCCTTCCTTATACTTTTTAGTCTTTATTCTAGTGTTTTCTGGGATTGTCTTCTAGATAAAGTACTTTTACTAGAAATTTTATTTCTGGTCAGATTTTGGGTGGAAGGCCCAAATTATGATAGCAGGGAAGTTATGTAACTCAATTTATACCTAACAAAAACAAGACTTATTTGGGTCAGAGAAACAGAACAGTAAGATAAGGAACTTGTCTAGTAGGTGACTGATGCAGGTTCGGCCCCTAATACGACATATTTGTGTCCTATCAGGAGGGATCCCTGGGCACAGAACCAGGAGTAAGCCCTGAGCACAGCTGATCCTTGAGCACACAACTTCCCCCTCACCTCAGGATATTTATGGGTAAAAGGTTGAAAGGCAATTAGGTTCGAGCTGGGATCCTGGAGAAAGATTAGGGAATAGAGCAAAAAGTGGTATAAAATTGGCTTAATTTGGTCAGACTATAGCAACAAGAACAACAGACTGGGTAAACACACATACACAGAAACACATTTATTTCTCATGTTTGGGAGCCTGGAGTCCAAGATTGAGAAACCAGCACACTTGGTATCTGATGAAAGCCTGCAGCTTTATTCACAAAAACCTGCCTTCTGTGCTCCTGTGCTGTGTCCTCCAGTAACCAAAGCAGCCTGAGAGTTCTCTGTGGTCTCTTAGAAGGACATTGATTCCATTCAGAAACATTCCTCCCTCCTAACCTAATTGCCCACCGCCCACCCTCACCCCCAGGCTGTACTGATTATACTATCACACTGGAGATGGTGGTGGGAGTCCAGCCTCTGGAGTTGGTTGGGACACAAATATTCACAAGCACTGACTTGTGAAGATGGAGAGAAACCCTGGCTTGAATTTTATTGGCAGGGAAGAAATCCCCAGGATGTGAACACAGTAACTGGTTGCATGGGCTTAGAGTTGGAAAGGTGGTTTCCAGTGCAGGCTCACCCACAGGAGCTATGAAGAATCAGCAGTGACTGAAAGCCTGGGAAAAAGGCATATTTAGGGAAAATAGGTATAGAACTTTTTGTTGATTTGTTTTGGAGTCACACCCAGTGGTACTTAGGGCTTACTCCTGACTCTGTGCTCAAGATTACTTCTGATGGGCTCAGGAGACCCTATGGGGTGTCAGAAATAGAACCTAGGTTGGCTGCATGTGGATCAAGTGCCCCACCCACTGAACTATCTTTCCAGACCCTTACAGATATATTATTTTTTTGAAATTCAGAGGTGGAATAGGTAGTTGGAAAGGCTGGAGTGATAGTATAATGGCCAGGGTGCTTGCTTTGCACGTGACCCACCTGGGTTCCATTTCTGGTACCTTGTATGGTCCCTTGAGCCCTGCCAGAAGTGATTCCTGAGCACAGAGCCAGGAGAAAGTTCTGAGCACTGCTGGGTGTGCCCCCCTCCACACCCCTGCCCAAAGAGGCAGTTGGAGACATCAGTATTTGCAGTTTATTAGCTAGGAATGAATTGACTTTTAAGTTATTAGAATAAATGAAGTTACCCAAGGAAAGCACTTAGAGACAGAAGGCATGCAAATGATCATTTCTGATGCAGGTCTCTCTCCCCACTTCTTCTTTTTTTTGTTTTTTTGCTTTTTGAGTCACACCTGGCGATGCACAGGGGTTACTCCTGACTCTGCACTCAGGAATTACCATTGGTGGTGCTCAGGGGACCATATGGGATGCTGGGAGTCGAACCCGGGTCGGCCGCGTGCAAGGCAAACCCCCTACCTGCTGTACTGTAGCTCCAGCCCCCTCTCCCCACTTCTTTTTCCCCCTCAAACTTTCTGTTGTCACCTGCTGTGATAGCTTTGATTCTGTCCAAGAAGGGAGGCCCTCACCTTGGAGTGAAAGAAAGACTTACTATTATGCAGGAAATCAAGACCTCTTTTGCCAGTGGAATATTTAGAAGTAGAGTGGAGAGGTTTCATCTGCTCTTGGCTAAGGGATCAAGAGGGCTTAATTCTGGGCTGACTGGGCCCGGGCTTCCCTGTGGAAAGAGTTAGGTAGAGATCCTCAGGATGTGAGCTCCAGGATAGCCAAGATGAATAGCAGGGTAAACAGTCTTCTGAAATTCTTTCTCCAAGTGTTAGGAAAATTCCGTGGAGCATCTCTCCTGATTTAACAGGATGAAAAATCTGACACTATACCTAGAGTAGATTGAAGTTAAGTTACTCAAGACAAATAGCCTGTATGAGCAAGAGCCATGGGACTCCACACTGTGACCTGAGTGTCCAGCCTAAGGTGACTCACTCAGAGTTCACGTTGTCAGGGAAGGGGCAAGGACCCAGACACAGTTATGGAGTTTGCAAACGTTGCTGCTGGATCCTTGCGGTTTCTTGAGAAGACAGGGTTGAGATGGGTTTTTACAGTCTTCAGGATGGGATTTAGAAAATGATTGCTGGGGATAGGAATGAAAAATATGATCCCATTCTATTCTTTCAAGATGTGATCAGGAAACGTGTCTGTTAAAAACATAGCAACATCCATTAGGTCTAAGAAAAGCACAAAGAATTCCTGCTGTGTTTTATAACAGAGATAAACACTGTCATGCTTATGTTCAGGCACTTATAATTTAAGTCTAGAGATAATACTGTCACTGTCACTGTCATCCCCTTGCTCATCCATTTGCTCGAGTGGGCACCAGTAACATCTCCACTGTAAGATTTGTTACTGTTTTTGGCATATCGAATATGCCACAGGTAGCTTGCCAGGCTCTGCCGTGTGGGCGAGATACTCTCAGTAGCTTGTCTGGCTCTTCGAGAGGGATAGAGGAATCTAACCCGGGTTGACTTCGTGCAAGGCGAATACCCCACCCGCTGCGCTATTGCTCTAGCCCAGAGATAATACAGGGGCATGAAAAGAGTCAGTACACAAGGCCATCATTCAAATAATACAATATGGAATTAACGGGTAAGTAGAACAAGATGTGAGTTTGGAAAGCTTGTGGTCATGTGGCTAGATTGTTCTAGAAAGTTTGTAGTGGGGCAGACAATTTGAGAGAGTTCTGGAGAAGAGAACAGAAATCACTCCTGAAGTCAATATACTGGTGATAAAAAAAAAAAAAACCCAGAACTTTTCTTTTTTTCTTTTAGGGTCACACCTGGGCATTGTACAGGGATTACTCCTGGCTCATGCACTCAGGAATTACTCCTGGCGGTGCTCAAAGGGCCATATGGGATGCTGGGAATTGAACCCGGGTAGGCCACGTGCAAAGCAAACGCCCTACCTGCTGTGCTACCGCTCCAGCCCCAAGCCCAGAAGTTTTGGATTCCAGAGTTCCACAAAGTGGCCTGTCATAAGAGAGTGGAGCAAAGGATCCATTTCCTGTAGACCCCTGAAGTATGTGAGGACAGTCCCAACACCCCTTCTTTTCAATCTGCAGATATCACACATCTTGTAATTATGAATTGAGCTCTAAATCTGTGGAAAGCCATGTGTTAGACACCATCACCACCACCACCAATAATGGCAATGACACGCAGTATTGATAATATTAAATTATTATTGAAATTTAATACTTTAATATTAAGTTATATTATTCACCATGTGGATACATAATGACAGCTATTCACTTTTATTAGACACTGCATTTATTTCCTAGGGTTGTTATAACAAATCCCCACAAACTGGGTAACCTAAAGCAATAAAAATGTACAGTTCTGAAGTAAAAAAATCAAGATTTAGTAGAGTTGGTTCCTTCTGTAGCGTCTGGGAGAGATATAGTTTTCCCAAACTACCCCTCCTTTAAGTTTTTTGCTAGGGTCTTTTTGGGGGGTGGTGGTGGATGGGGTGCTGTTGACACCCCACGTGCTCAGGCCTTACTCTTGGCTCTGAGCTCAGGAATCACTCCTGGTAAGGAAACATAGGTGGTGGCAGGGATTGGACCCAGGTCCGCCATGTGCAAGGCCAGCACCCTACTGCTTTGCTAGCTCTCTGGCCTCAGTGCTCTTCTCTTGATAGTCCTCACTTGTTGGTGTGGTTCTCCAAGGTAGAGTTTCTTCCATTCAAAGGTCTAGCACCTCTCCTTTCGAAAAGCCATCTAAGAAAGCCCATCTGTGGGCTGCCTTGGAATTCTTCATCTCGATGATTTTTCCATTCAGTGATTTTCTATTCATTCATTGCATTCCATTCAGTGGTTTTCAAATGAATGATTTTCAGGATGGGCTTTGTGTCAAAGGCCTTCATGCCTTTAGGCTAGTTGGGGTTTCAGGCCATGTTTTCCCAGCACACATAACATATCAACAACTCCCCTCCCATTTCCTGCCTGTGCCAGTTTTACAGTTCAAGTTCAGGTGGAAAATGAATTGTTGGGAATTATAAGCTCCATTAAGCTGAATCTCAATGCATAAAATGCCTTTCAGTTACCTGCTTCTTTCTGTTACCTACACAATCACACCACCTCTTTCTGTGGAGTCTTTCAGACTTCTCTCTGCCTTCCATAGTAACTAATCCATGCATTCAGTAAATATATGCTGTAAACCTCATTTTCTCATGCTGGGTTTCAAAATACTCCACATATCACCCTTCTTATTTTCAAAAGATGAATTACAGCATCTTAATCTGATCAAGGGGAGCAGTAACTAAATCGATATAACACAACCCTTGGAGGCCTCTCAGGACACTCCCTGCACATTTAGGAGGATAGCAAAGCCAATGTCAAAGGCTCAGAGGGACTCCCAGCAACAAAAGAGGCCTTCCTGGCAGCTATCTGTTTGGGATGTGGCTGAGGTGGGTAAAGGTGTTTACAGAGGCATCTACCCCTTGGCCATCTGTCTCGGGGCCTCATGAAAGGGTCTGGGAAGCACACAGTCTTTCTTTGTGTTCTAAAGAATCTGCATGCTACAAACACTCATCTCCAGGCTGGGGAGATATCTAACAGCTCAACAAAACCATGGAGAGATCTTTTATCTTAATCCAGCTCAGTTTCAAAGCTGATTTTTTTTTTTTGCTTGTTATTTTTGATGTTCTGTATGGCGGTTCAATTACTTTTCCAGAGGATAGAACTGAAGTCCACTGAAATACAATTGTTGGGACACTGTGGGGCCTTGATTGTCAATTGTCTGGAGAGGCTAGGTAGGTGTCTGTCATCAAGTTTTTTGCCGTTATTTTTTCCAAACTCAACAGATATGTAGGTGAAGTGATGAATGAAAAATCTAATGTGATAGATCCATACAGTGGAGTAGTATGAAGGAATGAAAAGGAGTTGAACATTGGTACACAAAGCATCCTTGATTCTCAAATTGTAATGCTGAGTAATAGACGACAGAATGAATATATCCTACATGACTCCAGTTATGCAAGCATCTGGAAATACAAACTGATCTTGGGACAGACAACAAGACAGTGACTCTCTGAAATTGATGTAAGTTGGAACAAGTGGATTGCAAAGGAGGAGGAGAAAATTTCTGATTTCATATATACATACACTTGTCAAAAATCGGATTTTTTTATATATTAAAATCATAATTCATATATGGACAATTTATTGCTGTCTTCAATAAAGGAAAGTGTAGAAATTCTTATGGCACCCTTATCGTCACTGGAACTAATTTTATTTATTCACTTAAAAGAGAGATGAACTGGGGCTGGAAAGATAGCACAGCAGGTAGAGATTTGCCTTGCACAAGGCCGACCCAGGTTAGATTCCCAGCATCCCATATGGTGTCCCAAATACCACCAGGAGTAATTCCTGAGTGCAGAGCTAGGAGTAAACCCTGTGCATCGCTGGGTGTGACCCAAAAAGAAAAAGAAAAAGTGAGATGAATTGTATACACCAGACCATAAATTCTATCACTTTTTGTAAATATATTATCTAACCTATATAAGGTATGCATAGTTTCCAAGGGGTGAAGCACAGTATGGATTGATGAACTATTTTTTAAATTTTAATGTTTTTGCTTTTTGAGTCACACCTGGCGATGCACAGGGGTCACCCCTGGCTCATGTACTCAGGAATTACTCTGGGCGGTGCTCAGGGGATCATATGGGATGCTGGGGATCAAACCTGGGTCGGCCACGTGCAAGGCAAATGCCCTACCCGCTGTACTATCGCGCCAGTTCCTGAACTACTTTTTTTAAACCTCCTTCCCTTGCATTTTTTGCTGTTGTTGCCATGACTGGGTATCACACACATGGTCATAGTGTTCCTTGATCGTTGCAGACTAGCTTTTGTATTCACACACACTTCCTTGTGCGGTGCCAGGAATACCAATGGTGGTACCACGAGGGTTGTAGTTGGCAAGTAGGGTGGTGCTGGGGATTGAACTTGTAGCCAGATGCATATAAAGCAAGCACTCCAAGCCACACCCATATGCCCTGATTAGGGAAATTTTTATTGTGTGACTAATAATTCATTACTATTATGATGTATTTTTGCTTAAATTTGGCCAGTGGCAGCCCTTTTATGTTCATTTCTCTATCCTTTGATATGCTTTCAACTGCCTTTGAGTTCTTTGTTCAACTATTTTTGACTTGAGCGTTAAAATGTTTAGTGGTATCTATTTTCAAAACACTAGTTCTAGAATCAGTTATTTCTCTAAGGAAGACTAGTTCTTTTTGAAAAGATAATGGCACTGGGAATCCAAGATCTGAGTGTCAGGTATACTTCTTGCTTAGGGGGACTATTTCTACAACTTCTTCAGTAAGATGGACATAGAGATTGTATATCCATATATATATGTTACTTATCAAAACTTATATTTTTATTTCTAGATACATCTCTAAATTTCAGCAACTACGGTTTTATACTGATACCTTTGTTTCTAATCTATCACTTCAAAGTTCATTTTATTTTTTCTCTCTTTCATTTGGATGCTTTTTGTCAGTGGCAGGGAGAAACTTGCTGTGTTTTCTTGATCAATATTCCTGTATAGAAATAAAGGGTTCCCAGTTATCTCATCAGTTACCACCCTTATCCTTCTTCACACTGTTGCTATCTCAACATCTGCCAGAATATTTATTCTTTAGGTTCTGTGTTTCCCATTCTGCTAAGACTTAGAAATCATGAATTGACAGTTGTCTTCAACTTATGTTCTCTTTAAATTGAGGAGAGGATGGGGGTATGGTGACACCAGCCGGTCAACCTGTACCTGTGGGGCGAGTACATCAGCAGCCTGATGGTGCTTTCAGACTTCCAGATACCCCCAAATCGCTGCTGTGCCTTTGGTCAGACTCTAACAACTTGGGGCCAAGTTTATAAAGAATTAAACAGCCAAAATTTAGGTATGTGGGAGACGCACCCAGAAACCACCTCTGGCTCCACTATATAAGCTCATTTATTGGCCTTATTTAAGAGACCCATAAATGTCAAAAGAGTACAAAAGATGCAGTTAAGACCTGTAGCACAGAGGTAAGCAGGAACCTGTGATTGAGAGCTCCAGGCCCAGTTGGATCGGGACTGGGCCTCCTCCCCCCAGTTCCCCAGTTTTCCAGAAGCTTGGCAGTCACACTCACAAACTGCTCCCAGCACCATGTAATCTCATCAATGGCCAAACCCCAGGGACTATAAACTAAAACTCCCAAAAGAGAGCACTACAGAATGCCCTGACCCCATGCCAGACTGTCTTCACTGGGGTGCCCCAGAGGAGTGCAGGTGAGAGCCTTCCTGCCTCAAGAGACCCAGCTCCAGCATCCAAAAACTTCCACAACTCAACCACAGTCAAGCTCAAGGCCGCTTCCCATGTGCTCAGGTTGAGCCTCATGCATGAGTGAAGTCCTATGGAACCCAGGTAATGTGGAATTTTGTGACCTTGGACTCAACGGATCCAGGTCCTTTGCCTGCTTTCTTTCCCCAGTCTCTGGCAACCCAGGGGTCACGCCCATAAACAACCTCCTGCCAGCACCAGATAAACATGCCATCGATCACATCCAGATCACATGGCTGTTTCTCCAAAATGGGGCATAACATGAGGCCCCCATAACCATGCCACCAGACTCCGCACCAGGCTATTTCACACAGGGTGCTCCAGAGGGGGGCTGTGTGAGAGCCCTCCCCTCCCCAAGGGACCCAGCTCTGGCAGTCAAAAACCTCCAGAATCCAACTGCTGTCACGCTCAAGGCCGCTCTTCACATGCTCAGGCTGAGCCACACATATGAGTAAACATACTCCTGGACCATGTGGCCGCTTTTGGTTGTGCGACACAAAAATAAAAAGCAAAAAAATAGATTCAAACTGAATAGTCTTCAAACTGAGCCAGAGGGATAAGCTCTTGGGACTAGGGCTGTCAGAATTATTAGAGGGAAGTCCTGATTATTGATCAAGTTGCTAGTCTTGATTATTATTATTATTATTATTATTATTACTGGTCCTGAGTCAAGTTCTGATGATTGATTCAGTTGTCTAGAATCACATGTCTTGAACTTGAACACTAGTCTATGCAAATATAAAATGAACTGACTGATACTTTAGAGAGTTACAAATACCTGCTCCATCTTTTCCAGGAAATGGTAGTAAGGTTTAAAAAAAAGACAATAGATGTGACACCAATATTTAACCATATGGTGTGTGTGGGGGGGGGCACAACTTGTGGTGCTCTGTACTCTTGCCTCTGAACTCAGAGATTACTCCTGGCAGGCTCAGGGGAACTTACATGGTGCCAGGGATGGACCGTGAATCAATCAGCCATATGCAAGACAAGTGCCCAACTTGCTCCTCTATCTTTCTGGTCCTAACCATAAAACTTTTGAAGACAATGTTTTTGATTCCCAGGTGGAGTTCTTATCTAACCACTCTGGAAACCCTTTGAGGGAGATTTTTCTCTCCTCTGTCCTCTGATTCTGCAAACTACCAAGTGTGATGCAGTAATTTTATGGTGCACTGGCTGTGGCATTCGAATAAGATTCACAAATGTGAAATCTTTTTTGAGAGCAGGTTTAATTTGTGATTTTAGGACTATTTAGGATGGGTTTTCTTTGGGGAGGATGGGAGTATTGGGATGCTGTCATTTTATCTTTCCATTGCTAATGACAGCTCTGAAAAGTGCATTAATTTCATTTGAATTTAGCTATACGTTATGCTTTAGTTATGCCTAGGGCCTTTTAGGAAAGTGTGAATGTTGGTAACACCTTAAATCAAATAAGCAAAGGGAGCTCTTTATGAGGTATCTTTGGTCTTTTGTCACAATTTGTTATTTTATATGGAAAAAAGTTTTCAACCATTACTCATGACACTGTGATGATATCTATATGTAATCATTCTTCTCCACCTACTCTTTTTGAATGATGAATTACAAAGGTCCTCCAATATGAAAAACCTGTATTTGAATCTGCTTAGTGACTTAACTGAGACTTTTCACTTCTCTGAATTTCACTGCTTTTGCTTGGTTTCCCACTTTGTAGGGCTGTGCTCCCAGACAAGTAAGTGATCATCAGAGTTCATTTTCCTGTCTAAAGCACAAGGAAAATAGTGACAGCAACAATAAATCTGTGTGGCCAGAGTGTTCAATGATCCTCCTGATATCTTGGGACTCGGCGGGGGGGGGGGCAGAATGCTCAGGTTTCTGTGCTCTCCTGGGGCGGGCACACCAGCAGTGATCTCTTATCTTCAGGAGAGAACCTGCTGTCTATTTAAAAAGAAGAGAAGAAGAAAAGGAAGAAGAGGAGGAGGAAGAAGAGAAAGAGCAGAACATAATCAAAAGACAAAGAGAGATGAAAGACTTGAGGAAGAAAAGGAAAGTGAAAGGAAATGTTCTCCTTCAAAGGAATTCCTTCAGGGCCTTGCTGCTGCCTTTCTGTCAGGTCTTCATGCCAACATCAGACACACCTGTCTTATCTGAATCCATTTGGTACCAAATTGTGATCATCCCCTAATATTTCTGTTAGCAGGAGTCACAGAGGAATTCTCTGCTTGGCCCTGCAGACATAATAGAACATGTCATGGGAGAAAAAGTCATGGTATTCAACATGCTAATTGGCTGACTATAAAATAGATCTTCTGAGTGAACCCTAGTTTGACAGGGGTCCGCATAAGTAGAAAAGAAGGAAAAAGGGTGACAGGATGATGTGATGTTAAAGACTCAGCTGGCTACAGCTGGTCGTGAAAATGGGGGCAGAGAGCATGGGCCAAAGAGCTGGGTAGTCTCTGGAAGCCGTGGAGACGGCTGCTGCCCACTGCCCTGGAAAGGAATGCAGCTGTGCTAATATTTTAGCTTTAGCTCCATACGCCCTCCCATCCCAGACTTCTGAACTCCAGAGCTGTAAGAGAGGACACGTGAGTTTCAGTCACCCAGTTTATGGTTGCAGGTGACCGAAACAACAGGAAACTAATACATACCCCTTGAAACAGGCTGGTGTGCCTGCACCTGTGGAGTCCACCTTGCATTTGGTCGGTGCTTTGACTTGGCTGGCTTGCCAGAGCAAGGTCATGTGAATTGGTATTCCAACCACATGCTGAATACACGCATTTGGCTGGAAGCCTTGGGGAATTGGTGAAGGGGTCAGATTCCTCCTGGGTGGAGTAAGGAAGCCTGCTTCTGCCTTTGGCTGGGTTATGCTTCAATTCTCTGGGTTATGCTTCAATTCTCTGGATGCCTCTCCCCAACACCTCTGTGTTGGTATAAGGCCCGAGAATGATCAGGAAAGCTGTGCGGACCGAGTGGACAAACACCTGGACGCTTCCACTGGCCCGGCTTACTGGCTTGCTTTGGGGTAGGGGGAGGAGGAGGAAGCGGGCTAGGAAAGGTGGGGCTGCCTGCCGCGGAGGTGCAGGGCCTCAGGGCGGTTTGGTCTGAGCACTTGTTAGCACTCAGTGCCTAGATGGCCGTTCCCTCCGACCCTGGAACCCTGTCCACTTGTGTGAGTTGGCCGGAGCAACGCTGCCTATTTGCTTTTTACAAATGAAAACCCTAAAAAAAAACAAAACAAACAAACAAACAAAAAAAAACAAATGAAAACCCTAGTCCGAGTCCCACTGGAAACTCTCAGAAAAGCCTGATTGGGAAGGATTGCAAGAGTCAAGTTGGGAAAAGTTGGGAAAGTGGGAGGAGAAAGGCAGGCAAGGGGCGGCAGTGAGCTACAGTGTGGGGGGAGTCCCCTCCCCCCATCTTTGTGCTCAATCTTCGCAGTCTGCAAGGGGCGACCCAGTCTCCCTCCCTCCCTCTTCCCACCCCCCTCCCGCCCCTCTCTGAGTCCCGCCCGGGTGGCTCACCCAGGTCTCCCCTATTTGGCCACGCTCGGGGCGGGGCGGAGGAGAAGCGGGGGTGGGAGTCCCGGAGGAAGATGCGCCGAGCGGGCTGCCAGGCGGGCTGCAGGCACCGCGGTGGGGAGAGCGGGTGGGCTGCGCCCTCCCGGCCCTGACCCGGTCCGCATCCCAGTTCCGAGGGATCACCCCCCCCCCACTCGGCACTCAGGAGGGGGCGGGAAAGGTCCCTTCCCGCTTACAAAAGCCAAGGGAGTTCCCAGCCGCGGGCGGGGCAGCCGCTGGGGTCCGGCTCCTGGACCATGTCCCCCCCGCGTCCCTCTGCTCGGCCGCAGGCGAGGACTTGATCGCCGGAGCCGAGAGCTGAAACTTCGTGACTTCCCTCCGCCCCAACAACTGAATCATGCCATGTGCCCAGAGGAGCTGGCTTGCAAAGCTCTGGGTGGTGGCCCAGCTCCTGCCCTTGGGGACCCTGGGCGATGGGGGGTCGCCTCTGCCGCGCCCCGTGCGCTTCCCCGACAAGAGGCAAGGTGAGTGGCTTTTATTTCCTTCCAAAGCGGAGGTGCTGAGCACCGGGGGAAAAAGTTGAGGGCTCCCTGGCCCTTCCCCCAGCTCTGAACTCCGCAGAGAACTTTGAGCTCCGGACCCGGCGATGTGCACCCCCATCCCACCCACGCCCCCACTCCTGAGGTGTGGGAGGCGATGTTCGCAGGGAGGGGTGAGTTCCAGGCGCTGTGACGCTGAGTGCTCTGCAGGGGCGACCCAAGAGGGAGCAGGGACCCCCTACACCTCCTTTTGTCTCCGCTTTGAATGCCTCCTGCTTTCCATCCCCTGCTTTTCAGACTCTGAACCGAGAGAGGGGAAAATATATTTTAAAAAAATTTCCAACCGGCCGGAGGCGGTCATTGCAGTGTTTCTAGGTGATTTTAAACTTCTGGTCAGGAGGCGAAATGTGATTCCGCTCCCCTGCTGAGTGCGCTTGGCTAGATTTTGGTTTCCTGGAAAGTCTGAGGATTGTGTTTGTAAAATAACTGTCTTTTTTTTTTGGGGGGGGGGCGGGCTTGGGTATTTACTCCTAGGTGTTCATCTTGCCCTGTTGCCCTGTCTTTTCTGATTAGAGCTGCCTACTGCTTTCTCTGAATTTCCTGAAATCTGTAATGCTACCTAGAGAGCGTCCGAGTTGATGGACTGTTTGTAACTGTGATACAATGTTTTCTTAAAGCCAATAACCCCAGGACTGTTGTCTCTGTTTTTGTAGGGGGTTGCTCTTCAGCAGTGCTCAGGGAGTCCTAGGAGCTCTTTGGACAAATCTTGGCCAACTGGGCTGGTGATTCACTGTGATGGGGAGGATGCAGTGTTATTTGGTGCCTAGGATATCTCTAGGGCAGCGCCCAGAGATACGCAAGGGACTGTGTGGTGCCGGGAATGGAACTAGTATTGATGGTGTTCCAGGCATGTGTGAGACCCCTTTACGGTCTTTCCAGCCCCTGCTGTTTTGTTTTACCTGGGCCTAGAAGCCTCAGAGACTCTGGGAGCTGAGAACATCACGGTGCCTATAAGAGAAAGTATTCCTTGCAGGACCAATCAATACCCCACACAGTAGGCTGCCCCTCTCTACAGGAGATGATCATTGTGCCAAGATTGGGGGCCACTCTGTGCCAGCCTGTTGGACACAGCAAAGAGCCTTCAGTCCCTGGTGGGTAGATGAGGAAGCCCAAACACAGAGAGGCTTGGAGCCAGCCTAGCGGTGTATTTTGAACTCACATCATCTGACTCCAAAGCTTCTTCTCATCAAGTCTCACTGCCAGCCGAGAGCAGTAGTTGGGATAGTGTGTGCTCACACACACACACACACACACACACACACAAACACGTATGTACTCACACACTCACCCTCAGTGCTGCACGAGCATCTGTTCATTGCTGTGTCTGCTTCTTGGGAAGCGTCCATGGCTCTCTGACCCGCCTTATAGGCCCCAAGACAACTTGGGTGGCGAAGCTCGGAGCAGTCACTCTTGAGGATATCCATCAAGATTTTCTGTCGACGTTGCAACTTCAGATTTCTGCTGGAACACGACTCTTTACTATGACTTCAAGAGCGCTCAGAAGCAAGTACCTCTGCTTTCCTTGTAAGCTGCAGCCTGCAAACCCCGGGTTAGATGTCAATCAGCCAGCACTGCTTGTGTAAACTCAGATACAATCTCCCACCCCCAAGTTTAAAATAGCAGCGTTTGTTGTTCTTTGCAAAGCAGCCCCTTTGTGAGAAGTCTGTCTTTTGCGGCAGCACAAACAAGCCTGCTGGTGCTTCCCGAGGCATTTGGAGATGATTTGGTTCAAAGACACGCATTCTCCTGGGTTGACTTTTAGCTTGGCTTGCTTCACATCTCCTAAGTGATTTCTGCTTAGTGGGGAGCAGAGCCCTGGGCCTTGCTCTCTGGATGGTGAGAGATGGTTGTTTGCGCTGGGCACCTCATGGTTATATGCTGAGGGTGGGAAATTGAAACGTAGCGTATACAGAGCTTACTAGAGACACATAGGTATTGAGGTTTTATGCAAAACTTTCGATTTCTGAACACTTTTCGTGAAAATATTTGCTGTAAATCAAATTGGTGGAGATAGTTCTGCTCAGTTTTCCATGGAGAACTAAGAGAGGCTGTGGGGCATGGGATATGTATGTGTGTGTGTGTGTGTGTGTGTGTGTGTGTGTGTGTGTATGTGAGAGAGAGAGAGACTGAGAGAGAAACAGACAGAGAGAGAAGCAGAGACAGAGACACTTCTTTCACCTTGTGCTCTGCTTATGTGTGTGCCACTGTGCTCTCTTCTATCTGTCTCTCTGTGCCTGTCGCTCTGTGTCTGTCTCTCTGTCTTTTCTGTCTTCCTCTACCTTCTTCTTCTCCCCTTCTTCTGTCTCCTTCTGTCTTCTTTCTCTCCCCCTCAGTGCCCCACAGTCTTAGTTTATATAGCAAACTACATAGGGTGGTGACACAAAGGTGGGTTTAACATCAACAAATCAACAAAGAAGGGTAAGACCATTTCTTGAGAAGATTAACTAAATCTCATCTAAGGAAATCTCATTTAAGGAGATCCACTCAAGGGTGTGATTCCAAACAAGGGTGTGTCAGGGTGTGAGCTAGTAATCTGCTTAAATAGTTATAGTAAATCTACTTCTAATATTTCTAGCAATGTCATTCTGTATGAGCACAGTAAGAGATAGAACCTTACCTTAAAATTTGGTTCTTCCTGAGGACATTCACTATATAATCCAGACCACAGTCCTCAGGCCAGGTTAGTCTTCCTAATCCCAGCAGGGTACTAATCTCGTCATTACCTTTGGATCATGACAGCAATTGTCCATGACCATGCTCTCAACTTATAGTTGAGTATTGTGGCGCTTTGGCCTGGCCCATTTCGATGCCAGGGTAGCTCAGAGCTTGCCCTGAGTCCATTCCGTCCCTCGTTGGGACCCTGCTCTTGGGGTGCTAGGAATTAAGGGCAACTGAGTTGAGGAAGCAGATGCCCAGGAGTAAATATTATTGGAGTCAATCAACTCCCAAGTTACAAACATAATATTAACTGTCTTCCTGTGTCCATACAGAAAGGACATTTCTCTAAGGTAAACTAAGTTCCCTATGGCAAGGCTAAAAGGACAAACCCCATGTTCTCCTACAAAGAATCAGAACAACGGGAACTATGGACCCTGCACATAGAATACAGACCTATAATCTTTCTTCTATAGGGATTAGGGTATGCCTTGGGGGTCTCTAGTCCCCATTGTGTTTTGACTGGCCATATCCATGTTTCTTCTGCTCTTGAAAACCCTGTGAAATCAGTAGTGCTGTCATTTTGCCCAATGTAAGACAATTGCTCTTTATACAGGTTGAGGCGAGAATGGAGAAATGTCGCATGTCTTCCAGAGCAAATGTTATAATCCTGTTTTATGCTATCTGCAAACCATACATTTTGCAAGAATAAAATAATTTCCTCTATAAAAAGGCCACTCTCCACACGTTTAGACAAACCTCAGGCATTGAAGGAACTGGCAGAGGAACCCAGGTGTGCGGGACCTGGGGCCAAGATCTCCAAGGCTGCTCGGATAGGGACTGGGCCTCTTCCACCCAGATTCCCCATTTTCCAGTAGCTAGGAAGTCACACCCAGAAACTGCCCCTGGCGCCGTGTAAGTGTAATCCCATCAACAGCCAACATCCAGAGACTATAAAACCAAGCTCTCGAAGCATCTTATAGCCTAGTTTTCCCTCTAGGAGAACCTGGCAAGCTACTGAGAGTTTACTGCTCGCACTGGGGAGAGCCGGACAAGCTCCCTGTGGTGTATTCATATGCCAAATACAGTAACAATGATGGGTCCATTCCCCTGACCCTGAAGAGCCTCTAATGCGGCACCATTGGGAAGGATGAGTAGAGGGGCTGCTAAAATCTCAGGGCTAGGATAAATGGAGATGTTACTGGGCCCATTTGAGGAAATCAATGATCAACAAGATGACAAGTAATAAGAGGAGTTTTGATATTTTATGTGCATTAATTAAAAACAAGTAGGACCTATGAGTTATTTATTCTAGGCTTGGTGAGCAAATTCAGATTTTGTGGTTTATTTTTAACTAGACGGGATGAATTTAATTCTCCACAATGTTTCAACATTTGTAGCTTCCCACCAAAAACAAACAAACAAACAAACAAACAAAAAAACAAAAAAACCCAGAGGTTCTAAGAACCCATGGAAGAAAACGATGAAAATAAACTTCTGACCATTATAGGAATGCTTTGGTCCTTTTAACATGGAGTTTTAGAAATCTTAATTTCTCTCTAAGATAAAAATAATCATCACAGAGAATAAATGTAGATTTTATTTTATAATATCTACCAGGTAAATAAGTATTCTCTTGTCTCTCCTTTCTAAGCAGAAGAAAAGGGATCGCCAGATGTTTTGTAATTTCGAAGGTACTTATATCAACTGCTTTAACTCAGAGTGTTTCATGAAGTATCCCCAACATTTGTGACCAAAGTTTCACATCTAATTTTAAGTAAGGAGTTAAAACATATTAGGAATGAAACGCATCTCCATCAGCTCTCAAGAGATTGCAGTGCAATTATAGTGTGACTCAGTTCTTCTGCATCACCTTATTGATGCTCTCCCTTGACCTCTCATTCTCAGTGTAGACCATGCAGAATCAGTGTAGACAGAAGACAGAGCACTGAATTTTTTTTTTTTGCTTATTTTTGGGTCACACCTGGTGATGCTAGGGGTTACTCCTGGCTTTGCACTCAGGAATCACTCCTGGAGGTGCTGGGGGACCATATGGGATTCTGGGAATTAAACTTGGGTCAACTGCATGCCAGGCAAATACCCTACCTGCTGTGCTATCACTCCAGCCCCAGAGCACTGAAATTCTTTTTTTTAATTTAAAGTTTATTTATTTTTAATTAGTGAGTCACCGTGAGGGCACATTTATAGATTTATACACTTTTGTGCTTATGCTTCCTTCACACAAAGTTTGGGAACCCATCCCTTCACCAGTGCCCATTCTCCACCACCAGTAAACCCAGCATCCCTCCCACCCTCCCCAATCCCATCTCCCCCCACCCCACCCTGCCACTGTGGCAGGGCATTCCCTTCTGTTCTCTCTCTTTAATTAGCTGTTGTGTTTTGCAATAAAGGTGTTGAGTGGCCACTGTGCTCAGTCTCTAGCCCTCATTCAACCCGCAACACCCTTCCCCAGCATGGCCTTTGACTACATCATAGTTGGTGATCCCTTCTCTGAGTTGCCCTTTCCCCAGAATGTGAGGCCAGCCTCCAAACCATGGAGTCAACCTCCTGGTACTTATTTCTACAATTCTTGGGTGTTAGTCTCCCACCCTGTTATTCTATATACCATAGATGTGTGCAATCTTTCTATGTCTGTCTCTCTCTTTCTGACTCATTTCACTCAGCATGAAACTTTTCATGCCCATCCACTTAAATACAAAATTCATGACTTCCTTTTTTCTAACAGCTGCATAGTATTCCATTGTATAGATGTACCAAAGTTTCCTCAACCAGTCATCCGTTCTAGGGCATTCGGGTTTTTTCCAGATTCTGGCTATTGTAAACAGGAGCACTGAAATTCTTAAGCAGGAACTCTCCTCCCTCTTTCTTCTTTTTTTACTTAGGTGGGAGTGAGTGCTAATGAGGAACCCATCATACCCATCACAGAGAACTGTGAGGATTCAGTAAATCCAAATGGGTGACTCTTAATGCCGAGGCCCTTCCTCTCACTCTAGTGGATATACTTATAGTCCTAGCCTGTGGATATAGTGAAAACAAGGACCTATCTCTAAATGGAATGCAAGGAAGCCAAATGAGCGCAGGATTCCCTCATTATTGCTTGGACTTGATGTTGCTTTTGGGCCACAGTGATCCCTTGGTAGGCCTTCCCACCCTTGGTAGCCACTGATTTCCATGTCAGTAAGAAATAGGTTTTTTTTTGTTTTGCTTTGCTTTTTTGGGGGGGGTCACACCTAGTGATGCTCAGGGGTTACTCCTGGCTCTGCACTCAGAATTACTCCTAGCGGTGCTTGGAGGACCATATAGCATGCGCAGGATTGAAACTGGGTTGTCCATGTGCAAGGCAAACGTCCTACCCACTGTACTATTGCTCTAGTCCCAGAAATAGTTTTTTGATACTCTTTGTCAAACTCTGTTGTAAGTTGATGACCTATATTAAAATATCAGCTCCTTATAACCTCCCTGGCTGTTTGATGCTATTATTATGATGCCTGTTATTCAGTTGAGGCCACTGTCAGCATAAGCCAGGGACTGATGTGGCCCAGCTGTCTCTTTTGCGATCATATCAAGTGGCCGTCTGGTCTTGTGTCCCAGGACTCTGCCCAGTCAAGAGACAACTATATCTTCATTGATTACAGAGCAAACTGAGGCTTCTTAATGGAGCCAAGCACTTCTCTCTCTCTCGTTAGATCAACATCCTTAGCATCCTAGCATTTTTACTCTTATACTCTGCCAAGAACAACTAGGTTTTTTTTGCACATGGTATGTAGTGTTTCAGAACATATTTTTGAAACAGGAAGCATGAGATTTTTACCTTAGTAATACTGTGTACTGGCGCTGTGACTTCTCTTAAACTCAGTGTGTTTATGAGGTGAGTATAATAATGCAATCACTTGACCCATTGAGATAGAACAGAAAATACAGTTGCATTGCATGAGGCTGACCTGGATCAGATCCCTACCACTGGGAACCTAGCAATGATTTTCCAAGCATTTCCAGGAGCATTTCCTGAGGGGAGATCCAGGAGTAACCCCTGAGCATAGTAGAGTGTGTGCCCACCCCCCTCCGCCTCCCGCAATCAAATCATATCAAATTCGATACAGTTTAATCCATCACAGGATAGTTGTGGGGATAGAATGAGGAGACGTTTGTTAGGGTTACTGATTGCTTGCACATGCTCATTAAATTTTCTGTTGGGTGCCGTAAGTGCTAATAGCATATTGTCATATAGTCAACTCATTGGCCCTCTTAAAATCCCACGAGAGCAGAGTGGGCCAGAAGCTATAAAGTTGTTTACTCTTTTATTCTTTGGGCAATAAGTGCTGAGGCATAGGTAATATTTAGACTTTCATACTTTTAAAAATCATGTTTCACTCTTTGAAATATATCTCATGGGTGGTTGTCTCTAGGCCAGAGGTTTCCAAACTTATTTGATCTACCATCCCCTTTCCAGAAAAAAAAATCTGTTCCCTCTTGGGAACCCATCAGCTTTTTTTTTTTTTTTTTTTTGCTTTTTGGGTCACACCTGGTTATGCACAGGGGTTACTCCTGGCTCATGCACTCAGGAATCACTCCTGGTAGTGCTCAGGGGACCATATGGGATGCTGGGAATCGAACCCCGGTCGACCGCGCAAATGTCCTACCCACTGTGCTATCGCTCCAGCCCCGAATCCATCAGCTTTAAGCAAAGCAACAGAAAGCACATACAATTGCACCTTGGATTGATGCCCCTACTTCCCTCCATTTGAGGGGAAGCTGCTGGTGGAGAATATGAGAACTTCTCCAGAGAGAAGGAGCCAGCATTTGGACAACACACTGGGGGTGTTGTTGTAAGGTGACAGCTGGAGTGGGGCCAATGAGCTTCTGGATACCTTTGACTCTCCTCTACTGCTCCAAGCCAGAGAGGCCAAAGGCAATACTGTGAGCGGTAGAGAAAGGGGCAGCATGGGAGAGTCACTGCCGGCGCCATCCATACTCATCATGAGGCCTCCAGTCTTCCAAGGAAACCTGCAGGATGATGGTCTTGTTCTGGAGAGACCCAGGTATTCCCTGGGAACTCAGTGGTACCAAGGCTGAGGCCATTTGACCCTTTCTTCACCAGCACACTGAGGTCATTTGTGCAGGCTCCTTTTCTTATATTATTTAGTTGTAATTTTTTGGTGCCCATTACCCTCTCCCACTCCTCCTTATAGGAAACTGTTCTAATGGGTTCCATGTGTATTTTGTTCCAGTACATGCACGTTCTGGCAAATTTTGTATTATTGTTTTCATGTGTGTGCATTTTCCACTCATGCAAATGGTTTGTATTATTGTGTTTTTTAATTGTTCATTAAGCATTGCTTTCCAAGATTTTCCTTGCTCAGAGATTTGTTGCTCTACCTTTCTGCCATTGAAGTAATGGGTCTGGGATTTATTTCTTACATTTTTAAAAATTTTGCTTAGTTTTGTTTAATGGTACCCAACAGTGATTGGATCGTAGTTTAAACTGTGAAAACTGTGCTCTGCACCATATATATTTTTATTTTATTCTTTCAAAAAAATGTTCCTTATCTTGTTTTCCTCCCCAGCCCTTTCTGTCTAGGTAGACTTAGTTCTATTATCAATGTCCACTATTTTTAACCTTTTTTTGGTCTTCCCTTAATTTTTAAATTTTTAATTTTTGTATTGTATACATAGGTGAAATTATTCAATACTGATCTTTTTTTTTTTTTTTTTTTTTTTGCTTTTTGGGTCACACCCGGTGGTGCACAGGGGTTACTCCTGGTTCTACACTCAGGAATTACTCCTGGCGGTGCTCAGGGGACCATATGGGATGCTGAGATTCGAACCCAGGTCGGCCGCGTGCAAGGCAAATGCCCTACCCACTGTGCTATCGCTCCAGCCCCAATACTGATCTTTTCTTTCCAAATTATCACATTTTTTTCTGAAAGTACCTCAAGCTCCTTTCATTTTGTTGCAATGCCATCCTTAATATTTTAAGTACCTGAATAGTATTCCATTATATTACATTCAATTATATGTACATTATCTTCTTTATCTAGTCATTATTAATAAAAACTTGGGTATTTTCATGTTTTATCTAATATAAATAATACTTTTTTTTTTTTGCTTTTTGGGTCACACCCAACGATGCACAGGGGTTACTCCTGGCTCTGCATTCAGGAATCACCCCTGGCGGTGCTCAGGGGACCATATGGGATGCTGGGAATCGAACCCGGGTCAGCCACATGCAAGGCAAGCACCCTACCCACTGTGCTATCGCTCCAGCCCCTTATAAATAATACTTTAATAAACATTGTGTTGTTTTATTCTTTTTTCTTTTCATTTTGTTGCAAATGACAAATCTTTAATATTTTAAATACCTGAATAGTATTCCATTGATTCAGTTGTATAAATAAATTGGATCTTCTTTATCTAGTTATTATCAATATACACTTTGGTATTTTCATGTTTTAGCTATTGCAAATAATGCTGTAATGAACAACTTTGTTGTTTCATTCTTTTCCCCCTTCCCTTATATGTAACTTTCTTTTTAAAAATATTTGTTTTTACTAAAAACATCATGATTTATAAAGTTGTTCATTATACATTTGTTTTAGATATGTAGTGTTCTTATACCACCATGACCTTCCCTTCACTAATGTCCCCATTTTCTCTCTCATCCCTAACCTGTCCCCTTAGGCACATAACAAGTTTACTTTTTTTTGGGGGTCACACCCAGCGATGCTCAGGGGTTACTCCTGGTTTTGCACTCAGGAATTACTCCTGGCAGTACTTGGGGGACCATATGGGATGCCGGGAATTGAACCCAGGTCAGCCGAGTGCAAGGCAAACGCCCTACCCGATATGCTATCGCTCCGGCCCCAATAAAACTTTAAGAAATGGCAGACAGATTGATCAGAAAATAAGTTAGAAGGAGCCAATTTATGATCACCATATTATTTTAACCTATGTAGATAAGAGAAATAAACCCTCTAATACAATATAATGTTGGCCGTTGATGGGATTACACTGTGCTGGGGGCAGTTTCTGGGTGTGACCACCTAGCTACTGGAAAATGGGGAATCTGGGCAGAAGAGGCCCAGTCCCTGATCTGAGCAGGCTTGGAGATCTCAGCCCCGGAACCCCCTGTGTTCCTCTGCCAGTTTCTTTGTGTATGAGGCTCATCCCAACATGTGGAGAGGGGCCTTGAGCATGGCTGTGACTCGGTCCCGGAGGTCTTCAGCTGTTGGGGCTCTGCTCGGGGCGGGGAGGGAAACTCAACCCACCCACAGCGGGGCACGGGGCCAAGAGACTGTGTCGCTCTCTTCCAGAAGCTTGGTTTTATGGTCTCTGGATATTGGCCGTTGATGACATCTTATAGTCTAGTTCTCCCTCTTGGAGAACCTGGCAAGCTACAGAGAGTTTTCCTGTCTGCACAGGAGAGCCTGGCAAGCTCCCCGTGGTGTATTCATATGCCAAATACAGTAGCAATGATGGGTCTCATTCTCCTGACCCTGAAAGAACCTCTAATGCGGCACTGTTGGGAAGGACAAATAAAGAGAGGCTGCTAAAATCTCAGGGCTAGGATGAATGGAGATGTTACTGGGCCCCCTCAAGCAAATCGAGGATCAATGGGATGATAGTGAGAGTGATAGTGAATACGATATAATAAAATGCTTATTCTCATTTGCATAAGTAAGTTCTCAACTCTGGAATCTAAAATATATTGCATTAAATTATATTTTATATTTGGATCTCATGGTAATAATCATCTTATCTCTTTTTAATAAAACTTTTAAAGAAATTCTGGCTAATATATTTTGGAGTTTACATGAAATAGGTAAGTCCTACATATGTAATTTCCCCCCCTACACTTTATGTAAACACTGTGGTTTGCAGAGTTGTTCATGATGATTTGTTACAGGTATTCAATTTTCCAACACCAATCCCACCACCACTGTCACCTTCTCTCCACCACTGCCTCCAAGTTTTCCCAACCACCCCGCAAGGCAGCCCCCATAGCAGGCTTATAATATTTTATATTTCTTGTTATCAATAAATTAATAGCAGAATGATAAAAAAATATTTCCTTAGAAGAAAATTAGTATAGATTGTTGTATCTCACTATGAAGACTTTAAGCCTTTGTATGAGGGACTACTGAGATGTTGTTACAGAGTCCTTTTCTTTTCTTTTTATTTATTTATTTATATTGCATTGACTGTTTCGCATATATTGAGCAATCCTTGTGTGCCTGGAACAAACTCACTTATGATATACTAATTTCTGGCCTCCAGACATCTTGGGATAAAATAGTATAATAAGAAAGAATTGTAAAATAAAAATATCATGGGAACTATAGAAAGTAAGGACATGGGAGTTCAGAAGAAAAGAGAGGGATCAGAGTGATAGTACAGGGGACAGGCCGTTTGCCTTGCATGTGGCTGACCTGGGTTCTTTCCTCGACATCCCATAAGGCCCCCTGATTCTGCCAGGAGGGATCCCTGAGCACTGCTGAGTGTGGCCCCCAAACAACCCTCCTCAAATGAAAAGCAATAAAATTAGAGGAAAAAAGAATTTAAACTAGGGGCATTAGGAGAAATAAGTGCCAACAGCAGGGTTTTGCAATCTGCAGGCTAAAATATAAGTCCCAAATCGAAGAGAATGGGTTTTGCTACAGATTCATCAAGGATTGATTTTGCTTCAAGTTTGATTTTGTTTCTCTTTTCCTTTCAGAGAATTTCATCAAGACCCTGCCTGAGTACCATGTGGTGGGTCCTGTTCAAGTAGATGCGACGGGGTGTTTTCTGTCCTACGGTTTACACCACACCATCACCAGCCACAGAAGGAGGAGAGATGCAGGAAGCCCGGAGCCGCGGGTATATTATAAAATTGCCCATGAAGACAAGGACCTGTTTTTCAACTTGACCGTCAATGAGGAATTTCTCTCCAAAAGCTACATTGTCGAGAGGAGATACGGGAACTTGTCCCATGTGAAGATGGTGGCTTCCTCGGGCCCCCCCTGTCATCTCTGGGGTACAGTTCTGTACCAGGGTAGCAGGATAGGGACTGCAGCCCTCAGTTCCTGCCATGGACTGGTGAGTGTCTGTATCCATCACCTCCCTCCTTTGCATGCAGGCCTCAGGGTGCTGGTCACCACGTGGGCTCACAGACGCTTTCAGGACATGCATGTTAGTCCCCTGTAAGGTGCATGATACTGGCCTCCAAGTGTATTTATTGTGAGGGGAAGTGGGGAAGGGAAAGTGCATGCAAAAGAAAAGTATGGGAGCTGGAGTGATAGTTTTGTGGGTAGGGCTTTTGCCTTTCACGCGGCCAGTCTGGGTTCAAACCCCACCATCCCATATGGTCCCCCAAGAACTGCCAGGAGTCGTTCCTGATTGCAGAGTCAGGAGTAGCCCCTGTGCATCACCGGGTGAGACCCAAAAAGAAAAAAATAAGAAAAGATCAGCCTAGGAGATCTAGAGAATAATGTCAGAGGAGGCAGATTGACTTTCACTTGGGAACATTGGGAGGGTTGGGTTTGGGTATTTCATCTCCAAGGCAGCTCTGAGTATATTGGTGATGATCTGGTCAGCAACTTCTGAGAGGAATTTGACTGAGGGAGGGGCTTTCTAATAGTGAGGATGATGTCAACAGCTGCCATGATGTAAGTGTGTATTTCTTTTTCTGTGGGGGTGAGGGTTTGGTTTGGGACCATATCCAGCAATGCTCGAGAGTTACTTCTGGCTCTGGACTCACGAATTACTCCTGGCACTGCTCTTATGGGACGCCAGGGATTGAACCTGGGTCAGCCACTTGCAGGCAAATACCCTACCTGCTGTACTATTGCTCCAGCCTCTTTGTGTCCTTCTTAATCAGGCTTCATAGGTGATCTTGGGTTGTCAGGTGATGGCTGTGTGTCTCTGTTTTCTTATCTGTAGAATGGAGATAATGTTGTTAGACTATAAGCTGGGAAACTATGGTGTAGAAGGCAAATCTGGAAATGTCTTTTGTTCATAAATAGAGGTTTATTAATCTACAGGTGTGCTGGCTGTTTTGCTTATAAATTGTCTGTAATTGCTCTACAATGACAACAAGCCAAATACTTGGGATAAAAACCCTATGATCCATAAGCCAAAATTTATGCTTTCTGTTCTTGACAAAAAGGTTTACTTGTGAGAATTAGATGAATACATGCATATATATAAATACATATAAATTTTACAAGTGTTTAGTAGAAATATTTCTAGAAATGTTTAGCAAATGAATGGTGGTTGCTATTACTTTTTTTTTTGTTTTTTTTTTTTTACTTTTTGGGTCACACCCAGCGATGCTCAGGGGTTACTCCTGGCTTTGCACTCAGGAATTACTCCTGGCAGTGCGTGGGGGACCATATGGGATGCCGAGGATTGAACCCGGGTTGGCCGCGTGCAAGGCAAATGCCCTACCCGCTGTGCTATCGCTCCGGCCCCTGGTTGCTATTACTTTATCCTTTATATTTCTAATAAGACAGGTATAGGGATGTGTATTTATTTAGAGTATCTTTATCTCTCTGGGCTGGAGCAATATCATAGTGGGTAGGGAGTTTGCCTTGTACGCAGCCGACCCGGGTTCGATTCCTCTGTCCCTCTTGCAGAGCTCCGCAAGCTACTGAGAGTATCCTGCCTGCATGGCAGAGCCTGGTAAGCTACTTGTGGTGTATTCGATCTACCAAAAACAGTAACAAGTCTCACAATGGAGATGTTACTGGTGCCCACTCGAGCAAATCGATGAACAGCAGGACGACAATGCTACAGTGTTACAGTGCATCTTTATCTTTCTAATAAGATAGAACAGGAATGTGTGTTTACTTATTTAGTGGTGCTGGGAATTGAACCCAGGGCATCACACAACCCTGAGCTACATTGCTGGTGCTTGGAATGTGTAGTTTATGGCGTGATTTATGTCAACTTTCCTCTCTTATTTGTGTGTTTAATTTTTTTTATTGAAGAGCCATGATTTAATAAGTTACTGATAGTTGACTTTTAGGCATACAATAATTCAACACCAGTCCCTCCAACATGTCAACTTCCTCCCATCAGTGTTCCCAGATTCCCTCCCCACCCCAGCCCCTGCCTCAACCCTCCCCTGCCTGACAGGCACATTACAAAGTTTCAGTGATTGCCACTTAGATCTCATGCTTTCAGTTCTGTTGAATCTGTGCTTTGGATATATGGCTGCACCCCTCCCTGTATCACTGGTAGAACTGAAGCCCTGATGCCAGTTCATCTGTTATTTCTCGTAACTTGTTGCTTGCTCTCACCCACAAGAGAGCTAAGAAAGGCAGCAGCTCAATAGCTTTACAAAGCAGGGAGAAAACTAAGGGCTGCTCCCCCATCACCCACCATTCATCCATTCTCTTCTTCCCCCCTTGATTTCTTTCCTTCTCGGTCTGTTTCTTCGCTAAACACTGGAGTCAGTATTTAGCTCACTGGATGACCTAAGCATCCCCCTTTTACTACAATGCATTTCCTCCTCCCGTAGTAGATGCTGAAGCCTGAAGGTGTCATATAGCTTTACCCTTCATTTGAGTTAGAGGTTTTGCATTATTACATCTCAATATATAACCAAGCTTCATTTTATTTTTCTTTTAAAATTTTTTAAATCAAATATCCATGAGATAGACTATGAGTTCAGAGGTGGGTGTACGATGCGTTCAGTGGCTGAGAGCCACCTCCCCAGCCTCCTTAGCAGAGGATCAGAGACGGGGACCACAGACTGATGGTCAAAATGGCCTGTTTAATGTAGAGCTATTACATACTTAGAGAACATCCAAGGGGGTTCGAGCTACAGGACTGTTGTAGGTGTGCTTTATCATTTACAGAGGTAAAACGTTTCAACAGAGGCAATTCTCTTGGGTGGATTAACTCAAGGAGACACTCTGTCACCCAGGGATATCTATATTGCTTTTCTCCTTCCCTTTAATTGTATATATTAAACAATTAAGTTTTCTTCTTAGTAATACTTATAATTATTTGGATAAACATAGTAAGAGATATAGATTCAAAAACTTAGTTCTCTGGGCTTCGAGGGTAAGGTTTTTACATTAAATCCTAGGCAAGTTCTCAGGTCAGTTCAGCCTATCCTTCCCCTTCGGGGTCCTCTCTCTTAAGTAATAATGGCTGGCATCAGGACCATACTTTTATTCTTTCTGGAGTCCCATTTCAGTGTTGTGATAACTTTGCTGTTCTCCTCAGGTCCATCCAAGGCCCACACTGGGATCTCCCTTTTTGGGGTGTTAGGCACTATGGCAACTGAAGTCTGAGTCAAGTAATTATGATGGATGTCCATGAGTAGATATATTTCAGAGTCAATCAACTCCCGTATATTAGGAGCATAGAATTAAGGTCTTTCTGTGTTTAAGCAAAGAACATTGCTCTATAGTAAAATATGAAAAGATTATAGGGGAAATAGAAAAGCAAGTAATTCACTACAAATAAAAAGTCCAAAGTCACCGAAGTAACTAAGCCTGGCCTGGGGATTTGTAAAGCACAAGGGATGTTTAAAGATAAACCTGGGGAGTTAGGAATGCTCATACGAGCACTGTAACCTTCTCTGGGGGAAAGAAAGGGGTAATTTACTGATGAATCCTAAAACACTTAGGGTTAATATGCAACAATAGATCATTACAAAGACCATTACATGATCTGGTTTCAGTCATACAATGCTCCAACACCCATTCCTCACCAGTGTACATTTCCCACCACCAATGTCCCCAGTTTCCCTCCCCTCATCCCCAAACCCTCCCTTCCCCCAGTCTGTCTCTATGAGAAGACACTTTTCTTCTTTCCCTCTCTCCTTTTGTGCGTTATGGTTTGCAATGCAGGTACAAAGACGTCATCATGTTTGTTCAGGGTGTTCAGTATTTTTATTGGGAAGGTAAGGTTGGAGTAGCTGTTGTAATTGGGTGGCAGATTTGGGGTGTGGACCTGACTGCCAAGGCTTCTGGAAGTACAGAGAGATGGGGCGAGGTATCCCATCCAGACCCCCAAAACGCCTGGAGATTTCAGTCACAAAACTCTCATATCTAAATTTTCAACAGATTATATCTCAGTTAGGTTCATCCTGAGATGGTGGAGCCTAGCTGGAGGCATGACCACAATGTCTGCCAGGGCTCTGCATGGGCAGGCACCAGGCTGACCCACCCCCTCCAATTTAGCATGGTCTGTTCTGCCTTGAGCAGGTCTGAGATTAACTGGGCTTTTGATCCCCTTTTAGATATACTTATGGGTCTCTGAAGTAAGGCCAATAAATGAACTTATATAGCTGAGCCACAGGTGGCTTGTGGGTGTGGTTCCCACATATCTAACTTTTGGTTGTTTAATTCCTTAGGAAACTTGGTTCTGAGTTGTTGGGGTCGAGCCAAAGGCACAGTGGCAATTTGGGGGTATCAGGAAGCCTAAAGGCACCATCAGGCTGCTGATGCACTCGGTTGAGCTGCTGGTGGCACCGCACCCCCATCAAGCTTAGTTTTGGAAATTTAAACGTACATTGATGAAAGAATGGTTTTCTTTGTTTCCCCTGACTTCTAGAAGCAGCAACAGTAATGCTTTCCCTCCTCCAGGAGCTGTACCACAGTGTTCAGGAGTTACATTGGAAATTTTCTTATGCTTGAGTAAGAAGGAGGCAGTTTAACAGGGTGTGTTAGTGGGGAGAGATTCCAGAGTGTTGAGCACGTTCATGGCAGAGACCAGGGGTTTCTGTCTTGGCAGCCAGACTGGGGCTGACTTGATGAGCGAACTGTTAGTGACATTGGCATTCTTCCCAACGGCACTGATTTTAAACCCTCCCAGCATCTCTGCCAGGTTGAGAATCCTGTTCTTCATAATTCAGCGTTCTCTTTATCCTGTGTCTGTATAGGTTGGCTTTGCTAGAATGTCATGGGAAAACCAATGTAAAACATTGCATCACGGTTTCAATATATCAAGAGAGTGTAGACTTCTGAGAGGACTTTTAGAATAGGAATTCTTTTGTACAATAGCTGGAGAGATTTGCTTTGTCTCTTTTTCTGTAATCTGGATTTTCATATGTGGCTATTTATCTTTCCCCCAGAATTGGGTTCCCAATTACATAAAGTCAAGAATGATGTCCTGCCCTTCTCTTTGGGCCCCATCCATGCTTGTTTGAACTGGGAGCATCTCCTAGCTCTACGACCGTCAGCTTTTGAGTATGCTCTTGTGTTCACATCCTGTTACTTCTTTGCATTACCAGCTCTCATTTCTTAGAGAGACAATTTTGAGAGAATCCGTAAATCTTAATCCTTCATGGCCAGGAGTCTAAACGAGAGACCCCCTATGAAGTCCAGGTACTTGAATGTTTTTTTTCTAAAAGAAGCACTGCACTGTATCGCTGTTGTCCTGTTGTTCATCAATTTGCTTGAGAGGGCACCAATATCATTTCCATTGTGAGACTTGTTACTGTTTTTGGCATATTGAATATACCACAGGTAACTTGCCAGGCTCTGCTGTGCTGGTGGGATACTCTCAGTAGCTTGCTGTGCTCTCTGAGAGGGATAGAGGAATCAAACCCAGGTTGGCCTCGTGCAAGGCAAACACCCTACCCATTGCGCTAATGCTCCAGTCTCCAAAAGAAGCAATCCCCTGGAATTATTAAGAGCCTTTCACAGGTAATCACACAATGCATGCATAGTTATCCAATACAGCTACTGAAAGCTAAATAAGTTGTTGGCCTTTTTTTGAAAGATCATAAGTTGAATGGTTTCAAGTTCATTTGCTTATGTGTCATAATATGCCAATATTTACTTAGACTATTCCTTGTCCAAAGCATTGTGCTTAATAATATTAATGTCTAATTTCTCCTGATCATTTGTCTGGAAGTTGATTTCCAGTATATTTATTTTTTTCTTTAACTCAGAGATGAGACCACAAACAAATTCACGTAGCATATGCCACTGCCACACCATGGTGTTTGGGACAGATTTCTCAGGTGGAGGGCATGTCTCTCCTTGGCCCCATATGAGGTTGACTCAATGTTAGAGGCTGAGTTTGCTTGGAGTTGTCTTTCATTTGAGGCCCACTAGGTCTTTCTTTGAACAGACTCAGATCATTAGGAACTAAAGACCCAGGAAAGGTCATCGTGACAAGCCCAGGAACAGCCACTTTTCATGGAGTGCCTTTTGTGTACAACTCTTGTCTCCACGTCCCTGGAAGCTGCCTTCGGGATGCCTGTCCCTTGTGCTAGATAACGATTTCTCTCTCAGCCTCTTTTTGGGTCACACCTGGTGATGCACAGGGGTTACTCCTGGCTCTGCACTCAGGAATCACCCCTGGCGGTGCTCAGGGAACCATATGGGATGCTGGGAATCGAACCCAGTCGGCCGTGTGCAAGGCACACGCCCTACCCTCTGTGCTATCGCTCCAGTCCCAGCCTTGCCATTTTTCACTGTCCTCCCCTCAGGGATTTTATGACTTTGAAGTTATAGAATTGTTTCCTTTCAAACCGTTTAATTGATTAGTTCCATTCTAAATATTTGATGAGGAAACGGTTCTTCAACCCATTGCAGTGTGTGTGTGTGTGTGTGTGTGTGTGTGTGTGTGTGTGTGTGTGTGTGTGTGTGTGTGTGTGTGTAGAGGCTGATGATCTCAGTCAACTTGTTTTGAACTTGCTCTGCTAGGAACCCTACAGGATTTGTTTTAGGCTAGTTGGCTGCGAGAACTTTAGTCTGTTATTCTGTAATTGGAGTAGAGTACGAAACGTTAAATTCTGTACTTGCAACTGACATAAAATTGGGGTTGCATTGTATGACTGACTGAAACCAAATCATGGACAAGTGTGACTGTGTATCTCAGGTGATTAAATAAAAATTGGAGTTCTGAGTTTCCAAGGACTAATTTACTTTCACCAAGGGTCTAGGATAGATCCCAAGTCAGTAAATTAACATTAAGATATATTTTTAATGTAGAGGGCTAGAGACATAGTACAGCAGATAAACTGCTTCCCTTGCCTGAGGCTGACCAGGTTCTATCCTCAGCACCCCACAGCGTCCCCCGAGCACAGCTAGGAGTAATTCCAGAGTGCAGAGCCAGTTGTCACTCTGAACACACTGGACATGGCCCCTAAACCAAAATAATTAATATAAAGGTATTTAATATGTAATCATTTGAAACATAGTTTTAAGTCCTGTACACTACAGGTTGAGTATCACTTTCAACTCAGACTCTATTGGAGTGAACACAGTTAGTTCTATTCTCATCTTTAGTCTCAATTGCAACTTCTACTGGGGAATGAAATTCTACCTCAAAAGCTTGTAATGGCTTTCTTCGGGTTCTTTAGAATTCAATTCCCATTTAATTTTTTTTAATTAAAAAAATTTGTTGTTGTTTCAGGCCACACTCAGCTATGCTCAGGTGTTACACCTGGCTCTACACTCAGGGATTTCTCTTGGAGTTGCTTGGGGGACCATAAGGAGTAACAGGGATTGAATCCATATCAGCCACATGCAAGGCAAATGCCCTACCCACTGTGATATCCCTCTGGTCTCATCAATTCTCATTTGATTGTTTTTTGTTTTTGTTTTTTTGCTTTTTGGGTCATACCCGGCAATGCACAGGGGTTACCTCCTGGCTTTGCACTCAGGAATTACTCCTGGCTGTGCTCAGGGGACCATATGGGATGCTGGGAATCGAACCTGGGTCAGCTGCGTGCAAGGCAAATACCCTACCCGCTGTGCTATTGCTCCAGCCCCCTCATTTGATTGTTTTTTCCCTTTCCCTTTTTACAGTTTGAGATTTCATGTTTTAAGTTAAACTGTGGATTAAAAATTTGGCAGAAACATTTAAAAATTTTTGCAAGTCTTTATTTTGAGATACTTATAGGGATACAAATGCAGTTATAATAAGAATAGAGATAGTTTTCATATGTCTTGCATATATTTTTTCTATTTTTTTAACTAAGTTACTTTTTTTGTTTTTTGTGTTTTGTGTTTTTGCTTTTTGGGTCACACCTGGTGATGCACGGGGTTACTCCTGGCTCTGCACTCAGGAATTACTCCTGGTGGTGCTGGGGGACCATATGGGATGCTGGGAATCGAACCCAGGCTTGCTGGATGCAAGGCAAATGCCCTACTCGCTGTGCTATTGCTCCAGCCCCATAAACTTCTTACATTTTTTTACTGTTTCTATATATGGTATTTAAAAATATTTATTTAATTAAGATGCTTCTGTGGTGCATTTACATTTTTTAAGTTTTTTTTTAAATAATTTTTTATTAGTGAATCACCATGAGGTACAGTTACAGACTTAAAAACTTTTGTGCTTGCGTTTCAGTCATACAATGATCAAGTACCCATCCCTCCACCAGTGCCCATTCTCCACCACCAATGATCCCAGTAACCCTCCCACCACCCCTACCTCATCCCTACCACTCCACCCCGCCTCTGTGGCAAGGCATTCCCTTTTGTTCTCTCTCACCTTTTGGGTGTAGTGGTTTGCAATAGAGGTATTAAGTGGCCATCATGTTCGGTCTACAGTCTACTTTAAGCATGCATCACTCATCCTGGGCAGGCCCGCCAAGCATCCTTTACTTGGTGGTGCCTTCTCTATCTGAGCTACCTTTTCCCCTGGCACATGAAGTTGGCTTCAAAACCGTGGAGCAATCCTCCTGGTATTTATTGCTACTATTCTTGGGTGTTAGTCTCCCATTCTGTTACTTTATATTCCACAAATGAGTGCAACCTTTCTATGTCTGTCTCTTTCTTTCTGACTCATTTCACTCAACACGATACTTTCCATGTTGATCCACTTATATGCAAATTTCATGACTTATATGCAAACTTCATCTTTTCTAAGAGCTGCATAGTATTCCATTGTGTAGATGTACCAAAGTTTCTTTAACCAATCATCTGTTCTCTGGAACTAGGGTTTTTTTCCCAGATTCTGGCTATTGTAAACAGTGCTGCAATGAACATACAAGTGCAGATGTCATTTCTACTATACTTTTTTGCTTCTCTGGGATATATTCCCAAAAGTGGTACTGCTGGATCTAATGGGAGCTCAGTTTCTAATTTTTTTTTTTTTTTGCTTTTTGGGTCACACCCAGCAATGCTCAGGGGTTACTCCTGGCTCTGCATTCAGGAATTACTCCTGGCAGTGCTCAGGGGACCATGTGGGATGCTGGGAATTGAACCCAGGTTGGCTGCATGCAAGGCAAATGCCCTACCTGCTGTGCTGTCACTCCAACCCCTCAGTTTCTAATTTCTTGAGAACTTTTTTGAGAAATGTTTTCCAAAAGGGCTGAACCAGTAGGCATTCCCACCAGCAGTGATGGAGAGTCCCTTTCTCCCCACATCCTGGCCAACACTGGTTGCTTTTGTTTTTTGGATGTGTGCTGGTCTCTGTGGTGTGAGGTGATATTTCATTGTTGTTTTGATCTGCATCTTCCTGATGATTAGTGATGAAGAGCAATTTTCATGTGCCTTTTGGCCATTCGGTTTTCTTCTTTGAGAAAGTTTCTGTTCATTTCATCGCCCCATTTTCTGATGGGTTGGATGTTTTCTTCTTGTAAAGTTCAACCAGTGCCTTGTATATCCTTGATATCAGCTCCTTATCAGATATACAGAATGGGAGAGGATATTCACACAATACCCATTTGATAAGGGGCTGATGTCAAGAATATACAAGGCACTGGTTGAACTTTCTTCACTATTTTTAAACGTCTATTTTTTTTACTGAATTTCTTTCTTTGCATTTGTTCAAAATCAGTTGGAAATGTATTTGTGAGTTTTATATTCTGTTCAACTACATAGTCTTTATTATTGTAATTGCATAATTAGTCTTTAAACTAAGTAAACTGTTAATTCTTTTTTTTTTCTTTCTGGGTCACACCCAGCGATGCCCAGGGGTTACTCCTGGCTCTGCACTCAGGAATTACTCCTGGCGGTGCATCGGGGACCATATGGGATGCTGGGACCCGGGTTGGCCACGTGCAAGGCAAATGCCCTACCTGCTGTGCTATTGCTCCAGCCCCATTTAATTCTTTTCAACATTTTTTGGTTATGGTGTTGTTGAAGGGATGGGGAGTGGGCAGATCTGGTGCTCAGGGTTTCCTCCTTGCTCTCTTTTCAGAGATGGCTCCTGGCATTGCATGGGGGACCATATGCAGTGCTGGGAATGAAATGGGGATTGACATGTGCAAGGCAAAAACCTTACCTTAGTATTATCTCCCTGACTCAATTTTGTTTTTGTGATTATAATGACTTTGCTTTATGTTTATGTAATAACTTTTAAAATTAATAACTTGTAAAATTACTGGGCTTTTGTTAGGAATTGTGTTAAATTTTTTTATTAATTTCTGGGAATTGAGATTTGTAATGTTTAGTCTTTAATCCATGAATATGAACATTTGTTTAGTTATTTACTGATTTCTTTAATCCATGTTATGTAGTTTTCAGAGTATTAATCCTGTGTGCTGCACTAGGTTAGCATGTAAGTGTATTATTGTATAAGATAATTGTATTTTAAATTACAGTGTCCATATAATTATTGCTGGCATACAAAATACAGTTAATTTCTATGTGCTTAATTTTTTTTATCCTGTGAGTTGCATAACTTACTTATTAGCTCAGACTATTATTTGGCAGATTTCTTAGGATTTTCTACGTATACATTAATGTCATTTCTGTCTTTTCAGCATTTTCTTGCCTTGTTGTATGACTAGTACTTTGAGTACTATGTATAATAAGAATATCTGAAAGCAGATATCTCAATATATTTTCAATCTTAGGTTGAAAGCACTCAGTCTGTTGATAACAATGAGGCTGTCTAGAAATGTCTGAAGAACTTCTTGTCTTAGTCTATGTTATTGTTAGGATACTATTTATTTCTCAGTTCTATACAAATAAATGTGATGGAACAGCTTTTTGGTTCATTCTATGAATGCAACACACATTTCAACAAACAAAGTTCTGGAAATCAAATTTATGATTCACAGATCCTGGAGGTTACAAGGCAAAGTAGTAGTAAAAGGAAATCCTAATGCTTCCTGATGATAGAATGATCTAGGTTTTCTCTTTAATTGACTTGCTTTCTATTTCATAATTATGCTCCCTGTTCTTTTTCTGACAATATTTGTAATTGCATCCAAAATATGACCACTTACATTTGCAGATTACCTCAAATACCATCATGCACACCTTCCAGCCTATAGGAGTGAAGAATGGTATGAGTAATAAATATTATTTCTTAAAGTTCCCTGATGTTTATTTTCTGCTTCCTGGATGTCATTGTATGTGTTATGTAAATTACTCTTAACATTTTTGATAGAATTCTTCAGTAAAATCATCTGGGCTTAAAGATTTCTTTTGGGGGAGTTTTGATTAAGAATTTTATTTTCTTTATACTTATCATTATATCACTATAAGATTATTCAAATTTTCTACTTCATAATGAGCGGACTGTGTCAATTTGTGTTTTTCAAAGAATTTGTTCATTTCCTCTGTTAAATTTATAAATATAGATTTGTTCATTTTCCCTTTGTTTTGATGTCTGCAGACCTATTGTGGGTGATATCTCACTTTATTTTTGATATTGATTCTTCTTTTTATCTTTTACTCTCCCTTAAATCTTGCCAGCGATGACCATTTTATTGTCTTCTCAAAGCACCAGTTCAGAGGCAGAGTGCTCGGCATGGGTGAACTCATGGGCTCAATCCCTGGCACTGAAAAACAAATGGACCAGCCATGGACAAGGAAAGAGCAGCATTGAGGGAATGGCAGGGGTTGATTCATTTAGAGCTTGAAGACCATGAGTTTAATTGAAGGGAAAGGGGAAAGGGGATCCTCATTTCCTAGATTTAAACAGAATGGAGCTAAGTGGGCTCTTCCTTTTGCTGAGGGGTGGCTACAAAGGAGAGAAGGGACCCCTGTGGCGCCTCTGTGGGGGGGCTTTGCCCCTTGCTGCCCACTCTCACGCTCGCTGCTCCTTCCGGTGCAGTGCAAGTCTTAGTTCAGATGCAAAATCTTTCTAGTTCCTTTTTCCTCCCCTCCAAGAATGTAACCATGTCCGCCCTCTCTCTCTCCCTCCTCTTCCTGGGCTGCAGCATGGGGTGAGAGAGCCCAGTGAGGAATGACCCTCGCTGGCAGAGCTGTGTGGGAATGCTTTCCGAGAATGCCTTTCTGTCTGTCCTTCTGATCTGGAACTTTGTGACTCGTTTGTAGCAAATGCTCCATGGACTTTTGGGGTTTCCTGTGAGGAAGGGTTCTGTGTTCCTCACCAGAGGAGGGAAAGAAATTCTGTGTATCTGCCAACTTTGCCCTCACACTGACCAGTTCTCCTTGATCCCTGACCTTTACGGATGCCTTGGTGAGCTCCATCTTTCTGTGCTAAGGGACACTTCTGAGAGGACTCAGGGGACCATAAGCAGTCCCAGGGATGGAACCCGGATCCACTGAGTGCAAGGCACATGCCTTAGCCTCTGTACTATCTCTGCGACTATGGCCCTTCTTCCTGAGCCCTGAGACTATGGCCTGGATCCTCTGGCTAGCAGACATTTCCCTCAGGTGATCTGTGCTTTCCACGATGGGCTCATCAACAGGAATCCCTGCCCACCTTCTTATCTCATGGTTTTCCTTCTTCATAATTGATTGTGATCATTTTGCATATTCCCAACATGACAGATTGAAGGCGGGAGAGAGAGCCTTAGCCCCTGTTCTGCAGGGAGCACATCTTCAGAAAGCAAATCCTTCTTTTGTGGGGTCTGAAATGAGAGACCTTACTTCTGGCCCAGGGACTGTGCAGGAGATGATGACTGCCAGCTGCTATGGGGAGGCGGGGTGAAGTGAAATGCCCTGACTTTTGTGGCATGATTTCTTGCTTTGAGTCCTCACCAATGCTGCAGAGAGATGGTTCTACCCCCTCCGGTGTCTTTTCCCGGAGACTTGGAATTTCTGTTATTGTTATGGACACCCAAGACTGTTCAGAGACCCCATTCGGCGCTCATACAGAACACTTTAATTTCTGTTCTATCATGCATGAATCAGAGGCCTTGGGAACAAAACTCTCGGTATTCGAAAAATCTAGTTCTTTGGAAAAATGACATGTCCCCACTGGTGGATGAGTAATGATTTTGAAAAAGGAGGACACTGAAGACCTATATTTCAAGTTTTATCAGTAAAAGTTAGGTTTACTGGGGCTGGAGCGATAGCACAACGGGTAGGGCATTTGCCTTGCACGCGGCCCACCTGGGTTTTATTCCCAGCATCCCTTATGGTCCCCCGAGTACCGCCAGGAGTAATTCCTGAGTGTCTGAGCTAGGAGTAAACCCTGTGCTTCGCCAGGTGTGACCCAAAAAAGCAAAAATCAAAAAAAAATTATTTTTATTTTGTTGGAGGTGATCTTTTTGTTGTTGGGGTCTGTGTGTGTGTGTGTGTGTGTGTGTGGGCGGGGGCATAGCTGGTGATGCTCAGGGATTACTCTTGGTCCTGCACTCAGGAATTACTCCTCTAATTACTCCTGAGGGGATCTAACTCGGGTCAGTCTCAGGAAAGGCAGATGCCCTGCCCCACCCACTGTGTATGGCTCAGATTCCTCCAGCTTCATCAGTGCCCCCTGCCATAGGGCCTGGTGGATGTTAAATTTAACTTAAGGAGGAGACCTTGGCAGTTTGTCAGTGTTACCTTAAGAGATTGTAAGTGTGGAGTTTTGGCTATGGGTCTGGCATATAAGGGCCAATGGGGAAAGAGGAAGGAGGCATCCGTCTTGGTTCAGAGAGGACAGAATCCTGCAGGGAGGGTCATGAGTGGCAGTGTCCATCGAGACCTCGGGACAGGAAAGGGACACAGCCTCTGCTCCAGCGTTGGGTTCACTCTGCTTCCAACATCTTTCACTAAGTATAGTGAGGACCCGGAAGGTGTGTGGTTCTCCAGAAGCCGTTCACTCACATTGCAGGTATCTCCACCACCTTTTCCATGCATTTCACCTGGCCTCATTAGATCTGGTTGTCTGCCTTAAAAAAACTTTTCAAGGGGCTGGAGCAATAGCACAGCAGGTAGGGTGTTTGCCTTGCATGCGGCTGACCTGGGTTCAATTCCCAGCATCCCATATGGTCCCCTGAGCACCGCCAGGAGTAATTCCTGAGTGCAGAGCCAGGAGTAACCCCTGTGCATCGCCGGGTGTGACCCAAAAAGAAAAAAAAAAAAAAACCTTTTCAAAAAGGTAAACAGAAAATTGCTGGTACAGGGACCAGAGCCATAGTACAGCAGGTAGGGCACTTGCTTTGGGATCAACCGGCAGATCCTGGTTCAATACTAGGGACCCCATATAGTCCCCCCAACTGTCTCCCTGCTTCTCCCTGTCCCCTGCTCCCAGCACCACTAGGAGAGATCCCAGGGTGCAGAGCCAGGAGTTAGCCCTGAGCACTGCCAAGTGTGGACCCACCAAAAAAAACCCCAAATAAAGAAAATTGATACGTGTACATATAAAAAATAACCATGAGATTTTTCCCTAGTGTTGTGTGTGGTTGCATTGCTTCTCCCTCCCCCCCCCCCTAGAGAAATTTCAGGGGTCACTTAAAAAAGCGTGACTTTCAGACCCCAGTGCTCTGAGCAGACCCAGTGTCTCTCTCTTCCGAGTGTGCAGCGCCGTAGACATACATTCCTCCCAGCCGCAAAGTTGGCTGGGAGGACAGGCGCTATTCTCAGCAACACATCCATCACTCTTAAAGTTTTGTACAAACTGGTCCCATTCGATGTGCTTGGCCTCCCCGCCTCCCCCTCTCCTCCCACCCTTCATGATCCATCACCCTGTTTACAGAAAGATTCCCCTCCCCGCTGCAGATGATTTGCTCCCTTGGTTTCTGCTCTGGTCCTAAGGAATAAGTCCCCTAATTACCAAAATGCACAGCTTCTGCTGTCTGGAATGGGGGCCTTCAGATAGCATTATCTTTCTTCCCGGCAGACTTCCTTTTCTCCAGCAAGTCTTTATTATTGTTGACATTTGCAACCTAATTTCTGCCCCCACCCCTCAAAGGCCCCACATTCTTGGTTTATCTGTACAAGTTGCCCATCCCCCCTGCCCTGGGGGTGGAATTTCTGGGTTTTCCCTTTGGCTTTCTCTGCTTTTTCTGGTTCTGGTAGTGTTTGAGACATTCTCCCACCCCCTACCCCCCTTTCTTCCTGTTTGATGAATTGGCAGAGGGAAAGAGTAGGTTGAGCTGTTAGCTAATTAAAATTATGTTTTAATTAGCCAATTAAATTCTTTCTTATATTTTTATAGTTATAAGTTATCCAGTGCTTTCTTATATTTTTTATATCTTTATATCCCTAGTAGCTCAGAAGGGAAAGAATATTGGAAATGGATTATTCACAGTGGAGCAAACAGATAAGTTGGAGTTTATTTATTTATTTATTTTGCTTTTGGGGTCACACCTGGCAATACACAGGGGTTACTCCTGGCTCTTCACTCAGGAATTACTCCTGGTGGTGCTCAGGGGACCATATGGGATGCTGGGAATTGAACCCGGGTCGGCCGCGTGCAAGGCAAATGCCCTACCCGCTGTGCTATGGCTCCAGCCCCCACAAGTTGGAGTTTATTGAGGATAAAAAAAAAAAAAAGACTGTGTGTGTGTGTGTGTGTGTGTGTGTGTGTGTGTGTGTGTGTTTGGAGTCCATGTAAAATATATACATTTTTTAAAAATCTGAGGCTGTGGCTCAGTAGTACATGAAATTCCAGAGCTATAGTTTAATTCCGTAAACCACATCCTTGTTTATTGTCTGGAGGAATGGCACTGAAGCACAGCTGAGCTTACATATGGGCTGGAACCATCTGATCGGGTGCTGTTTTCTGTCTGAAACTTATCATGGAGTTGCCTTGGCTAATGACCAGGGAAGGATTTGAGATCTCCTGATAAATGCTTTACATCCTTCCTTCCTAGGGAAAAGATTCACTCTTTTACCAGTTCATTCTGTTTATATTCAGCTGTTTTTCAAAGAAGATGGACATTTGATAAGCTGGTTTTTCTTCCCTTTGATGTTCATCTCCAACCCAGGCTGCTGTGATTCAAGTTTAAGTAAGAAGTTTTTTATTGATCAAAGGCTTTAGACTTGAAGTTGAGGGACTGGTTCTCTCGGATGGACTGCTCTGCCCCTACCACCCTGATTGCTTGTAGGCAGGTCCCTCTAAACCTCCACATCCCAGGGTCTTTGTCCCAGAAATGAAGGCAGAGCAATTTCCACAATTTCCTCCTCTGACCCTGACATTGATGTGTCTTCGGCATATGTCATCAGATGATGATATGTGCAAAGGAGAAGGATTTTAAAAAGAAGGTGGGCGGGCGAATCTCTTTGAAAATTCAGTTGTGAAATCGACAGAAGAAATTAACGTAAGAGATAGTGTCCTAGTCCAGTCTGTTGCGCAAGGGATGTGCATTTTTGTGTGTGTGCTATTGAAATGGGTGGATGGCAGAAGGATGCTGATACCGGAGTTTGTGATGACCGACTCTGGAAACTTAACAGAGGCTAGCCTGATGATAGCCATATCATGTGCAGAGCTCAGCAGTGTCTCGAGTTGGATTTTGGCCATGAGTACTTGAACTTTGCTCACATTTTGTCTGTGAGTCTAAATGGTGACTTGTCTAACAATACCTCTTCTATTGCTTGGTGGTGGGGATTAAGTGAAATATTGTATATCAGTGCTCTATCTTGCACAGAAGAAATATTTAAGAAAAGGTAGCCATCTATTGTTGCTTTTAGTATTGCTACTGCAACAACTACTAAGTGAGTAATGTGAACTTCCTGGGTCTAGCAGAAAATAGGTTTTCCTATGTTCAGTTAAATTGTTTTATTTATACACATTTGTCTGCAGTGTCCTAAAATTCTTATATACCTCATCGCTACTTAGTTGGTTTCGGAGCAATAGCATAGTGGATAGGGCGTTTGCCTTGCACGCAGATGACCCGAGTTCAATTCCTCCACCCCTCTCGGAGAGCCTGGCAAGCTACCTGTGGCATATTCAATATGCCAAAAAACAGTAACAAGTCTTACAATGGAGATGTTACTGGTGCTCGTTCGAGCAAACCCATGAGCAATGGAATGACAGTGATGACAGTGACAGTGATATAGTGATTTTTTTTGACAAAATAAGTTAAAAATTGAATTTGTTGGTGGGGTGGGGAGGACTTTTTGGTCTTACCCGGTGGTGCCCAGAGACCATGGGTGCTTGGGGGGATTCTCTGACTGCAGGGATCAAACCTGCATGTAAGGAAAACGCCCTAGCCCCTGGACTGTCTTTTCCAGCCCCAATTATTTTTTCTTCTTAATTAAAAGCTGCTCCCTTAAGCTTGGCTTTTGGAAAGTTTTATTCCCTCTCTGCCTAGCCATTATCGTTTATTCAGAGTGACAATAAAATCATCTCAGGAGCACACTGCCCCTGAGGGGACAGTTGTCTCTCCCTTCCCTCAAACCATTTCCAGCAGTTAATCTTCTCACGTGCTGAAACGTTGAAAGGTCCCTAAATGTCCCTAAATGTCCTTCCGCAGTAAGACAGACTGTGGCTCCATGCTGGCTCCCCTTGGTACCTCCGGCGTCCACCCAGTGTGGCTCTGCTTTCCGCCTGGTGTTCACACCTGCTGCCCTGGCTTTCGGGGTTCATGCCCATTGTCCTGAGTTCCTAGGACGTTCTGTGTTAGCGGTGTCACCTGCAGGATCTCTGCGTCGATCGGTCGAGGACTTAGCCGCAGAGACGGCCCCGGGACCTGGCACCCTGCCCTGCGTGCTGCTTCCCTGTGTTTTTTCAGCTGCCCCTGGGGTTGGCTCGGTAGCTCTGCAGGCGGCTCCGTGATCGCCGAGTCAGCGTTCTGCTAGTTGCAGGATGAAAAGGTCGCGTTTAAAAGTTGGACTGTGGACAGTGGCCAACTTCTGCTTTACATTCTTTTTGGCTCTTAGGAGCTTGGGTGAGAGGGAGACGCACTTGTGTTAACCCCTTCCCTCCTGGTATAGATGGAACCCTGTCCACTGACTCAGCCTGTGGATTCCTCATCATTCAGTCCTCTGTGGAGTTTGAAATCCAGCATGAGGTGCCACTTCAATTTATGTCAGCATTAGGAAGTCAATGAATATGGAGGAGTGTTTGAAAGGGCCCTTAAGTGTATTTCAGTTCTGTGCAAAAGATCATCAAATGCTTGTCAGTTGTAGACCACCATTTGTTGTGACCTGTGGGCTTCTCAGATGCCCGAACAATTATACACACTTTGTTCTGGAGATTGAGAAGGTGCTTCCGGGAAATGCTGACAAAGGCATGACTGAGCTTTGACTAAGAGGTGGGTGCTGCTAATTCTGTTCACTCCAATGTAGGTGAGCAGGGCGGATCCTGGGATCAGAAAGGCAGACATAACAAAAGAAGACAATCAAGAGGCAACAGGATTTGGAATGCTCTGGTGAGCAGTGGACTGAGCGATAGCACAGCGGGTAGGGCGTTTGCCTTGCACTCGGCCAACCCGGGTTCGATTCCTCTGTCCCTCCCGGAGAGCCCGGCAAGCTATCCCGAGAGTATCTCACCCGCATGGCAGAGCCTGGCAAGCTCCCAGTGGCGTATTTGATATGCCCAGAACAGTAACAACAAGTCTCGCAATGGAGACACAATGGAGACGTTACTGGTGCCCACTCAAAGCAAATCGATGAGCAGTGGGGACTATAGTGCTACAGTGCTGGTGAGCAGTAGTGTGGAGAGGGAATAACCCATAGTCAGTACCCAGGGAAGTTATCAGGAGGAATTCACCTCCAATGCAAGCAGCCTTTTGTCAGGGAAAGGAAAACACAGGCCAGTGGGTAGAGAAAGGATTAGCTGTGAACTGCCATTTTCGTCCTAGACATTGGGAGGGACTTGAGCAGGCCGGTGGTGACCTAGGCCTGTAGAGAGGGTACAGCTGCTGGGACAAAGATCTGGGGCTGAGATGATCCAGACCCCAGGCACAGTGGGAAGATTTGGCCTATTGTTTGTTTTTATTTAAAATTTAATTTAATTTGGAGAATATTTTGGGGGCTACATCCAGTGATACTCACCTTACTTCTAGTTCTGTGCTCAAATGTATGACCTTTGTTTTTTCAAATTTTGATTAAAAAAAATTCTTAAGAGATTTAGCTTCACAACTCATTGTGATTGTAATTATCACCACTCCTCCACCCAAGTCCGGTGCCCTCCGACCTCCACAAAGGCTCTTCCCGGTCCTCCGAGCCCACTTGCTTGCCCTCTGGCAGCCATCAGGGTCGCCAGGCATCTAGAAGTCAATTTTGTTGTTTCTTGCCTGTGGGTTTGCTCTAGTAATTGATGTTCCACATTGGAGATGAAACCGCCTGCTTTCATCTTCCTTATGTCTCTTAGCACAATCATAAAGGTGTGACTTTCATAGAGATGTTTTTGAACATATCCATGGTTTTGTACATTTTCTTGTTTTGGGTTTTTTTTTTTTTTGCTTTTTTTGGGTCACACCCAGCGATACTCAGGGGTTACCCCTGGCTTTGCACTCAGGAATTACTCCTGGTGGTGCTTGGGGGACCATATGGGATGCCGGGGATCGAACCCGGGTCGGCTGCGTGCAAGGCAAATGCCCTACCCACTGTGCTATCGCTCCGGCCCCGATTTTGTACATTTTCTTGTGGGCAGCTCAATACTGGGGTGTAGAATGTGGGCCCATTGTCCTGCATGAATTTGGGGCGTCATTCAGTGAGGACCTCGAGACATCTGGTGTGGACAGGTGACATCAACATGGACTGGGAGTGTTCAAAGTGGATGGAGATGTTCTGTGTGTATAAGGGAGTCTGGCATGAACCCTAAAGCATCCATTGTAAATCTGGGGATGGTGCTATGGCAGCTCCCGACATATACATTGTACCTCATTGTCTTTCAGCAGTGGGACCACTTGGGTAACGACTCCACGTCAGCTCTGCCTGCACCCCTGGGTACCAGACTCTAAGTCAGCCTTGCACACATGGGTACCAAACTATTTGGTGTCCTGCACTGCGTGGTCACCTTCCTGTGTCCTGGGCCCTGTGCTCTGTACTTGCAAGGCCACCTGAGACCCTGGCCATGACCTGACCATATGCCCTAAGTGTTGCTCCCTTGAAGAGAGTTGACCTCTGCCTCCCGAGAGATGACCTCTGTTTCCCTGAGAGAGGCTCTTCTAGGTGGTGCTCCAGCTGCTGTTGGTGGCTACGCAGGTGTGGCTGAGTCCTTAAGGACTGATCCCTTCAGTGGCCCCACACCCACCTCGCCTGGGCTAAGCCCCACCCTCACGGCATCTGTTCCACTTGGATCCAGAAGATGATGAACTGTTCTGGTGGGAGAGAGCTTGGCGGTAGCTCAAGGGACCGGTGGACTCCCCCAGGGTGGCCTCCAGCCTGGAAATAGATGCAAGGTTGGAGGGGCTGCATGCTCTTGCTGAGGTGGAGCTGGAGGCCAGCATGGTGACCAGGAGGTGGTCTGTGGCTGCTGCTCCTGGCACAGCTTTTGCGCAAGGATGTCTGGGACCAGGGAGCAGCCCCATCATTCTTATCAGCAGTGTCTGACTGTTTCCTGCCAACACCAAGACGATGGAGGTGAGCAAAGAGTGTGAGACTAGGGTAGTGCAACAGGAGGCCAGTGGGGTCCCAATCTGAACAGATTGGAAAAGAGAGGCAGGGGGCCCTCAGCACCCTGAGAACTGCCAAGAGCTCTGGAGACCTGACTGGGCAGAATTCAGGAAACCCAGGGGTGGTGTGGAGTTGGCTACAAAGATGGGTTTTCAGGGCTGGAGCTATAGTACAACTGGAAGAGTGTTTGCCTTGCATGCGGCAGACCTGGTTTCGATCCTCGACATCCCATCTGGTCCTCCAGCACTGCTAGGAGTGATTCCTGAGTTCAGTGCCAGGAGTAACCCCTGAACATCGCTGGGTGTGACCCAAAGAGCACTGTAGCACTGTCATCCCATTGTTCATTGATTTGCTCAAGTGGGCACCAGTAATGTCTCCATTGTGAGACTTGTTGTTACTGTTTTGGGCATATCGAATACGCCATGCGGAGCTTGCCAGGCTCTGCTGTGCGGGTGGGATACTCTTGGTAGCTTGCCGGGCTCTCCAAGAGGAAGGGAGGAATCAAACCCGGGTTGGCTGCATGCAAGGCAAACACCCTACCTGCTGTGCTATCACTCCAGTCTCAAAAAGCAAGAAAACAAACAACAAAATAAAGAAAACCTGAAAAACCAAACCAAAGCCAAAAAAAAAAATACCCCAAAACAAAAAACAAAGATGGGTCTCCACAGCAGGGCTGGGCCTGGGGGCAGCTGCATTTTGCCTAGAGGCACCCTTCCCCCATCTCCAGATAGTTTTTGCAGCATCTTCCTTGGTTACTGGGGGTGGGGGTGAGGCCATGGCCCCGGAGGACAGGGCACTGAGAGCAGGCGGAGTTGGCACCAGCACTGTCGCTCTGTGACTTGGACAGCGGGGTGGCCGGCCCCGTGATAGGCCCTTTTTTTCATTCTGTGTGGCCCTCTGTGAGACAGTGCTCGTCCCACTTGTCACTCTTCAGAAGAAAGAAACCCAGGCACGGAGACGGGAGGGAAGTCACTCCGGTGTGGGGATCTCCTAAGCCGCTGAATGGTGTGTGATTCAACATGGTTGGTTGGGTCCCTGACTGAGAGCGCAGAAAGGGTTCTTCAAACCAAGGTCAAGGGTGAGATAAAGGAACAGGAGCAGAGAGAGGAGTTAGGAAACTGCCCACTTCACAGCTAGTGAGGTGGGAAGAATTTGAGTGTTTGCAGTGGCACCTAGGGCTTTGTTAGGTCTTGCAGTGTCTCTTACAAAGTGAAGGAAGGAAAGGAATCATAACGGGTCATGCTCATCTTTCAGTCCTGTACCGGGATCACTAAGGCTGCTTTTTATCAAGGCTTAGAGAAAAATCTCTCTGTGAAAACTTCCCTGTAAGGCACTTGCTTCTTTATCGAGCTTTGACATCTTTCTGCAAATGGAACATGCATAGGCTCTGTCAAAGCATTTCAGACTTTAGGAGGCTGTTTAGAAAATGAATGTCACCTTTTCATCAAAATGCATTGAGGACCAAAAAAAAAAAAGCTTTGAGTTCTTTGATGTAGAAGTCATCCTTGTTTTGTAATATCTTGCTCCCCTCAGCTAACCATTTTCTTTTGCCTTCTTAAAACGCAGGAATTTTCTTCTTTCCATTCAATAGGTTTCTAAGAAAATGACTGGTGTTTATTTATAGTGAACATAAATGATCGGCCGGACAAAAGCAGAAACAGCACTGTTATTCTGTTTTTATTGCTTATGTTTTAGTAACAAATGCCATGTGACTTTTTCTTTTTCATGAGCAAGAGAGTGGAAAGAAGGGATGAGATCAACAATAATTCATGAGTTTTGAAGTGGCCAGAGGGTCAAAGCTAGGAAGGAAGAAGCTTAATTTTGGTTGGAATCCAGAAAGATGTTCCTATTCAGTCTCCATCCTGAGCATGGAGACGAGATTTCCATCCTTTGTTTCTTACGAGTCAGGCTGGAGAGGGGGACTGATTAAGAATCCTCTAAAGGAAGGAGACCACTTTGCCTCAGTGTGACTCAGTAATATGTACCTGGGGAAAGTGCTTGTTAGATTATATGATTGCACAGTGTCTAAAAATAGCCACGACCTTCCATCTAGACCACTGTTAGCAGTCGGTTCACTGACTTTGGGAGAAAGATCTCAGCTAATCAATAGTTCCCACTTCTTGCTTTGTTAGGCTCAGTTCTGACTTACTTATCCCATTTCACAATCATGCCTGGTAGGTTTTTCCATCATCGCTGATTGACAAACAAGCATACTGAGCACACGGATAGTGACTCTCAACCACACATGGAGAGAAAATTGAAGTTGAAGATACGGACTTCCTCTTTTTGGGCTCTTAATTTCAACACTTTTCTGCCTGAAACAATAAAAAAAACAGGGATGAATCAAGCTTCAAAGATCTGTTTCTAAATCTTTGTTTTATGAAGAGGGAGATATGCAATGAAGGGACATTGGACACACCTCAGTTTAACTTTGCAGTTGGGAATTTCTAAATCTGCCTGCTTTTTTAGGTCCTCAGAGGAAGTTGCTAGAAGCCATTTCTTGTTCCCATCTGTTTTAGTCAGTAGTCAAGTCTTTTTTTTTTTTTTTTTGAGTCACACCCGGCGATGCACAGGGGTTACTCCTGGCTCTGCACTCAGGAATTACTCCTGGTGATGCTCAGGGGACCATATGGGATGCTGCAAATTGAACCTGGGTCAGCCATGTGCAAGGCAAACGCCCTACCCACTGTGCTATTGCTCCAACCCCCAGCAGTAAAATCTTGGGGTGCATTTTTCTCTTGGAAATAACAGTCTTATTCTGTGACAAGCCTTTTCTTCTCTCTTTTTCTTACCCTTCATACACACCTCCTCTACCTTTTCTCTCCCTCTCCATCTTCCCTTTGTTCTTTCTTTCTCCTACTATTTTTACTGCTCCGATACCTTTATGTATGTTCTATATGTCTATCTTAAACTTTTATTTCTCACCTTCACCTCAGATATTATTTTTAACTTCAAATTTAAATATTTTTCTGAGTCTCCCAAGCAATTCCCAGGAGACTCAACTCAGCAGCCTGGCAAATCTTGACCAAGTTTAATTTCACTGAGTTTGGTTGTTGGGTCTAAGAAACTCTAACTGATATGGTTTTTAGGCTTGAATGTTTTTAGTCTTTCAACCCTTGGAAGATCATTCCACTGCTTCCTAATTTCTAAATTTGTGTAGTCATTATTCATCATGGACGTCTAGACACCCATGTGAGACCACATGAGGCATTGCAGGAATTTCCATGTAAGCATTTCTGTGGGGCTGTGGTTGAGAGTAATTAAAATGCAATGTGCTTCTTCACAACAGTTCTTCCTTGGAACCCCGTAAGAGCTGTTGGATCAAACCAACTCCCACTACTTGAATCTGAATGTTCTTAGCAAATCACATTGGATGTTGTGCTCTATTAATAGACAATGTTAAGTTTATGAAAAGTAAAATTTTGAAGATGTTGCTGGTAGGAGAGGTGACCCCCCACTAGAAGCAGGAGGGACCCCAAAGAGACTTAGAAGAATTGGGGAGGGGAGAAGTACAGCCCAGAGAGGGAAGTCTTCTGATCACTTCTCTACCACCCAGTCAGATTCTTACTAGCAAAGGATGCTTTCCAAGCCTTTTTTTTTGGGTCACACCCGGCGGCGATGCACAAGGGTTACTCCTGGTTCTACACTCAGGAATTACTCGTGGCGGTGCTCAGGGGACCATATGGGATGCTGGGATTCGAACCCAGGTCGGCCGCGTGCAAGGCAAACACCCTACCCGCTATGCTATCGCTCCAGCCCCCCAAGCCTTTTTTTTTTAATGGACCCAAGTGGTTGTCAAAAGAAGTTTTTTTGGTGTGGGTCTGTTGCAGGTGAATTATGTGAAGTGGGGAGAAGAGAGATGGCAGCTTCTGAAGCGGGTATCCTGCTTCCCTCTCCGTCCACTTTGGTCACTGGGATAAGGGGGAAAGGGACCCTGGGAAATCTAAGACTGCTCTTCCCCAGGAAAGTGTCTGGTAGGTTTAAGATAGACTCAAAGTCCGCTCTGAGCCCTTGCACCATCTGGCCCTCATGTCTCACCGGCCCCAAGAGGTGGTTGTCAAACTGCCCTAGGTTCTGCTTGTTCTGCCTGGCATGCAACGTTATTGTTGCTACCTGATATCTTAGTGAGTTGTGGAACCTAGACTGGAGCAAGGAATTGCTCTTTGCAGGAGTGGAAAATCAGTCCTAAGTCTCACCCTGGCTCTCCGGGTCTGTCACCTTTCTTCACACGACAGAAGAAATGAATAGTGAAGTCAAACAGGTTTATTTGTTTGAGGGGTGGGGGTGGGGGGAATCAAAAGAGAAGATGGGCTTCTCCAGAGTAGAAAAAAAAGCGAAGAATGCACCACTTCTTAGAATTGGGGAATATCCCTAAAGTAAGGAAATACACATCTCAGAGTGACAGAGATGTGAGCAAATGTACCCCGCTCCCTCTGACAAGTTACTTTAGATACAGTTTTCCCAAACTTCTCTTCAAAGCCTGTTGGCAGTGTGGTTACTAAGGGAAAGCTCCGAGCTGTTGTTGGCCTCCTGATGGTCTCAGCATGGCTGCAGTTCCAGAAGTGGGGGCCCTGCTGGGGTCCAGTCGTTCTCTGGACCTGGAATTCTGCACCTCAGTGGTTTCCTGGGCTCCTTGGATGAGTCCTGGGTCTCACTATCTTCAATGCCTTTGGGCTGGTTTAGGCTCCAGACAATATACATTACTATAGCCCCCCCTCCACCCACCACCTTGACAAAGACAAGTCTTTCTCTGTAGAAAATCTGTTTCTCTGTTACAGCAAAATGAAACAAAGTTAAAAATGAGATTTTAGTGGGAAGTGTTTACTGAGAAATGCATGACTGAACCCAGATACTCAGGTCATTGGATGAGGGTCATTGTTACTATATCCCATACTTTGTTTTAAACTAACTCACAAAATAACTCTCTGCTGGCAAGAAGTAACAGTCACTCATCTCCTTCAAGCCTCAAACCATCTGCTTCCGCTGCAGATGCTGAGAAGGTCATAAATAGAAAGTCTTCTTACCTCAACCCAGCAATCATGCTCTGTGGAAACAGGCATTCCTTGCCCGGCAGGGTCAGATTCTTACTAGCAAAGGATGCTTTCCAAGCTTTTTTTTTTTTTTTTTGGTGGACCCAAGTGGTTGTTTTGTGAAAAGAAGTCTTTTGGTGTGGGCTTGTTGCAGGTGAATTATGTGAAGGGGGGAGAAGAAAGATGGCAGCCCCCAGAGGGGTACACTGCTTCCCTCTCTGCCCACTTTGGGCACTGAGGTCAAGGGGGAGGGGGCCTTGGGAAATCTAAGACTGATGAGATTCTGCTTTAAGTCCCTGCTTGGAACAGACCTTATGTGTTACCAGCCCCACAAACGGCAAATGGCACCTGGGTTCCACTGGTTCTGTCTGTCATGGGAAATGAACCCTCCCACCTGATTTGTTAGGGACCATAGAACTCAGACTGGAGCAAGACAGTGCTCTTTTGCAGGAAGAAAAGAGGGAGGGAAGGAGAGTGAGAGGGAGGGGGGCAGAGAGGGAGAAGACAGAGGGAGGGATGGAGGGAGGGAGAGGGTTTGTGAGAGAATACCAAAGGAAGAGAGCCAAGAGGACCCACCTCAGCTGGAGGTCTGAGCCACTATCCCAGGAAGGGGGGCATCCCGCTCGCCTTTGAGGAGTGGTTTTACAGATTTTCTCCCATGCTGGAGCGATAGCACAGCTGTAGGGCATTCACCTTTCACACGGCTGACCCGTGTTCGATTCCTTTGCCCCTCTTGGAGAGCCCGGCAAGCTACCTAGAGTATCGCGCCCACATGGCAGAGCTTGGCAAGCTACCCGTGGTGTATTGGATATGCCAAAAACAGTAACAATAAGTCTCACATTGAGAGACATTACTGGTGCCCGCTCGAGCAGATCAATGACAGTGACAGTGACTGCTTCCAGGTGCGACATTCTACTTAGGTAAGTCTGATGCTGTGGTGTCGTTAAGGGGAGGAGCTTGGCACTGTGGTGGTCTACTGTCACGTCCTTGTCTCAACCCTTTGTTCCTGCTGGAGCTTCTCTCTAGAGCTGCGGCTGGGGTGGGCTAGTCCAGCCTGCTCTGGGCCTGTGCTGGACCAGGTAGAGTCTTAGCAGGTCTCAGTTCCTGTGTCCACAAAGTGAGTTCGCCATATGCCACTTTAGGGCTCGTGATGGTAACTTCTTCAACCCCCACAGGAGCTGTATTACTTCCCAAGAACACATTGCCAACCCCGAGCCCCCTGGCCCCCACACACCCTCTCCACCTGCTTGCTTCAGTTCTGGCGAGCAGCGTTCTTATCATAGCTTTCTCTTTTTGTTTGTTTGTTTTGGGACCACACCTGGGGGTGCTCAGGACTTGCTCCTGGCTCTGTGCTCAGGGATCACTCCTGGTGAGCTTGAGGGGACCATATGGGTTGCGAGGGATGGAACCTAGGTAGGTCACATGCAAGACTAAGCACTCTACAGGCTCTACTATTGCTCAGACTCCCACAACTATTTATTTATTTATTTATTGCTTTTTGGGTCACACCCGGCGTTGCTCAGGGGTTACTCCTGGCTCTGCACTCAGGAATCACTCCTGGCTGTGATCAGGGGACCACATGGGATGCTGGGGATCAAAGCCCGGTTGACCGAGTGCAAGGCAAACGCCCTACCCACTGTACTATAGCTCCAGCCCCCCCTAACTTTCTTATCACGCATACTTAGCCCAATGCAAGACAGATTCTGCCTGTCCAGCACCCACCATCACCTCTAAGTGCCCTCAGTGTTCTGCTTATTCTGTCTGCAAAATGGGCCTCAACCGCTCCCCTCCTCCCTGTCTGCTTTCCGGTCTAGTTCCTCTCTAAGCTGCATTCACTCCACTTTTCTCTTGCTGCTGTGGGCTGCTGTGCAGAACAGCTAGAGGGACTATTTCAAACACAAATGGAGTCTTGTCTGGCACACTTAATCCCCTCCAGCCCGGTGACCTATTGTTCTTGGGCTTCCGTCCAGACTCCCACGGAGTCCCGGCACGACCTTTCTCTGCAGGCTCTGTCCTACCTGCTGTTCCTCAAAGCATCAGCAACCCCTGGTCTGCTTTTGATGCTGGTGGATGCCTTCAGTTCTTTACCAGCCTAGTCCGGTGCCCCTGGTGCTGTCTTTGGCCAGAACATTCTTTACCTGCATCTGTGTCAGCAAGTGAGTCTTGGGTCCACCTTATTACTCTTCACGCTATGACCCCATCTCTTTCCTCCTGGTATTTTCACGATTACCCGTGCTTCTCATTTCCTTCCTCCATTGTCTGTCCCCCCCCAATGGAAACGTTCTAGCCCCAACCTGTTCTGTTGACTCCTATTCTTTGTTTTATACTTATTAGCCAGAGAAGAGTAGATGAAGATATTTGGAATGAGTTTGCTCTCCCCAACATTTTTTTTAAGACTGTCCAGTTGACTTTAGGGCCTCTGCTCCCACAAGTTTAAACGTTTTCCCTATCTGTGTACTTGCATGTTGAAAGATGCTGCTTGGACACCAACACTGGGAGTGAGTCACCCATTGGAAAATGCCGGGTTTAGGGGAGGGACGTTTTCCAGGGTTAGAGGGGCTGCCTGGCCTCTTTCAAGCTTTTCCAAATTGGCACAGTCTGCTCCTCTAGTCTCAGGGAATCTTCTGGTGAACACCCTTCTCTCCCTTCCCCGGGCCAAGGCCCAGTGGTCGGGGCGGCATGCTTTCCAGATTCTGCTCTTCACTTTCATCAGAATCTGCTCTGGAGAACAGAGATAGTGACAACCGGATGGGCTGCGCTTGCAGATCTCGGGACAACAGAAAGAAATGAATATTTATGTTTGTACTGAGTGTCTGTCACCTGTGTGGCTCACTGGTCTCAGCCTTAACTGCCTGGATCGGTACATACATAGGCAGACGGATAAATAGACCATGGCTGGATGTTATCATCACATTGGTTATAAACTCCATACAAGCAGGGGAAAACATTATACTGCTCTGCAATTTTCTGTCCGGAAGACCTTTTATGCTTTTCTTCCCCCTAAGGAATCACAGGTCTAAAAAAGGAGATAGATAATCATACTCATTTTGTTAAGGTAAGGTGAGGACAAGGGATAATTCTTAGTAGGTCCTTACCTGGCATTGGAAATTCTCAGTAAATGAAGCTAATTTGGTGGGGTTAAGTGGACTGGGGCAGGTGGACGGTCTTTTTCTTTCATTTCTAAGGGTTCTTATTGTGAACTTCCTGGAACTCTACCATACTGGTTGGTGCCATGATTTTGTGGAGCATTTGGTTCTGAGAACTTGTGATTGGGGGCTCTGGAAATAGGACTGGACGCCAGTCCCACCACACCAATTAATTGTGCAGTAATGGAAGAGCCACTGCGCTGAGTTTCACTCTCCTCTGTTTCAGATGTAAGATTGAAACACCCTTGTTAAGGCTTTTCTAAGAGTCAGAGGGGTGGGGTTGGAAAGATGCTGAGACTGTTCTGAGAGGACGAAGAGGGCTGGCTGACCCTGCCATGTTACTGAGGTTACACTGGCAGGTGGTTCTCCTGCTCCTTTCTTGCCTCTTCTTCTCTGGTGCCCCCTCCACCATTGGTCTGCACTGACTCTTCACAGGGACCTTTGGTGGGTTGCACATAATCTAGCCTTCCCGCATTTCAATTATGCTTCAGCTTTTCGCTTGGGACCTAAATATGCATCATGAAGCAGAAAGCAGCATTGTTGGCCCATAGCGGGACAGGCCCAACGCCCTGTCCCTCAGCCCCCCAGGTTGCTGGGGAAATTCTTGCTAAATCCCTAGGCACCCTGGGGACGGAGGTGCTATGAATATATATGGAGAGCGAAGTGGATGCGAATGGTTCATGTGACTTTGGCTTTTCTGACTTGCCCAGTGGGGTTTGTGGAGAGGGCCAGGCCCATTCTGGAATATAAGCCAAGAGATTAGGGATGGTGAAGGGGTCCTTTGTGAGGATTAAGTCATTCCCTGACACAAACCTGGCAGTTAGTACCCTGGGAAGTATGTGGCTTTGCAAGAAAGCCTTTCTGTGTCTCCTAAGAATGCGAAGAACGTGTTTTAAAAATAACCTTTGTTGTTTTTTACCAAAAGAAAAGTAACACATCTAGTGTAGAATATTTGAGACATTCGTACAGATAATTAAGAAAACATGAAATTTATTCTTCCTGCCACCACCAGACCACTTTTGGTAGCGGCTGAAAGGCAGTGTCCCCATTTTTAGTATACTGATTTTGAAGCCCATGCTTCCCCCATAGCACCCCAATGTGAACAGACTAGGAGGTGGGGGCTTCTCAGGAGGGATCGGGTTGAAATGAGGTTCTTGGGGAGAACCTGAATGCTGTGGGACTGGTGACCTTACCAGAGGGGGCAGATGGGGACAAGAAGGGCTGTGCAGAGTGAAGCTATAGGGAGACTTGCACAAGACCATCTTCTCCAGGGCAGGGGAGAGCCTGGAGTAGCTCCTATCCCAGGGCCCCCAAGGAACCGATAACACCCCCATCTCAGACTTCCAAACCCCACCATTGTGAGGATATAAATACCTATGTCTAAAGGGCCCCAGGCTGTGATACTGGCTTATAGCAGTGGGAACAAAAATAAGGTAGTCTCATTACTTTTTCTGTGTATGTGTACTGTCTAGTTCATAGTTTAGATCATGCTATATATATAGCTCCAAATCCTGTTTTAAGAAATTTGTTACATCCTAAGCATGTCTTAGGTCATGAGATTTTTTGGTAATTGCATATTTCTGGCTGCCAAACCTCTTCTGAGTGGCTGCCCTCATATACCCACCCACACTTCTTTGGGAGAAGGATTCCTAGTGGAGATTATTGTGGAGACAAATCAAATTGTAATTTTGTGATTAAACTTGACTGACAAATACTTATTCGCACCACATGCAAAGTGCTGAACAGTATAGGATGACCTTTCTACTTGTTGATTATTCCACAGATACTTGGGGAATATGAAATGTTGATGAGGATGTGATGTTATTTCAAAGGACTAATGATATGTGTGTTTCATGGAGCTCTCATGAGGTGATGGGAGTTGTGTAAGCTGGGACACTACTGCAGTACTGCAGGTGGCCTCTGGCCTGTGGCATGACAACTGTTCCTTGTCCTTGCTCTGAGATAATATTGGACTTGGATCCTATTAGTTTGGGATGGGAGAAGGCAGGGAAGGGACAGACGAGATGCCTGCTTTTAGCTGCAACTATATAGTAGGCATTCTCAAACTTGAACCCACCTCTCTGCTCTCATACTGCATTATTATAGACGGACAATTCTGGAAACAGAACTGCCAGCTCTTCCAAGTTCCCCTTGTCCCGAGCTCCTGTTTTAGGGAAAAATCTTTTAGAAAATTCTGATTTTCCCAAATAATCCCCTTTCTGTGCTGGATTTTGTGATATCTGTGGGTTTGCTTACTGTTGACTTGCGGTTCCTAAAATATAATTTGACTCACACTTTTGTGTGTGTGCTTCTGAGTGGTGGCCCTGCTTCTATATATGCTTTTTGTTTTTATTTGGAAGAAAATCGTTGAAATGACAAGAATCTAATCTTTGTAAAATGTGTGAGTCTGCCCTGCCTTGAACTTCTAGGCTCATATTAAATTGAAATGAAAGTAAATGGACCAATGAGCTAGCTCAGGGAACAGTGGCACATGCTTTGCTGCATAAGAACCTGAGGTAGAAACCAAGTGCCACATGGCCTTCCCTCTGAGCACCATGAGGGGTGGCCCTGGCGACTTCCACTAGTTAGGAAAATTGAACTGTCTTTTTTTGGGGGGGCGTGGCCTCCAGTGATACCCAGGGGCTGCTCCTGGTTCTTCACTCAGGAATCACTCCTGGCAGTGCTTGGAGGACCATATGGGATACTGGGGATCCTACCTGGGTCTGCCACATGTAAGGCAACTACCCTACCCATTGTACTATAGCTCCAGCCCCTTGAACCATCTTCTTTTTTTTAAAAAAATTTTTTAAAATTTTATTGAATCACTGTGAGATAGTTACAAGCTTTCATGTTTGGGTTACAATCTCACAATGATCAAACACCCATCCCTCCACCAGTGCACATTCCCCACCGCCAATATCTCGGGTATACCCCCCCTTTCCCACTCTCACCCTGCCTCCATGACAGACAGTATTCCTCATACTCTCTTTTTACTTTTGGGTGTTGTAGCTTGCAACACAGACACTGAGAGGTCATAATGCTTGGTCCATTATCTACTTTCAGCATGCATATCTCATCCCAACTGTTGAACCATCTTCTTGATTGGACAGGGGCCTCTGGCATGCCTGACCAGTAAGGGTATTGAGGACTCACTGCACCTTTGGCATGATCTGGCAGTTGGAACCCAGGGAAAGTTCCTTCCTAACTTATTTAAATATCCCCTTTAACACATGGAAGGCAGTTCATACCACCAGTAGCTCACACTTGATTGTGGTTTAATTAACACAAATTGCAGTATCTGTGTCAGCATGTTAAGTCAAGCTTTAAATTCACAACAGGTCACCCAGAACTTGCCAATGACCCCAGTGTAGCTTGATTCTTCATTCTTTCTGTTAACTTTGAAATGCCACCTGTAACATTGACTACATTTTCATGAATAATTTTGTTCGGTTTCTGAATTTTGCATTATTCTTTACTGATACAGCTACACAAATGTTCAGACAAATATGCTGTTTTAATTCCTGAATGTTGTGGTGCATTTGTGTTTGGTATAAAAAATTTAAACTTCAGGGCTGGAGAGATAGCACAGAGCCTAATTTACTTGTTTTGTATTTGATCAAGCTTTGTTTGATTTCTGGTACCACCAAGCACTGCCAGGGGTCACTTCTGAGTACAGAATGATGAATAAGCTCTGAACACTGCCAAGAGTGACACCCAAAAACAAACAAAGTTGCACTTGTCTTCTTTTATTATTTAAAAACATTTTCAATTTTGATTAAGCCCAATTTGTTTAATTTCTATTGTTGCTTATAGTTTTGACGTCTTTTCTTAGAATTTTTTGCCTAACCCAAGTTCCAAAATTTTATTTTTGTGTTTTATTTAAAGAATTAAAGGGGCTGGAGCGATAGCACAGCGAGTAGGGCTTTTGCCTTGCATGTGGCCCACCTGGGTTCGATTCCCAGCATCCCATATGGTTCTCTGAGCACCGCCAGGAATAATTCCTGAGTCCAAAGCCAGGAGTAACCCCTGTGCATCTCCGAGTGTGACCCAAAAGGCAAAAAAAAAAAAAGAATTAAAGGTTTTATTAGTGCATTTAGATCTGTGAACCTTCTCTTCTTTCTTTCCCAACTTCTTCTCTTTCATTTTGTTGTTTCAGTGTTTGGGGGCTGTATACTTGGTTGGGGGTGCTAGTATCTTTGGCTGTGGTATACAATTTTGATTTAATATTTATATATGATATGTAAAAGGGATTCAACTACATCCCTTTGCATGCCAATATCCAGTTGTTTTCACGTTTCTTGAAAGCATTATTTTTCGTCTGTTTCTCTGTTTTGGCAGCTTTATTAAAAGTTCTATGATTTATAAGATTTTAACCACAGTCTTACAGAATGACTGGCTTTTTATTATTTTTCACATAAGACTGGTTACCAGATCTAACTTATAAGTTTCTTGATTGTATTCCCTCCCCTACTTCTACTTATATTGCCTTTGGGTCAAGCCTAAAAATTCCTCTGCCGAACTATTTCAATAGATTCCCAATCAGTCTCAGAGATGTGGATCTTATTCTCTTCAAGTCCATTCTGGAATTCAAGTGGAGTTTTTTCCTAAAGCTCAAATCCAATTCTTCTGTTCTTACTTTGGATTCTCCAATGACTTCTCATATTTTCGGGATAACAGTCAAGGTCACCTTTCCTAAACTTGCACTAGGGTCTCCCTTTCCTCCACTTTGTTGAACCTGGTGCCTTTCCTTAAATGTGTCATCACTCTTTCTTGCCTTTCTTTCTTTCAAGAGGTAAAGTCAACCCTAAAATGTTTGCTGCCTCCTTTTTCTTTTCCTATCCTCTATGGAAAGTTATATTCAGACCAGAATTTATGGTGGTCACTATTTAGCTTCTTTTTTTTTTTTTTTGCAAACTGAATTTCTTCTGTTTGTCTATATATACATCAGTAGCAGGGCACCTAACTTTTCCATAATCCACTTAAACCTAATTTATGTCTAAGTTAATCCAATCCCTTGATGATTGTGTGTGTGTGTGTGTGTGTGTGTGTGCCAGTGTTTTGTTTGTCTGTTTGTTTGGTTTGGTTTTGGGACCACACCTGGTCCTGGTCAGGCCTTACTCCTGGCTCTGTCCTCAGGAATCATCTGTTAGTCTTGGTAGACCACATGGGGTGTTGGGAATTGAATCCAGGTTGGCTGTATGCAAGGCAAGGACCCTACCCACTGTCCTATCTCTCCAGCTCTTATGTGCTATCTCCTCAGCCTTTGTCCAGTTTTGAGATCAGGAACTGAATCCTAGTCACTGTTAGTATCTCCAGTCCTTGGAACTGTACCTCACACACCGTTAACACCCATGTGTTTAAATGAACAATCACATTTAAGTATCCTCAGATAGTCCACTGACTGGCAGTGTTTATATGTCCCCAGGAGATTTTCTTCCTTAGCGGAATCTACTCTTTATAGTTAAGTAGTTGATTTTCTATCAGATATAATCAAGTGTATCTTATTTCATCTAATACTAATGCAGAGATACTAAAGTATTCTTTGGAGGTTTTTAGAGAAAAGTTTCTTTGAACCATAAAGACTTAAAAACATGTTTTTTTGCTTTAAAAAACTTAAATATTAAATTTTTGTTCAAATGTCTTAGGAGCAGGGTTTTAGATTAGCGAGTTGATTTTTATTTAAAAGAAAACAACTTTTTATTGAATCACAGTAAATGCAGAGTTAAAAAGTTATTCATGATTGAGTTGTAGGTGTACAATGTTCCAGTACCAATCCCCTCATCACCAATGTCTACTTTCCTCCACCAATGTCCCCAGTTTCCCTCCCACCATTTGTCCTCCCCCAATCCCCCACTTAGGCACTGTGGTTTACCATACTATTATTGATAGGGTATTACGCATCTCTCTTGACCTCCTTCAGTACCTAGTCCCAGTCCAGAATAACCACTTCCCTTTAGCATCGTCATAATGATTCCTTCCCTGAACTACCCTGTCTCTATACCAATGGCAAGCTTCCTACTAAAGACCAATTCTCTTAGCATTTGCTATTTGGCATTTGTTATTCTCCTAGTATGCTTCTTTCTATCCCATACATGTGTGAGATCATTCTGTATTTGTCCCTCTCCCTCTGACACATTTCACTCAGCATGATAGTTTCTAGATCCATCCATATACCAGCAAATTACATGACTTCATCTTCCCTAACAGCTAAGTAGTATTACGTTGTGTATACGTACCATAGTTTCTTGATCCAGTGTTCTTGGGCACTTGGATTGCTTCCAGATTTTGGCTATTATGAATGAATATAGGTGTGCAGATGTCTTTTCTGCATTGTGTTTTTAAGCTATAAGAACTTGGAACTTGCACTTAAGAGAAGAGGTATCACTCTTTATTTCGAAAAGAAAAGAGAAATGATGCAGATGACAAAGTCACCCCCTTTAAAGAGGCAGTAGTAGGAATTTACATTCCTATGACCACAAACGTACATGTTTTTACTGTGAATATAGAAACGCTTATTGTGACTTGACTTTTTGAGCTTAAGTTGAATAAAGCCAAGTTGTATAGTAATGTGTGAACTAAGAAAGCTAGTATTACTTCTTGTCTCTGGCATATGTGTAACATGCCTTGAAACAAGGCATTTTTGAACAGAAATCTTAGGTTTTTTCCTCCTCCACCCTAGTTCATCTTAGTAACCTCACATTAATTTCTGTGTTCCTTTATAAAACTATAGGGCCAATGACTCATTTTTTGCTTTTATTCATTGTCACTGTTAATCAGTTTCTGAGTAACATCTTAATACCATACTCCTGGAACATATATTATTAGAGAAACAAGGTTATACCTAGAATCTGTTAACGAGAGGATTACTGAGACTGATTTTAAAAGATGGAAAAAGTTAAGGTTCATCAAAATATAGGCAAATAAGCAAATTACCCTTTACCTGCCCTTTACTTTTTATTGTGAAAGGCAAACGTGAGTCTTATATTTATATTGATACAAATGGAAACAATTTATGGATTATTTTCAAAGAAGAGTAAATAAAGATCTTTCATAAAGCATCACTTCAGATAAGCAAACATAGTATCATGTCCCAAAATCAAAATATACCAAGGGAAAATTTGCTCCTCCATTATGATATGTAGAAATTTCTTTCATATATCCTGAGGATGCAAAGAATCACGGTAGAAATGACATCTGTACCTATATATTCATTGTAGTACTGTTCACAATAGCCAAAATATGGAAACAACCAGAGTGCCCTAAAATAGATGACTGGTTAAAGAAACTTTGGTACATCTATACAATGGAATACTATGCAGCTGTTAGGAGAGATGAAGTCATGAAATTTGCTTATAAATGGATAAACATGGAGAGTATCATGCTAAGTGAAATGAGTCAGAAAGAGAGGGATAGACATAGAGGGATGGCAATCATTTTGTGAAGTATAAAATAACATCATATGAGGTTTATACCCAAGGACAGTAGATACAAGGGCCAGGGGGATTGCCCCATAGCTGGAAGACTGCTTCATGAGCAGAGAGGAGAAGGCAGAATGAATAGAGAAGGGATCACTAAGAAAATGATGGCTGGGGGAACCAGTTGGGATGGGAGATGGATGCCAAAAGTAGATAATGGACCAAACATGATGACCTCTCAGTGTCTGTGTTGTAAGCTATAATGCCCAAAAGTAGAGAGAGAGTATGGGTAATATTGTCTGCCATAGAGGCAGGGGGAGATAAGGGGGGTTATACCCGGGATATTGGTGGTGGGGAATGTGCACTGGTGGAGGGATGGGTGTTTGATCATTGTGAGATTGTAACCCAAACATGAAAGCTTGTAACTATCTCATGGTGATTCAATAAAATTTAAAAAAAAGAAATTTATTTCAGAGCCTGTGCCACTTGAAGTGAGAGAAGTTGTGAGTATTGTTTATGGCAGGGTTTTTAATGAGTAACATATTTTCCTGAATACTGTAAAAGGCAATTTAACAAGAAAAGGAAATTCTCTTTTTGTGCTTGAGAAAATTGCAACAACATAGGATTATTTTGGGTTGACATTTTGTAACTTTAAATAAATATACAGAGCCTGTGTCTAGGGTCCGGACTGATAGTACATTGGCCAACGCGCTTGAACACAGCTGACCCAAGTTCCATCACCGGCATCCCATACCGTCAACAGAACACCAAAGAAGAGATTCCTTTTTTTTTTTTTTTAAAGGAGTGATTCCTAAGTGTAGAACCAGGAGTAACCCCTGAGCATTACTGGGTGTGGCCCATAAAACAAAAGCAAGACCAAACCCCAAAAAACCCAGAGGTTGTGTCTAAGGCTTTTTTCCCCCTCTGTCCAAAATGTTCATTTACTTATTAGGTATCCTTTGAAAAACACAAGATCAGGTAGAAGCCAGTGATATCTGCAAATGAGGAAACCAGGTCAGAGTAAGTTTCTAGGTGAAACACAATAAGTTAGGGGTACAGTTTAGAAATAAATAAGTGATACTGTTTACTATTGAATAACTCCAACCATAAGCTGACAAACCCAGAGTTATAGATTTTGCCATAAAAATAACCAAACTTTTATACTACTTCCACTTCTTCTTCCATTTAAACAGTTCCGGTTAATTTCAACAACGGTTCACCAATGACAATCTTGGTTGTCACCTGATCCATGAAACCATACAAAGTGCCACATCATGCAGCAGAAAGGACTGTGCTTCTTATAAGATCATCCCTCAGGGATCTTGTGGACTTTTCTAATGGGGATTTCTCCTGTTTTATCTGTCTTGTAAGGACTTTCTTTGGGTTCACTTGAAATGAACCTTCTAACTTTTGCAGTGACCCTTACTTATGATTGCCTGCTAGAGTTTTCATTGCAGGGAGCTAATCTTTTGCCTTGCAATGAATCTTGCTCCCTGTGAAGGCAGGCAGGATAGCAATTGTGAAAAATATCCTGAAGAGGAGATAATGGAGGGGTCAGCTGCATTTGCAGCTGCCAATCAACTAATGAAGCTGTACAGTAACTGCTAATGCAGGCAAGCTCTTGGCACCGTGTAATTTGCCTCCATGTAATTTGGGGAACTGTTTTCTTGGATGGACAACAGCCAGAAGGTGGACACGGGGACTGATCAGGACCAGCATTTTCCCCTTCCCTCTTTTGTTATTAAAAATGCAATGAGTCAAAGAAAATATTTAGCTTGTTGTTTGGCTTAGTCAAAATTGCGGACATTTTTCACAGGAAAGCTTAACATAAGTTTTGCATGACAGATACATCCCTGGGATGAGGAGGCAGAGTAAGAAAGTCAGTGTAGTGATGGGTCTGCGAGTCAGAGCACAGATTGGAATTCTAGTTCTGTCCCACTCTCATTGCAGGACCTTAGGCAAGATGTTCATAAAATCTCTAGATGCCACCTGCATGGAATAACAGTAGTATATATTTGATTGATAGATACAGGATGCAGGTGAGTATATAAGTTAGATATGCAAAGAGTTTCTGGACCACTGTAAACGTTATTTATCATTTTCACAGTAATAAGTTTTCCCTACTCTGCTACTAAGAGTGTTCTGTTTGAGTGTGTGTGTGTACATGTGTATGTGTGTGTGTGCATATCATAAATCCAAGTGTGGAATAGCCACAGTGGAGATCAGGTTGAAAATGGAAGTAGATTAGGAACCAGAAACACCTATTGAGTAACTTCAAACAATCAATAGTGTGGGCTTTCTTTTGTGGAAACTGAAGAAGAGAAAGGATTCTGTAAACATCAACTTTAACTTTTTTAGGCCCTTATCTTTGACCCCTCACCCCAGGTCATTTTTTTTTATCAATCGGCAATTTTTATGGAAAAATGCCATTTTCTGATATCTTTGGAAAAAAGATAGAATCATGTCATTGGACTGGGCTTATGTCAAGGCATGAGACAGGTCAAGCTTGCATTCCTCATGTCAAACCCTCTTCTGCCCACTTATCTCTTTATGTCATTCCAGCTCCTCCCCAGCTACACATCAAGCTGCACAGCAGCTCCAAGGAGCCCTTCTTGGGTCATTTCACATTTCACCCAGGAGTGCTTCTCTCAAACATTTTTCACCTTTGAACAAAAGTCGTCCTATTCTTTCTTCACCATGATCTTTTAAAGCCCGTTTTTTGCAGGGTGGCCTGAACTGGATGCCCCTTCTTCTTGAGTTTGTTTCATAAGTGCCACCTTCCCTCATGTGTCAGGGCTTGGGACTCTGCCATTTTTTTGTCAGCAGTACAGGTTGACCAGGAAAGTCATTAAGAAAAAGAAGGGTCGGGGCTAGAGCGGTAGCACAGTTGGTAGGGCGTTTGCCTTGCACGCAGCTGACCCGGGTTCTATTCCTAGCATCCCATATGGTCTCCCGAGTACCACCAAGGAGTGATTCCCGAGTGCAGAGACAGAGATAACTCCTTTGTCTCACCGGGTGTGACCCAAAAAGAAAAAAAAAGAATAAGAAGGGTCTTTTCAAACCACTGAGGACTCTTGAGGCTGCTGGGTGAAACTCCTTTTCCATCCAGGGTGCCAAATAGATTCCTCAGCAAAGCAAAGCTGGATTCTTTGTGACCTGAGCAAAGCTGGTTGACATTAGAGTACGCCTGGAAAGGGCCACTCTTAGGGGAGGCTTTGTACTTGCTGATGCTTGTTGCTTATTTCGGTGGAATTTGCTCACAGCTGTATAGGGGAATCGTTTCCAGGGAATGAGTTCAAGAGAACAGAGAGGCCCCGGGAGGAATTAATTATTAAGGCCCATGGGGGTTGGAGAAGGCAAGGACAGCCCAAAGGCCAGGGGTCAGATCCTCCATCCATGAAGTGCCTGGGAAATCCTCCTGAATTTCAGACTGAATTAGGAGTTGTCAGGAGAGAGGATATGGCAAAAAAGATTGTTGTGTGCTGCTTTGGAAACCTGGGGAGGGATAGTCCTGGCCGGGAAAAGGAAAAGGAAACTTCCCTTTAAAACTTTAGAAAAGAGCAGCGATGAGTTTGATGTGTATGATGGGAAATCCAGACTGACCAGGGCTTTGCTTACCTGGCAAGTCAGAGTCCTCCCTCCAGCTAGGCTGAGGGTCTGCCAGCCTGAGGAGAAGCCCAGCGCCTAAGGATGGTCCTCCGAAGGGATACTTCTCCCCTTGGGATGCTCTAGCCTTGCGAGCTGTGTGTCTGTTGATCTTGTTGACTTCATCCATCCTCTGGATGATAAAGAGTTGAAGAGGGAATAGCCATCTGCGGGAACAGAGCACATCTAGAGGGGTGTGGTTTGTTCCAGCTGTCTATGTCACTGGGGGTCAGCATGACCCTTTCTCTTGACTTCCCAAATGGAAAGAAACTCCAGTTTTCAATAGAAGATGTATGAGGGTTAGTAATGTTAAGTTACCATGGCCAAAGAGAATGTTCCAGATAGCATCTGCTTTAGACCACTCTTTACCATTTCTCACCAAAAGTATCTTGAGTCATCAACCACGCTTCCCTCCAGAGTATAAGCTGGAGCCATTTTGGTTTCCAAACTCAATCTAAATATGTATTTCCTTTTTGTGGCTTTTAATATTTCTTCTTTATCTTTAGTTTTCAGTAATTTAATTATGAAATGCATAGGTTTGAATTTCATTGCATTTCCTTTTACTTGGTATGCCTTTTAAATTTTAATTTATTTTTTAATTTTATTAACATTTTTTTTTCTTTTTGTGTCACACCCAGCGATGCACAGGGTTTACTCCTGGCTCTGCACTTAGGAATTACCCCTGGCGGTGCTCAGAGGACCAAAGGGGATTCTGGGAATTGAACCCGGGTCGGCTGCGTGCAAGGCAAACGCCCTATCTGCTGTGATATTGTCCAGCCCCTTATTTAAATTTTTAAAAATTGAATTACTGTGTCACTGTGATACAATTACAGAGATTTCATGATTGACTTTCAGTCATATAATGTTCCAATGCCCATTCCTTCACCAGTGTACATTTCCCACCATAATGTCCCCTGTATCCCCACCCCACTCTCTGCCTCTCTCTCTCTCTCTCTCTCTCTCTCTCTCTCTCTCTCACTCACCCTCTCTCTCTCTCTCTCTCTTTGCCCTTTTGGGCATTGCCGTTAGCAATACAGATACTGAGAGGCCATCTGCATACTTGTTTCTACTCTTTGACCAGGGTAGACAGCTCAGAAGATGGTATGAAGAAAACTGACTCATAGTTTTCTTCCAGGAAAAGATGGGGCAGGGGATGAGGTGGGTGCTGGGACCACAGAGACATGCCAGCATCCCAGCCCTCTCCCCCTTTTCATTTTATAACCAGAGTCCTTGGTGAGGTTAGTGTGCCTTGAGAATCCACTCCCATCATGACCCCGATGCCTCAGTGCTGGCCCAACTCTGGAGTCACTCAACTGGTTTGACTTTTGATGGTGAATGTGTGTTTGGTCTATATTGATCATGGAATAAACACATCTCTCTTTTGTAAAATGGGATAAATTAGAATAAAAGAAAATTTTGCTGCATAAAGTTTTTTATTGCTAAAATACATTACTGGACACCTTTATTGCAAACCACAACATCTAATTAGAGAGAGAGAACAAAAGGGAATACCCTGCCACAGTGGCAGGGTGGGGTGGGGGAGATGGGATTGGGAAGGGTAGGAGGGATGCTGGATTTACTGGTGGTGGAGAATGGGCACTGGTGAAGGGATGGGTTCTCGAACTTTGTATGAGGGAAACATGAGCACAAAAATGTATAAATCTGTAACTGTACCCTCACGGTGATTCACTAATTAAAAAGAAATAAATTTAAAAAATAAGATACATTACTGGAAATTTAGTGATTTTTGGAATAGTATCCATTTATTTTAATGCTGACTGTTCTGTAGGTGAGACATATGTGTCCATTAAGGCAGGATTCTCTGCAGAAGAGAGCTCATAGCTAAAGTTAAGTGAGTACGTGGGCTGATGTCTCATCTAGAGGCTTTGGCAGGGAAGTCTCTATTCTGAGTTCTGTGTGGTGTAGGACTAAGGTGTTTATTCCTTTGCTGCAGTTAGCAAGGGTGACTCTTAGCATTTAGAAGCTACTGGTATTTCTGGCCACATTGCCATTTCCATCTTTACAAGACCCCTCACAGTCTCTTGTGCCTCCAATCTCGAAATTCTTTCCTTTTAACAACAAACCAGAAAGTCTTTCAGCTTTTAAGTGGCTCATCTAATTAGATCTTGAACATCTATTTTTAGGTCAGCTGTTCTTGGGCTTGACTTATATTGATAAAACCCTTTGTCTACAGCAGGATAATTGGTATCCTGTGAGCTTGCGGGGAGAGAAGCTGAGTTTCTAGGAGTGCCTGGGGCCATCTTTGAAGTTAGTTTGCCACACTGATTCAGGGATCAAATTGTTTTTCCTTCCAGAGCCCCTCCTGGCAAAGACCTCTTCCTCTTAAATCTTGACTTGGTCTGGAAGTACCTATATAATTGAACGCATTGTAGAAAAAGTGATTTTGCATAAGCATAATGAACTACAGGAAACCAATTTCAGCTTATCTTGCCGAAGTCAGTGTTCCCAACCACAAACACATCATGTCCTTATGATTTGTCTTTGCCAAGCTGCCTCATCTGTTCCCAGCTGCCTGCCAAGCAGAGCAGGTGCATTTCCCCCAAGAAGGGATTACTCCTGCTCACCACTGGATTTGAAGAATGGCTTTTCAGTAACATTTTCCAGGCCCTCCTAGTTAAGGTTGTTTTCCTGAGCTTTCGGGGGTGTAACCTTCATCTGCAGCCTCTTCTTCTGGTGCTCTTGGCTTGACATCAGAAATTCAGCTCGTGAGGAAGAAAATTCCCACCTGAGCTGTCAAGATTTTCTCCTGAGTCTACTCTCAAGTGTTGTCAAAAAATTTACAGCATCTGCACATCTGTTTTTTCTGTAGAGAGTAGAAATGCAGAGTGGAAACAGCATGGAAGGAGAAGGCTTAGGTAGCCCAAGTGACCTGAGAATCTGTTCTCGGAGGAGTATCAGGAGTTTAGCTATCTTAGTGCTATTGCTATGTATTTATTGCTTTGTGTCTTTATGGAGCAGTGGATGAAAATGAAAGTGCACATGACAAAGAAAAAGCTTCCTGACATTTGGATTTCTTTAGTTTTTATAATGCAGATTGTAAATAAAGCAAAAAAAGGTTTCTTTCAGTAATTTATTCTTCTGTGTAACTAAAAGAGCTTTATTTTTTTTTTCTTTTTGGTACAAGGCAAACGCCCTCCCCGCTGTGCTATCTCTCCAGCCCCAAGAGCTTTTCTTATACATATTGGAAGACATGGACTTTTGATTTCATATTTTCCATGAACTTCTATAGGTTTTAAGGTGAACTTTCATTTGTTATTCTTCTACCATAGAGTGGGTTTCCAAGCTCTGCCCTACAACCTCAAACAAAGCACTTTGTTCTTTACTGTTTTCTATATTTATATGTCTGGGTGAGGTTTCCCTGAATTCGGACTTTCAGAGGACCTGAGTTTAATTATCATTTTTAACTGTTCTTCTCTGTTTCTTACCTTCTTCCAACATAATTCTCCCCATCCCCCAAGATTCAGAACATAAAGCCCTAAGTATTAGACAAAACCTGAATGTTTATATAGACCAGGAATTATGCAAAGTGATGAACATGGATATATTGGGGGTGGGGATACTCTTTTGTAAGGGTCAACAAGTGTATTTTAGTCTCTGTAGCCCATGTTATATGTATTGTAGCTGCTTCTTTTTGTTGCAGTATGAAAGCAGCCATAGACACATTGACAGGTGATATACCATGGTAAAGCAAATCAGGTTGGCACTTTTGACTTCTGTTCAGCATGATAAGCTGCAAAGGATGAGACAAATGCTGTGGGTAGTCCAGGGAGCAAGCTAGCCTCAGCAGCAGCGATCAATGGACAGGCTAGCCATTTATTGAGTACGTCATCATCTTGGACCTGAGGCTCCTGATATGTCAGCCACTGTTATGTTAACAGGTGTAGGAAGAGTTAACAGGTATATCAATAAGTAACAGGCACATTAGGAGCAAAGGCTGAAATATTTACATAACTCTGGCCATACAAGGGGATAAACCATCAGCAAGTATCTTTATTGTATAACATTGAAGTCACGGAAATGTATTTTATTCTAGCAGGATGTTTCCTGCTAAGGCACACATTTGTAGCACTTGTTAACAAAACTAAGCTACTTATTTTATTCAGAGGATATTGTGCCACAGTATTTGACTTCCCGCAATACATAAATGAGTGAACACACCTGTGTTCCAATAAAAATGTATCATAAGTGGGCTGGGGTTGGCCTATGGGATGTATTATGCCAACTCCTCTAGCATTTAATTTAATCTTCATAAGAACTCCAGAAGCAGAAAATGTTGCTATTATGTGCATTGTTTAGGTAGGAAACTGAACTCAGAGGGTTCAATGATTTGTCTGATGTCTCACAGCTCGGAAGTGAAAAAGCAGTGGCTTTTCTAGTGTGACTCCAGGACTCTGCTCTTATTCTTGGAGCTACGAATTCTCCTAACAACTGCTGAAGAAAGAAATTAATGAGAAATTACTCAGATATCATGATTTGTTATTTTGGGTTGACAAGATAATGTAAATCTCCTGAATTACACATTAGTTATACATAAAGTATAACTACATGTTCTCATTAGTTTCTTTTACATAAATAAGTCTGACCTTCTTCTGCTCCTTTCCTACTGTGGGATATAATCTTGACTGATGGTAGCCATTGTTAAGTCATTGATTTGGCCACCCTTGGGGTGGAATCAGGCCAGATTCTGAAAATGCTGCCCGAGGGCCTATTCTTAGCCTTGAGTGCCTCCTAATGAGCTAGAACCGTGGGGTGGGTCTTTAGAAGATGAGTAAATGCACAGTTCCATGGATTTAAAACTTTTTGGTTAGGAGGCCTGGGGGCTATTTAGGATGGTGGTCCAAGGATGAGGTTGCTGTTTGGGCGCTATCCCGGCTGTGGTCAGAGGTATCCAGAATACACCTGGCAGGATTTGGTCTCCAATGTTGCACCGAGGTATGCTCGGGGAACCATGTGGTCCCAGGGAATAAACTGGTGTCGACTGCATGCTAGGCAATCACCTTAACCCCTGTATTGTATCTCTGTCTCCTAGGCCTTACATTTTTTTGCATGATTGCAAGCTAGTAGTAATAGCATCTATTTGTATTTTTTAGGGTTTAAAACATTTTTAGTATTCATAAATTAAGGCTAGATTGTTATTAGAGCTTGTGTTATGCTCTAACACTGGTAGTACAAGAGTGCATTGCCCTGTAATACTTGGCAACTACCCTTCAACTACATGAGTGACTCCGCTTGCACATTTTGGGCAGAAACTTTGAGCTCATTTATCATCAGGAAGATACTTAGCTGTTTTTATTTGCTACTACTTTTGCCTTTTTATGACAATTATACTTATCATTTGTTATATAATGATCTCAGTACTATGTAGTGGTAGAGGGATATCTTTTCAATGAGAATATAGACAAAACACAAATATATATTTTTTATTTATAATGCGGCACCGTTGGGAAAGATGAGTAAGGAGAACTGTAAAAATCTCAGGGCTAGGATGAATGGAGACATTACTGGCACCCGCTCAAGCAAATTTTTGAACAATGGAATGACAGTGATATAGTGAAGTATATTTTTTATATTGCATATAGGTAGAACTATGTATGCATATCTTGAGGAACACATTAAATTACTTCTACCTTATTGCTCAAACAGTTGTATGTAACTTCTTCCTATCCCTAATTTGCCAATACTGTTAACATTATTTTTTAAATTCAATTAAAAAGAAAAACCAGTGAGTGAACTAGTGAGCTGAGACTGGCTGCCACAGACTGGCCTTAAGAGTTTCAGACCCCACCAGATAAATCGGGAGCTACTGAGAGTAAAACGGACCCTCTGCGCCTAAAGACTTTGATTCCAGAGACCTTCTAACACATTTGGGCATCCAGCTCAGCTTCTTACAGCAATGCACTGGGACTGTGAGCTAGGCTACAACCCAGCGCTGCCCGGGAAAGGATCTTTCCTCTCTACCCTGTTTTTCTGCACAGAAAATGGCGGCGGCAGCAATATCCACGTGGTGAGAGCCATCTTCTAAGACTCCTAACCCAGAGGTATATGGTTTTTACACTTGAGGCTCCTAGGGAATCATGGGAAATGGTTGTAACCGGCATGCCCTAGGCCCAGATAAATCAGGAGCTGCTGAGAGTGAAACGGACCCTCTTTCCCTAAAGACTTTGATTCCAGAGACCTTCTAACACATTTTGGCATACAGCGCAGCTTCTTACAGCAATGAACTGGGACTGTGAGATGAGCTATGCAGTTTCTGGCAGAATTTTCCCTGGAATTTATACAGAATTCCAAAACCGTGCGGCTGCTGACAATTAAGAGACTTAACATCTCTTAATTGTCAGCAATGTGAAACAGTTCCTTTTTTAGCAGGTCTGACTTTTGGGGGAAACTCCAAATAATAACAGTGAGTTTTTTGTTGAAATATTGAAGGTAGTCAAAGTAGCAGCCATTTCTCTAGACTGAACTAAGCAACAGCCCCACGCCAGCCGAGAAGAGGAAATATCCCTCTTTCCCGGTTGTTTCCCATTTTCGGGGAGAAACTCCGCGTGGCATCCACCATACTATGAGGCGCGGGAAGGGGGATGGGGGGGGGGGAAAGGAAAAGGAAAAAGAAAAAAAAGAGTTATGTACTTGGAGCAGTGGGGCTACATATCTCTTCATTCTAAGCAATGGGAAACTAATTATCAAATGCTTCCTTGGTAGTAGGGCTGTCCTTCTTGGGGGGAAACTCTAACAACAATAGTGAGTTTTGTGTTGAAATATGGAATGTAATCAAGGTAAAGAGAAAATGAAGTGAAATTCATCAGTTATGCAGTTGGGGGTGGGGGGGCGGGGGCGGGAGGTATACTGGGGTTTTTGGTGGTGGAATATGGGCACTGGTGAAGGGATGGGTGTTTGAATGTTGTATAACTGAGACTTAAGCCTGAGTACTTTGTAACTTTCCACATGGTGATTCAATAAAAAAAAAAAAAGAAAGAAAAAAAGAGTTTCAGACTCTGGGGCTGGAGAGCTAGTACAATAAGTATCTTGCTTGTGGCTTACCTGGGTTCAATCCCTGATGTCCCATATGGTTCCTAGAGCCTGGCCAGGAGGATTCCTGAATACAGAGCCAGAAGCAAGCTCTGAGCACTGGTGGGTGTGGCCCAATAACAGAACAGTAAAAAATAAAATAAAAAATTTGAGATCTGTGAAGCAGTAAGAAAAAATTTTTCTCAGCACACAACTGTGGACCTTCCTGCAGATAAAATTGAATAAAACTTTGGAAAAGAAGAAAAAGAAAAATCAATATTTTTAGACTTTTTTAAAAATCGTCTTTAACTCTTATAATCAGGAAATCATTCGGGAATATATAGATGAAAGTACCAGGCGCTTTTTTTTCTTTTTTTTTTTCATTTTTCTTGTTCTTACGTGTGTGGTTTTCAATATCCCCTAACAGTAGTCAGATGTTGAATCAAGTCAACTGTAAATCACAGTAAATTTTGTTTCTTATCCTCTATGCATCTTGTTGGTCTGTGAGGTTTGCTGCCTCTAGTTTATAGCAGTGACGTGGCTTAGCACCACCTTCCAGAGCCAGCCTAATGCCTCTTCAGAGCCATTTCTTCAGGTGACATAATGG